>NC_086449.1:221907980-222517980 GCF_028390025.1 Pseudophryne corroboree
CCTATGTTTTGTACTGTGCTGTCAATACCCCCCACCACACACACAATTACACAAGTATGGTAACTTACCTCCTGCATGCTATTCTCCAGTCACTAATTCCTCTGCGACCCCTCCCGTCGTCTTCAACTGACACTTTGCAGATCTCTTTGCCGGTCACCCGACACTCTGCAAATCTCTTTGCCAGAACTTTGCCAAATGATGATCTAAATAACCAGAATTTCCTGGTCAGACATACTATGTATAATTATACTACTACATTTTGTTACGTACTTTCATTTTTATTCATTTGCAATTTATTTTATTGACTTTTTATCCAAAACCCAAGATCCTTTCTCATAGAGACCCAAGTTATCTGCTCCAGGTTTTATCTTCCCTAGTGCTAGGACCATGGCCCTCATTCCGAGTTGTTCGCTCGTTCTTTTTCATCGCATCGCAGTGAAAATCCGCTTAGTACGCATGCGCAAAGTTCGCACTGCGACTGCGCCAAGTAACTTGACTATGAAGAAAGTATTTTTACTCACGGCTTTTTCTTCGCTCCGGCGATCGTAATGTGATTGACAGGAAATGGGTGTTACTGGGCGGAAACACGGCGTTTCAGGGGCGTGTGGCTGAAAACGCTACCGTTTCCGGGAAAAACGCAGGAGTGGCCGGAGAAACGGTGGGAGTGCCTGGGCGAACGCTGGGTGTGTTTGTGACGTCAACCAGGAACGACAAGCACTGAACTGATCGCACAGGCAGAGTAAGTCTGGAGCTACTCTGAAACTGCTAAGTAGTTAGTAATCGCAATATTGCGAATACATCGGTCGCAATTTTAAGAAGCTAAGATTCACTCCCAGTAGGCGGCGGCTTAGCGTGTGTAACTCTGCTAAATTCGCCTTGCGACCGATCAACTCGGAATGAGGGCCCATGTTAGTATCATCAGGGCCGAAACTAGGATTTTTGTCACCCGGGGGCAAGGTAGTCATTTGACACCCCTCCCCCCCCCCCCCGCAAAAAAAATAAAAAATATTTTACAATAAATAAATAAAAATAATAAAAAAAATAAATGAATAAAAATATTATATATATATATATATATATATATATATATATATATCTCTTTCAGAACTTTTTTACCTGAGAAACTGCCTTTTCTAACATACATTTCATATCCAGGAAAAAGTGTCCCCATTTTACACAGTACGACAGGCAAGTGTCCCCATTCCCCATTTTACACATTGCGGCAGACAGGTGTCCCCATTTTACACATTGCGGCAGGAAAAAGTGTCCCCATTTTACACATTGCGGCAGGAAAAAGTGTCCCCATTTTACACATTGCGGCAGGCACAGGTCCCCATTTTACACAGTACGCTGGCAAGTGTCCCCATTTTACACATAGCGGCAGGCACAGGTCCCCATTTTACACAGTACGCTGGCAAGTGTCCCCATTTTACACATTGCGGCAGGCACAGGTCCCCATTTTACACATTGCGGCAGGCACAGGTCCCCATTTTACACAGTACGCTGGCAAGTGTCCCCATTTTACACATAGCGGCAGGCACAGGTCCCCATTTTACACAGTACGCTGGCAAGTGTCCCCATTTTACACATTGCGGCAGGCACAGGTCCCCATTTTACACAGTACGCTGGCAAGTGTCCCCATTTTACACATTGCGGCAGGCACAGGTCCCCATTTTACACAGTACGCTGGCAAGTGTCCCCATTTTACACATAGCGGCAGGCACAGGTCCCCATTTTACACAGTACGCTGGCAAGTGTCCCCATTTTACACATTGCGGCAGGCACAGGTCCCCATTTTACACATTGCGGCAGGCACAGGTCCCCATTTTACACAGTACGCTGGCAAGTGTCCCCATTTTACACATAGCGGCAGGCACAGGTCCCCATTTTACACAGTACGCTGGCAAGTGTCCCCATTTTACACATTGCGGCAGGCACAGGTCCCCATTTTACACATTGCGGCAGGCACAGGTCCCCATTTTACACAGTACGCTGGCAAGTGTCCCCATTTTACACATAGCGGCAGGCACAGGTCCCCATTTTACACAGTACGCTGGCAAGTGTCCCCATTTTACACATAGCGGCAGGCACAGGTCCCCATTTTACACATAGCGGCAGGCACAGGTCCCCATTTTACACATTGCGGCAGGTGGTGGAGGGAGAGAGAGAGAGAGGAAGGGAGAGGGGCTGACTTACATTTGAAGCGGTTCTCGCCGCTCTTCAGCCGCCTCTCCCTCCTCGTCTGCGCGGCTCCGGGCTCCCCCTTCTCCCTCCTCCGGCGGGGTTTCGTGGAATGACGCGTTTGCGCCGCGACATCACGACGCAATCGCGTCATTCCGCGAAACCCCGCCCCCCGAGCTGGGCTCTCGGGAGAAGGGGGTTTAAAAGTATGTACCGCGGCGGGTGTTAGGGGGTCTCGGCGCCCCCTCCAATCTGGCGCCCAGGTCGCCTGCCCCCCTAGCCCCCCCCTAGTTTCGGCCCTGGTATAGCACACACAGATGGTGTGGGGGCACAATACAAAAACATAGAAATTGTGGCGTACTCTATAGGACATATAGAGGAAGGACATACACTTTTGGTGGTTGCGAGATGCAGAACATACTGTAATACAGAAAAACAGGAAGGGTGGGGAGAGCATGATACAGAACATACAGATCGGGGGAAGAACAATACAGATCAGGGCAAATAGTGAAATGGCTGACATTTACAGTATATCAATGAACTGGGGGCAGGTGTACAAAGCCTGGGAGAGTGATAAAGTGGAGAGAGATAAACTAACAACCAATCAGCTCCTATTTGTCATTTTTCAAGCACAGCCTGTAACATGGCAGTTAGGAGCTGATTGGCTGGTACTTTACCTCTCTCCACTTTATCACTCTGCAGGGCTTAATACATCTCCCCCATAGAATAACCAAATGATGAAATGGTACAGAATGGTATAAATGATGTGAATTGGAGCTGTAACTAGTGACTGTTTCCTTATCTTTACATATAATAAAGGTGACATAGTCCTTTCCCTAGAGTCCTTCTCCTTACCGCTCAAGGTGCCTGATTCAGATGCGGACGCAGAGCTGCTGTTGCACCAAGTGGCTCAATGCTTTTCACTGTGTATGCGTGTAAGCTGCACTGCGCATAAAATGAAATCAAGCTCACATAGAGGATCCCATCGCAAAGTGATTGACAGGAAGTCAGCGTTTGAGGTGGTAACGGGGGTGGCTAACTGTATACAGGCGTGTCAGGTCCGTTCAAACGCCGTTCCATGTGCATGCATAAATTACCCATTGCGACCTGTGTTGCTGCTGGAGAGCCCCCTGTGTCGAGGAGACTTGCTCAGCCTACGACTGCTCAGACTCACAATGCAATTGTGAACGGCAAGTTTGCAGCAGCGATCGCTTCAACAACCACAACTAAATCAGGCCCACAAATACACCATTATATTTTACTATTTTATCACATTTAACAACTAAGGGTCAGTTTAATTAGGTGCGAGTTTGTCTTACAACAGCCGCACTTTTCGGTAGCCCCATAGGCTGAATCTAGCCATGAAGGGTGTGAGTTTGGATGCTGTTGAAACGTTGCAGCAATGGTAACTCGTACCTAATTGGATTGACCCCTAAATGTTAGCAATTTATAGCATTTATTATTTACTGGACAAATTTATTTTCGGAAGGTACTCACCAATTACTATAAGAGAGAACTTATCCCCTCAATGGGGTATATTTACTAAGCTCCCGATTTTGACCGAGATGCCGTTTTTTCTTCAAAGTGTCATCTCGGTTAATCTCGGTAATTTACTAAACACTAATCACGGCAGTGATGAGGGCATTCGTAATTTTTTGCAAGTTCAGGTAAAAAATTACGAATGAATACACCATCGGTCAAAACGCGGCTGTTTAAGTATGAATCTCGGTCATTTACTAAGAAGTGCAAAGCCAAAAAAGAACAAACACTGCCGTGAAAAATTACAACTCGTAAAAAAGTGCTAAAAAAAAACAGACCTTTTTTTTTTATTCGTGATTGGATAGGCATGCACGGATCCATGAGATCCGTGCATGTATATCAGTGGGAAGGGGTGGGAAAGTGCTTATTTTTTCAAAAAAAATTGCGTGGGGTCCCCCCTCCTAAGCATAACCAGCCTCGGGCTCTTTGAGCCGATCCTGGTTGCAGAAATATGGTGAAAAAAATGACAGGGGTTCCCCCATATTTAAGCAACCAGCATCGGGCTCTGCGCCTGGTCCTGGTCCCAAAAATACGGGGGGAAAAAAGAGTAGGGGTCCCCCGTATTTTTAAAACCAGCACCGGGCTCCACTAGCTGGACAGATAATGCCACAGCCGGGGGTCACTTTTATACAGCGCCCTGCGGCCGTGGCATCAAAAATCCAACTAGTCACCCCTGGCCGGGGTACCCTGGGGGAGTGGGAACCCCTTCAATCAAGGGGTCCCCCCCCCCCAGCCACCCAAGGGCCAGGGGTGAAGCCCGAGGCTGTCCCCCCCCATCCAATGGGCTGCGGATGGGAGGGCTGATAGCCTTTGTTGTAAAATAAAAGATATTGTTTTTAGTAGCAGTACTACAAGTCCCAGCAAGCCTCCCCCGCATGCTGGTACTTGGAGAACCACAAGTACCAGCATGCGGCGGAAAAACGGGCCCGCTGGTACCTGTAGTACTACCACTAAAAAAATACCCAAAAAAACACAAGACACACACACCGTGAAAGTATAATTTTATTACATACATACACACATACATACATACTTACCTTATGTTCCCACGCAGGTCGGTCCTCTTCTCCAGTAGAATCCAAGGGGTACCTGTTGAATAAATTCTACTCACGAGATCCAGGGGTCCAGGCTCCTCGGCAAATCCAGGGATAATCCACGTACTTGAATAAAACAAAAAAACGGTTGCCCGACCACGAACTGAAAGGTGACCCATGTTTGCACATGGGTCACCTTCCCACGAATGCCAGAAACCCACTTTGCCTTCTGGCTAAGTGGGTTTCTTCAGCCAATCAGGGAGTGCCACGTTGTAGCACCCTCCTGATCGGCTGTGTGCTCTTGTCCTCACTGACAGGCAGCACACGGCAGTGTTACAATGTAGCCCCTATGCGCTACATTGTAACCAATGGTGGGAACTTTCTGCCCTGCGGTTGACCTAAAGTGACGTCACCGCTGAGCAGAAAGTTCCCACCATTGGTTACAATGTAGCGCATAGGCGCAACATTGTAACACTGCCGCGTGCTGCCTGTCAGTGAGGACAGCAGCACACAGCTGATCAGGAGAGTGCTACAACGTGGCACTCCCTGATTGGCTGAAGAAACCCACTTAGCCAGAAGGCAAAGTGGGTTTCTGGCATTCGTGGGAAGGTGACCCATGTGCAAACATGGGTCACCTTTCAGTTCGTGGTCGGGCAACCGTTTTTTTGTTTTATTCAAGTACGTGGATTATCCCTGGATTTGCCGAGGAGCCTGGACCCCTGGATCTCGTGAGTAGAATTTATTCAACAGGTACCCCTTGGATTCTACTGGAGAAGAGGACCGACCTGCGTGGGAACATAAGGTAAGTATGTATGTATGTGTGTATGTATGTAATAAAATTATACTTTCACGGTGTGTGTGTCTTGTGTTTTTTTGGGTATTTTTTTAGTGGTAGTACTACAGGTACCAGCGGGCCCGTTTTTCCGCCGCATGCTGGTACTTGTGGTTCTCCAAGTACCAGCATGCGGGGGAGGCTTGCTGGGACTTGTAGTACTGCTACTAAAAACAATATCTTTTATTTTACAACAAAGGCTATCAGCCCCCCCATCCGCAGCCCATTGGATGGGGGGGGACAGCCTCGGGCTTCACCCCTGGCCCTTGGGTGGCTGGGGGGGGGGGACCCCTTGATTGAAGGGGTCCCCACTCCCCCATGGTACCCCGGCCAGGGGTGACTAGTTGGATTTTTGATGCCACGGCCGCAGGGCACTATATAAAAGTGACCCCCGGCTGTGGCATTATCTGTCCAGCTAGTGGAGCCCGGTGCTGGTTTTAAAAATACGGGGGACCCCTACTCTTTTTGTCCCCCGTATTTTTGGGACCAGGACCAGGCGCAGAGCCCGATGCTGGTTGCTTAAATATGGGGGAACCCCTGTCATTTTTTTCCCATATTTCTGCAACCAGGATCGGCTCAAAGAGCCCGAGGCTGGTTATGCTTAGGAGGGGGGACCCCACGCATTTTTTGGGGGGATTTTACATTGTTTAATTAAAAATAAAAAATAAAAAGAACCCCAGCACGGATCACACAGATCCGGCCGAGATTGATTGTAAAAAAAAACGGCAGTGTTTTGCTAATCACTGCCGTAAAATTAGGAAAAAAAAAACGAATGACATCGACATCGGAAGAAAAGAAAAACACGAATACGACAGCTTAGTAAATCCATCGTAATAAATTCAAAAAGTTGCAGTTTTACACTCTCGATGTCATTCGTGATTGAACTTTGACCTATTTTCGGAAATTACGAATCTTAGTAAATATACCCCAATGTGTGTATTGTATAAAAACAATGGGCCCTTTGGGATAATTGTCCTTATTTTAGGTATTTTCCATGTCCTCAGTAGTTAGAGTAACATATTTACATAGAGAGATTTTTCTCTCTACACAACCACACCACTGTTTGCAGTTTGTCTCTGCTTGTTCATCCGCTAACAATGATTTTTATCTCTTCCTCTTCGTCTACACGCAGTGGGAGATCCCTGAATAGCTGCCCTGGGAGGAGAGCTGCGGACACATGCTCCAAATGTTGGGACATATGCATTACCTATTAGGAGATGCGGTAAAGATGCTGGTTGTCGGGTTTACGGCAGTCAGAATACTGACACTGGGATCTCGACACTTTTCAGAATCCCGACGTTGGAACTCCGAATGGGCAAGGATACCGATGCTCGTATCCCCACGATCATAGGTTTAGGGCTGGGCAAGGGGGTTTAGGTTTAGGCATCAGGCATGGTAGGGAGGGGGGGTGGTTAGGCTGCGGGGGAGGGAGGGTTAGGTATACGTGTCAGGTGGGGGGGTTATGGTTAGGCTGCAGGTGGGGGGAGGTTAGGGTTAGGCTGCGGATAGGGTGGGTTAGGAACCCCCGGGGGAGGTTAGGCTGCATGGGAGGGAGGGTCAGGTTTAGGCATCAGACGGGTGGGTTAGTTTTAGGGGTTAGGCGGGGGGAGCTTAGGCTTAGGCACCCCCGGTGGTGGTTAGGCTGCGGGGGAGGGAGGGTTAGGTTTAGGCGGGGGATTAGGTTTAGGAGTCAGATGGGGGGGTTAAGTTTAGGCTGTGAGTGGGGGCAGGTTAGGTTTAGGCTGCGGGTAGGGTGGGTTAGGATTAGGCACCCCTGGGGGGTTAAGTTTAGGCTGTTGGTGGGGGAAGGTTAGGGTTAGGCTGTGGGTAGGGTGTGTTAGGGTTAGGCACCCCTGGGTGTGGTTAGGCTGCAGGGGAGGGAGCGTTAGGTTTAGGCATCAGGCGCTGGGTTAGGTTCTGGCTGCGTGTGGGGGAAGGTTAGCGTTAGGCTGCGGGTAGGGTGGGTTAGGCACCCCTGGGAGTGGTTAGGCTGCGAGTTAGGGAGGGTTAGGTTTAGGCAGCAGGAACAGAGGGGGGTGGTTAGGCTGCGGGAGAGGGAGGGTTAGGTATATGCAGCAGAATGGAGGTTAGGATTAGGCAACTCCGTGGGAGAGTTAGGCACAAAGGGGGGAGGTTAGGGTTAGACTGCGGACAGGCAGGCTTAGGGGGTGGGGAAAGGGAGAGGGTTAGGCATCAGGCGGAGTGGTAAGGGTTAGGCTGCAGGTGGGGGGAGGATAGGGTTAGGCTGCGGGTAGGGTGGGTTAGGGTTAGGGACCCCCGGGGGGTGGTTAGGCTGTGGGGAAGGGAGGTTTAGGTTTAGGCATCAGGTGGGGGGTTAGGTTTAGGCATCAGGTGGGGGGTTAGGATTAGGCTGCGGGTAGGGAGAGGATAGGGTTAAGCTGTGGGTGGAGGGAAGTTAGGGTTAGGCTGTTGGGAAAGGAAGGTTAGGTTTAGGCAGCAGAGATGGAGGTTAGGATTAGGCATCTCCACGGGAGGGTTAGGCACAAAGGCGGGAGGTTAGGGTTAGACTGCGGACAGGCAGGGTTAGGGGGGTGGGGAGAACACCCCTTACTCACCCCTGTCAGTCTTTTCTGTACTGGGATCCCGGCATCGGTATGACAACCACCGGGATCCCATGCGCTGGGATAGCATACTGACCCCTCTATTAGCACACCTCTTAATGCCCAGAGGGAAGGGCAATCCTGAGGCCATGGTTCCCCAGAGGTTTCTCCCCAAGGGGGTTTTTCCTCTCCTGAGTGCTGAAGGATGACTCTTTGTGAGTCCAGAGGTGTAGCTTTTATGCCATAATGAGTACCAATCTTATGCCCGTCCCTGCAATGTATAAGAAGTAAAATAATTGCTAATGCGATCACTTTACTTCTGGGTTTAGACCCCGGCTGCGCTAGTTCACATGTGCAATCGTCAGACTGCGTATGTGAGAGCAGACAGTAATGTAGAGGGATCCCAAGGATCCTTCTCCTGGGAATTATTGCATAATGTAGCCCACAGGCTACAAAAGCCATTTAGAAATGGTATTAGCTGCCGGGCAAAGCTCAGAAATTCTCTGAATTCTGGAACTTGGTGACATTCACAGTTTACCATCTGCCGTAGAAAATTTTGGTGGCCTCCTTTGTAATCACAATGGGAGGAACGCAATAGATATCTCAAATATCCATTGCAGTCCCCAATACATACATTCAGGGGCTGGTTAATATTTGTGGGCAGCCCCTAAAACCGACTGTTTTTGGAGATGTCTCACAAATTTTATTTATTAAATATTCCACTTAATAAACTTTTTATAATTTAACATAAACTAAAAAATGTTTTAGGTATTCATTGACTGAGTCTCCCATCTTTACTGAATGCTAATTTCACAGGGTCCGCAAATTATTACTGGTATGACTGTTACTCTACTGTCCTGCTGTATAGCAGCTAGACATATATTTTATATACAGTACTCTTGGGGAGATGTATCAAGCCTTGAAGAGAGATAAAGTGCAGATGTCCAAACCACCCAATCATCTTCTGTCACATATCTAGCACAGTACATGAAATACCTGTAGTTAGAAGCTTCATTTGATTTGGGCAAATACTCAACTTTATCTCTCTCCACGGCTTGATACATCTCCCGGAAAATATTATGTCTTCCTGTCACTTAATTAACAAGTTAAATTAATTAATTGTCTTGGAAACAGAGTAAGAAATTCACAGTATAAGATAATGTTACAAAGGCTTGTCAATACCTCCTGGAACATTTACATTAATTTATCATTCACATTTCTTCCATGCCAGACAGGGACGGATTGGGAACGTAAAGTGGCCCTGGAAATATATGAAAAGTGGCCTCATGTAGGTTGGAGTAAGTCAGCTATAAGCGGGGCTCAACAGAAATTGGCTTAAGCAAACTGTTAGCATTACCCACAGTGGTAGTAAGCAAGGCTAATGCAGCATGGTAAGCAGTCCCTACACCAGCAGTAGGATCGTGTCATAGGAGGTGGAGATCACACCAGTAGCAAAGGCATTGTAGTGGTAGGCAGTCACAGCACCAGCAGGAGGATCCTGTCGAAGGAGGTGGAGATCACACCAGTGGGTGAGGTACTGCACTGGTAGGCAGTCACAGCACCAACAGGAGGATCTTGTCACAGGAGGTGGAGATCACACCAGTAGGTGAGGAATTGCACTGGTAGGCAGTCACAGCACCAACAGGAGGATTGTGTCACAGGAGGTGGAGATCACACCAGTAGGTGGGGCATTGCACTGGTAGGCAGTCACAGCACCAGCAGGAAGATCTTGTCACAGGAGGTGGAGATCACACCAGTAGGTGGGGAATTGGACTGGTAGGCAGTAACAACAGCACCAGCAAGAGGATTGTGTCACAGAAGGTGGAGATCACACCAGTAGGTGAGGCATTGCACTGGTAGGTAGTCACAGTACCTATGGTAGCTACACCCCTATAAAAAACCAGTGGTGCAAGTAGAAAAAATGTCTTACAGGTACTGTGTGCATGCCAAAAAATGGGTGTGGCCAATGAAAATGGGGATGTGATGAACATATGGGGGAGTGGCAGATACACATATGACCCCAATAGTGCCAGATACACGTTGCCCCACAGTGCCAGATATACATTGCCCCACAGTGCCAGATATACATTGCCTCACAGTGCCAGATACACATTGCCCCACAGTAACAGATACACAAATGCCCCCACTGTGTCAGATATACATTGCCCCCAGTGCCAGATACAGAAATGCCCCAAGTGCCAGATATGCCACCAGTGCCAGATACAGAAATGCCCCCAGTGCCAGATACACATGTCCCCCCAGTGCCAGATATGCCCCCAGTGCCAGATACACATGTCCCCGCAGTGCCAGATATGCCTCCAGTGCCAGATACAGAAATGCTCCCACAGTGCCAGATAAGCTCCCATTGCCAGATATGCCCCCAGTACCAGATACACATGTCCCCGCAGTGCCAGATATGCCCCCAGTGCCAGATACACATGTCCCCCCAGTGCCAGATATGCCCCCAGTGCCAGATACACATGTCCCCGCAGTGCCAGATATGCCTCCAGTGCCAGATACAGAAATGCTTCCACAGTGCCAGATAAGCTCCCATTGCCAGATATGCCCCCAGTACCAGATACACATGTCCCCGCAGTGCCAGATATGCCCCCAGTGCCAGATACACATGTTCCTGCAGTGTCAGATATGCCCCCAGTGCCAGATACACATGTCTCCCCAGTGCCAGATATGCCCCCAGTGCCAGGTACACATGGCCCCCCCTTCCCCTGCTGTTCACCGCTGCTGTCCTTTGTGTGAGGGGAGGAGAGCGCAGCATGTGCCTCTCCTGCCCCTCAGCCTCCGGCAGCGGTCCGGGTGTCTACCTTCAATTCAGCGCAGATCCGGGCCGGCGCTGAATTGAAGGTAGACACTGAGGGGCAGGAGAGGCGCACGCTGCGCTCTCCTCCCCTCGCAGCATCGGCGGTGAGCAGAAGCGGAGGGAGGGAGGGGCGGCCCGTCGGCGATGGGTACGGTGTACCCAAGGCTAAATTCTTAAGGGTACCACCCGTACCCACCCTCTTGCACCGCTGAGTACAGCAGCAGCATATATATATATACATATGCCCCAAGCCGCTGCCATTGTTTAATAGCATATATACATATACTGGACTAGTACAGACAGTACACTGTCTGTACCTCACTCAAGCAGTCAGACTCAGGCTGCTCCCTGTCCCAGGCTCCACACACTAGGCTGCGCCTAATGCGACGCGGCTCTCCCTCCCTGAGTGTCCCTTCTACTTGCCACTGCTCACGAGTCACGCCGTGCCCAGCCAGCCCCCCTGACGTCACGATCACGCTCCCAGCAGGCTGAGAAGGGGAGGCGCCGATGCGGAGGCGAACAGCGGCAGCAGGGGGACACGGTGAGCACATCACAGTCACAGTGAGTGGCGCGGCGGAGTGGGTACAATTCTTAAGGGTACACCATACTTGCAGGGCTGTATATAATACATGTAACTGTGACAGGGAAGGTGGCCTCTCTCAGCTCTGGGCCCTATAGTAGCTGCCAGATCGGGATCGAACACCAGCCCCGGGAAATTTATGGAAACAGCCCTAATGAGGGCGGAGTCTGTTGAGGGGGAGGAGCCTGTCAAGAGGGCGGGGTCACTCCTCAGAGGTCCTGATTCTGAGATAGACACAGTTGGGGCCTCCATTGCTTTACGTTATGCTATTGTTTACCTGTGACTGTGGCCCTTATTCTGAGTTGACCGCTCGCTAGCTACTTTTAGCAGCCGTGCAAACGCATTGTCGCCACCCACGGGGGAGTATATTTTTGCTTTGCAAGTGTGCGATCGCATGGGCACCCGAGCGACATGAACACATTTTGTGCAAAACAAGACCAGCCCTGTAGTTACTTATCCTGTGCGATGATTCTAGCGACGGAGGTCCCGGAATTGATGTCAGATACCTGCCCTGCAAACGCCTGGACATGCCTGCATTTTCCCAAAATACTCTCAGAAAACGGTCAGTTGTCACCCACAAACGCCTTCTTCCTGTCAATCTCCTTGTGATCGGCTGTGCGAATGGTTTCGTCGCTAAAAGCATTGCACAACAACAATGCTCTTTGTCCAGTCCCCAAACCATACACTGTGACCTGGGACGCCCTAACCCTTACACTAACATGATAATGCAAATAATGTAATTAAAAATAACCTCTCTGCTGGATCCCCTTCAGTTCTCAGTCGCCGCTCTGGCCAGTTCAGTGAGAGTGCGGGAGCTGGGGTGGCAGCGAGTGTAGTGAACACGGCTCCGACCATCGCTTTGCTGCTGCTCCTGGGCCGGGCTCTTTGAAGAGACCTTTGGCCGGGACCAGGGAGAGGATGCTGCTGGGCTGGTTAACTTTCTCAAGATCCCACTGGAAGTGCCCGCTAGCCTAGCTTCTGGATTGCATTTCAATGAACCACAAGTACTGGAAGCAGTGTGAGCCAGTCCAGCCTAAGTGTGACTCGGCTTGGCTGAGGGGGGTATGGGACCGGCCCATCGGAATCTGTCAGTTATGAAAAATGAAACTCACTTAATCCGTGAAAACAAAGTCTCAAGAAAAGTGAGAGCCCGTTGGCATCGGGCCTCACAGGTAACAGCTTAGCCGCTGGGAAGTACCAGCATCAGCCGCCAGCGTGCATGGCTGCATTCCATCTTGGCCCGGCGGCTCAGTGCGGACCCTGCTCTTCCGTCCCCATGCAGGGGCATAGCGGCTGACCGAGACGACATCACTCCGGGCTCTCTCTGCTGCCATCATCACAGTGGGTAATTGTGTATCTGCACAGTTTATTTCTATATCACTCGGACATTGTTTATTCATTTAAGATTCCACATCATTTAAAGATCATTGAAACTGTCACGTGCTGCTATAGATGTAAGACTTTTCTTGGGACTTTGTTTTCACGGATTAAGTGAGTTTCATTTTTCTGTATACAGATCTGCAGTTTATTTTTTAGTTCACCATCAATGTTACAAATTCTTTTTTAACCATTTGTAGTTCGCATCAAACAGCATTAGGCATTCTTTGCATAGAAAGTACCTTTTAATTAATTAATTATCAAAGCTCAGGGGTATTCTATTTGAGCAGATTATTATGTCATATTGAATTGTTTTTATCATACTCCCGGGAGAATTGTTGTAAATACTTTTATTACAATAAATATTCACATTTTTTTGACTGTCAAGCGCAACCTGGTTTTTGTTGTTCACATTATATTTCCTAGGGATTGGCTTTTCCCTTTTCCAGCTGCTGCTGACAATCGTTTACACCACCATTCACCGAGCGCTCAGCCTATTTGTTCTATATATCTATGGATACCTGAAGGCCAGCCCAGATTATTCTCCCATGCCAGCAGAACTGCAGAGACCTGCAGAACGGCATTAGCACTGCAGCAAGAATGTTGAAGAGCAGGTTGCAGTGTTTCTATTCTCGGATCAAAAACAGCTGCTGCACAGCACAGCCCGCAGTAATATATATGACTCTGTTCATTCCTTCTTCCATCTCCTCTTCAGGCAAGGGGGGTCATTCCGAGTTGTTCGCTCGCAAGTTGCTTTTAGCAGCTTTGCACACGCTAAGCCGCCGCCTACTGGGAGTGAATCTTAGCTTCTTAAAATTGCAAACGAAAGATTCGCAATATTGCGAAAAGACATCTCTGTGCAGTTTCTGAGTAACTCGAGACTTACTCTGCATCAGCGATCAGTTCAGTGCTTGTCGTTCCTGGTTTGACGTCACAAACACACCCAGCGTTCGCCCAGACACTCCTCCGTTTCTCCAGCCACTCCCGCGTTTTTCCCAGAAACTGTAGCGTTTTTTCACACACTCCCATAAAACGGCCTGTTTCCGCCCAGAAACACCCACTTCCTGTCAATCACATTACGATCACCAGAACGAGGAAAAAACCGTGAGTAAAATTCCTAACTGCATAGCAAATTTACTTGGCGCAGTCGCAGTGCGGACATTGCGCATGCACACTAAGCGGAAAATCGCTGCGATGCGAAGAAATTTACCGAGCGAACAACTCGGAATGACCCCCAAGATGCGTTGACTCCCACTGCTGTGACTCCGCCCCCAGGTATGCTTAGCACCTGAAATCAAGAGGCCTTTTCCGGGGAAGGGTATCACAGTGGCAACCTGTAGTCCAAGACGGATTACTAGGGATGTGCACTTGAAATTTTTCGGGTTTTGTGTTTTGGTTTTGGGTTCGGTTCCGCGGCCGTGTTTTGGGTTCGACCGCGTTTTGGCAAAACCTCACCAAATTTTTTTTGTCGGATTCGGGTGTGTTTTGGATTCGGGTGTTTTTTTTCAAAAAACCCTAAAAAACAGCTTAAATCATAGAATGTGGGGGTCATTTTGATCCCAAAGTATTATTAACCTCAAAAACCATAATTTCCACTCATTTTCAGTCTATTCTGAATACCTCACACCTCACAATATTATTTTTAGTCCTAAAATTTGCACCGAGGTCGCTGAATGACTAAGCTAAGCGACCCTAGTGGCCGACACAAACACCTGGCCCATCTAGGAGTGGCACTGCAGTGTCACGCAGGATGGCCCTTCCAAAAAACACTCCCCAAACAGCACATGACGCAAAGAAAAAAAGAGGCGCAATGAGGTAGCTGTGTGAGTAAGCTAAGCGACCCTAGTGGCCGACACAAACACCTGGCCCATCTAGGAGTGGCACTGCAGTGTCACGCAGGATGGCCCTTCCAAAAAACACTCCCCAAACAGCACATGACGCAAAGAAGAAAAAAAGAGGTGCAATGAGGTAGCTGTGTGAGTAAGCTAAGCGACCCTAGTGGCCGACACAAACACCTGGCCCATCTAGGAGTGGCACTGCAGTGTCACGCAGGATGGCCCTTCCAAAAAACACTCCCCAAACAGCACATGACGCAAAGAAGAAAAAAAGAGGCGCAATGAGGTAGCTGTGTGAGTAAGATAAGCGACCCTAGTGGCCGACACAAACACCTGGCCCATCTAGGAGTGGCACTGCAGTGTCACGCAGGATGGCCCTTCCAAAAAACACTCCCCAAACAGCACATGACGCAAATAAAAATGAAAGAAAAAAGAGGTGCAAGATGGAATTGTCCTTGGGCCCTCCCACCCACCCTTATGTTGTATAAACAGGACATGCACACTTTAACCAACCCATCATTTCAGTGACAGGGTCTGCCACACGACTGTGACTGAAATGACGGGTTGGTTTGGACCCCCACCGAAAAAGAAGCAATTAATCTCTCCTTGCACAAACTGGCTCTACAGAGGCAAGATGTCCACCTCATCATCATCCTCCGATATATTACCGTGTACATCCCGCTCCTCACAGATTATCAATTCGTCCCCACTGGAATCCACCATCTCAGCTCCCTGTGTACTTTGTGGAGGCAATTGCTGCTGGTCAATGTCTCCACGGAGGAATTGATTATAATTCATTTTAATGAACATCATCTTCTCCACATTTTCTGGAAGTAACCTCGTACGCAGATTGCTGACAAGGTGAGCGGCGGCACTAAACACTCTTTCGGAGTACACACTTGTGGGAGGGCAACTTAGGTAGAATAAAGCCAGTTTGTGCAAGGGCCTCCAAATTGCCTCTTTTTCCTACCAGTATAAGTACGGACTTTCTGACGTGTCTACTTGGATGCGGTCACTCATATAATCCTCCACCATTCTTTCAATGGTGAGAGAATCATATGCAGTGACAGTAGACGACATGTCCGTAATCGTTGTCAGGTCCTTCAGTCCGGACCAGATGTCAGCATCAGCAGTCGCTCCAGACTGCCCTGCATCACCGCCAGCGGGTGGGCTCGGAATTCTGAGCCTTTTCCTCGCACCCCCAGTTGCGGGAGAATGTGAAGGAGGAGATGTTGACAGGTCGCGTTCTGCTTGACTTGACAATTTTGTCACCAGCAGGTCTTTGAACCCCAGCAGACTTGTGTCTGCCGGAAAGAGAGAAAGGTAGGTTTTAAATCTAGGATCGAGCACGGTGGCCAAAATGTAGTGCTCTGATTTCAACAGATTGACCACCCGTGAATCCTTGTTAAGCGAATTAAGGGCTCCATCCACAAGTCCCACATGCCTAGCGGAATCGCTCCCTTTTAGCTCCTCCTTCAATGCCTCCAGCTTCTTCTGCAAAAGCCTGATGAGGGGAATGACCTGACTCAGGCTGGCAGTGTCTGAACTGACTTTACGTGTGGCAAGTTCAAAAGGTTGCAGAACCTTGCACAACGTTGAAATCATTCTCCACTGCGCTTGAGACAGGTACATTCCACCTCCTATATCGTGCTCAATTGTATAGGCTTGAATGGCCTTTTGCTGCTCCTCCAACCTCTGAAGCATATAGAGGGTTGAATTCCACCTCGTTACCACTTCTTGCTTCAGATGATGGCAGGGCAGGTTCAGGCGTTTTTGGTGGTGCTCCAGTCTTCTGTACGTGGTGCCTGTACGCCGAAAGTGTCCCGCAATTTTTCTGGCCACCGACAGCATCTCTTGCACGCCCCTCTCGTTTTTAAAAAAATTCTGCACCACCAAATTCAAGGTATGTGCAAAACATGGGACGTGCTGGAATTTGCCAATATTTAATGCACACACAATATTGCTGGCGTTGTCCGATGCCACAAATCCACAGGAGAGTCCAATTGGGGTAAGCCATTCCGCGATGATCTTCCTCAGTTGCCGTAAGAGGTTTTCAGCTGTGTGCGTATTCTGGAAACCGGTGATACAAAGCGTAGCCTGCCTAGGAAAGAGTTGGCGTTTGCGAGATGCTGCTACTGGTGCCGCCGCTGCTGTTCTTGCGGCGGGAGTCCATACATCTACCCAGTGGGCTGTCACAGTCATATAGTCCTGACCCTGCCCTGCTCCACTTGTCCACATGTCCGTGGTTAAGTGGACATTGGGTACAACTGCATTTTTTAGGACACTGGTGAGTCTTTTTCTGACGTCCGTGTACATTCTCGGTATCGCCTGCCTAGAGAAGTGGAACCTAGATGGTATTTGGTAACGGGGGCACACTACCTCAAGAAATTGTCTAGTTCCCTGTGAACTAACGGCGGATACCGGACGCACGTCTAACACCAACATAGTTGTCAAGGCCTCAGTTATCCGCTTTGCAACAGGATGACTGCTGTGATATTTTATCTTCCTCGCAAAGGACTGTTGGACAGTCAATTGCTTGGTGGAAGTAGTAAAAGTGGGCTTACGAATTCCCCTCTGGGATGACCATCGACTCCCAGCAGCAACAACAGCAGCGCCAGCAGCAGTAGGCGTTACACGCAAGGATGCATCGGAGGAATCCCAGGCAGGAGAGGACTCGTCAGAATTGCCAGTGACATGGCCTGCAGGACTATTGGCATTCCTGGGGAAGGAGGAAATTGACACTGAGGGAGTTGGTGGGGTGGTTTGCGTGAGCTTGGTTACAAGAGGAAGGGATTTACTGGTCAGTGGACTGCTTCCGCTGTCGCCCAAAGTTTTTGAACTTGTCACTGACTTATTATGAATGCGCTGCAGGTGACGTATAAGGGAGGATGTTCCGAGGTGGTTAACGTCCTTACCCCTACTTATTACAGCTTGACAAAGGCAACACACGGCTTGACAAATGTTGTCCGCATTTCTGGTGAAATACTTCCACACCGAAGAGCTGATTTTTTTGGTATTTTCACCAGGCATGTCAACGGCCCTATTCCTCCCACGGACAACAGGTGTCTCCCCGGGTGCCTGACTTAAACAAACCACCTCACCATCAGAATCCTCCTTGTCAATTTCCTCCCCAGCGCCAGCAACACCCATATCCTCCTCATCCTGGTGTACTTCAACACTGACATCTTCAATCTGACTATCAGGAACTGGACTGCGGGTGCTCCTTCCAGAACTTGCAGGGGGCGTGCAAATGGTGGAAGGCGCATGCTCTTCACGTCCAGTGTTGGGAAGGTCAGGCATCGCAACCGACACAATTGGACTCTCCTTGTGGATTTGGGATTTCGAAGAACGCACAGTTCTTTGCGGTGCTTTTGCCAGCTTGAGTCTTTTCAGTTTTCTAGCGAGAGGCTGAGTGCTTCCATCCTCATGTGAAGCTGAACCACTAGCCATGAACATAGGCCAGGGCCTCAGCCGTTCCTTGCCACTCCGTGTGGTAAATGGCATATTGGCAAGTTTACGCTTCTCCTCCGACAATTTTTTTTTAGATTTTGGAGTCCTTTTTTTACTGATATTTTGTGTTTTGGATTTTACATGCTCTGTACTATGACATTGGGCATCGGCCTTGGCAGACGACGTTGCTGGCATTTCATCGTCTCGGCCATGACTAGTGGCAGCAGCTTCAGCACGAGGTGGAAGTGGATCTTGATCTTTCCCTAATTTTGGAACCTCAACATTTTTGTTCTCCATATTTTAATAGGCACAACTAAAAGACACATAGGTAGCTACAGCCGTGGACTACCGTACTATGTCTGCTGCTACTATAGACTGGATGATAATGAGATGAAATCAATATATATATATATATATATAATATCACTAGTACTGCAGCCGGACAGGTATATATATTTATTATGTAATGACTGATGACGGACCTGCTGGACACTGTCAGCTCAGCAGCACCGCAGACTGCTACAGTAAGCTACTATAGTAGTATGTATAAAGAAGAAAGAAAAAAAAAAACCACGGGTAGGTGGTATACAATTATGGATGGACGAGCGACTGCCGACACAGAGGTAGCTACAGCCGTGGACTACCGTACTGTGTCTGCTGCTAATATAGACTGGATGATAATGAGATGAAATCACTTGAGAATGCTGATTTCTATTACCTTATTAAACACTCTAAGAGGTTAAGAGACTTTGTACGCTATTGGAGTATGTAGTACCGTAAGGGTACGCTCTTAGCGTAGCGGACGCTGTAGCGGGAGCGAGCCGCTCGAGCGACACAAACGCTCGCGAGAATACGCTGTTGGTATCGGGCACACTATAGGTGAGCGACTACCGTAATGCTACGCTATCAGCGTAGCGGACGCTCGAGACCACGAGGAGATCACGAGCGGCGCAGACACTCACACGATAACAATCATTAAAACTTGTATGTAACACGCTGGAAAGATATTCTTATGTTGTATACCTTGTATCAGAACCAATGTAGTGATGTAACGCTGTTTAACCTTATAGATACTAAAGCTGTTCGAGCGATCGAGACGCTCCTATTACCCCTTGCAATATAACAAATACACCCTACCGTTTTAAGGGTCCAAAGCCTTTTACTAACACATATCTAAAGTTACTTCAAAAGGGGAAACAGTTCACAAGTCATACACTACAAACTAACATATAATTCTAGCAGAGTATCTAAACAGTAACATGCACAATAGAGAACGATCGTCTTACAAATACAGAGACTAAGTGTGAATGGCTAACAACATACGGGTAACAAAGTGGCAACAGAGAAACATACCATACGGGGAACACACGCAGGCGCAACCGGAATCCAGTCCTCCAATTATCAGCGATAACTGTTGAAGAGAGAGTACTGGCTGGCCTGGGGACGGTGACCCTTATATACACTGCACACAATACAGTACAATGGTCCCTATATTCTTATTGTTCATTGGACACAGGAATTCGGCTTCGCATTATAACAAAAGGTCATAGGTTGATTCATACAGGTGGGCTGTGTCTACTTCCAACTGCCCAGGTGGGTGGGATACTGGGTTTCCCGCCGCATGGCTAAGTAAGAACAAATAATAGTAAATGGACATAAACTTCTTATGTCCATAACTATTCGCACGAGCGATTAATCCGCTCCAAACCAACACCGGAATATTGCTATTTAAATACTCTTCCGATGGGTACCAAACACCACTGTATGACCCCTGTTAGACCCTTCGTACAATACAAAGAGGGATCTTTCTGTTCAGGAACATGCTATGTTAACTAAACTTTCAGAATCTATCAAAGGGACCATGATCTACAAAATACATTATATAGTGAAAATATGTAACGATTGAGTCGCACGCTACGATCACATAAACTCTACCGTAAATACGCATACCGTGCGCCTGCGGGTGCCCGCGACTGTGAGTATGCGCACGTACGGGAGAGCGTACGCATGCGCAGCACGGACCTGTGTGAGGTGCAAATATGGTAGTGTGCATAGAGATATTTTTCTGACTTTGACAGTCCACCCTTTGGCAGTCAACAATAATCTGCCACCTTCTAAAACATTTCAAAAAGAGAAAAATATATATGTCAGGGGTTAATACATTTACATGGTTGGGTAGGGGAGGAGAAGAGAAGGTAGGAAAAGGGTATGACCTAGTGAGATAGCAGAAGCATGTGTGTATGAATCCGTGCTTGGGGGTCATGTATCATCGTGCCGTACGTGTTTTAAATCAAGCTTCGAGGTATTGCGAAGTATACATTTGAATTCCTTCTTATCCCGTGGTACGGGTCTGTGGATGGGCTGTCAAACTTTACCGAGCTCTTTTCGGCTTTGGTTGTAACAAAATGGGGGAGCACATTTTAGTTGATGATACATGAATGGGGGAGATATGTGATTGCTGATATCTGTGCCTGTATTCCCTATCGACTATGTGTGTCATTACCTGAGGGTTGTAGAAATGAAGAAAAGACATAATTACGGTAAATGCGGTGGTATTCTATGTCAAGTAAATGTACATTCGTCGATTGAGGTCTTGTTTGGTGTCTGTTGAATGCAGTCTTCTTTGTGCTTTTGCCCATAAGGTGCGAGCAAAAGCTGTCAATGTCCATAGATTTACAAAAGTGTTGGGCTAGCGTAATTTTAAAATTTCTAGGGAAACTGGGGATCCATGGCAAAGTTCATCAAAAATCTGTGTATCAGGTTGTCAAAACTTCTTCTTTAATCCCTCTGTTGTCTGTATATCGGCTCATCAAATTCCTCGTCCAAGTGGGTCTTTTTACCTTGGAGGAAACGGAAAAACAGGTGAAAGAAACGGACCGTAGAAATCGCATTTTCATCACATCATTGTTTCTACATTTGGGTCATAAATCAAGTCCATTGGAATTACAGTTTCCTCACTCCTTAAACTCATTACCCTAGTACGACGATTGCACCTCATTAAAGCCTGACCGCATCTAAATATCAAACCAATCGTTAAGATAACACCTAAGATACATAGGAGAAACTTCCCAACATCCATTATGACTCCTTGAGCCCAGTCTCCTAAACCAGAGAACCAATTTCGCGGGTTCAACCATGACACCCAACCAGTCAGCTCATTACCTACAGCAGCAAGAGTGAGATTGTGTCTCCTGCGAAATTCCCACTTCAGTTGGAGAATATTGTCCATCTTTTGGTCTATGACCTCGACCGGGTCCTCTGTGCTATTCGTAATATATGTGCAACATTTCACGCCGTATTGTGTTGCCAGTGTGACACAATATCCGCCTGTCACTGCTGTGAGGTAATTAAGAACCATTCTATGCTGTACCAGTTCTGTTTTATAAGCCTGAAGTTCTCTTCCAGTATACCTAAACGTGTCATCATACATTTCAGTGATATTATCTAACAAATTGGCGAGCGCAGATATGTATTTATAATTCAACACTCCTCTGGCGGTGCGAGTGATGTCTAACGCGATTAGAAACTGAATCCCGGTGGATTCATGGATCATGTCAGAGGCCGGATGCTCTGTTCTTTCTATCAGGTGCCGTTTAACTACGTGCTCGTAATGGGTGTGAGTATAAGGAGTTTGGGCAACACGGTGTATGTCTTTCATTTTGTCATGTGATACAGTCATTACTTCAGGCAGTACTTTTCCAATATAACACAATCCTTCAGAGTTTGGGGCAAGCCACTTATACGCCTTTCTCCCGCATATGAAATATGCATCATCGGGGAGAACATATGGGACGGAGTAGGACATAACCATATTACACACCTTCCATGTGAAATCTCCTAACCCTAATTCTTCCATCTGCTTAGTACACGTATCAGGTTGTACGATATGTGCACAGTATCCTGGTGATACCTCTCCAACTCTCGTAATCCTATTTCCTAAGGTATACCTATACCGGAAAGATTTTCCTCTACTGGCTATGTGGCGTATAAGCTCTGTATCTGTAGGCATTCTATCTGCTCTATGCGAAAAGGTCATGGTTTGATTACTCCATGACACTTCCCAATTTCCCGGCTTTCGGGGATTGGAGATGTTAAAACATAATAGGGACCTATCCACATGGTATTGGTGGAGCTTCAAACTAGGAGGGCTGGAGATATTAAACCTCCTGTCCACCGGTCTCCCACCACTTAACTCAAGTACCTCCCCTAACGTTAAAGGAAATGGTACTAGCCCTGATTTGCTATGACCTTGAGGTACTTGAGAGCATACCCAACAATCTGTTTTATTTAACACACTACCCACTAAGGAGTGATAGTCACTCAATGGATGCCGGTCCATATGGATATTAAAACTGGATTGGCATTTCTTTATGCACCCATCCTCAATGACATTGTTACAGAGCCGACAGATACAGTTTTCTTCAGCTAACAATCCTTCACAATTCCTTCTATGGTCAATGCTATCGGATCGTTTTCTGATACTCGCCTTTGCTTGTTGATTATGTTGTTCTTGGAAAACTACGCCTCCATCTCTGTCATCAGAACCCATTCCAGAACCTCTCTCGACCTCCATGGTACTCTCGCCGGAACAGACTGCTCTGGTCAACATCATGGTCAACAGGAAAATCCGGATCACAGTCTCTTGGGGCAAGTCCATCTTGTAGGAGGAAACGGAGAAGAATGAGAAGGGGGAAAAAAAATAATTTGAGGGAGAGGGGATGGGAAGTTGGAGAAAAACAATAAAAGGGAACAGGGGATCGACAACTGCTTTTGGTCTTGTGATTTTCAATGCTCAGGTGCCGCCTCAATCTTCCTGGAACAGACACTCCAGTGATACAACCTCTACCGTCTGTTCCTTATCACGGGACCTCTCTGGATCAGCAACCTTTTTACAGTGGGACGAATGAACCCAAGTCTCTCTCTCAGCAACCTTCAATGCTGTAGTGCTAGTCAATAAGACCTGGTATGGTCCTTCCCATCTGTCAATAAGGCAACCTGAGCGTAGAAAATTCCGTATCATTACATAATCCCCAGGTTCAATGTCATGACAATTACTATCTGGTAAATCAGGAATCGCTAACTTCAGATTATCATTTTGATTCCTTAACTGTTTACTCATGTTAATCAAGTATTTTACAGTCACTTCATTGTTACACTTCAAATCATCCTGAGGGTTAATCATAACATGCGGTTGTCGACCAAACAAGATTTCAAAGGGAGACAGATTAAGAGGGGACCTGGGAGTGGTTCTGATGCTGTACAGTACAATGGGTAAAGCTTCTGGCCATGTCAATCCTGTCTCTGCCATCACTTTACTCAGTTTATTTTTAATAGTGCTGTTCACTCTTTCCACTTTCGCACTCGCCTGTGGACGGTATGGAGTGTGCAGCTTGCTATCAATTCCCATCAATTTACACATTCCTTGAAAGACATCACCTGTAAAATGGGTACCCCTATCACTTTCGATAATTCTAGGGATACCATATCTACATACAAATTCCTGCACAATTTTCTTAGCAGTAAACATAGCGGTATTTGTGGCCGCCGGAAATGCTTCGACCCAATTTGAGAAAACATCTATACAAACAAGTACATATTTCAAATTTCGACAAGGGGGTAATTGAATAAAGTCAATCTGTATTACCTGGAAAGGGCCGCCGGCAGGTGGGATATGAGATGGTTCTGTAGGTATTGCCTTTCCGATGTTCTTTCTCAGACAGGTAAGGCATGACATTGCCCTTTTACTCGCATGAGATGAAAATCCTGGGGCACACCAATATGCTCTTACCAACTTGCACATCCCTTCCTTGCCCAGATGAGTCAGCCCGTGAGCTGCCTCAGCTAAGCATGGAAGGTATGCTTTGGGGGCCACTGGTTTACCGTGTCCATCCGTCCAGAGTCCTGAGGACTCCTGATCATATCCCTTTGCCTTCCAGACTGCCTTTTCCTGTGTGGAACACAAATTTTGCATCTCACACAACTTCTGTGTGTTGATGGTATTAAATACCATCAGTTGTGTGGTGTCTGTCTGTCTGGGGGTAGCAGCTGCTAATTTAGCAGCTTCGTCTGCTCGGCTGTTACCAAGTGATACTGGGTCTTGGCTATATGTGTGTGCTTTACATTTGATAACAGCCACTCTGTCGGGTTCCTGTATCGCTGTTAGAAGCCTTTTTATGTGAGCTGCATGCGCTACCGGTGTACCAGCTGCCGTCATGAAATTTCTGAGGCGCCATAGGGCTCCGAAATCATGGACTACCCCGAATGCGTATCTGGAATCGGTGTAGATATTGGCTGATTTGCCCTTAGCCAATTCACATGCTCTGGTTAGGGCGACCAGTTCAGCAACCTGGGCTGAGTGAGGTGGGCCTAGCGGTTCCGCTTCTATGGTGCCTTGGTCATCTACGACTGCGTATCCAGTACACAAGTCTCCCGAGTCTGACTGTCTATGACAACTACCGTCCGTGTAGAACGTAAGTTCTACATCTTCCAGTGGGTTGTCACTGATGTCAGGCCTTGCGGTAAAATTTTGGGTCAAATATTCCATACAATCATGTGTGTCTTCCTTTGTATTAAATCCTCCTTCCCCACCACTCTCATCCTCCACCCTTTGTGCCTGTCCAGGCACACCTGGGAGATATGTTGCAGGATTTAATGCACTGCATCTCCTTATGGTGATGTTTACGGGGGCCATTAGTGCCAATTCCCATCTTGTAAACCGCGCTGATGAGACGTGTCTGGTTTGGGCAGAATTTAACAAGGCTGACACTGCGTGTGGTGTATGAATTGTGAGGTTGTGACCTAGCACGACGTCTTCGCTTTTCGTTACTAGCAATGCTATCGCAGCAACGCTTCGCAAGCATGTGGGGAGGGATCGCGCTACCGTATCTAGCTGAGCGCTGTAATATGCTACCGGCCTGCTGGCATCACCGTGCTTTTGGGTTAGTACGCCTGCCGCGCAACCAGCACTTTCTGTTCCGTATAGTTCAAAGGGTTTCCCATAGTCAGGCATACCTAATGCTGGTGCCTGCGTTAGGCACTGTTTAAGTCTCTCAAATGCTGTCTCAGACTCGTCTGTATGCGAAATCCGATCAGGTTTGTTTGAGGAGACCATCTCCTGCAAAGGTAACGCTAGAATGGAAAATCCTGGGATCCAGTTACGGCAATACCCACACATTCCTAAAAATGTTCTGATCTGCTGCTGGGTTTGTGGCAGAGTCATGTCTCTAATTGCTTGAATTCTATCAGCGGTCAGGTGTCTCAGTCCTTGTGTTAGACAGTGTCCCAAATATTTTACCTTAGTTTGGCATAATTGTAACTTGTCTTTGGAAACCTTGTGTCCTGTGTCTGAAAGATGAAACAGGAGCTGTTTCGTATCCTTCAGGGATGCTTCCAATGAATCAGAACACAGTAGTAGATCATCCACGTACTGTATTAATACTGATCCACTCACTGGTTGGAAAGACTGTAAACAATCATGCAAAGCCTGAGAAAATATACTTGGGCTATCTATGAAACCTTGGGGTAATCGAGTCCATGTGTATTGGACTCCTCTGTATGTAAATGCGAACAAATATTGGCTGTCAGGGTGCAGAGGTACCGAAAAGAAAGCGGAGCAGAGGTCAATAACAGTGAAAAATTTCGCAGTGGGAGGGATTTGCATTAGGATGACAGCTGGATTTGGCACTACGGGGAACTGACTCTCAACTATTTTGTTAATCCCCCTTAGATCCTGCACTAGCCGGTAACCCCTCCCCCCACTCTTTTTAACAGGGAAGATGGGACTATTGGCAGTGCTGGACGTTCTTACCAGAATGCCCTGTTGTAGCAAGCGCTCTATTACGGGATACACTCCTAACTCCACCTCTGGCTTCAGAGGGTACTGTGGGATTTTTGGAGCTATCCTACCATCTTTTACTTGTACAACTACCGGAGCTACGTTTGCCATTAATCCAGTGTCCTGTCCATATTTAGTCCAAAGTGACTCTGGTATCTGAGATGTCATTTCTTCTACTTGGGAGGGAGTCCTATTTGTCATAATGGTATGTGACATTAATTTTGATGGGGAGTCTAACATGTCTCGCACTTCCTGAGCGTGATTCTCAGGTATGTCCAAGAATACACCTTCAGGAGTACAATAAATGACGCACCCCATTTTACACAGTAAGTCTCTTCCCAGGAGATTAGTCGGTGCCGATGCAGCCAGCAAAAAGGAATGCTTGGTATGTAAAGGCCCTATTGTAATCTCGGCTGGTTTGCTAACAGGGTAGTGCTGGACTACTCCCGTTACCCCTATGGCTGGAATTGTCTTACCAGTGGTTCTCATGCCCACTGTCGAATTTATCCCTGATTTGGCCGCCCCTGTGTCTACAAGAAAGTTTAATGATTTACCAGCTACATTGATTGCAATTTCTGGTTCACTTCCAAGACTTGCAATCAATTTTACTGGCTGCAGATTACAGGTATGGCCACACCCCTATTGGGTATGGTGACCCCTCTGCATTGCAGTTGCGGCTATCATCTGTGGAGAGGGTGAGTGGGTATTATCAGAGACTTGCCAGTCTCTTTTTGGGGGATACCTTCTTATTTCCCCTGCATGTGGCTCATAACTCCGTCTCTGTGGACCCTGATCCCAATGTCGTGTGTCCTGTCGTTGTCTAGGGTTTTTATGTGCATTATATGAGTTATTTGTACAGTTACGTGCAAAATGTCCTTCCCTGCTACAATTGTAACATTTTACCACATGCGGCTTACCACCAGGGACCTGTGATCTGGACTGAGGCGGCCTTGTTGTGAGGGCCTGGATACTTATTGCCATCAGTTTATCACTCTGTGACTCCCTGTGTCTTGTAATATTCCTGTCGTGCCCAGCAGCAGTCTCTCTTAAGGCGGCCACCGACATACCTCTCCAGTTGGGTTGAGTAGTTTGTACCCTATTCTTTAATACCTCCTTTAAACCGTCCATCAATACGGACACCGCTACCTCTCTATGGTGTATATTTGCCTCAATGTCCATGATCCCAGTGTATTTAGCCATTTCTTCTAATGCTCTGTGGAAATATTCGGGGGCAGTTTCCCTTTCTATTTGTTTAATGGAGAATATTTTATTCCATTTTACTACGGCTGGGAAATATATTCCCAGTTGCAGATTGATTCTGATTACATTTTCTTGATTGTATGCATCCGTAAGGGGAACCTCCTGATCTAGTTTACAGTCAGCTATAAACTTAATAGGGTCAACACTAGAGGGCAGACATGCCCGCAGTAGTGTTCTCCAATCTTTGTTGTTTGGTTCAGTGGAATTTCCTAGGTCTTTAATGAACCTTTGGCATGCGGCTAAATCTTTTCTGGGATCAGGAAATTCAGACAGAATTGTTCTTAATTCTGCTCGTGACCAGGGACAGTGCATTGCAATATTTCTAATGGGTGTGGCTCCATTTGCGTCAGTCTTACCATTGGGGACCGCTATTACTCTAACAGGGTTAATTAGAACTACTTCGCTCTGGTTTGATTCTTCAATGTGAGGTGCACTAGTTTCAGCATATTGTACAGTGCCGTACTTACCTGTAGATACAACCTCACCTGTCCCTGAGCTATGTGCTTTTGATGCCTCCCTAGGTGGTTGGGCGATGCCTACTGGAGTATCGCTTATGGTGGCCGCTAGAGAGAGAGCTGAAATCGTTGTGGGCTCATCTTCTTGGTCGTATTCCTGGGGGAAGTTTAACATAGGATACAACTTGCATGGGTTAGGGTTAGTGTCAACATTTGCATTTACTTTCATCTTAATTTTGTCATTACTAATACATTGATTAAGTGCACCCTTATCGCACACCCGCATGTCATTCTCTGCAGCCACTTTGTCCCCTACTATATATGGTGGTGGTGCCGTTGCTATTAGATTTCTACCTGGATGGGAATTCGCTTTTTGAGCTAGTTCCTGTTGTATTTCACTTTCCTGTTGCCATATCAGTAAACAATCATAATGTCTGATCCTCTGCTTTGCAGATTTGATTAGACCTATCCTTTTTCTTAAATTCTGCAATACCTCAGGGTTCAGACTGCCTACCCGGGGAAACTGTTCCCCATCATCCTCTGTCATACGTTCCCACTCATTGCATAATACCTGTGTGTGAGTTCCGTATTTTTCACACATTATGTACCGTGCGGACGCTTTGGGCCAACAACCACCAACGTGAACCCTTGTTGGACGTCCCTTCTTTGAACAACTGGCCCCCATCGTTTGTAGTTATTGCTGTCTTAGCTAATTCTTACAAACAGACCAAATTTGCCCGCGGTAAGGCGACGGTGAAAGTTTAACCAGTGCCTTCACTCACTTCTGCTTTCTGATAACCTCTATTTACTGGGGCGTGTGGGAGTATGCTACCCTCCCCAGCAAATATTGGTTGTTGGAGATTTGCTTAGTGAACAGCGAAACTCCCTTAAAATAACAAAAACCTACACAAATCACGTTAGAATGTACAAATAGCGTTTATGATCCCACAATAAATTGTTGATGGGTATCAAGGTAACAAACTAATGCACACAATTACGTGCGGTCCAGTCGCACAGCGCATAAATAACTAAATATTTATACGCTTTACGACCAATGGAATCGGTTGTTTAGGCTGCGAAACCTTCAGCCGGAGCTTTACCTTGACTATATGGGTGCTACGCAAAACCCCCGGGGCTGCGCTTAAATACCTCGCAGTCCTTTTGTCTGCGGAAACTACTTGCTCCTTCAATACAATGTTAACGCGGGCAAGCCAGTCCCACGCCACCAAGTGTCCACTCACCTGATGTGGTCTCCGACGGGATCCCGATTTGTGGGTTCACAAATACAACACCTTAAGTTCCACACTCACTCCTTTCCAATCAAATACACTTTTAATCTTTCTGTACAGAAATTCCTTTCATACAGGTAGGAGTCCAATCCCTGGGTTTGCAGTAGAAAAAGGTTTTCTTTTCACTAATACTTTTAGAAAACTGAACTGAACAACTGTGTGCTATTTACCAGGTGGCTATGCTATACCGCCCACCCTAATCAAGGTTATTGTGTGATTTGAGTCTCAATGGGTGTATGCGTACGTTCCGTTGCGTAAAACACGCCACGTGCGTATGCCTTTGCGTCACGTACGTGCTTTTGCACGTTGTCCGAGACACTTATGCACAGAGTGCAGATACGCCCACAGCGACACAATCAACACGCTTCTATCAATGTAAACAATACTCAACTGAAATCGCTTACCGTACACCACACAGTATTTGCTATGCTGTGTGTGTGTTCTTTACACTTATACCCTTAACAATTTTCCTTTGTAATCTTAACTAAATAGCACCAGATTCCTCAGCACGTGTCTAATAATCAATTCTAATGACAACAATAAAGTGAGCTGCAACACTGTAAATGTGTGCATGCGTGTGTGTGCAAAAGCAGAAATAAACAGTTTTAAAAGATAATAGCGTTTTTGTTCTTACCTCCGGTTCCGGATTCCACCCCAGCACTCCTACAGCGTAGCGAAACAGACGCTTATTTAGTCAGCACTACTGTATCCCTCACCACCAATACGGATACGAAAGGATACTGCGTTCCCGCCCTTTGCTGACAGATAAAGTCTGTTTTAGCTAATGCGGATGGATGTGTGGAGGGAGGACGAGCCCTCAATTGAGAATGCTGATTTCTATTACCTTATTAAACACTCTAAGAGGTTAAGAGACTTTGTACGCTATTGGAGTATGTAGTACCGTAAGGGTACGCTCTTAGCGTAGCGGACGCTGTAGCGGGAGCGAGCCGCTCGAGCGACACAAACGCTCGCGAGAATACGCTGTTGGTATCGGGCACACTATAGGTGAGCGACTACCGTAATGCTACGCTATCAGCGTAGCGGACGCTCGAGACCACGAGGAGATCACGAGCGGTGCAGACACTCACACGATAACAATCATTAAAACTTGTATGTAACACGCTGGAAAGATATTCTTATGTTGTATACCTTGTATCAGAACCAATGTAGTGATGTAACGCTGTTTAACCTTATAGATACTAAAGCTGTTCGAGCGATCGAGACGCTCCTATTACCCCTTGCAATATAACAAATACACCCTACCGTTTTAAGGGTCCAAAGCCTTTTACTAACACATATCTAAAGTTACTTCAAAAGGGGAAACAGTTCACAAGTCATACACTACAAACTAACATATAATTCTAGCAGAGTATCTAAACAGTAACATGCACAATAGAGAACGATCGTCTTACAAATACAGAGACTAAGTGTGAATGGCTAACAACATACGGGTAACAAAGTGGCAACAGAGAAACATACCATACGGGGAACACACGCAGGCGCAACCGGAATCCAGTCCTCCAATTATCAGCGATAACTGTTGAAGAGAGAGTACTGGCTGGCCTGGGGACGGTGACCCTTATATACACTGCACACAATACAGTACAATGGTCCCTATATTCTTATTGTTCATTGGACACAGGAATTCGGCTTCGCATTATAACAAAAGGTCATAGGTTGATTCATACAGGTGGGCTGTGTCTACTTCCAACTGCCCAGGTGGGTGGGATACTGGGTTTCCCGCCGCATGGCTAAGTAAGAACAAATAATAGTAAATGGACATAAACTTCTTATGTCCATAACTATTCGCACGAGCGATTAATCCGCTCCAAACCAACACCGGAATATTGCTATTTAAATACTCTTCCGATGGGTACCAAACACCACTGTATGACCCCTGTTAGACCCTTCGTACAATACAAAGAGGGATCTCTCTGTTCAGGAACATGCTATGTTAACTAAACTTTCAGAATCTATCAAAGGGACCATGATCTACAAAATACATTATATAGTGAAAATATGTAACGATTGAGTCGCACGCTACGATCACATAAACTCTACCGTAAATACGCATACCGTGCGCCTGCGGGTGCCCGCGACTGTGAGTATGCGCACGTACGGGAGAGCGTACGCATGCGCAGCACGGACCTGTGTGAGGTGCAAATATGGTAGTGTGCATAGAGATATTTTTCTGACTTTGACACAATATATATATATATATATATATATATATAATATCACACTAGTACTGCAGCCGGACAGGTAGATATATTTATTATGTAATGACTGATGACGGACCTGCTGGACACTGTCAGCTCAGCAGCACCGCAGACTGCTACAGTAAGCTACTATAGTAGTATGTATAAAGAAGAAAGAAAACAACCACGGGTAGGTGGTATACAATTATGGATGGACGAGTGACTGCCGACACAGAGGTAGCTACAGCCGTGGACTACCGTACTGTGTCTGCTGCTAATATAGACTGGATGATAATGAGATGAAATCAATATATATATATATATATATATATAATATCACTAGTACTGCAGCCGGACAGGTATATATATTTATTATGTAATGACTGATGACGGACCTGCTGGACACTGTCAGCTTAGCAGCACCGCAGACTGCTACAGTAAGCTACTATAGTAGTATGTATAAAGAAGAAAGAAAAAAAAAAAAACCACGGTTAGGTGGTATACAATTATGGATGGACGAGCGACTGCCGACACAGAGGTAGCTACAGCCGTGGACTACCGTACTGTGTCTGCTGCTAATATAGACTGGATGATAATGAGATGAAATCAATATATATATATATATATAATATCACTAGTACTGCAGCCGGACAGGTATATATATTTATTATGTAATGACTGATGACGGACCTGCTGGACACTGTCAGCTCAGCAGCACCGCAGACTGCTACAGTAAGCTACTATAGTAGTATGTATAAAGAAGAAAGAAAAAAAAAAACCACGGGTAGGTGGTATACAATTATGGATGGACGAGCGACTGCTGAGTGCCGACACAGAGGTAGCTACAGCCGTGGACTACCGTACTGTGTCTGCTGCTAATATAGACTGGATGATAATGAGATGAAATCAATATATATATAATATCACTAGTACTGCAGCCGGACAGGTATATATATTTATTATGTAATGACTGATGACGGACCTGCTGGACACTGTCAGCTCAGCAGCACCGCAGACTGCTACAGTAAGCTACTATAATAGTATGTATAAAGAAGAAAGAAAAAAAAAACCACGGGTAGGTGGTATACAATTATGGATGGACGAGCGACTGCCGACACAGAGGTAGCTACAGCCGTGGACTACCGTACTGTGTCTGCTGCTAATATAGACTGGATGATAATGATATGAAATCAATATATATATATATATATAATATCACTAGTACTGCAGCCGGACAGGTATATATATTTATTATGTAATGACTGATGACGGACCTGCTGGACACTGTCAGCTCAGCAGCACCGCAGACTGCTACAGTAAGCTGCTATAGTAGTATGTATAAAGAAGAAAGAAAAAAAAAAACCACGGGTAGGTGGTATACAATATTATATATATATTATATACAATTATATATATATATATATATATATATTAACCTCACTGGTGGTGATTATTAAACTGGTGGTCAGGTCACTGGTCAGTGGTCACACTATCAGCAACTTGCAAGTAGTACTCCTAAGCAGACAATCACAATATATATTATACTGGTGGTCAGTGTGGTCACAATGGCAGTGTGGCACTCTGGCAGCAAAAGTGTGCACTGTACGTTATATGTACTCCTGAGTCCTGCTCTCAGACTCTAACTGCTCCCCACTGTCAGTGTCTCCCCCACAAGTCAGATAATACAGTCACACTATCTATCACTTCAGCAAGTAACTACTAGTACTCCTCCTAATGCTCCCCAAAATTACTACTGTGTCTCTCTCTACTGTCTCACTCTCTTCTCTATAAACGGAGAGGACGCCAGCCACGTCCTCTCCCTATGAATCTCAATGCACGTGTGAAAATGGCGGCGACGCGCGGCTCCTTATATAGAATCCGAGTCTCGCGATAGAATCCGAGCCTCGCGAGAATCCGACAGCGGGATGATGACGTTCGGGCGCGCTCGGGTTAACCGAGCAAGGCGGGAAGATCCGAGTCGCTCGGCCCCGTGTGAAAAAAACTGAAGTTCGGGCGGGTTCGGATTCCGAGGAACCGAACCCGCTCATCCCTACGGATTACCTTTCCAGACAAAATGGAGCCCTCCTCCCACTACAGAAATGAAAAAATAAAAAATGACAAAGCAAACAAATCTATAAAGAAATAAAACACATAGGGGTTTATTTAACAAAAAGTGGTGATAGGTAACATTTTCAATCGGCAGTGCTTACAATTCTGACTGCACCAATCCTATATGCAAGCACCCTGTTGCCACATCAACCCACAAGCGCACGGCATCTATTCATTGATCACCAGCTGCTTTGCAAAGCAGAGCAGTGGTGATCACTTCATCTCCCAACTGCCCCCCCCCCCGCTGGACATTGCGACCCGTGGGAGGGACAGCTGGACAGTGTCCAATTAGCGGGACTGTCCCGCTGAAAGCTGCTCTGTGAGCATTTTTGTGAATGCCATAGACTATAGAGTATTTGTGTCTCCACCATAGACTATTAAAGCATTTTTGTGACTTCCGTACAATACTGAGAGCATTTTTTTTGACTGCCTCAAACCCATATAAACATTCCCTATCCCCATCATTAATTCCATTCACATTTATTACCTCCCTCTGTCTATTAATAACAAAACCTACAAACAACTTACTATGTTATAGTTATACATGTCCCCAATGATAACCATTACCCCTCCATACAATTCATCGCACCCCATCCCAGCCCCCACGCACCCGCTCCACTTACCTGTTGATGTTCTGTTTTCATCGTAACCCTCCAACCGCCAGGGAGGAGATAGGACTCATTGCAGCAATGGGTTACACTGGCCCTGGACTGAAGAGGCACTTGATGAAGTGAAGGGCTTCATTCTGACTCCGTCCCTCACTCTCACTTGCAACTCCCACCAGTGGCAGTGGCAGATCCAACCCTTCTACTCTGCAATACCCAATCTCTCCCTTGCCAGCTCATGGCCGTAGCACCTGAACACCCCCCAGTCACTAAAAAACTACAAATCCTAGTGTGCTTATTCAACTACAAACCACTGCACATGGGCCCATGCCTGACATTGGCCTGCATTATAAACCCCAAGATACTGTTGACTGGATCATGTGTGTGCGTGGAATGGTCACCTAGGTGCATACTTGCCTTCAAAACTGGGCTGTCAGCGCTGTATGTCATGGCGACACTTCAGCGCTGCAGCTCCATCACCCAGGGCAGTCAAGAGCCGGGTTGGGCCCAGGTCCTTTTCAAGGACCGTGGCCTAATCACAGGAGGTGTGGTCATGTACCCTTAGAAAAAAATACTGAAAAAAATAGTATTTTAAGCACCTCCATGGCCACACTGCAGCCCAGTACACAGCAGCGTGTGCGGGCTGAGAAGAGCTGCAGCTGCTGCTGCCAGCTAAGGGGGAGGGGCCTGGGCCCATACTGGACCCTCACTGGGCCCCTCCATCAGACCTGGTATTGTGTACCCTCTCCCCCCTCTCTCGACACCACTGCTATCACCTTCCAAGCGGTGTCGCATTCTCCCGCTGGCTCAGTTCCCGGGTACTTGCGACAGAGGCACTCCGGCTTTAGGCACGCGGTCGCAGTCGCCCTCCTGGTTCACGTGACTGCTACGGGGAGGGGGTAAGACTGTCCCCCAGGCAGGACCCACCATTAAATAGCATTCTGTCCGCGACCTAGGGAGACAGGTCGCGGTGCTGGCGTGGACACTGTCACCGAGCAGGGACCCCACTAGACCACCAGGGCGTATTGAGTACAGGTTGGGTCTACTAACACCCCATTTGATAAGGCTCACAGTCCAGCATAGGGGAGTGGGCGCATGAACTGTAGCCCCTCCCCCGGCCCAGGGCGCCATCTACTGCAGATTTTCCTGCCCTGGAGCTGCCTCACACTCTCCCTCACTCCCTGACTGAGACGCTGGGCGCCATCTTAAAAGCATAGTTGCGGCTAGTCTCTGGGACTGCAGGGCAAGGTCTCCCTTGTAAAGCCGCCTGTATACAACGCTGTGACTTTACAAACACTTGAGTATTCTACATGTCTTTATACAGACAGGGTTAGTTAAGAAAAAGTGTACCTATAACAGGATATATTGTACGAGTACTCTAGGACAGTGCCATGTTATATATATATCTGTACATATACTAGTCCAGTGCAGCTTTATTGTCATAATAATTATCTGCATTGCCTGTGACTGTGTGTGCCTGTATCTGCTGTGTGGTTTCACTTTCAGTGTTTCCCACATATATCTATCACTATATTCTGTACCCTAAGGGACTAGGTGCGTCTGGATCATATATATAGTGCGTCAAAGTATTTACCTATTACGTGTATTCTACTATGTACTCAGTCACATAATACCGGATTTATTCGCTGGTGTTGTGTACTGTGTCTGCAGTCACATACTAACGGATTTATTCGCAGGTATTGTACTCTGTCTGGCTTTATCGTACTAGTTAGCTCTTTTGTTGCATTTGTGTACAATGTCTAGCAAGAAGAGCAATAAGTCTGTGGACGCTCCTGCATCATGCAGAGCATGCACCAAAGATTTACCAGAGGGGGAAGCTGTGTATGATGGTCTGTGTACTATTTGTCATACATCCACCAGTCAGTCTGCAGCTCCTGTAACCAATCAGGAGCCACCCTGGGCTGCATTCACAAACCTACTGGGTACTCTGGTGGAATGCCTTACGCTCCCTACGGGACCACCTGTGCCATTACAGCCACAAATTGTCCCAATGGTTAATCCACCTTGGGCGGAAAATTAGTCTAACCAATTGCTCAAATCACTCTCTTGTCTCTGGGTCATCTAAGCAGGCTGCTTCCTCCTCACAATCCACGCATACTGTCCTGTCAGACACTGAATCAGGTGTTTCTGACGAGGAGTCTCCGTTGCAAATTGCTGTCCCTGCCCTTGTGGTTGCTATTAAGCAGATCCTACAAATCATTGATGATGTGGATTCCATTACTATGGCTAAGAAAACTGATATGTTTAAATGGCAGAAAGTGGTTAAAAATCTATTACCCCAGTCTGACCATTTAGTGGTCATCAGTCAGTAACCCTGGTCTAATCCAGGGAAGAAATTCCCTGTGTCTAAACGGGCCTTGGCTCACTCTCCTCTCCCTGCAGAGTTATGTAACAAGTGGGAAAATTCACTGCCAGTGGATTCTCATGTCAACCCGCCTAGTGGTGTCATCCACTCTGGCTGTCACCACTGTCACTTCACTGAAGGAACTGACAGATAAGCGTGTGGAGGGATGCCTGAAATCTATTTACTCCCTTAGAGGTGCTGTACATAGACTCACTATTGCTGCCTCTTGGGATACAAAAGGAACTGAAGCATGGGTTCAGGCATTAAATGAAGAGCTGCCCGAGGATATATCTGACAATGCCAGACAGTACCTGTCTCACATTACCACCACCGCCTATTACATTCAGGAGGCATCCTCTGAGGCAGGTGTGTTGGCAGCCAAGGCATCAACTACGTCTGTCTTGGCTCGCCGTATTCTGTGATTGAGCTCATGGAAAGTGGACCTAGACTCCAAAAAGACCTTGGAGCTACTCTCCTTTAAGGGGGACATTTTGTTTGGGGAAGACCTAAATAAAATTGTGTCTGAATTGGCGGCTGCTAATACTGCATTTCTCCCAAATACTAATCCTTCTGCACAGAAGGCTAAAGGTACCACTTTTTGTTCCTTTCAACCTCAATTGAAAGCAAAAGGTCAGGCATACCCAAGACAACCTTGTGCTCCCAAAACCACTAAGCCCAAGGCAAAGCAGTACTGGGAGGCTGGTCAGCCTGCTTCTAAACAAGAGAGGCCGACTTCTGCAGTTCACCCAGGTCTGGTTTATGACCACTTCAGATGCATAGGTGCAAGAAGTTGTCTCTCCCGGGTATGCAGTCTCCTTCAAGAGATGTCCCGCTCGCCAGTTTTGCACCACGATTATCCCTTCGGATCCGTTAAAGGCGAAAGCTCTGCAAAAGGTTGTGAGTTCTCTCTTGAATACAGGAATGGTAGTGCCGGTTCCTTTGGCCCAGAGAGGCAGAGGTTACTACTTGACCCTGTTTCTAGTTCCGAAACCCAATAGGTCTTTCCGGCCTATACTCAACCTCAAATCACTGAACAAGTTTGTGAGAGTGCCCAAGTTCCATATGGAAACACCTATCTCAATTGTACTGGCTATGGAACCTGGAGACTATATGGTATCCCTGGATTTACAGGATGCGTACCTGCATATACCTATTGCCACGTTGCATAATCAGTATTTGCAGTTTGCTTTTGGCAACCTCCACTATCAGTTCCAGGCTCTGCCATTTGGACTGGCTACGGCTCCTCGGATCTTCATCAAGGTCATGGCCGTAATGACGGCCCATCTCCGTCATCACGGAGTCAGGATTCTGCCGTATCTGGACGACTTGTTGATTCTGGCAAACTCCCACGATGTCCCCCTCAGTCATCTGCAACAGATGGTAAGCTTCCTACAAGCCCACAGGTGGCTCGTCAATTGGAATAAATCCCAGCTGGTCCCAGCTCAGAGCATGGTGGTGCACCTGGGGGCACTCCTGGATACACACAGTCAATGACTGTTTCTGTCTCCAGAAAAAGTCCTGAGACTTCAAGACCGGACAAGATGCTTCCTTTGTCGCCCCAGAGTGTCGATACACTCAGTGATGCAAGTACTTGGCCTGATTGTGTCAGCATTCAACATGGTAGAGTATGCTCAATTTCATTCTTGCCCTCTGCAGAGGTTAATCCTTTCCACGTGGGACGGCCTTCCTCATCGGATCAGATCTCACATGATCACTTTGACTCCGGAGGTTCGTCTATCGCTGACCTGGTAGCTACAGGACCACCAATATAGCAGGGGCCGTCCCTTCTGGATCACCGACTGGGTCCTGCTGACAACAGATGCCAGTCTGAGGGGATGGGGTACGGTGTTGGAGCAACACTCTTTTCTGGGTCGCTGGACCAAGGAGGAGTCACTCCTCCCAATAAACATTCTGGAGTTGCTGGCGGTGTTCAATGCATTGACTCTCACCCTGCCTCTGGTACAGAACAGGCCTGTTCAAGTAAGATCAGACAATGCCACTACGCTGGGATACATAAACCATCAAGGTGGCACTCAAAGCCGCATGGCTATGATGGAAGTGTCAACAATCCTTCGCTGGGCAGAACGCCATCTGCCAGCAATATCAGCAGTGTTCATTCCGGGCGTCCTAAACTGGGAAGCGGACTTCCTTAGTCGCCAGGACGTGCATACTGGATAGTGGAGTCTTCATCCAGAAGTCTTTTAACGCCTAGTGGACAAGTGGGGCCTACCAGACGTAGACCTGATGTGTCTCGACACAATCACAAGGTTCCGGTCTTCAGATCAAGGACCAGAGATCCTCAAGCAGCATTCATGGATGCACTGGCAATTCCATGGAACTTTCAGCTGCCCTACGTGTTCCCTCCAGTGTTACTCCTGCCCAGGGTCCTGCGGAAGTTCAAACAAGAAGGAGGATTTCTACTTCTAGTTGCTCCAGCGTGGCCCAGACGGTATTGGTTCTCAGACCTGCAGGGTCTATATACAGAGCGTCCTCTTCTACTTCCTCAGTGCCCAGACCTATTCGTACAGGGCCCTTGCCTTTATCCGGACCTGGCGAGGCTGGCTTTGATGACGTGGCTCTTGAAGCATCACTCCTGAGAGCCAAAGGATTCTCTGAGGTGGTCATCCAAACTATAACGGTAATTCAGAGTTGATCATAGATGTGCTAAATTTAGCATTCTACGATCATTTACTCTGACATGCGGGGGGACACCCAGCATGGAGCTAGTCCGCCCCGCATCTCAGGCCCTACCACCCACCCCACACAAGTACAAAAGCATCGCACAGTGGCGATGCTTTTGTACTTGATAAGTAGCTCCCTACCTGTTCAGCTCCTGCGCGCTGGCAGGGAGCAACTTGTCACATTCTGGGATGCAGCGGCTGTGTGTGATGTCACGCAGCCACCGTGGCCCGCCCCCTGCGCAGTCCAGGCATGCCTGCGTTGCCTGAACCGCGCCCCCAAAATGGCTGCCAAATGCCCCCGGCCTGCCCAGCGAACGCCTCTGCCTGTCAATCAGGCAGAGGCAATCGCTGGGCTGAAATGCCGATAGCATCTCTGCCATGCACATGCGCATTGCGGCGCATGCGCAGTTCAGACCTGATCGCCCGCTGTGTGAAAATGCACAGCAGCGATCAGGTCTGGATTAGCCCCTATGTTAAAAGCCTGCAAACCGGCATCTGCTCGGATTTATTACAGGGTCTGGAATTCTTACTTCACCTGGTGTGCTGATAAGAATTATGATACATACAGATTCAGAACTTCCAGAATTCTGTCTTCTCTGCAAAGAGGCCTGTACTTAGGCCTTCGTCTGGCCTACCTCAAGGTTCACATATCTACCTTGTCTTTATGTTTTCAGAGAAAACTTGCATCTATACCTGACGTTCATACATTCACTCAGGGTGTCTTACAGATTCAGCATCCCTATGTCCCTCCTGTGGCTCCACTGGATCTGTCTGTAGTCCTGAATGCCCTGCAAGAGTCTCCATTTGAACCTCTTGAGACGGTGGACCTTAAATAGCTCACGGCCAAGGTCTTGTTTTTACTGGCTATTGCCTCTGCTAGAAGGGTGTCGGATCTAGGCGCATTGTCCAGTCGTTCACCCTTTCTAATATTTCATCGTGACCGGGCAGTTCTTAGAACTTGCCCAGGTTATTTACCTAAGGTGGTGTCATCTTTTCACCTTAACCAAGAGATTGTGGTTCCGGCCTTTATCTCTTCTGATTTGTCCTCCAAAGAGCGGTCTTTGGATGTGGTATGGTCTCTCCATATATGTATGAGAGGAGTATATGTATGAGTATGTATATATGTGGAGAGGACTGCCTCTATCAGGAGGTCAGATTCCCTTTTTGTGCTGTTGGGTTTTCACAAACGTGGCTGGCCTGCGAATAAGCAATCTTTTGCCAGATGGATTAGAATGGTGATTGTACAAGCTTATGCGCAGGCTGGTCTCCCAGCTCCTGCTGCTCTTAATGACCATTCTACTCGGTCTGTTGGACCTTCTTGGATTGCCCGCAGTGGCATGTCTGCAGAACAATTGTGCAAGGCGGCAATGTGGTCCTCTGTGAACACGTTTATTAGGTTCTATGCCTTTGATACATCCACATCCCATGCTTCCTTTGGACACCGGGTTCTCATACCCGCTAAGGTGCGTCCCCTCCCTTGAGGAACTGCTTTAGGACATCTCCTGTGGAAACCAATGTAACCTGCTGCAGAAAAGGAGAGTTATGGTAGACTTACCATTGTTAACTCTCTTTCTGCGAGGTACATTTGGTTCCACATAGCACCCATCCTGACGCACTTAGCTTCTATGGGTTTGTATGGCATTAGCCGCTGGTCCCTTCTCCTGTCGTGAGAATGTGGTTCTATGTGACTAACATCTGCCTTCTCTCTTACCTGCTCCTACATTGGACTGGTTAACGAAACTGAGCTCACAGTGCCTGGAGGCGGGGTTACAGAGGAGGCTCCAATGCATCCTGGGACAGCCTAAAGCTTTAACCTGTTGGTGCCTCTGGATCAAGATCCACTCTACACCCCGATGTTTCCCTGTGGAACCCAATGTACCTCGCAGGAAGAGAGTTAACAATGGTAAGTCTACCATAACTCTCCTTTTATACAATGTATTGTCTAAATGTAGGAATATTCCCAACTTGGGCTGTGGACTGCAACCTCCTCCCCCACCCACACACACTCGGACTGCAGACTACTCCCTCCCTCACACACACTCAGAATGCAAACTACCCCCTACCACACTAGGAAAGCACACTGCAACCTCACAACACACACTAGGGCTGCAGACTGCCCCCTCCCTACCCCCACACACTCGAATTGCAGACCTTTCGCACCCCCACCCACACTCAGACTGCTCCCTCCCTGTCATGACCACAGAGCGGCGGCCGTCGCATTTACCCCTCCGTGTGCACTGGGTGTCCTGGGCGGCTTCCCCCTCTCATGGGCTCCGGGTCCCGGCATATGGATGCGCTGTGTCCGTCGGTCTCCCAGTTCGTGGGTGGTGCCATTACACTCAGCATCCATGGGGGTGCAGTAGGCTGATGACGCAATCAGCTCCCCCGCCAATCAGAGGAAGGCGGGAGGTTCAAAAGGGGCATTTGTATACCTGGCACTGTGAGGGGCATTTGTATACCTGGCACTGTGGGGGGCATTTGTATACCTGGCACTGTGGGGGCAGCTGTATAACTGGCACTGTGAGGGGCATTTGTATACCTGGCACTGTGGGGGCATCTGTATACCTGGCACTGTGGGGACATCTGTATACCTGGCACTGTGAGGGGCATTTGTATACCTGGCACTGTGAGGGGCATTTGTATACCTGGCACTGTGGGGGCATCTGTATACCTGGCACTGTGGGGACATCTGTATACCTGGCACTGTGAGGGGCATTTGTATACCTGGCACTGTGGGGGCATCTGTATACCTGGCACTGTGGGGACATCTGTATACCTGGCACTGTGAGGGGCATTTGTATACCTGGCACTGTGAGGGGCATTTGTATACCTGGCACTGTGAGGGGCATTTGTATTCCTGGCACTGTGGGGGCATTTGTATACCGGGCACTGTGGGGGCAATTGTGGATCTGGCACCGCACTATTGGGGGCATATGTGTATCACGTCCCATTTCAACTGGCCACACCCATTTTTTTTCTGGCGCGCACACACAGTACCTCTAAGGGGCAGACCTACTGGGGGCAGGGTAATTTTTTAAGTTGAGAATTTTTGTATGGCCCCCGAAGGATTTTATAAATATCCAAATGGCCCTCGGTAGAAAAAAGGTTCCCCACCCCTGCCGTAGACCCTGGGACTGTCCAATAGATCTAATCCCTAGGAAGATGCCTCCTTGAGGACGCACGTATCCCCTATTGTTACCAGAGATCCAAGCCATGACAGATTATATTAAATCAAATCTCCAAAAAGGTTTCATTCGTCCCTCTACCTCCCCAGCTGGAGCTGGTTTCTTTTTCGTAAAAATAAAGGACGGGGGGTTAAGACCGTGTATTGACTATCGTGGGTTGAATGATATCACCATCAAGAATATATACCCGCTGCCGTTGATCACGGAGCTATTTGATAGAGTTCAAGGAGCCCTGGTTTTCACGAAGCTTGAGTTGAGGGGAGCCTATAATCTCATACGCATCAGACAGGGGAATGAGTGGAAGACCGCTTTTAATACTAGGGACGGGCATTATGAGTATTTGGTAATGCCGTTTGGCCTTGGCAATGCTCCCGCCATCTTTCAGGGATTCGTGAACAAGATCTTTCGAGACATGCTATACCAGAGCGTAGTGGTCTATTTGGATGACATTCTTATGTTTTCCAAAAATCTTGCAGAACTTAGAACGCATGTCAAAGAAGTACTCCGCCGTCTGCATAAGAACCATCTATATGGCAAGATTTCCAAGTGTACCTTTGAGGTACCATCAATTCCTTTTCTCGGATATATCATCTCGGGCACAGAGCTTCGCATGGATCTGGACAAAGTTAAAGCCATCCGGGACTGGACTCAACCCCTCTCCTTGAAAGTGGTGCAAAGATTCCTGGGCTTTGCAAACTATGATAAGAAGTTCATAAAGGGGTTTTCCACCATTGTAGCACCCATTATCGCTCTGACCAAGAAAAACTCCAATCCAAGTTAGTGGCCTTCCGAAGCCGTGGAAGTGTTTTCTCAGTTGAAATTAGCCTTTATGTCTGCTCCGGTGCTCCAGCAGCCAAATCTTGAGAAGCCGTTTTTCTTGGAAGTTGATGCAACCTCAGTCAGTGTCGGAGTTGTCCTTTCACAGTACTTCCTCTGATGGGAAGTTGCATCCGTGTGGTTACTACTCTTGGCTTTTGGCAATAAAATCTGCCTTGGAGGAATGGAGATATTTATTAGAGGGTGCTAAACCATCTATACTGATCACAAGAACTTGCTCTACATCAAGACCGCCCAATATCTGAATCCCCGCCAAGCTTGATGGGCACTCTTTTTCACTTGATTTTCATTTGTTATTAAGTACTCTCAATGCTAAGGCTGACGCCTTGTCTCGCTTTCTAACCACCTCCGACAAAGAGAATTCGGTTGAAAAGGGACTAATTCGCAGTCCTGTTTCCATTTCTGCAGCTCCAACCTCCTTAGGTCCTCCTCCTGGGAAGTCGTCCTTTCCAGCTGAACTTTGCCTGAAATTGCTTCAGTGGGCTCATATCTCTAAGTTCTCCGGCCACCCAGGAGCCCAAAAAATGTTTGAATTCTTACAAAGGTCTTATTGGTGGTCCACCATGAGGAGAGATATAAAAGAATATGTTAGCTCCTGCCCTCAATGTACCCAACATAAGATCCCTTGTTTGCCTCCTGCCGGATTGCTTCATCCTTTGTCCATTCCTAGAAGGCCCTGGAACCATATCTCTATGGACTTCATCACCGAATTACCCCTGGGTGATCGTTGATCGCTTCTCAAAAATGGCACATTTTGGTGGTCATTCCGAGTTGATCGCTAGCTGCATTCGTTCGCTGTGCAGCGATGAGGCAAAAAAACCGGCACTACTGCGCATGCAGCGCAATGCACACGTGCAATGTACTATTACAACGAACGATGTAGTTTCACACAGGGTCTAGCGAAGCTTTTCAGTCGCTAGACCCTGAGTGATTGACATGAAGTGGGCGTTTCTGGGTGTCAGCTGACCGTTTTCAGGGAGTGTTCGAAAAAACGCAGTCGTGCCTGGAAAAATGCAGGCGTGGCTGGGTGAACACAGGGCGTGTTTGTGACGTCAAAACAGGAACTGAACAGTCTGAAGTGATCGCAAGCGAGGAGTAGGTTTTGAGCTACTCTAAAATTGCACAAAAAACTTTGTCGCCACTCTGTGATCCTTTCGTTCGCACTTCTGCTAAGCTAAAATACACTCCCAGTGGGATGTGGCATAGCATTTGCACGGCTGCTAAAAAATGCTAGCGAGCAAACAACTCGGAATGACCACCCTTGACAGGTCTACCAATGGCTCCCAAATTGGCTCAATTATTTATCCGTGAACAATTTCGGCTACACGGATTACCACAGGAGGTGATTTCCGATCGAGGGGTACAGTTCACTGCAAGATTCTGGAAAGCTCTCTGTTCTGCTCTACAAATAAAAGTCAAGTTTTCTTCAGCCTACCACCCACAAACCAACGGATAAACCTAATGAGTCAACCAGGACTTAGAGACTTTCCTTCACGTTTATCTCTCCCCCTCAAGGGACGACTGGGTGGAGTTGTTACCCTGGGCAGAATTCACCCATAATCATCAGTATCATACTTCCACCGGTGAGACCCCATTTTACAACAATTATGGATTTCATCCGCGTGTTCCGGAATTATCTCTCTTTCCTTTGGAGGATGGTGGTCATTCCGAGTTGTTCGCTCGCTGCCGTTTTTAGCAGAATAGCGATCAAGCTAAAAATGGGCGAATCTGCGCATGCGTATGGGCCGCAGGGCGCACGCGCTAAGTATTTTCACACAAAACTATGCAATTTTACACAGGTCCGAGCTACGCTTTTCAGTCGCTCTGCTGTTCGGTGAGTGATTGACAGGAAGTGGGTGTTTCTGGGCGGAAACTGAGCATTTTCCAGGAGTGTGCTAAAAAACGCAGGCATATCAGGCTAAAACGCAGGAGTGGCTGGAGAAACGGGAGAGTGGTTGGTCAAATGCAGGGCATGTTTGTGACGTCAAACCAGTAGCTAAACGGACTGAGGTGATCGCAATCTAGGAGTAGGTCTGGAGCTACTTAGAAACTGCAGGGAAATATTTAATAGCAGAACTGCTAATCTTTCGTTCGCAATTCTGCTAAGCTAAGATACACTCCCAGAGGGTGGCGGCCTAGCGTGTGCAATGCTGCTAAAAGCAGCTAGCGAGCGATCAACTCGGAATGAGGGCAGATGTTTCCGCTGTAACCTCCACTCTGCAGCACTTCAGTCGCATCTGGAGTAAAGTTCATGCTAACCTCAAGAGAAACTCCAACAGATATAAACACTTTGCAGACAAAAAACGGTGGGCAGCTCCTCAATACAAGGTTGGCGACAGGGTATGGCTCTCTACCTGCAACCTTTGTCTGAAGGTAACCGCTATGAAGATTGCTCCGAGATTCATCGGTCCTTACCCGGTTCTGCAAGTCCTGAATCCTGTTGTCTGCAAATTGGGTTTTCCCTCTCACTTCCGAATATTGAACTCTTTCCATGTTTCCCTTCTCCGCCCTCTCATTCTAAATCATTTCCATTCGGACTCTCCTAGACTAGTCTCAGTGGAGACCGAAGCTGGTACAGCATTTGAGATTAAGGCTATTCTCGACTCTCATTACTGCCACAAGAATCTACAATATCTGGTGGAATGTAAAGGCTATGGACCTGAGGAGAGAAATTGGGTGAAGGCTTCTGAAATCTCTGCTCCTCGACTAATTTGGATCTTTCATTCCAAGCACCCAATGAAACCAGGAAAGTGTCCAGGGGCCACTCCTAGAGGAGGGGGTACTGTCATGACCAAAGAGCGGCGGCCGCCTTGTTTACCCCTTCGTGCGCGCTTGGTGTCCTGGGCGGCAGTCGCCCGGTTCGTGGGCGCCGTCATTACACTCAGCGTCCATGGGGGCGTAGTAGGCCGGTGACAAAATCAGCTCCCCCCACCAATCAGAGGAAGGTGGGATGTTCAAAAGGAGCCTGAGTATCGTCGCTACATTGCTACCCCCAGGCTCAGGTCTCTCAGTGCTTCCAGCATTCAGCGTGTCTCCCAGCCCCAGACTCCAGTGCTTCCAGCATTTAGCGTGTCTCTCAGCCACTGAGTCTCAGTGCTTCCAGTATACAGTGTGTCTCTTAGTTCACGGACTCCAGTGCTTCCAGCTCTCAGCCACAGAGTCTCAGTGCTTCCAGCATACAGTGTGTCTCTGAGCCCACAGAGTCCCAGAGCTTTCAGCATCATTCACAAGTCATCACCCACTTCTTCATTCCGTGTTCTTCAGCTTCGTTCACAAGTCATCACCCACTTCTTCATTCCGTGTTCTTCAGGATTGTTCAGAAGTCATCACCCACTTTTTCATTCCGTGTTCTTCAGCATCACTCATAAGTCATCATCCATTTCTTCATACAGTGTACTTTGGCATCATTCTCAAGCATTAGTTTTCTAATAAACCTGCACGAGGAAGACCTATATCCGGCCGTCTTTATTTCGACCCAGCTACGGTTCCTCTTCCCGACCATCGGAAGAATCCCAGAGTACCCTACTCTCTTGACCCAGGTCTGTGACACTCCCTCACACACACTTGAACTGCAGACTGACCCTTCCACACACAAAGACACACTTACTGAAGACTGTCTCTTCCCTCACACACACACACACACACACACACACACACACACACACACACACACACACACACACGGGCTGACACACACAGGGGATGTAGTCTGCCCCTCCCCAACACAAACACACATATGCACATAATACCTGCTCTCCAGATCCTGTGGGAGACTATTTTTATCAGGTAGTCCCCCGCATCCCGAAAGAGTCGGCAACTCTCCCCCATTCCGCCCACTTCCTAGTGAAGTGGGCAGAATGGAGGAGATAAATACCTTGAATGGATATGGGGCGGAGCCTAATGATGCAACTTTATTGTAATCTTGTCATTGTAGCCCCACCCCGTATGCAAATAACAACATTTTACAGCGAGTGGTCAGAGCCTACTGACGCGACTGGTCTGGCTCTGCCCCTATCACTGCCCACTTTCAACTTCTTTCTGGGCTTCTCCCACAGAGGTGAATGCGAAGGTAGGTAAGTATGCAGGGGCGTTTTAAGAGTGGAGGGACCCGCGTGCAGACTCCGATGCATGCCCCCTCCTCTCCGGCAGCAAGTAGACTCTGGCACAATGCCACAGTCTACTGCACATGCGCAGGTCTCCGGGAACATGGCGCCCATGCCTTTTTCTCTGGGACATCTCCAGTGTGCTTGCACAAATCACACGGAAATGGCCGTGGTGGCCATTTTCCAAGTGATTTCTGTCCGCAGTGCAGGGCCACCGTGGGACTCCGGAGGGGTAAGTATAATACATGGGTGCAGTGTGTGCGGTATGGGCAATGGACCCATTATAGAAATGCCTATGCAAGTATGATACACATTTGACTATAGACTCACTGCCCCCTCCCCCACTCTCACTCGCGTTGCAGACTGTGGGGGTGATACAGAGCTGATCATAGATGTGCTAAAATTAGCACATCTATGATCAGATTCTCTGACATTTGGGGGGATGCCCAGCACAGGGCTAGTCTGCCCCGCATTTCAGGCCCCAACCCCAACCCCCCCCCCCCCCCCCCCCCTACACCCTGCACAGGTGCGAAAGCATCGCACAGCTGCGATGCTTTCGAACCCACCAAGTAGCTCCCTGCCTGCGCTGGCAGGCGGCTACCCGCCATGTTTTCTGTAGCAGCGGCTGCACCCCAGCACCAGTCTGGACATGCATGCATTGTCTGGACTGTGCCCCTAATGGCGTTCTAACGCCATTGGCATGCTCCCTTCTGTCATATGACCGCCTCTGCCTGTCAATCTGCCTCTCCCCACACGGACGCAAATGGATTGCAGACTGTATCCTCCCACACTTGTGCTGCCTCTTCCCATACACACAAACACACACACACTTGTACTGCCTCTTTCCATACACACACACACACGCACACACACACACACACACACACATACACACACACACACACACACTTGGACTGCAGACTACCTTTCCCTCACACACCCGCAAAAAATTGTATACAGTCTATTTCCCTCACACACCCGCAAACTCAGACTGCAGACCCACACTTACTGATCATAAAGAACACAACGGCGCTGCTATAGCACAAACTTAACAGACTGTATACAATTTTTATCAATTTTATTAGTTAGAATAAAAGAAAGATACATTGATCAACGTATTTACATTAGGATAAAAATAGGATTTTAATTACCTACCGGTAAATCCTTTTCTCGTAATCCGTAGGGGCTACTGGGAATCCATTTAGTACCATGGGGTATAGATGTGTCCACTAGGAGCCATGGACATTTTAAGAAATTGTTAGTGTGCGCTGGCACCTCCATCTATGCCCCACCTACCAGAATCAGTCTAGGAAACTGTGTCCGAGGAAATGGACATACTTTGAAAGAAGGATAGATAAGGAAAGTGGTGAGATTACGAACCAGCACACACAGAACAAGAGGAAAGCCATGGTAACCAAACTTGAAACAGGAACAGCAACAGCTGAACAAACCAGAATACTTAATCAAGTAACAGTGCAGGAAGAGCAAAGCACCAGGCGAGCGCTCAGTATCCCCTACGGACTACAAGAAAAGGATTTACCGGTAGGTAATTAAAATACTATTTTCTCTTACGTCTTAGGGGATACTGGGAATCCACTTAGTACCATGCGGATGTACCAAAGCTCCCAGACCGGGTGGGAGAGTGCTGAGGTTCCTGCAGAACTGATTGACCAAACTGAAGGTCCTCAGAGGCCAAAGTATTGAACTTGTAAAACTTAGCAAATGTGTTCGAACTTGACCAAGTAGCTGCTTGTCAGAGCTGTAAAGCCGAGACACTCCGGGCAGCCACCAAGAAGAACCCACCGACCTAGTAGAGTAGGCCTGTACAGATTCTGAAACTGGCAAGCCTGCCGTGGAATAAGCATGCTGGATAGTGAGCCCGATCCAGCGTGCAATGGACTGCTTTGAAGCAGGACACCCAATTTTATTGGGATCATAGAGAACGAACAGCGAGTCCGATTTCCTGTAATGAGCTGTTCTCTTTACATATACCTTCAAGCCCTCACAACATCCAAAGACTTTGAAGTAGCAAAGGTGTTCGTAACAACCAGAACCACAATAGGTTGGTTGAAGTGAAATGCAGACACCACCTTAGGAAGAAATTGCTGACGAGTTCTGAGTTCAGCTCTGTCCTCATGGAAAATTAAGTAGGGGCTCTTGTGAGACAACAGCCCTAGCACCGACACACGTCATGCTAAAGCCAAGGCCAACAGTGTGACGGTCTTCCATGCAAGGTACTTTACGTTAACCTCCTGTAATGGTTCAAACCAGTCCGATTGGAGGAACTCCAGCACCAAATTGAGATCCCAAGGTGCCGTGGGAGGCACAAAGGGAGGTTGGATGTGCAGAACACCTTTCAAGAACGTCTGGACCTCAGGGAGAGAATACAATTGTTTCTGAAAGAAAATAGACAAGACCAAAATCTGGACTTTTATGGAGCCTAGACGTAGGCCCACATCCACCACATCCACTCCCCACTGCAGAAAAAGCAGGAAACGTACCAGATGAAATTCCACCGCAGAATATTGTCTGCTCTCACGCCAAGAGACATATTTCCTCCTGATACGGTGGTAATGTTTAAACGTTACCCCCTTCCTCGCTTGGATCATATTTGGGATGACCTTGTCAGGAATCCCTCTCCTGGCTAGAATCAGCCGTTCAACTTCCATGCTGTTAAACCTAGCCACGGTGGTCTTGAAAGGCGAATGGGCCCTGTTGCAGAAGATCCTCGCAAAGAGGTAGAGACCACGGATCTTCGAGCAGCATCTTGAGAAGATCCGCATACCATGCCCTTCGTGGCCAGTCTGGAGCAATGAGGATTGCTTGAACCCTTTCCAATTTTATTCTTTTTAGAATTCTTGGGATCAGAGGAAGTGGAGGAAACACGTAAACCAGCTGGTAGACCCACGGAGTTATCAGAGCGTCTACCGTCACTACTTGTGGGTCCCTCAACCTGGAACAATACCACTTAAGCTTCTTGTTGAGCCGAGAGGCCATCATGTCAATTTGTGGATATCCCCACTGACATGTCAACCACTGGAACACCTCCGTGTGAAGGCCCCACTCCCCCGGGAGCAGGTCATGTCTGCTGAGGAAGTCTGCTTCCCAGTTGTCTACTCTTGGAAGAAAGACCGCCGACAACACCATGGCATGTTTTTCCGCCCAGAGGAGAATTCTTTACACCTCTGACATTGCTGCTCTGCTTTTTGTTCCGCCCTGTCGGTTTATGTACGTTACCGCCGTCACATTGTCCGACTAGACTTGAATGGCCTGATTCCAAAGTAGAGATGAGGCCTGCAGAAGGGCGTTGTAGATAGCCCTGAGTTCCAGGATGTTTATTGGAAGGATGGCTTCCTGACTTGACCATCTTCCCTGAATCTGCACCCCTCTGAGGTTTGCATTTGTGGTTAGCAGAATCCAATTCTGAAACCCGAACCACTGACCCTCGATGAGGTGAGAAATCTGTAGCCACGACAGAAGGGAGATCCTGGCTCTTGGTGACAGACGGATCCTCTGGTGCATGTGAAGATGCGATCCGGACCATTTGTCCAATAGATCTAGTTGGAAGGGCCTCGCATGAAACCTTCTGTACGGAAGCGCCTTGTAAGAGGCCACCATTTTCCCCAGAAGGCGAATGCACAGATGCACCGAGATCCGGGTTGGCTTCAGGACAGTCCAAACCATCGACTGGATTACCATAGCCTTTTCCAAGGGAAGGAAGACTCTCTGAGACTCTATGTCCAGTATCATTCCCAGGAATGGAAGCCTCTGTGTCTGTTCCAGGTGAGATTTTGGTAGGTTCAGAATCCACTCGTGATCCAGGAGTTGTCTGGTTGAGAGGCCAATACTGTGCAACAACCGCTCCCTGGACGGTTCCTTTATCAGAAGATCGTCCAGCTACAGAATTCTGTTCACTCCGTGTTTGCGGAGTAGAAACATCATCTCTGCAATCACTTTGGTGAACACTCTAAGTGCTGTGGAGAGACCAAATGGCAGGACCTGGAGCTGGTAGTGACAGTCCTGCAGTGCAAATCATAGATGAGCCTGATTAGGTGACCAGATCTGAATATGAAGGTACGCATTCTTGATATCCAGAAATACTAGGATTTCCCCCTCCTCCAGACCTGAGATCACTGCTCTTAGAGACTACATCTTGAATTTGAACACTCGTAAGTACAGGTTCAACGACTTGAGGTTCAGAATCGGCCTCACCGAACCGTCCGGTTTCAGTACTACAAACAAGTTGGAATAGTAGCCCTTGTTTTGCAGATGAGGTGGAACTTGAACAATGACCTGGGTGTGTACCAGTTTTTGAATGGCGTTCTGTAAAGTTATACTTGCCTCTTTTGAAACTGGTAATCCTGATTTGAATCTGTGAGGTGGGAGCTCCTGGAACTCCAATCTGTATCCCTGGGAAATAAGATCTATGACCCATGGATCCTGGCACGATGTTGTCCAGAATTGTAGCCAGGCTCCTACCTGCCAGTTTTCCAGGCATCTCGGCCCACTGTCATGATGAAGGTTTTGAGGAAGCAGCGCTTGATCACTATTCCTGTGAACCAGCAGTTGCTGGTTTGCGTGGTTTACCTCTAGCACCTCTGGTGGCGGTAGAAGAACCTTTGGGCTCGCCCCTAAACTTGGCAGTCTGAAAATACTGTAAATTGGGTTCTAAGTAGGACTTCTTAGCTGGGGGAGCTACAGAAGGGAGGTATGTGAACTTACCCGCAGTAGCTTTGGGGATCTGTTTGTCTAGTTCATCTCCACATAAGGCCTCACCTGTGAAAGGTAGGCCTTCCACACTTGTGAAAGGTAGGCCTTCAATGCCTTTCCTGGAGTCCACATCCGCTGTCCATTGGCGTAGCCATAGACCCCTGCGTGCAGACACTGCCATAGCTGTAGTGCGTGCATTAAGTGAGCCTATTTCTTTTATGGTTTCTACCATAAAGTTCGCAGAGTCCTGTATATGTTGCAGGAGCAAAACAATCTTCCCTTGAGGTAAGGTATTTAACACCTCAATTAGGTTATCTGACCATTTAGAAATGGCTTGCGCAATCCACCCACATGCTATAGTGGGTCTCTGGGCCACCCCCGCAGCTGTATATAAAGATTTCAGCGTAGTCTCAATCTTGAGGTCAGCCGCGTCTTTCAGGGATGCTGCACCTGGGACAGGCAACACAATTTTCCATGAGAGCCTGGATACTGATGCATCCACTATTGGTGGATTTTCCCATTTTTTCCAATCCTCAGGAGGAAAAGGAAAGGATGATAATAACCATTTAGGGATCTGAAATGTCCTATCAGGATTAACCCATGGTTCTTCAAACAGGGTATTTAATTCCTTTGACACAGGAAAAGTGGCTTAGGATTTCTTTTTTATATTAAAATAAGATTCCTCACTCTCCTCTGTCACCTTATCAGGGATATTCAGAACTTCGCTGATAGCTTCTATAAGAGCCTCTATTCCCTGCGACAGAGTACCCTCCCCCACCTCTGAGTCCACCTCACCCTCCTCCATGTCTGACCCTTCATCATCTGAGTCAGACTGCAGGATATGGACCAAAGTGCGTTTTTGCGGACAAATGGCAGGGGACTGAGACACTGGTTTGGGTACTGAGGGGGTCATTCCGAGTTGATCGCTCGCTAGCTATTTTTTACAGCGCAGCGATTAGATAGTCGCCGCTGTTAGGACTATTCTGTCTGTCTAGCAATATCCTTCAGTTGTCTGATGATTCTTTACAAGCTGCTAGGAGTGAGCAATCAAGACCCAAACATGTAATTTATGTCGAAGCTGATTCTGAGCTGCGCTTGTTTATTTTCTAGGGGTTTATATAGGAAAGTTTCACATAATGAATACATAATGAATACGTCACAAAGGGGTTTGGTAATAACTACAAATTTCTACAGGACAATACAGAACATTCTAGTGACATCACAAATTTCTGTATGTTAGCAAGTTCTCATGAGTCTCTTAGCCCAGAGAGTTGTATCCTTTAGTTGTTATCAAGGTTGTGCGGCTGGAACATTCCACTTCTATTTACTGGGACTTGTTGGTGTAGCGACACAACTGTTCTTTTGAAACTCATCTGCCTCATATCTGCTATAAACTACTTAAGGTTCAAAACACACATATATTTCTTATATTTGATTTGCAAGCATCTAACGTAACCCTTACATTTCCCTCCTTTTCATAATATAAAAATATACCAAAGTTGCCAGATATAGAGAGGGGGTTTCCTCATCACCCCATGGTACCTACTCTTGAACTACCCAGACAATCCCTGAGTAGCAAGGGCATTAACCATTCAATACCAAGGATGGCTTAGATTCTACCCTTCCTACCCTAGCAGAGTCTTTTCTTCATATGCATTGCGCAAGCATGTGAGTTTCTTTTTGAGGGAAAAGGATATATAGCAATTTATAAAAACAAGTATCACCATAACAGCTATAATTGCCAAAAGCGGGTGTTGAATATATGAAACAAATTTTTTCATTGAAGAATGGGGGTAATTCCAAGTTGATCGCAGCAGGAATTTTGTTAGCAGTTGGGCAAAACCATGTGCACCACAGGGGAGGCAGATATAACATGTGCAGAAAGAGTTAGATTTGGGTGGGTTATTTTGTTTCTGTACAGGGTAAATACTGGCTGCTTTATTTTTACACTGCAAATTAGATTGCAGATTGAACACACCACACCCAAATCTAACTCTCTCTGCACATGTTAAATCTGCCTCTCCTGCAGTGCACATGGTTTTGCCCAACTGCTAACAAAATTCCTGCTGCGATCAACTTGGAATTACCCCCAATATCCAGTAAATATATCCCACCAATGGTATTCCAAGTTCTCCCTCAGTTTGTGTGCTATCTTTATCATCTGATTACCTTCAACTACAGTCTGCATAAAAGCCTGATTGTTGGAGTAATTAATTTCCTTTAAATGTTCTTCCAATTTTCAGAATAATTTATAAGGACTTTACAGCAACTAACATTTGCCACACTGCCTGAGAATGTGAGTGTGGAGATTCTATTATAATCATATTTGCGGTCCTTCTGGGGATATTAAAATCTCCATAATAACGCCCCCGGAAATGGTAAAATTAACTATCACACATGGTTGATGGGCGGGGCAAGTGAGGTTACCTTGCTGGCAAGGTTTAATGTCATTCTTCCACCCCCACCTGCCCTCTGTCCCCCTCTCTGACAGCAACTGTTAATATACTGCTGGAGACCATGCCGATATACTTGTTACCACACTTGTAACAATGAAAAGGATATACAGTTCCATGATGGGAGTGTTTCAAGAGTCACACTTGTCTTTTTGCAGTGAGATGTGTGTACCCAGGAGTCTCTTCCTTGGAGCTTCACTGAAGTGGGTGTGGTTAGTAACACCAGATAAGGTCCTTCGAATCTAGGTTCAAGTGCTCTTCTCACATGTCTTTTCAAGAAAACCCAGTCTCCTGGCTTCACTTGATGTGGCTGCAAATCAGAATCTGGTTCTGGAAGGGAAGAGAAAGCTAAAGCATGTACATTACTTAACTGATCAGTTAAAGCTTTCATATATCCTGCCAGATCTCCATTTTTATGCTGAAGTTGTTGTGGATAATAACATCCTGTCGTAGGTATACTTCCAAACAGTATTTCATATGGAGATAGGCCTGTATGTCTGACATGGTCCTGACACTGAACAAAGCTATGGGTAGACATTCTGGCCACGGTTTCTTGGTTTCTGCCATAACCTTCTGTACCTTAAGTTTTAGGGTATAATTTAAGCATTCCACCCTGCCTGTGACCTGCGATCTTCTATAGGGCACATGGAAAGCCTGCTGTATCCCCAAGTCTGCCATGACGCTTCCCATTATCTCCCCTGTGAAGTGTGTACCCCTATCTGACTCTATGACTTCGGGTACCCCAAACCTACAAACCACTTCACTTATTAGCTTCCTTGTTTTGATTTTAGCAGTTGCTTTGGCCACGCCTCAGACCACTTGCTAAAAAGATCGGTACATTCAAAGGCATATTCATAGGGGCTGGACCTGGGCAACTGTATATAGTCGATTTGTAGTCTCTGGATTGGGAATTGGGGTCTTGGGGTAGTTCCCAAGGCTGTACGTGTCCTCTGGCCTGGTTTATGTATTCCACAAATTCAACAGTTCCTGCAATGTTCTGCTGCTCTTTGTCCAAATCCAGGTGCTATCCAAACTTTGGAGACAAGTGCAGTCATTTGTTCTTTTCCTGTATTTGTTTTTCCATGTGTCACTTGTAGCATAGGTGAAAATAAAGTTCTTGATATGCAAAGTCTGTCTTGACTTCTCCATACTCCATCTTCCTGTTGTTTTGATTCTTTCTTTTTTCCAGGCTTCTTTCTCATTTTCTCCTGCTTGGTTCTGAAGCTTAATCAGTATAACATAATCAGGCATTTGGTCTGGCACTGGAATAGTTACTGTATAGGCTTGCCTTTTCTGCTGGGGGCATTTTGCTACCCTCTTGGCTTCAGCATCTACCAGATTTTTGCCTCTTGTTTCAGGAGTATTGTTTCTTGTGTGTGCCTGGATCTTAATTACTGACACTTTGTGTGGCCCTTGCAGAGCTCTGAACAGGTGCCTGGGTAGTGAAACATGTTGTATATCTTTGCCAATTGCTGTCTTGAAGTCTCTGCTTTTCCATAAAACTTGCGTCACACCCCAGGCATAATGAGAATCTGTTAGATGTTGGCTGTGGTGCCTTCTGCATGTTCCAGAACTTTAGTGAGAGCTATTATCTCTGCTGCTTGTGCTTACAGGCTTGAAGGTAAGGAGCCAGAGTCATTTACTTCAGTAGATGAGGTAACTGCATACCCTGTATAGGTAGCTCCATTGTCATAAAATCTGGAACCGTCCACAAGCAGTGTGTATGCTGGATCGGGCAAAGGGACATCAGTGACATTTGGAAGATCTTGAGTCTCTTGTTCCATATGGGAGAGGCAACTATGTAAAGATTGAGAATAGGTTTTATTGTCTTTATCTTCTTCTGTTTCTCCTTCATATGACTCCTCTTCTTCATCTTCTTCATTATTTGTTACTATCCCTCCTTTTGAATCTTGTGATTCAACAAATGCTGGTATCAAAGTGGTGGGGTTGAGGGTAGTACATCTTTTGATAATGAGATTGGAGGCACTGAGAAGTGCTACTTCATATTTGGTAAGTCTCGCTGCAGACAGATGTTTGGTTCTCGCCTGTTGCAATATTTCTGTAACTGCATATGGTACCTGTATAGTAAGCTGATGGTCCAGAACAATGTCTGTGCTTTTGTCTTTTAAAATGGTGGCTGCTGCTACTGCTCTGACACATGATGGAGCTAGTTTAATGATAGGATCCAAATTGCAGAGTAGTATGCTACTGGTCTTTGCTTTGTTCCATGAAGCTGTGTGAGGACTCCTGTTGAATGGCTCTTTTCTTCATGGTAAAAGAGGTTAAAGGGCTTGGTATAATCTGAGAGTCCCAATGCTGGTGCATATAATATAGCTTGTTTGAGCTTTTCCACAGCTTCTGTTTTTTCTTGTAGAGTGGGATGAGGTCCTTCCTTCTTTGTGCTGTCATATAAAGTCTGCATGTGCACTGAAGTTGAAGGAATCCATTTTCTACAGTATCCTATGAGTCCCAAGAATGCTCTCATCTGTTTGGTGGTAGTTGGGAATGGAGCTTTGACTACAAGCTTCTTCCTTTGGTCTGTGAGGTGTCTAGTTCCCTGTGATATACAATGTCCCAAGAAGATCACATTCTCTTATACCAGCTGTATCTTTGTAGGAGATAATCTACAGTCTTGTTGAGCCAAAAATGTAAGTAGTGAGACAGTCTCATCTTTACATTTATCTTCATCTGTAGTGGCAATGAGCAGATCATCAACATACTACAAAAGCTGAGTGTCATCTGGATATACTGGTCTCTATGCTTGTAACACTGTAGACAAAGCTTCTGTAAATTCTGAAGGGCTTGTAGCTCCTCTTTGTGGTAGCCTTGTCCAACAATATTGTGTACCAGCATGTGTGAATGCCAGCATCTGCTGTGAGTCTTTGGTGAATGGTATAGAGAAAAATGCATTTGCTAGATCGATGACTGTAAACCATTTGGCTTGAGATGGTATTTGGTTTAGCAAGGTGTGTGGGTTAGGGACAATGGCTGTATTCACTACCAATCTTTTGTTTATCTCTCTTAGATCATGAACAAGCCGATATTGAGGGATCCCATCACTTCCAACTTCCTTCTGCTTTACAGGAAACAAAGGAGTGTTAAAAGGTGAGCAACACCTTGTGATTATTCCCTTGTGGATATACTCCTGAAGTTGTTTTGTGATTGCTTCATTTTGCAAGCGTGTAAGTGGATACTGTTGTATGGAGACAAATATGGTTGCTGGCTTGAGCACCAGTTGAACTGGTTGTACCTTGAGCAATCCCACATCCGACTTGCCCTTGGACCATAACTTCTGAAGTACCATATGTAGCCATGAAGGCAAGGAATGTTGTATGTTCTCTGCTTTTTCTTCCTTCTGGGCATGATAGACTTCGATAGCTGCTTCCATTTGCACCCTCGTCCGGTCTGAGAGGTTATTACTATAAAGAACACATTGAGGTGTATATTTGATTGAAGCTTGCATCAGGCTTAGGATGTCAGCACCCAATAAATATACAGAAGTTGCTGATACCAAGAATTGCACTGTTGTTAGGGTAAATTCATCTTGAATTTGCAGTGTGGTTTTCTTACTCTTTTGAAGTGAGACTGAGCATCCTGTGAGTCCTGTAGCATCAACTTTTTCTTGGATAACAAATTTTTCTGGTATTTCTTCTTTTCTGAACATCGATTGACTTGCCCCTGTGTCAATTAACATTCCAATTCTTTTCCATTGGCAGTATAACAGTCAATGTGCTACCGGGTAGCTGAGTATCCCCAGTAGTGGTCATTATCGGGGGTGACAACAGAGAGTCTGTTGTTCATGCTTGATGTGGTTTCTCTTCCTGTACTTTAAATGCTGCCTTTCCACTTTGCTGATCCTTCTGCCATTTCTTGTACTTGCGACAATCCCTTTTCATATGCCCTGGCAGCTTGCACCAGTAGCACTTTCCTGTCATGTCTTCTCCTTGTATTGGGGCTTGTCTTCTCTCACCTGGCTTCTTCACGTCCCACGCCTTTCCTTTTCCTGCACCACATGTATAGTTACCTGCTGGCTCTTTGCTTGCTTCTTATTTCTTTTCTCTTTCTCTTGGTCTTCTATCCCCTCGAGGACCTGAAGCAATACTGTACCGTCCATGTTCATTGCCTCTGGCCTGTACTGAAACAACCCCATCCTGAGTACGGGATCTAGACCCTTGAGAAACTTTGTCTTAAATAATCTTGACACATCAGGCTCAGTAACAGGAAAACCCTAATCATTCTGTCTGGTTGTCAGTTTATCAAAGTAACTTCTGACAGGCATATCTCTTTGTACAATGGGGGTAATTCTGAGTTGATTGCAGCAGCAAGTTTGTTAGCAATTGAGCAAAACCATGTTGCACTGCAGGTGGGTCAGATATAACATTTGCAGAGAGAGTTAGATTTGGGTGGGTTATTTCGTTTCTGAGCAGGGTAAATACTGGCTGCTTTATTTTTACACTGCAATTTAGATTTCAGTTTGAATACACCCCACCCAAATCTAACTCTCTCTGCACATGTTATATCTATCCCCCCTGCAGTGCACATGGTTTTGCCCAACTGCTAACAAATTTGCTGCTGCGATCAACTCAGAATTAGGCCCTATGTCTGGTGCTGCTGGAGCTCTCTGTCTTTCTTCATGACACCACCACTGAATTTTTGCTAAATAATATTGTCCACTTTCAATTGTGTATCTGTCAGCTAGGGCTGGTGCTGCAGATATCACCAGTCTAGTACCCTCTGCAGCTCTGGTTGCCATATTTGTAAGCTGCATTGCTACTCCATCCCCCAGCAGTGCCTTTGCTGCTTGTTCCAAGTCCACCCAGCATCCCCTCCACACTGTATTTTTGTCATGTATGCAGAGAATGCTGCAGGGTTCTTCCTAGGACCTGGAGCTTCTTGGACTACTGTATGCAGTTCTGACTTGTACCATGGAGTATAGCTCTCTTGTGGATTAGGCAAATGTGCACGGGTGGCTGCCTGTGCTGCTTGATCATATCTTGGGTTTGGCACCATTTGTACCCTAACCGGATAGATATATGAATTGTCTTGTCCCATGTAAGGCATAACCCCTGTCCTTGCTTTCAGTTTCTGAGTTTCTTTATCCATTACAGGTGTGTCTCTTTCAGGACTGACATTAAAATCTTGTAACTGTAACATTAGGTAATTTGGGTTAGGGGTGTACGTGAGTGCACTGCCATTATCTGGCCAAGCAGGCAAATCTGGTGGCATATCATTTCCACACTGTGGGCAGAATCTCCATCCCGCAGGGATACATGCAAAGCAGAATGAACACTCCTCACCTTGAACCACAAGAGTTCTTATGGGTTCAGGCAGTTTATGAATGCTTTGTATACACAAGGGCATACCATCTTTTGGTATGAAATTCACTGGCAAGTACAACAGCACCTCTGGCCACACGTGTCCCACCAACGCAGTTAAACCAATCTTGTCTAAATTAGTATTAACAGTACAATAAAAAAATTATTTTTGTGATACACAGTCAAAATCTTAAACTTCAATTATAGCCTCTATACGGTGGAACACTTCTCCCGAACGTTTCCTTAAAATGATAGCACTTGTACATTCAGAGCAATAACCTTTTAAGTTACACAATTGTTGAAAACCCGGACCTGGTGTCCCTTGATTATTATTAAACAAACACACATATATTTCTTATATTTGATTTGCAAGCATCTAATTTAACCCTTACACTGCCTATGGGGGAGTGTATTTTCGCTTTGCAAGTGTGCGAACGCTTGTGCAGATGAGCAGTACAAAAACAGTTTGTGCAGTTTCAGAGTAGGTCTGAACATACTCAGCCGCTGTGATCACTTCAGCCTGTCCGGTCCCGGAATTGACGTCAGACACCCGCCCTGCAATTGCTTGGACATGCCTGCGTTTTTCCAACTACTCCCTGAAAAAGGTCAGTTGACACCCATAAATGCCTTCTTCCTGTCAATCTTCTTGCGATCGGCTGTGCAAATGGATTCTTTGTTAAATCCATCTCCTAGCACTGATCCGCTTTGTACCCGTACGATGCACCTGCACATTGCGGTGCATATGCATGCGCAGTTTTGCCGAGTTGTGACCTGATCGCAGCGCTGCAAAAAAATAGCAGAGCGCATATCTCCGACACCTGTGAAGCCCCGTCCCTGTGTTCTGATTGGCTCGTGGGTCAATCAGTGAAAGAAAGGGGATGACCATCGGTTGTGGAAATCATCAATGGTCATCCATTACATAGTTGGCAGTCATCGATGGTCACTTACCATTTCGCTATTGATGATAACCAGCTGAATTACTAGGTGAGTTAATTATTTCTAATTTTGTTCAATAGTACTGTACAATAGAGTGTCAGATGAGGCAGCCATCTAGGACACACTATATAGTTTATAGGGGTCATGGTGAGCAATTCACAGAAGTGTGTTACTGCATGCCTGAGCCCAGTTCTTACAGGGTCCGGCAGCGCGTGTCTACCGGGCTGTGGCGGTTCCGTTGTGGCCGGAGAGATTGGAGATGCCGGTGGCCCACCGCAGCAACTGGGGAGAGGGACCACCGGCATCTCCAATCTCTCCAGATGTAGTAGTGGGCAGCTATCCTGTCAGCTGCTGCCAGCGGCTGAGACTTCAGGCAGCTGTGGCTGCCATAGTGGTGCACATGTCGCTCTGAGTGAAATTTAAAGGGAGTCTCTGGGCACTGTTCAAGTGAGAGTATTATGATCCATACTTGTACTCCGGCGTCTGTTCTCTGTGAACTCCCAGTGTAATTATCTGTGTTCTGATCCGGTCCATCCAATGATTCTACTCATTAAACAACCCTGATACTGCTCCTACTAAATAGCAACCCTGATACTGCTCCTACTAAATACCTGGTTCTGATGTTGGCTACACCTGATTCTGCTCATCCACTGGTACTGCATTGCCCATCTGGTTCTGATTCATTCCTATTTACTAAGCTTCAGTCCGCCTCACAGCGACAAGTCTCACTGCTTCTCATCAGTTCCTTCATATCCACCAGAGGGCCGCAATCTGCATATGGGGCACAGCAAAGGCCAAACCCCCTTTGTGGGGGTCCCATCAGAAGGCTACCTACACACAGTAGGCTCCACGCCTCTGTTCTGGGTTTACACCAACTCTAAATGTATGGCCAGCGTCCACACCATCACCTTGAAAGTTGTAACAGTAACATGCAATGGGAAATTACAAAGAAATGAAAAAGTACAGTAGGTTAAAATGGGATTGGGAAAAAGGGGGACTGGGGAGCAGTGCTGGACTAAGGGACACATTGGCTTCGGGCTGAAATTTATACAGGACAATGTGAGTAGTGGAAGAGTTTGGCCATATGCACCCTGCCTACACTATCAGCCCCAATATCTCCCTAATAATGAAAAAGTTAAAAATGGCACCATTTTGTGAGGAAAATAGCAAACAAAAATATATATTTTTTTTAATACTGGATGTAAATATTAGAGTAACTTCATTAATTATCAACAAAATTCTGCTAGGACTTTGTTAAATACTTAACACCATTGTTTCCCATTTTTTTGGTTTGTTTGGGGGAGGCTGCATTTTGGTGAATAAGCATGCTTCGATGCTTATTCCGAGTAATGTATTAAAATGCTGTACACCATACCTCCCAACATTGCTGGCTGCAGAATCATCTAAAATGGGTGGACCTTCACATGAAAGGGGGTGGAGGCACACTGCAACCCTACTTGCATCACTGTGGGGGCTCGTTCAGCACTCTCCAAGATGCTGGGCTGCCCCCAGGCTGTCTCTACACTGTGAATAGATGGCATACACATGCGCTCCGCATCAATTGACCCACTGCTCTACTATACAGAACGGTGGTGACTGTGCTTCCCCATTATATCCCCCCCAAAGGACACTGCAGCCCTTGGCTGGGGTAGCAGGACAGTCCCACAAAAACAGGACTGTCCCGCTGAAAGTGGAGGTATGTGCAAAAATGTTCTCCTTGATCTCATAATTAATTTAAGAGACATACCGTATGCTAAACTGAGCAGTATTTTAAGAGAAACGTTGGTTTTACTGTGAGGGTGGTGCTAAAGTGAAGTCTCATCACCATGATCCCACCCACTTTATAAGTAATGGCAGCGGATCCTGAAGGGTAGCATAGTCTTCTGGGAATCTGGGAGGAATTCCTGAAATTTCAGGGGTCTCTTGAACAATCTGGGAAAGTAAACATGTATTTGCAAATCTAAGGCATCTTTTTCTGGTGTGCACCAGATGTGCTTTACATGTGACCTTAGCTGTGTACAGGTGACTTATGCTCATAAAATACAGAACATAATAAATACTGAACACAGAAAACAGAAAACAGATCATGATAGAAAATTAGAATACGTTAAATATAGAGTTTGTCAGTTGCCCTATTTACCTACAAAACCTCTATATAAAGTCATTTATAGTCTTGGGAAAATGAATAACAAACTTCTTGTGAACAACATTATACAAAATATTTAAATGAATTCACTATAAATGTAAATTTATTTAAATGAGCTTATTTGAACTTGTCATTGATTTTGGTAAAATAATAGGATTTTACTATGCCAGCTTTCATTGTGCTTTTGTTTATTCTACAATGAATCACACCATTTAATGAGACTCTAATAATCTAGGGTTGATTCTGACTTTGAATCTAGACCTTTCATTTATTTTGGCATATTTGACCTTGCAGTTAACTGGCTCCTAATTCATTATTGTACGTTAAAGGCAGCTTTCCAGATCAAGCCTGTAGAGCCTTGACCCAAAGAAACCAAAGAAGAGCAATATGTAATAATGATTACAGGTTTTAGATAAGTGTTTACCATTTTTTTTAGAACACTATACAGTATACGTGAACAAGTATTGTTCAACTATCAGCCCTGAAGGCATGGCCAGCTTAACGTATATAGGTTCTCTTAAGGCAGAGACGGGTGGTGGTCACACAATCACAGTGGTGAGGCAGAATTCTCTACTTGTCTCCCAGACTGCAGCCAGACAGTGAATGGCTGTCAGCATGCTGATTGGTGGAAGGCTGGAGCTATCCACCAATCAGAGTGCTGACAGCCATTGACTGAAAGCATGTTGAGAGATGGCGCAGTGCCGCAGGAGGGGAAGGTTATGATTTTTTTAATTGGTTCCCCCGAATGGATGTGTAGCAGCCCCAGTGTATTGCTTTTTCCAGGGCTTACAATACTGTTAATGCAGCCCTGGCTCAAGGTGATTGGGTTCGTTGGCAAAAATCTTGAAGGGCAGATAAGAGTATAGGCTTGTGGGTAATGGATAGTTTGGTGGATAAGGGGCTAATGCATAATGATTTTAGCATGACAGCCCCGGTCACTGCCCCATCGACCCACATGTGGGCCTCAGTATCTGCTGGAGGGAACACTCTCTCACCACTGCTCTGAGCATGGCATCTATACAGTGCAGTGAGTGAGTGAGCATCGGGGTAGCCCAGCAGCTTGTCAATCGCTGGGCATGCCTCCAAAGTAACAGGAGCCTTTTGGATCTCGTTGCAACGTGATCCCTCTTTCCTGCTCCCAGAAGTTGAGAGGTATGGGTCAATGAGTAGGAATCTCCTTGATAAGATGTTATTTCTAGGTACATATCAGGATAATGTGGGAGGGACTGTGATGTGCTGCAAGGAGTATACTGGGTTGCCCTGTCACTTACACCTCCTCTAATATCCCACGCTGTGTCTCTGGGCTCCTCCTCCAGGGCTCCACATTGTGCACAGACCAGAGAGCCAACTTCCAGCTGAGTATGAATGAGTATGTGTTACTGCAACTTGTAGGTCTAGTGAAGGAGGATTAAGAGTATGTGAGGGGAGGGTTGTACAGTTTATTAATATTCTAGCAAGCAAAAAGAAAAAATACTCTCTTAGTTTGGAGCACTCACCCTACTTGTCTAAAATGTAAATAAATCAAATATAACGTTTATTCTTCAGATATTTTAGGCTTATATGAAAGAGGAGGCAATAACGAGACCGCCTGTTGGGATCCCGGCGGTCACAATGCCAACGCCGGAATCCCGACAAGTGGTGAAATGGCGCTGCCGCAATACCGGTGCCACAAGTTTTCTTCCTCTGTGGATGTCCATGAAACCCATATAGGGACAATAATGTGCCCGCAAGGGGCTTTATTGCATTCGCCCCGCTGCCAGCATACTGCCAACAGGATCATGACAGCCGGGATCCTGGCCGCTGGTAAAAAGTATGTATTCCATATAAAAGTATATGCTTGTCCTGTCTGTATTACATTATCACAATGGGTTTGTTTTGAGCCTTTTTTTGCCATTACTTAGATGTTATGCTATTTTAAACCTCAACAATAAACATTATTTCTGCTGCGGGGTACACTGGGCTCCACAAGGGGTGTAGAGTAGGATCTTGATCCGAGGCACCAACAGGCTCAAAGCTTTGACTGTTCCCAAGATGTACAGCTCCGCCTCCTCTATAACCCCGCCTCCGTGCACAGGAGCTCAGTTTGTAAGTTGGTGCCATGCAGTAAGTAGGCATATCAACAGGGTTCCTGCAGCCCTAAGAAAAGCTAATTTCAGAAGAAAGAATATCTGAAGACTTCAAGGGCTGCAGCAGTGTTAGATGTCAGTCAGACATCCCCTGCTGCAGCTCCATCACTCCCCCAGCGGCGCTGTATACTCCCGGTCCCTGGTTGCCGGGTCACTGCAGCGGAGGCTCCGGTGTTCTTCCTACATTAGTCACACACTCGCTGCTGTCTCCCGGATCGCGTGGCCGCATTAGAAGGGGAAGTAAGGGGTCTCTTCGGCCCGCTGTAATCGCGCTCCAGCTCGGCCTTAGGAGGCGGGCCGCGCACGCGCTGGCGTGGACACTGTAAAGGGCAGCCGCTCCACTAGCCTCCGGGACACAGGGCACAGGTATGTTTTTTGTCTCTGTGAAAATCCTTTTCATTACAGCCCGCAGCGCCCGGTGGGGAAGCCAGCAGGGGGATAAGGCCTGACCTGTAGCCCCTCCCCCAGCCTCAGGGCACCATTTGGGTAAATGTTCCTGCCCTGGAGCTGCATGTATATCTCCCTCACTCCGTGTCAGCCGCCATTACACGGTGCTGCGCTGTTCCTGGGACTGCTGGGGCAAATCCTCCTCTGTAAAGCCGCCTGCTTGTCAGCGCTGTGCATTTTACAGGACACTTAAGTTTTCTACCTGTCAGTGGACAATGTTAGTTAAGAAAGAGTGCATACAGTCAGGGTTGTGTGGTACAAACACCCTGTGATATACATCCAGTACTTACTGTTTTTTGTTATATCTACTGTTTACATATATATCTATATAGCTATACTGAGTATCACTTTGTATTGCTAGTCCAGTGCAGTCTTATTGTTTGGTATAACTTCTGCATTGTACATTTGTGACTGTATGTGTGTGCATGTAGCTGCTGCGTAATTTCCATCTCGTGTATTTCACTCAGCTTGCTACTCCTATATCATGTAACCTGAGGGGGCTAAGTGCGTTAGGTTTATTAACTGATATAGGTATTACACAAGATATACTTATTGCATATTTTTCTTTGTGATTTATAGTCACCATATATCTCTTGGATTCCCGGTTTGTGCTGACACACTGCACTGGGAGTTCTTGCTAGGTATATCGCTGCTACTATTGTACTGTGTTGCCTGCTATTGAGCTTATCATTATGTCAGCTACATGGGGCAACGGATCTGGGGCTTCTCTCACATTGCGTGGTAGTGATGCTGCAGACACTTTTGGGGACAACATGGCAGCAGAGAGTTCAGGTTCAGGGGGTTCCTTACCTCCCAGTGGGTCTGTAGCACCGGGGCCACTAATGACCCACCTTGGGCTACCTTCTCCATGTTATTAAATATGCTGGTAACAAAACTTACGCCGCCTGTGGGACCTCCTATGCCAGTGCAGCAGTTTATGGTCCCTGCAGTCAATCCGCAATGGGCAGATCAAGTCTCATCTCAGTTACAGCACTTGAACCGATCACTGACTAAAATTAAGTCTCACTCTCGCCCGCCTAAGACTAAGAAGTCTTCTAAACAGGCCGCTACATCCTCACAACCCACCACTGTTCCGGACACATCCTCTGAGGAGGATGGCGCATATACTGACCCCAAAGACACTGACTCAGATGCTTCTGATGGGGAAGGGAAGTCACTGGTGGATGTCCCTGATTTGATTGAGGCTATCAGGCTAATTCTTCAGGTTTCTGATGATGTCTCTAAAAATCCGGACAGATTTAAACGTAAGAAGGTGGTTAAACAAGTTTTACCTCATTCTCAACACCTGGCTGGCATACGTCAGGAATACTGGGAAAATCCGGGAACAAAATTCACACCGCATAAGAGACTGTTGGCTCGATATCCTCTCTCTGTGGTGCTATGTAAAAATTGGGAAACTCCTCCGCCTGTAGATTCTCATGTTGCACGCATGGTAGTTTCCTCAGCTCTGCCAGTGACTACCGTCACCTCTCTGAAGGAACCAACGGATAGACGTGTGAAGGGTTGTTTGAAAGCGATTTACACCCTAACGGGGGCTGTGCATAGTCCAACCATTACAGCAACATGGGCTGCTGAAGCTGTTAAAGCATGGGCTCAGGAGCTGGAGGTGGAGCTACCTTCCAACGCTTCTGATCATGTCAGACAATGTCTCTCATATATTGCCACGGCTTCTCTTTACCTTAAGGAGGCGGCTTCCGATGCCAGGGTGCTGGCGGCCAAGGCTGCCACTATGTCCATCTTGGCTCAACGTGTCCTTTGGTTGAGATCCTGGTCGGTGGATATGGATTCTAAGAAAACCCTGGAGGTGCTTCCTTTTAAGGGAGACATTCTTTTTGGAGAAGACCTCAATAAGATTGTGGCTGACCTGGCTTCTGCTAAAACAGCTTGCCTACCAAGTACGGCTCCTTCCGCACAGAAGGCTAAAAGTACTTTCTCTCGGCCCTTTCATCCTTCAGGTAAAGCAAAAGGTCAGGCGTACCCGAAACAAGATCGTACTTCCAAACCTGCCAAGCCCAGACAAAAGCGGGCCTGGGCTGCCCGTCAGCCTGCTTCCAAAACTGACAAGCCTGCCACATGACGGGGCGGTCCTCCCCTTGGGGGATCCCAGGGTGGGGGGGCGGCTTTTAGGTTTTGCCCAGGAATGGTTGAAGACCACTTCCGATGCCTGGGTAAGGGAAGTCGTCACTCGAGGTTACGCCATATCCTTCAAGAAACGTCCCCCCCCTCATCGATTTTGCCTGACACACGTCCCTTTGGATCCGGTGAAGGCAAACACTCTTCATTCGGTGGTACAATCCCTCCTGACCATGGGATTGGTAATACAGGTGCCTCTGGGTCAGAGAGGCAAGAGGTTCTATTCACCGCTGTTTCTAGTCCCGAAACTGAACGGATCCTCGCGGCCCATTCTCAATCTCAAGTCCTTGAACAAGTATGTGAGGGTCTCCAAGTTTCGTATGGAAACTCTACACTCTATTGTTCTGGCCTTGGATCCTGGGGACTATATGGTCTCCCTGGACATACAGGATGCCTACCTGCATATTCCTATTGCAATGTCACATCAGCAGGTGAGGTTTGCGGTGGGCAACCTTCATGACCAATTTCGGGTGTTACCTTTTGGTTTGACAACGGCTCCGCGAGTTTTCACCAAAGTAATGGCGGTGTTAGGCTCAGCAGGTCTCGCCGGCACCCGACCATTGCTAGGCAACGGGGCTGGTGGGTCACGTCCGCCGCGCCTCCTCCTGGTCCCCGTACAGTGCCTGGCAATGGGAGGATGCTGCTCGCAGAGAGCTGCTGGGTCCTTGGCAACGGGGACACCAGAGGCGGAAAGCGTTCCCCGTTGCCATGCAATTTCTAAATCCACCTGACAGCTCTGAGTCATGCAGCAGGACAGCTGCACGACATCACCAATTAGGTTCTCTGCAATCCTGTGATCATGTCAACCTTTGATCCAGTAGTCCTGAGTCCTGGTGTCCATAAGCCTGTTATTGGAATCTTTCCAGCTTTCCAGTCCTGTGAGCCAGTGCCTGCAGCCTCGGGGTTCCCGTTCACCTGCGTGTATCTACACCGGTGTAGTGAGTAGCGGCTTTGCCGCACCTTACGGCTTTGGCTGTATCGTTCTCTTTATTTTTGCTTTGGTGTTTTCTGCGGAGGTCTCCGCTTAAGCTGTCCTCGCCGGTATACGACAGTGTCGTGTGGGCGGGGGACAGCATCGCTTTTGTTGTTATTTGTCTAGGCGCCCGCGCCACACATACTTTTTGTTAGAGTTCTATAGTTGCCCCTAACTCGGTGTTCTGTGTTTAGTTAGAGGTTCCCCTTGTTCTCACCCCGTCTCAGTTTACGCCTTGTCTCCAATTAAGACCGGGGGGCATCGGAGTTGGGCAGACCTAATCCGCCCTTCAAACGCGGCTGCCGTGGGCCCAAGCAAACATAGTCCCGCAGGCGTAGGCTGACCACGTGGGTGAGCCAGGGTTCCGTAGGGGTTGCTGCTGAACTTTGTCCTAACTACAGCATCACGTTCTTGTGCTTGGGGTTTATCCACTCAGTCACTCACATTCCAAGCACAGTGAACGTAACAGGCGGTAATGACGGCTGTGCTCCGCCATCAAGGGGTCAGGATCCTGCTGTACCTGGACGATTTGTTGATCCTGGCAAACTCCCCAGAAATTCTCCTGCGTCATCTAGATCTGACTGTCCAGTTCATGAAAGCCCATGGGTGGCTAGTCAACTGGTTCCTGCTCGGAGCATGGTGCACCTGGGAGCATTATTGGACACTCACAACCAGCGGTTATTCTTGTCTCAGGAGAAAGTCTCAGGAGAAAGTCCTGAAGCTTCAGGACAGGATTCGATGCTTCCTATCTCGTCCGCAAGTGTCGATACATTCGGCAATAAAAGTGCTAGGTCTCATGGTGTCGGCTTTCGACATGGTGGAGTATGCTCAATTCCATTCTCGACCTCTGCAGAATTTAATTCTTGCCAAGTGGGACGGCCTGCCTCACCGGATCAGATCTCAAATGATCTCCTTGTCTCCGGAGGTCCGCCTGTCACTGAGCTGGTGGCTTCAGGACCATTGATTGAGCAGGGGTCGTCCCTTCTGGATATCCAACTGGGTCCTGCTGACGACGGATACCAGTCTGAAAGGTTGGGGCACGGTGTTGGAAGTTGGAACAACACTTCCTTCAGGGTCGGTGGACCGAGGAGGAGTCTCTAGTCCCAATAAACATTCTGGAACTGCGGGCGGTGTTCAATGCAGACTAGCCCAGCATTTGATACAGAACAGACCTGTTCAAGTACAATCGGACAACGCCACCACGGTGGCTTACATCAATCATCAAGGCGGCACTCGAAGCCGCATGGCAATGAGGGAAGTATCTCGGATTCTTCAGTGGGCAGAACGCCATCTGCCGGCAATATCCGCAGTGATCATTCTGGGAGTCCTAAACTGGGAAGCGGACTTTCTCAGTCATCAGGACGTACACGCCGGAGAGTGGAGCCTCCATCCGGAGGTCTTTCAACTTCTCCTGGACAAGTGGGGCCTTCCAGATGTGGACCTGATGGCGTCTTGACACAATCACAAGGTTCCGGTCTTCAGAGCAAGGACAAGGTATCCTCAAGCAGCGTTCGTGGACGCTCTGGCAATTCCATGTAACTTTTGGCTGCCGTACATATCCCCTCCGGTGTCACTCCTACCCAGAGTAATACGGAAGTTCAAGCAAGAAGGAGGAAACCTACTTCTGTTCGCTCCAGCGTGGCCTAGACGGCACTGGTTCTTCGATCTACAGGGCCTCTCACTAGATCGTCCCCTTCTTCTTCCACAATGACCAGACCTCCTCGTTCAGGGCCCTTGTGTTTACCAGGACTTGGCCCGACTGGCTTTGACGGCGTGGCTCTTGAAGCTTCCGTATTGAGGGCCAAGGGTTTTTCTGAGGCGGTTGTTCAAACTATGTTAAATCCGGCTTCTGCTCGGATTTACCATAGGGTCTGGAATTCTTACTTTACTTGGTGCGCGTCTCATAATCATGACGTTTTCAAGTTTAGTACGGCCAAAGTGTTGGCCTTCCTACAACAGGGCCTGGACTTAGGCCTTCGTCTTGCCTCCCTCAAGGTTCACATTTCTGCCTTGTCGATTTGGTTTCAGAGAAAGATTGCTGCCCTACCTGATGTTCATACATTCTCTCAGGGCGTGTTGTGGATTCAGCCTCCTTATGTACCACCTGTGGCCCTTTGGGATCTGTCAGTGGTTCTGGAGGCCTTGCAAGAGTCTCCATTTGAACCTCTTGTGTCTGCAGACCTTAAGTGGCTTTCCCTTAAGGTTTTGTTTTTGCTGGCTATCGCTTCAGCTAGAAGAGTCTCGGACTTGGGTGCCTTATCCTTTAAGTCTCCCTATCTGATTTTTCACTGTGACCGGGCAGTTCTTAGAATGCGTCCGGGTTATTTACCCAAGGTGGTGTCTTCCTTCCACCTTAACCAGGAGATTGTGGTTCCGGCCTTTAATTCTCCTGAGTTGTCATCTAAAGAGCGGTCTTTGGATGTGGTACGGGCTCTCCGTATCTATGGGGGTAATTCCAAGTTGATCGCAGCAGGAATTTTGTTAGCAGTTGGGCAAAACTATGTGCACTGCAGGGGAGGCAAATATAACATGTGCAGAGAGAGTTAGATTTGGGTGTGGTGTGTTCAATCTGCAATCTAATTTGCAGTGTAAAAATAAAGCAGCCAGTATTTACCCTGCACAGAAATAAAATAACCCACCCAAATCTAACTCTTTCTGCACATGTTATATCTGCCTCCCCTGCAGCGTACTTGGTCTTGCCCAACTGCTAACCTCCTCCATTCGGAAATCTGATTCTCTTTTTGTACTGTTTGGTTTTCACAAACGTGGCTGGCCTGCTAACAAGCAGGCCTTGGCCAGATGGATTAGAATGGTGATTGCACATGCTTATGTACAGGCTGGCCTTTTTAGCTGCTACCATTAAAGCCCATTCTACTCGGTCTGTCGGACCTTCTTGGGCGGCCCGCCGTGGTGCAACCCTTGAACAATTGTGCAAGGCGGCTATGTGGTCCTCATTGAACACATTCATTAGGTTCTTTGCCTTCGATACTTCCGCCTCCCAGGATGCTTCCTTTGGATGCCGGGTTCTTGTGCCCGCTACAGTGCGTCCCCTCCCATAAGGAACTTGTTTAGGACATCCCCGATGTTAATCCTTGTGGAGCCCAGTGTACCCCGCAGCAGAAACGAGATTTATGGTAAGAACTTACCGTTGTTAAATCTCTTTCTGCGAGGTACACTGGGCTCCACAATGCGCCCACCCTGACGCACTTGGCTTCTTTGGGTTGGTATGGCATTAGCCACTGACACCCTCTCCTGTAGTGAGTGTGTGGTGTATGTGGCTACTCACGATTGTCGTCTCTGGTACCTGCTACTGCATTGGACTGATTAATGAAACTGAGCTCCTGTGCACGGAGGCGGTTTTATAGAGGAGGCGGCGCTGTGCATCTTGGGAACAGTCAAAGCTTTGAGCCTGTTGGTGCCTCGGATCAAGATCCTACTCTACACCCCGATGTTAATCCTTGTGGAGCCCAGTGTACCTCGCAGAAAGAGATTTAACAACGCTAAGTTCTTACCATAAATCTTGTTGTTTTGAATATTACATATTTTTTTTAATAATGTTATGTGATAGTGTACTTGTTTTACATACACATACATATACATGTATATATTACATACATACACGCTGTTGCGCCTGGGATCACCTAGGTTTCTGTTTTTGTGTGCAGTTTGTTTCTGTCCCCGTATGCCACCTCTCTCCTCACTGGTCTATTTAATAGACTATAAGAAGTATTTTCTCAAGCATTTTTGATGGAGAATAGACAAAATTTTATTTTCTAAGTATTTAATTAATGAAAGTAGAGATGAGTGTGTCCAGTTCTCTGAGAACCGGACCCACCAAAACTTCTGGGATCAGGGGTGATCCGAGCCACAGCCCCATTCCAAATTGAGGTAAAACCATGCTATCCTGCTGGGGGATCTTGAGGTTTTGCCTCGGGCGCCAGTCCCATTGAATTCATTGGGCTGACTGTTGATTGGCTGTCATGGCTCTCAGCCAATTTGCGCTTCCCCATAGAGTTCAATGGGCACAGCATTAAAGATACCTCCCACCACCACCCCCCCACACTGCCGACACAGCCAGTACCCCCACAGAGAACACCACCAGCACTGCTGAAACAGCTGGCATGTGCACACAGAGGACACTGTCAGCACCCCAGCACTGCCGACACTGTTGGCACCCCGCACCACCGGCACCCCCGCATTGCCAAAATCGTCTGCGTCATCCTTTTCACAGACTCCACCGGGGGGCATTTATCATAGAGAGCACCTCTCCCATCTGCTGTCAGATTAAGTGCACTATTGGTGTATCCAACCCACCTTTATCCGACCTGCACTGTATTTGACCTGAACTGTATCAAACCCGCACTGTATCCAACTCCCACTGTATCTGACCCGAACTGTATCTGACCCACACTGTATCTGATATGCACTGTATCGGACCCACACTGTATTCGACATGCACTGTATTGGACGCACACTGTATCCGTCCCGCAGTGTATCTGACCCGCAGCTGTAACTCGCACTGTATCCGTCCCGCAGGTATGGAACAGTGGCGGTTCTTGCCACGGGCAAGCGGTACTTTTGCCCGGGGCGCCGCCTTCCGGAGGGCGCCGGCGCCTTCCGGAGGGCGCCGCACCAGGGCAAGATCCGCCACTGTGCCCCCCGCAGTGCCCTGCTGTGCCTCCCCGCTTTGAAGGGAACCAGACGCGTAGCGTCTAGTTTCCCTTCATTGAGAGGACCTTAGTTGTGCGGTGCGCGATGACGTCATCGCGCACCGCACAGCAAAGGTTCTCTCCATGAAGGGAAACTAGACGCTACGGTCTAGTTTCCCTTCGTCTAGAGGACCTTTGCTGTGCGATGCGCGATGACGTCATCGCGCACCGCACAGCATAGTGGCACAGACACTAGGGGTCATAATTGACCTCTAGTGTCTATGCTGTTCTATGGGAGAGACGTAATAACGTCTCTCCCATAGATCGAAGAGAAGAGAGTAGAGGAGAAGAGCGGCGCCGCCGGCGGAGGGGGTCTGGATCAGGAACGGGGATAATAAGTATACTTTTTATTTATTTTTATTTTTTCTTTCAGCGCGTTGACCACGCCCCCAATTGAAGCCACGCCCCCATATTTTGCCCGGGGCGCCACAAATCTTAGAACCGGCCCTGGTATGGAACACTGTTTTATGGTTGGGGAGATTTTGGGAAACTGCTCAACAAAAAGGCTGATTGATTGGTGCTTTACATGGGACCAGAGTGCCAGTTATCGGTGGCCCAGGGACCCCAGGAGGGAAATACAGATTGGGCACTGAGAATAGGCATGTGCTGGGGGCACATGCACTTGTGCAGGGGCATCCATGTCTGCTGTTGCTATTTTACACATGGTTTAGGGTTTTTCTTTGCTGATTGTAAACTAATACTACTTCAGAGAAATTCTATTCCACACATGATTCTTAATACATTTCTGTGTTTTGTTTTCTATTGATCGTACTTGCCAGTTGGTTTGATTGGTTATTGCTAATAAATTACTAATTTGCAAAACATTTTTAAACAGAAATAACTGCCGTGTTTTTGTGCCTCTGCTCTGCTGCTTATTTTAGCAAGCCAGTCTTTGGCCTATGATGTTGAACAATATAGAGGGCTGTGAAGTGGTCAAAATTGACAGGAAATGACTGGAAATTAATGTTATTGAGGTTAATACTACTGTAGAAACAAAAACAGGCCCAGATTATGTGATTTTAGCTGTTTTTATGATTTTTTGCAAATAAATACAGATCCAAATCCAAAACACGCAAGGGCAGTTTTAGCAAAACAAAATACAGATCCAAAACATAAAGGAGATAAAGATCTAAAACTAAAACTAGGACAGGGGCCAGCGCACAACCCAACTTGAAAGTACGGAGAAATCACTGATAACTTTGCCTTTTCATCTCTGCATTCTTATCCTGCAGCCCGCTTAAGTTTTAATGTGGGCTGTGCAGGAATGGTATTTATATAGATGAGAGGAACAAAGCTTTTCTATTCTTTTCTGACAAATATAATGCCATCTCTAGATGGCATTATGTGTCTTCTTAACTGCAGAATTGGAGGAAATCAGGGAATAGGTATTCTTACTGTATTTCTTCATTGCTCCCTGGCTGGCCCCCAGCATCTAACGTCACCATTGCTAATTGGCTCATGTACTATACAGATGCAAAGACATAAAGAATCTCCTCACCGGGACAGTCTTTTACCACAAGACATACTTGCCTACCTGACCCTCTCCATGAGGGAGAAAATGCTCTGTTCCTGGGCTTTCCTGGTAATGTATGATTGCCATCACCTGTGGTGAGCTAGTTAATTGATAAGAAAGGTGTTTCAACACAGGTGATGGCAATCATACATTACCAGGAAAGTCCAGGAACAGAGCATTTTCTCCCTCATGGAGAGGGTCAGGTAGGCAAGTATGCCACAAGAGCTGTCACGGCACCAGAGCCGGCCCTAACCAATATGGTGCCCTAGGCAAGATTTTGGCTGGTGCCCCCTAGCACCACCGCTGGTTCCACCTCTGACCTTGCACCTCTTTCCCAGCACCATCACCCCTCACCCATAGCAGTCCTTATTTTGGTGTTTGTACCCCTATATTTTAAATAGGAACAGTTCGTACATTTGGCGCACAGCCCAAAAAGGGGTGTGTTTTTGCTGGCAAGGGGCATGGCCACACAATAGTAACCCCAATTCCAATTACGCCACACAGTACTGCAAGTTTATTCACATTTGATCATGCAATATTGTCCATAATTCATATTACATCCCACAGTAGTATCACTTTACCTTATAAACGTTACTCCTCACAGTAGAGCCCCTTATTAACATTATATCACACTGAATTGTTCCTTATTCACATTATACCACACCCTATTGCTCTTTATTCACATTAGACGACACAGTAGTGCCCTTTCTATATGCAACGCCACATAGTAGAGTACCTTATACACATAATGCCACACATTAGTAATGCATCATACACATAATTCCACACAGTAATGCCCCTTACACATATGAGACACATTATTAATGTCCTTATAAACATAATGCGCCTTACACATTATGACAACCTTTATTAATACTCTTTTACACATAATGTCCCTTACACATGTGCCGCACATTATTAATGCCCTTATACACATAATGACACACATAGTGCCCCCTACACATTTGCTGCACATTTGTAGTGCCCCTATACACATAATGACACACATACAGTAGTACACTGTTACACATATGCCGCACATTATTAATGCCCTTATACACATAATGACACACATATTGCCCCTTACACATATGTTGCACATTATTAATGCATTTTTACATGACACACATAATGCTCTTCACACATATTCCAAACACTACTGCACAACCAACCCACTCACATGCACACAGCACCCACACTGCCACTAACACTGTGACCTCTGCCTCTGCTTGGATACAGATGTGTCCTCATAAATCTTGCCTCAGTGCTAATGTCGGGCACCTTTTTTATGAAAATGCATCTTATTTGCATTGCTATGTGCTTAGGATGCACAAACAGCTTCTGCTGATTAAAATGATATGCAGCATGCCTATATACTGTGTGAGACTGTGGCTGTATCTGCATATGAAATGCTACACACAGAATATAGGCGTGCTGCATATCATTTTAATCAGCAGAAGCTGCTGATGCCCCTAGGCATATCAAATGCCCTAGGCAATTGCCTAGTTTGCCTATGCCTATGGCCGGCTCTGCAAGGCACTTTTAAAGATTTAAATATGGCGGTAATTTGAAAGCCAAAAGCAGCTATTTTTTATGGTGCTTTTCTTTTTAAGTATACGCCTCACTCTCTCCTGGACTGCCTTTATGTTGTGCCTAGGGTTTGCTGGTCCCTTAAATCTGTCACTGTTTGTGTGCTTGGTGTGCCTGTGTTTTTTGTTAGTTTGCTGTTGGTATGTACTTGTGGGAAAGCATTGCTTTCAGTGGGAGTAGTATAATTCAAGGAATGTGAGGCACCTTCCCGTTGCAGTAAGGCAAGGGGCACTGTGTACCGTGAAGTACTGTAAAGTGTCCAAGGTATGTCTCTGAGGAACCGTCAATTTGCCAAGTTGCGAGAAGTGGCTATCTTTACAATCCGGATTTCTTATGTATGGCCAGCATAAGGGTGGAAATATGCTCCCTCAGCCACCCTTCATTCATTTATAAATTAAATAACTTTTAACTGCCAATCATTGTGTTGTGTCATTAGTTTAGTGTGTGTGTGTGACTGTGTGTGTGTGTGTGTGTGTGTGGGGGGGGGTTATAAGGGTGTCCGGACTCTAGGTCGACACTGTCTAGGTTGACACACATTAGGTCGACACCTATTGGTCGACCACATTAGGTAGACACGGGAACTAGGTCGACACGACCATTAGGTCGACATGGAAAAAGGTCGACATGGAAAAGGGTCGACATGAGTTTTGCACATTTTTTTCTTTTTTTTTACTTTTTCATACTTTACGATTCACATGGACTACAATTGGGAACGGGAACATGTGCCGAGCACCGCAGTAGCAGAGTGAGGCACCTTTGCCCGAAGCATGGCGAGTGAAGCGAGCCATGCAAGGGGACGTAGTGCACTAATTGGGGTTCCCCATCACTTTACGGAGAAAACGACACCAAAAAAACATGAAAAACTCATGTCAACCTTGTTCACGTCGACTTAATGGCCATGTCGACCCATTTCCTGTGTTGACCGAGTCACTGTCGATCAATAGGTGTCGACCTAGCCAGATAGGAGATTGCAGTAGTCCAATCTGGAGATGACCAGTGAGTGGATGAGAGTCTTAGTGATGGATCTCCATGTGATCTCCAAGCGCCCCCCCGCCGCGTTATCAGCGACGTCACTAACCCGGCAATAAGCCGGGTTGGCAGATGTGGTGTAAAAGGGGCCTGACGCAGGTTGCAGGCGGGTAGCACCCGTGAAAGGCTCCCGGCTGTGACCCGCGAAACTTGGTCTAAAAGAGGTATAACCAAGATATGCCCCATTATAATATTCTTTATAAGCCTCAAAGCTTTATATACTCCCTGAAAACCAAAGATTTATTAGAGTTAAACCTTTTTGACCTATACTAAGTACTGTAATGCCCCCTTGCTACTGTCCCAATCTCCAGTCTGAATAACACTCGCTCCTCTTGTTGATGTCTCTTACAATTAGACTGTAAGCTCTCTTGTGAGCAGGGCCCTCCCTACTCTTTGATTTGCTGTCTACATTTATTTTGTCTGCCATTTATGTCCCTATTGTCAGGTTCTGTAGAACACTGTGGTGTCTTATATCATAATAATTTTCTGATTCCTTATCCTCTAATTATATTTTACTTTACTGTCTGCAACGGCTCCACATCCCTCTGTGTTTATAATGGTCTCCAAGGTAATCCCATTGAAATGCAGAAGGACTGTACTGTATGGTATGTTGGCTTCACTGCCAGCTGTGTATAATTTATGACCTCACTTGTGTTTCAAACACGCAGCACCAATAGTTTAACATTCTAATTCTCTGAAACCCCAGTAATGGCAAAAACATGACACAGCTGGGCACTAGGCTCTCATACCTATTCCCCTACAGTTCCAATGGTTTTGGAAGAAGCTTCTTTAAATATACTGTGATAAAGATTGTATTTAAAAACATGCAGGGAGGGCATTTTTTGCCTGAATAACACGGGCGTAAGGCTATCCTATAAAAACACACTGGCAGAACTTTGCTTGCTAACAGCAGTAATGCAAGGTGTTACTTACATTGAACTTGTCGGCAAATCATACGGACTATGCAGGGGTGTGTGGGACATAAATTTCTAACAGCAGTATTACTTTAACTTCTGACTTTTCTTTCTATAATTTCTCTTACAAATTGCAGAAAACCTACCGGAAATATAAAATGTAAAACAGTGCAGATAAACATAGTCCTTTTGTTATGTACCAGATCACAGGATGTATTTACTTCCTGGTGCTGGAATGGCTCAGAGGGCTTCACCAAACAAGAAACATGCAGGCCACCATCTTCCCATATAGACGTGAGCAGCAGCGATGGTTCTTTTCTTATGAGCTCCAGTTACATGATCCGTGCTAGATGTCTCCCTTTCCTTCTAGGGCTCCGACTTCCTAGCTCACTGGTATTCCATGTGTCCCCTAATGTTCTCTTGTGATTAATTTATACCTAGTTGACTCCCAATTGTCTGTGCGTCAGTGCATCACAGTGTAATCTCAGTAAACCTCTGGTTGTTCATGTCTCCGAGTGCTACATAAATATATCCCCATTCCTAAAGACTTCTTGGGGGTATATGCAATTGCGGTCGAATTCCGGCTGGAATTCAACCGTTTTTGGATTCGACACAATTCGACAGTCGAATCCCGGCCACCGGTACCCGAATTCGACATATTCAATAAAAATCTGATTTGACAGTCCAGCTATCGAAAAACGGACCAATTGACGAATAGTGTGCGTCCTGGATTCGACTTCGTGGACAGCACAAAAGTGTTCAATAATCTTGAAAAAAATTGCGTGGGGTCCCCCTCCTAAGCATAACCAGCCTCGGGCTCTTTGAGCTGGTCCTGGTTGTAAAAATACCGGAAAAAAATTAACAGGGGATCCCCCTTATTTTAACAACCAGCACCGGGCTCTGCGTCCGGTCCTGGTGCCAAAAATACGGGGGACAAAACACGTAGGGGTCCCCTGTATTTATCACACCAGCACCGGGCTCCACTAGTCAGAGAGATAGTGCCACAGCCGGGGAACACTTTTATATAGGTCCCTGCGGACCTGGCATTAAATCACTAACTAGTCACCCCTGGCCGGGGTACCCTGGAGGAGTGGGGACCCCTTAAATCAAGGGGTCCCCCCCTCCAGCCACCCAAGGGCCACGGGTGAAGCCCGAGGCTGTCCCCCCATCCAAGGACGGCAGATGGGGGGCTGATAGCCATGTGTCAAAAAATATATATATTGTTTTTTGTAGCAGAACTACAAGTCCCAGCAAGCCTCCCCCGCAAGCTGGTACTTGCAGAACCACAAGTACCAGCATGCGGGGGGGAAACGGGTTATGCGAGTTTATGTGGGGTCACCCTCGCGGTCAATCGCTGACCGCAAAGTTCCCAGCATTGCATACAATGGAGCGCCTATGCGCTTCAGTGTATCTCGAATGCGCCGCCTGACAGCTCAGACGCGCACAGCCAATCAGAAGAGTGCCACGATGTGGCGCTCCCTGATTGGCTGAAGGGCCCCTCTTTGACAGCAGTCACGGGGGGTCCCGGCAGTCGGGGAAAGGGGTCCCATGTGTAAACATGGGACCCCTTTCAGTGCGTGGTCCGTGGTTTCTGTTTTTTTATTTTGCCAAGTACGTGGATTACAAACAAGAAGAGGACCGATCTACACTGGATTGTTGTGAGTATAAGTTTATTTACAGGTACCCCGTGGATTCTACGTGGAGAAGGGCACCGACACTTCGTGTCAACATAGGTAAGTATGTGTGTATGTTGGTGTGCATGTATGTAATAAAGTTATACTGTCACGGTGTGTGTGTACTGTTTTTATTTGGGTATTTTTTTTGTAGTAGAACTACAGTCACCAGCGGGCCCGTTTCCCCCCCCCGCATGCTGGTACTTGTGGTTCTCCAAGTACCAGCTTGCGGGGGATGCTTGCTGGGACTTGTAGTTCTGCTACAAAAAACAATATTCTTTTTTTGACACATGGCTATCAGCCCCCCATCCACCGCCTTTGGATGGGGGGACAGCCTCGGGCTTCACGCCTGGCCCTTGGGTGGCTGGAGGGGGGGGACCCTTGATTTAAGGGGTCCCCACTCCTCCACGGTACCCCTGCCAGGGGTGACTAGTTAGTGATTTAATGCCAGGGCCGCAGGGACCTATATAAAAGTGTCCCCCGGCTGTGGCATTATCTATCTGACTAGTGGAGCCCGGTGCTGGTGTGAAAAATAGGGGGGACCCCTACGTGTTTTGTCCCCCATATTTTTGGCACCAGGACAGGACGCAGAGCCCGGTGCTGGTTGTTAAAATACGGGGGATCCCCTGTCATTTTTTCCCGGTATTTTTACAACCAGGACCGGCTCAAAGAGCCCGAGGCTGGTTATGCTTAGGAGGGGGGACCCCACACATTTTTTTTCTGAAATTTTAACCCATTCCCACCCCTTCCCACTGAAAAACATGCACTGATCTCTCCATATTATTTTAGTCAGTAAAAAAATATATATATATATTCTTTTAAAAAATCTATTAAATAATACTTGTGGCTCATAAATAGTCAAACCAAGTAGATAATCCCTTCTAATATAAATAGATATGCTATTAGCAATCAAAAAAACACAAAAAAAAACATATTTTTAAAAAAAATTATTAGATCACGACAGCAAAATGAGGCGGAATGAAATTGACGAAATGACTGTCGAAAAGCACTGTTGTCGAATCGACATTCTTCAATTGAATATACTTTTGTCGAAAAGCCGCATTTTTACCATTGCAGACATGTCAAATTTGACAAATGTCGAATTGCAAAAAGTCGAATCTGAAACGGCAGTTTTTTTGTCGAAAAGTACTGTATTGCATTTTCGAATCCAATTCGACAGGGTTTTTTTTTTTTTTAAAATGCCCCGTTTTTCGACATTTGCGGCAATTCAACCGCAATTGCATATACCCCACGGTGTCTTGTGTCTCAGCCACCACAAGTACCTCATTCCTTCTCTTTTCCTTCTAGTCCTGCTGGTCACATCTGGTGTTTGCCCAGAGGGCTGCAGGTTGTCAGCAGCAAAACCCGAACCTGCTTGCAGGCATGTCCAAACTGCGGCCCTCCAGCTGTTGTGAAACTACATATCCCAGCATGCCCTGACACAGTTTTGCTGTCAGAGAATGCTAAAGCTGTGTCAGGACATGCTGGGATGTGTAGTTTCTCAACAGCTGGAGGGCCGCAGTTTGGACATGCCTGGTGTAGACCCATGCCCCAAACCAGCACTGACTAAACTGAATCCATATACTCCCATGAGTAGTGTGACATCTACACTCTAATCAAATCCATTCTCAACAGTCTCTTCCACTACCAGTGTTTTACTTAGGCCAATTGGGATGATGTAGACGACAAGACAAATGTAGCTAGCTATAAACATGGCTCTGTTCACCAGTCTGTTTCTGATACTGGACTCAGTTCTGCCTCTTGCTTGTTCCTGACCCTATCTCTGCATGTCTCATTCCTGGCTTTGCTACCTGGGTGCAATCTCATTCTGGTTCTGGCTCTGCTACCTGGGTGCAATCTAATTCTGTCGTCTGGTTTCAGCCTCCTCAATTTGTAAAAAGAAACAAAACAAAAAAAAAACAACAACCCCTAAAAACATGTAAGGATAATTAGTTATCAAATGAGTGCTCTGGCAATGCTCCTTCTAACTTTTAAAAGTTTGTCCAGTATCACACAGGGCAGAAACAGATTTTTATTTTGTAATGGCTTTGAGCCGGAGGAGATAGTTTTATCTTATACTTTTAATGGGATGCATTTTACACCTTTCTAGTTGCACTGAGATACATATTTCTAGGTGCAATTTGTGCAAGGCAATACAGCTTAACCAGTATCAAAAGATGCCTGGTGCCCCCATCACTCTCATGACATCAGCGAGTGAGCCTAAAATTAATCATATGAACCATATTTTAAAAGGAAGCTGGCCTGGAAAATATACTCAACTGTACTCTTCTTCACAATACAGACCTGTGGCATAAAAATCTAGGTGCGTCAATGAAAAACCAAGGCAATTTGCAGTGCTCATCCGACTCAAGTCAGTTAAGTAGCTGAGGGGATATAAGAACAGGCTTTATTATACTGTGTGGGTCACTTTTGTGTGTTTGGAAATTATTAATGCAGTGGACAAAGAGTACTTAGAAATGCCCTTCTCCGCCAAAGTGCAACTGGAAGATGCAAAATGTGTCCTGTTAGAGGTATAGGACAAGTCAGTCTCCTCCTTCTCAGGGCTAGAGCATTTTGCAGAGGGGAAATGATGGTGCCCTCTGGACAGCCCTAAAAAGCAGGTGTTTAGAGAGCAATATTGCACAGTTTCCTGACTTTATTTTGAGATACATGCATTTCATTATACTGTATTAACAACCTTTACTCAAAGTGAGTCTCAACCTTTTTTCACCTAGGTACAGAGTGGTAGCCAATTTGCATTATCTGTACCCCTGTAAAGCAATACATTTGTAATGAACATAAGGGGTCATTCCGAGTTGATCGTAGCTGTGCAAAATTTTGCACAGCTATGATCAACTTTCCCGACATGCAGTGGGCCGCCCAGCACGGGGCTAGTCCGCCCCGCATGTCAGTCCGGCCCCCCTCGCAGAAGTGCAAAGGCATCACACAGCGGTGATGCCTTTGCACTTCAGGAGTAACTCCCGGCCAGCGCAGCTTTTGCGAGCTGGCCGGGAGCTACTCCTTGCTCCCTGGCCCGCAGCGGCTGCGTGTGATGTCACGCAGCCGCTGCGGCCCGCTCCCCCGTTCAGTCCGTCCACGCCTGCGTTGGCCGGACCGCGCCTACGAAACGGCGGCTATACCCCGCCGTTTCGGCCCCTCTCACCCACCGATCACCTCTGCCTGTCAATCGCCTCTGCCGCACAAAGGGGGGTAATTCCAAGTTGATCGCAGCAGGAAATTTTTTAGCAGTTGGGCAAAACCATGTGCACTGCAGGGGGGGCAGATATAACATTTGCAGAGTGAGTTAGATTTGGGTGGGTTATTTTATTTATGTGCAGGGTAAATACTGGCTGCTTTATTTTTACACTGCAAATTAGATTGCAGATTGAACACACCACACCCAAATCTATTTCTCTCTGCACATGTTATATCTGCCTCCCCTGCAGTGCACATGGTTTTGCCCAATTGCTAACAGAATTCCTGCTGCGATCAACTTGGAATTACCCCCAAAGGCGCCGGCGCATGCGCAACAGGGACCCATTCGCTCTGCTGCGTGAAAACGCAGCAAGCGAATGGGTTGGAATGACCCCCATAATCGCTATTAGGAAATGTTTAGGCACAACTATATTAAAAATAGAGATGTGCAGCGGGCATTTTTCGGGTTTTGTGTTTTGGTTTTGGATTTGGTTCCGCGGTCGTGTTTTGGATTCGGGCACGTTTTGGCAAAACCTCCCTTTCAAATTTTTGTCGGATTCGGGTGCGTTTTGGATTCGGGTGTTTTTTTTCAAAATACCCTCAAAAACAGCTTAAATCATAGAATTTGGGGGTAATTTTGATCCTATAGTAATATTAAGGTCAATAACCATAATTTCCACTCATTTCCAGTCTATTCTGAACACCTCAAACCTCACAATATTATTTTTAGTCCTAAAATTTGCACCAAGGTCGCTGGATGACTAAGCTAAGCGACCCAAGTGGCCGGCACAAACACCTGGCCCATCTAGGAGTGGCACTGCAGTGTCAGACAGGATGGCACTTAAAAAAATAGTCCCCAAACAGCACATGATGCAAAGATAAATAAAAAAAGAGGTGCAAGATGGAATTGTCCTTGGGCCCTCCCACCCACCCTTATGTTGTATAAACAGGACATGCACACTTTAACAAACTGTTATGCACACCAGTGCCTGCAGGAATGTACTGGTGTCAGAACTGTTATGCACTCCAGTGCCTGCAGGAATGTACTGGTGTTTGAACTGTTATGCACACCAGTGCCTGCAGGAATGTACTGGTGTCTGAACGGATAGGTATGCAAAACAAATGAACTCACAGACAGACTGGGGAATATGACATTACGTACACAGAAGGTGATAGGGTAACAAAATACACACAAAGTGAACAGAGAAGCCCAGAGGCTAAGGAACTGGGTGTCTCCCTAGTATTAGTAATGCTCAGATGGGAAAAGCAAGATGTTGTGTTTTAATACGTAGAGAACCCGAAATGCTGTTGCTAAGGGCAACAGCAAAACCCTAAAGGGTTACCAACGGGTGTGGCAGTAAACTCCTTGGTCAGAGATGGAATGATAGACACAAGGAGAGTCTCCACAATCCTAATTCTCACTTGCAGTGCACAGGTTCAGCTTACTGCCACTAAACTGACACCTGACACCTAGCACAGTGAGACAGGATTTAGGCAGGCTAGTCTTAGAATACAGCCGCAAACTTGCTAAGTTCACAGAGTAGTAAAAGAACCCCAGCAAGCTAAACGACTGACTCCAGTCTTACTGCTAGGTCTGGATTGGCAGAGTGTAGTACCAAATCCCCAGGCCTATTTGCAGTAAGCAACAACAAATACAAAGCTACACAGTACTGGCTAACTTTCAGGAACTGACTAACCAACAAAGATTCAGCAGCATCTGCTTAACCTGAGAAGAGGCCTTATAAAGCAGCTGCTGTCCACGCCCCACTCAGACCTCACAGACTGTGAGCACAAAAACCAGCACCGGATCCCCTGCCGAGCACAGAGCCTGTAACCACTGCACAGCAAAAGACCCGAACCGGAGTATCAGCTGCGCTCAGGTTACTCCGCTAGCACTTGTCTCCCGGTTGCCATGACGACGTGGCAGCACAGGGCAGGAGACCCTAACAGTACCCCCCCTCTGACGAGGGGTCAAAGAACCCCTACCACCGGGTTTATCGGGGAACTGCGAGAAGAAAGAGCGTATCAGTCTGGGGGCATGAAGATCACAACTGCGCACCCACGACCGCTCCTCCGGGCCATACCCCTTCCAGTGCACCAAAAATGACAGCCGACCCCGAACCATCTTGGAGTAAAGAATCCTTTCAACAACAAACTCCCTCTGGCCACGTATCAGAAGAGGGGAAGGTCTTCCACTGGATGAAGGATTACTAATTGCCCGTTTTAAAAGGGAACAATGAAATGTTTTATTGATACCCAAAGAACGGGGCAGATCTAACTGAAATGCCACCGGATTGATAACCCTGGTGATCTTATAAGGGCCGATGAACCGGGGGCCTAACTTATGAGATGGCTGTCTCAACTTCAAATTCTTGGTAGACAACCAGACGAAGTCTCCTAATTTGAAGCTGCAGGGTCTTTTCCGCTTATCAAAAACCCTTTTGGTCACTAATGACACAGACACAAGGGCTTTCTTCACTTTCCGCCAAATACCTCTAAGGACCGAAACCACAGAGGAACCACCAGGCGTGGAGTCCAGGGGGTCAAAAGAATTGGCCTTAGGATGATGCCCATACACACAAAGGAAGGGAGAGATCCCTGTAGCAGAGTGACAGAGTGAGCCGCGTTGTTATAGGCAAACTCCGCCATGGACAGATGAGCAACCCAGTCAGTCTGACACTTGGAGACATAACACCTGAGGAACTGCTCCAAGGACTGGTTCACCCTTTCAGTCTGCCCATTAGACTGCGGATGGTAGCCTGACGACAAGCTGACAGAAATCTGGAGATCGGAACAAAATGCCCTCCAGAATTTGGCCACAAACTGGGATCCGCGGTCAGAGACCACATCAAGTGGCAACCCGTGGAGACGCACAACATGCAGCATAAATAATTCAGACAGGCGTCTGGCCGATGGCAGCCCAACCAGTGGAACGAAGTGCGCCATCTTCGAAAACCTGTCAACGACAACCCAGATGGCTGTCATCCCCGAGGATTTGGGCAAGTCCACCACAAAATCCATTGAAATGTGGGTCCATGGCTTAGATGGGATAGAGAGTGGATGTAATGGGCCAACAGGAACCCCTCTAGGAGTCTTATTTCGGGCACAGATGTCACATGCCCGAACCCACTGATCCACATCCTTAGCCACCGAGGGCCACCACACCACCCTAGATAGCAACTCCCGAGTTCTGGCAATACCCGGGTGACCTGCCGACTTCTTGGCATGGAATTCCAGGAACACTCGCTGTCTTAACCTAGGAGGCACAAACAAAAGACCTACCGGAAGGTCTGGAGGAGCCTGCTCCTGTGCTCTAAGGACTAATAATAAGAGGTCCTGGGTAATGCCCACTTTAATACATGATGGGGACACAATGGGCAACGGCTCCTCGGTGGTCTCCTGGATTGGAGCAAAACTCCGCGAGAGCGCATCAGCCTTGATGTTTTTTGACCCAGGGCGATATGTTATCAAAAAATTAAAGCGAGCAAAAAACAAAGCCCATCGTGCCTGCCTGGCATTGAGACGCTTCGCTGACTCTAAATATGCCAGATTCTTATGGTCGGTGAGAATTGAGACCACAAACTTAGCCCCCTCAAGCCAGTGTCTCCACTCCTCGAGTGCATCCTTAATAGCCAACAATTCCCGGTTACCCACGTCATAATTCATCTCGGCAGGCGAAAATTTACGGGAAAAGTAAGCACAGGGATGAAGGCGATTATCAGACACTCCCATCTGAGAAAGCACTGCCCCAATACCCATCTCAGAGGCATCCACCTCCACCACAAAAGGACGCTCTGGATCTGGGTGTCGCAGCACCTTGGCCGATACAAATGCCCTTTTGAGACGGGCAAAAGCCGCTTTAGCCTCACAGGACCAGTGAGCAACATCCGCCCCTTTCTTAGTGAGTGCCACCAAGGGCGCCACTATAGACGAAAATCCAGCGATAAATCGTCTCTAAAAATTCGCAAAGCCCAGGAAACGCTGAAGCGCCTTCAAACTAGTGGGCTGCACCCAATCCAGAACTGCCTGTACCTTGGAACCCTCCATTTGGAAACCTTCTGGGGAGATAATATATCCTAGAAATGCGATTTGCTGAACTTCAAATTCGCACTTCTCCAGCTTCGCCCCAAGCCGGTGGTCTCTGAGTTTCTGGAGGACTAAGCGTACATGCTTCCGATGTTCCTCCAGGGAATGGGAGAAGATTAGGATGTCATCTAAGTATACAACTAAGAATCTATCCAAATATTCCCTGAGCACATCATTCATGAAATCCTGGAAGACTGCCGGGGCATTACAGAGCCCAAAAGGCATCACCAAATATTCATAATGCCCTGAGTGGGTATTAAAGGCAGTCTTCCATTCATCCCCCTCTCTAATTCGGATTAGATTGTACGCACCGCGTAGGTCAATCTTAGAAAAAATGGTGGCAGTACGAAGCTGGTCAAACAAGACCGAAATGAGAGGCAGTGGGTATGAGTTTTTAATCGTGATACGGTTCAATTCCCTGAAGTCGATGCAGGGTCGCAACGAACCGTCCTTTTTACCCACGAAGAAGAACCCCGACCCAACTGGAGACTGTGAAGGTCTGATAAATCCCTTAGCCAAGTTCTCCTGAATGTACTCTGCCATAGCCTGAGTCTCAGGACGTGACAGGGAGTACAACCCGCTCTTGGGAAGCTTAGCATTTGGCAACAAATCAATGGCACAGTCATAGGGGCGATGGGGAGGTAGTACCTCTGCAACTTTTTTGGAGAACACGTCCGCAAAATCTGCATAACACCCTGGCAATCCTGGCAAACTTAGCTGCGAGAGCCTGACTGGAAGGCTCAAGCAACTCCTGAAACAATCAGTACCCCAACTAAGAATCTCCCCAGAGACCCAGTCAAATTGAGGATTGTGGGCCCTTAACCAGGGTAACCCCAACACCAATGGGGCAAAAGTACAGACAGTCACATAAAAGGACAATTTTTCAGAGTGTGTGGCTCCAATAAACAAAGAAATCTGGCTAGTGCAAGAGGTAATTTTACCTTGGGATAATGGTTCCCCGTTTAACCCACAAATCTCAATTTCCGATGCCAAGGGTACTAAGGGAACAGAGTGTTTCAGGGCGAATTGGCGGTCCATAAAAACCCCGTCGGCCCCACTGTCCACAAAGGCCTCAGTCTTGACAGTTTGACCGAGGATCTTCAAGGTCACCGGAATGATAAAAGTCTTCTTGGGAAATTCTGACTTCTGGCCTGACAGGATATTTCCCATCACCCTCAGGCCCTGAAGTTTTCCGGCTTTTCTGGGCATGATACTACCACATGACCTTTATTCCCACAGTACAAACACAACCCCTGCTGTCTCCTCCGCGTCTTCTCACGCGAGGAGAGGCGGGTAGCCCCAATCTGCATAGGCTCCTCGGAAAATTCCTCAGAGTCTGAGGTTCCCTTGGGAAAGAAGGAAATCTCAGTCTCCCTTTCAAGCCTACGCTCTCTCAGCCGTCTATCCACCCGGATGGATAACTGCATGAGCTGATCCAAGCTATCAGGCAAGGGATATTGTACCAGTTGGTCCTTTATCTGGTTAGAAAGACCTCTTCGGTACTGGTGTCTCAGGGCTGGGTCATTCCACTGGGTATCATGGGCCAACCTCCGAAACTCCGTACAGTAAACCTCAACTGGCCTTCGCCCTTGCTTAAGGATCGAAATCTGAGCCTCGGCTGAGGCCGTCTTGTCAGGGTCATCATACAACATGCCCAGTGCCGTAAAAAAAGCATCAACACTTTTAAGCGACGGACAGTCAGGCTGCAACCCATATGCCCAGACCTGTGGGTCTCCTTGTAGCAAGGAAATCACTATGCCCACCCGCTGAATCTCCGACCCAGAAGACTGAGGCCTAAGCCGGAAGTATAGCTTGCAGCTCTCCTTGAAACAAAAGAACTGCGAGCGATCTCCAGAAAAACGATCCGGGAGATTTACTTTCGGCTCCTTAACCCCTGAAGGTGCTGCTGCTGCGGGAGCTCCGCCAGCGGCCTGGGAGGTGTGCATTTTAATGGACAAATCATTAAATTGTCGAGTCAGGACCTGCACCTGATCGACCACCTGTTGCAACGTATTTTGAGGGGTATGCTCCATATTCCCACAAAATTTCAACAGGAGTATTAGGCTGCTGAATATGTTATGCACACCAGTGCCTGCAGGAATGTACTGGTGTCAGAACTGTTATGCACTCCAGTGCCTGCAGGAATGTACTGGTGTTTGAACTGTTATGCACACCAGTGCCTGCAGGAATGTACTGGTGTCTGAACGGATAGGTATGCAAAACAAATGAACTCACAGACAGACTGGGGAATATGACATTACGTACACAGAAGGTGATAGGGTAACAAAATACACACAAAGTGAACAGAGAAGCCCAGAGGCTAAGGAACTGGTTGTCTCCCTAGTATTAGTAATGCTCAGATGGGAAAAGCAAGATGTTGTGTTTTAATACGTAGAGAACCCGAAATGCTGTTGCTAAGGGCAACAGCAAAACCCTAAAGGGTTACCAACGGGTGTGGCAGTAAACTCCTTGGTCAGAGATGGAATGATAGACACAAGGAGAGTCTCCACAATCCTAATTCTCACTTGCAGTGCACAGGTTCAGCTTACTGCCACTAAACTGACACCTGACACCTAGCACAGTGAGACAGGATTTAGGCAGGCTAGTCTTAGAATACAGCCGCAAACTTGCTAAGTTCACAGAGTAGTAAAAGAACCCCAGCAAGCTAAACGACTGACTCCAGTCTTACTGCTAGGTCTGGATTGGCAGAGTGTAGTACCAAATCCCCAGGCCTATTTGCAGTAAGCAACAACAAATACAAAGCTACACAGTACTGGCTAACTTTCAGGAACTGACTAACCAACAAAGATTCAGCAGCATCTGCTTAACCTGAGAAGAGGCCTTTTATAGCAGGTGCTGTCCACACCCCACTCAGACCTCCCAGACTGTGAGCACAAAAACCAGCACCGGATCCCCTGCCGTGCACAGAGCCTGTAACCTCTGCACAGCAAAAGACCCGAACCGGAGTATCAGCTGCGCTCAGGTTACTCCGCTAGCACTTGTCTCCCGGTTGCCATGACGACGTGGCAGCACAGGGCAGGAGACCCTAACACAAACCTATCATTTCAGCAACAGGGTCTGCCACATGACTGTGGCTGAAATGACTGGTTGGTTTGGGACCCCACCAAAAAAGAAGCAATCAATCTCTCCTTGCACAAACTGTCTCTACAGAGGCAAGATGTCCACCTCTTCCTCATCCTCCGATTCCTCACCCCTTTCACTGTGTACATCCCCCCTCCTCACAGAGTATTAATTCGTCCCCACTGGAATCCACCATCACAGGTCCCTGTGTACTTTCTGGAGGCAATTGCTGGTAAATGTCTCCACGGAAGAATTTATTATAATTCATTTTGATGAACATCATCTTCTCCACATTTTCTGGAAGTAACCTCCTACGCGGATCGCTGACAAGGTTACCGGCTGCACTAAACACTATTTCGGAGTACACACTGGAGGGGGGGCAACTTAGGTAAAATAAAGGCAGGTTGTGCAAAGGGCTTCCAAATTGCCTCTTTTTCCTGCCAGTATACGTACGGACTGTCTGACGTGCCTACTTGGATGCGGTCACTCATATAATCCTCCACCATTCTTTCAATGGTGACAATGGTGACAGAATCATATGCAGTGACAGTAGACGATATGTCAGTAATCGTTGGCAGGTCCTTCAGTCCGGACCAGATGTCAGCACTCGCTCCTGACTGCCCTGCATCCCCACCAGCGGGTGGTTTTGGAAATGCTATCCTTTTCCTGGCAGCTCCAGTGGCGGTAGTAAATGAAGAAGGAGCTGTTGGCGGGTCACGTTCCGCTTGACTTGACAAGTGTCTCACCAGCAGGTCTTTGAACATCTGCAGACTTGTGTCTGCCAGAAAGAGAGATACAACGTAGGCTTTAAACCTAGGATCGAGCACGGTGGCCAAAATGTAGTGCTATGATTTTAACAGATTGACCACCTGTGAATCCTGGTTAAGCGAATGAAGGGCTCCATCCACAAGGTCCACATGCCTAGCTCCATTTTAGCTCCTCCTTCAATCTCTCCAGCTGCTTCTGCAAAAGCCTGATGAGGGGAATGACCTGACTTAGGCTGGCAGTGTCTGAACTGACTTCACGTGTGGCAAGTTCAAAGGGTTGGAGAACCTTGCACAACATGGAAATCATTCTCCACTGCGCTTGAGTCAGGTGCATTCCCCCTCCTTTGCCTATATCGTAGGCAGATGTATAGGCTTGAATGGCCTTTTGCTGCTCCTCCATCCTCTGAAGCATATAGAGGGTTGAATTCCACCTCGTTACCACCTCTTGCTTTAGCTGATGGTAGGGCATGTTCAGGAGTGTTTGCTGGTGCTCCAGTCTTCGGCACGCGGTGGCTGAATGCCGAAAGTGGCCCGCAATTCTTCGGGCCAGCAACAGCATCTCCTGCACGCCCCTGTCGTTTTAAAAAAATTCTGCACTACCAAATTCATTGTATGTTCAAAACATAGAACGTGCTGGAATTTGCCCAGATGTAATGCACGCACAATATTGGTGGCTTTGTCCGATGTCACAAATCCCCAGGAGAGTCCTATTGGGGTAAGCCAATCTGCGATGATGTTCCTCAGTTTCCGTAAGAGGTTGTCAGCTGTGTGCCTCTTATGGAAAGCGGTGATACAAAGCGTAGCCTGCCTAGAAACGAGTTGGCGTTTGCGAGATGCTGCTACTGGTGCCGCTGCTGCTGCTGTTGCTGCGGGAGGCAATACATCCACCCAGTGGGCTGTCACAGTCATATAGTCCTGAGACTGCCCTGCTCCACTTGTCCACCTGTCCGTGGTTAACAGTGGGTACAACTGCATTTTTTAGGACACTGGTGACTCTTTTTCTGATGTCTGTGTACATTCTCTGTATCGCCTGCCTAGAGAAGTGGAACCTAGATGGTATTTGGTACCGGGGACACACTACCTCAAGCAATTCTCTAAGTGCCTGTGAACTAACGGCGGATACCGGCCGCACGTCTAACACCAACATAGTTGTCAAGGCCTGAAGTTATCCGCTTTGCAACAGGATGACTGCTGTGATATTTCCTCTTCCTCGCAAAGGACTGTTGGACAGTCAGTTGCTTACTGGAAGTAGTACAAGTGGTCTTCCGACTTCCCCTCTGGGATGACGATCGACTCCCAGCAGCAACAACAGCTGTGCCAGCAGCAACAGCAGCAGTAGGCGTTCCACTCAAGGATCCATCGGAGGAATCCCAGTTAGGAGAGGACTCGTCAGACTTGCCAGTGACATGGCCTGCAGGACTATTGGCGTTCCTGTCTTAGGAGGAAATTGAGACTGAGGGAGTTGGTGGTGTGGTTTGCAGGAGCTTGGGTACAAGAGGAAGAAGGGATTTAGTTGTCAGTGGATTGCTTCCGCTGTCACCCAAAGTTTTTGAACTTGTCAATGACTTCGGATGAATGCGCTCCAGGTGACGTATAAGGGAGGATGTTCCTAGGTGGTTAACATCCTTACCCCTACTTATTACAGCTTGACAAAGGCAACACACTGCTTGACACCAGTTGTCTGGATTTGTGGAGAAATAATTCCACACTGAAGAGGTGGTTTATTGGTATATTGCCCATTCAGGATAATGGGCTTTTTCATCTCATGACCAACAACTGTCTCCACTGATTCCTTATTCAAACAAGCCACATCACCAGCAGAATAATCATCATCAACTTCCTTTGCAGCGCCAGCTACACCAATATCCTCCTCATCTTGGTGTACTTCTACAGTGACATCCTCAATCTCAATATCAGCAACTGCATTGATGGTGCAACTGCATTTCTGTTAAAATAATTCCACACCGAAGAGGTGATTTTTTTTGTATTTTGACCAAGCATGTCAATGGCCTTATTCATCCCACGGACAACAGTTGTCTCCGCGGGTGCCTGACTTAATCAAACCAACTCACCATCAGAATCCTCCTTGTCAATCCTCCCCAGCGCCAGCAACACCCATATCCTCATCCTGGTGTACTTCAACAGTGACATCTCCAATTTGACTATCAGGAACTGGACTGTGGGTGCTCCTTCCAGCACTTGCAGGGGGCGTGCAAATGGTGGAAGGAGCCACCTTTTCCCGTCCAGTGTTGGGAAGGTCAGGCATCGCAACCGACACAATTGGACTCTCCTTGGGGATTTGTGATTTAGAAGAATGCACAGTTCTTTGCTGTGCTTTTGCCAGCTTAACTCTTTTCATTTTTCTAGCGGGAGGATGAGTGCTTCCATCCTCATGTGAAGCTGAACCACTAGCCATGAACATAGGCCATGGCCTCAGCCGTTCCTTGCCACTCCGTGTCGTAAATGGCATATTGGCAAGTTTACGCTTCTACTCAGACGCTTTTAATTTAGATTTTTGGGTCATTTTACTGAAATTTTGTGTTTTGGATTTTACATGCTCTCTACTATGACATTGGGCATCGGCCTTGGTAGACGACGTTGATGGCATTGAATCGTCTCTGCCATGACTAGTGGCAGCAGCTTCAGCACTAGGTGGAAGTGGATCTTGATCTTTCCCTATTTTACCCTCCAAATTTTTGTTCTCCATTTTTTAATGTGTGGAATTATATGCCAGTAATATATCTGGAATTAGACGGCAGTAATGTCTGAAATTAGATACCACTAGATAGATACCAGATACCACTGTGACTGGAATGATGATGACCTATGCACAGTGACAGGACACTACCACAGCACCCTACAGCAGCAAGATGCAGCACAAGACACTGGACTTTTAGTAATGTACTTAGTGTTCACTCTAGGGGACAGGCAGGGCAAGGCGCGGGTCCATGAGGGGCACAAGCGCGCACGCGGCAAAGTCATGCGCGTGCCAAAACGGGGCATGGCCATGCAAATAGGGGGCATTGCCACTTGCACGTAATACAAGTGGGTGGTTCAGACCACAGACGGGGGCGTGGGCGGCCGGCGGCGTCACTGTTGGGGGTGTGCCCAGCACCTACGGAGGTGCTGGGCTTCCCCCAAGCTCTCTGACAGCATGAATGGATGCCGTGCGCATGCACGTGGCATCTTTACATGCCGAGAGGGCACAAAGCGGGCGCAGTGGCGTAACTAGAAATTTTTCTCCCCCAAGACAAAAAATTCTTCGGCGCCCCCCCCCCCTTCATGCTCCATAATTGGGAGCAAGAAAGGGATAAATATGCGGCGCGCGCCAAAAAGGGGCGTGGTTTTGTTGGAGTGGGCGTGGTTTCGCATAAAGGGGCGTGGCATTGCAGGAAAAGACTACCTTATACCCCAGTTTTGCAACCTGCATGCCCAGAGCCGGCCATAGGCATAGGCAAACTAGGCAATTGCCTAGGGCATTTGATATGCCTAGGGGCATCAGCAGCTTCTGCTGATTAAAATGATATGTGGCATGCCTATATTCTCTGTGTAGCATTTCATATGCAGATACAGCCACAGTCTCACACAGTATATAGGCATGCTGCATATCAGTTTAATCAGCAGAAGCTGCTTGTGCATCCTAGCCACACAGCAATGCAAATAAGATGCATTTTCATAACAAAAAATGTGCCCGACGTTAGCATTGAGGCAAGATTTATGAGGACACATCTGTATTCAAGCAGAGGCAGGGGTCACAGTATTAGTGGCAGTCTGAGTGCTGTGTGAATATGAGTGGGTTGGTTGTGCAGTAGTGTTCAGAATATGTGTAAGGAGCATTATGTGTGTCATGTAAAAACGCATTAATGATGTGCAACATATGTGTAAGGGGCACTATGTGTGTCATTATGTGTATAAGGGCATTAATAATGTGCAGCATATGTGTAAGGGACATTACGTGTAAAAGGGCATTAATAATGTGTCTCATATGTGTAAGGGGCATTACTGTGTGGCATTATGTGTACAAGGTGCTCTACTATGTGGCGTTGCATATAGAAAGAGCACTACTGTGTCATCTAATGTGAATAAAGAGCAATAGAGTGTGGTGTAATGTGAATAAGGAGCAATTCAGTGTGATGTAATGTGAATAAGGAGCAATTCAGTGTGATGTAATGTGAATAAGGGGCTCTACTGTGAGGAGTAACATTTATAAGGTAAAGTGATACTAATGTGGGATGTAATATTAATTATGGACACTATCGCATGATCAAATGTGAATAAAGTTGCAGTACTGTGTGGCGTAATTGGAATTGGGGTTACTATTGTGTGGCCATGCCCCTTGCCAGCAAAAACACACCCCTTTTTGGGCTGTGCGCCAAATGTACGAACTGTTCCTATTTAAAATATAGGGGTACAAACACCAAAATGAGGACTGCTATGGGTGAGGGGTGATGGTGCTGGGAAAGAGGTGCAAGGTCAGAGGCAGAACCAGCGGTGGTGCTAGGGGGCACCAGCCAAAATCTTGCCTAGGGCATCATATTGGCTAGGGCCGGCTCTGTGCACGCCCATACGTTGGCCACCACAGGAAAGAAAAATAATCCTGATTCATGCCCCTTACATTATTTGTCATTTTTCCTCCTTATAGTAAACAGTATACATTATGCCACATACTGCAATGGCCCTTAGACATTATGCCGCACACAATAATGCACGACACAATATGCACACACTGTAATGCCCCCGACACATTATGCCACACACCGTAATGTCTGTGACACATTATGCCACACACCGTAATGCCTGTGACACATTATGACAGGAATCGCAATGCCCGTTATACATTATGCTACACACTGCAATGCCCCTGATACATTATAGCACATACAATGTCTGTGACACATTATGACACACACCGCAATGTCCGTGATACATTATGCCACACACTGCAATGCCCGATACATTATAGCACATACAATGCCTGTGACACATTATGCCACACACTGCAATGACCTTGAGACATTATACCACAATGCCCGTGATATAGTATACCATACACCGTAATGCCTGTGACACATACCGCAATGCCCTGCCCGTTATACCCTATGCCACACATCGCAATGCCCGTTATGTATTATGCCACACTGCCATGACCCTGAGACATTATACCACATACCACAATGCCCGTGATATAGTATACCACACACCGTAATGCCTGACACATTATGACACACACCGCAATGTCCGTGATACATTATGCCACACACTGCAATGACCCTGAGACATTATACCACATATCACAATGCCCGCGATATAGTATACCATACACCGTAATGCCTGTGACACATTATGACACACACCGCAATGTCCGTGATACATTATGCCACACACCGTAATGCCCATTACACATTAAGTCCTACAGTAAGGCTTCTAATTACTTTTCAATTACCTGCTCGTTGTCAGGGGTTTCATGCACTGGGTGTCATGCTCGTTGCCAGGGGTTTCATGCTCTTGGTTCCATGCACGGTGCCAGGGGTTTTCATGTTCAGGGTGTCATGCTCGTTGCCATGCACTGGGTGTCATGCTCGTTGCCAGGTGTTTCATGCACTGGGTGTCATGCTCGTTGCCAGGTGTTTCATGCACTGGGTGTCATGCTCGTTGCTAGGAGGTAGTCCTTGTTGCTAGGGCTGTGCTCCCAGTGCCACATATGTCCCCAGTGCCAGATATTCCCCCACGGTGCCAGGTACTTACATGCCCCAGTGCCAAATATAGTCGTCCCCCCCATGTGCCAGGTACACATATACCCCCCCAGTGCCACATATGCCCCCAGTGCCAGATATTCCCCCCCAGTGCCACATATGCCCCCAGTGCCAGATATGCCCCCGTGCCATATATTCCCCCCCAGTGCCAAATATGCCCCCAGTGCCAAATATGCCCCCAGTGCCAGATATTCCCCCCCAGTGCCAGATATTCCCCCCGTGCCATATATGCCCCCAGTGCCAGATATTCCCCCCCAGTGCCAGATATTCCCCCCGTGCCATATATGCCCCCAGTGCCAGATATTCCCCCCAGTGCCATATATGCCCCCCGTGCCATATATGCCCCCAGTGCCAGATACCCCCCCCCCAGTGCCATATATGCCCCCAGTGCCAGATATTCCCCCCCAGTGCCATATATGCCCCAGTGCCAGATATCCCCCCCCAGTGCCAGATATGCCCCCAGTGCCAGATATTCCCCCCAGTGCCATATATGCCCCCAGTGCCAGATATTCCCCCCCAGTGCCATATATGCCCCAGTGCCAGATATCCTCCCCAAGTGCCAGATATGCCCCCAGTGCCAGATATTCCCCCCAGTGCCAGAAATGCCCCAGTGCCAGATATTCCTCCCTCCCCCCCCGTGCCATATATGCCCCCAGTGCCAGATATTTACCCCCCCCCCCCGCCCGCCGTCGCTTTTTGGAGGGACACGGAGGGCACAGCTCGTCTCTCCTGTGTCCCTCCTGCTGCATCATCTCCGGCGGCCGCGGGTCTAATAGGGGGAAGTGCCGGTTCGTGAGCCAATTAGAGCTCACGGACGGCACTTCCCCCTATTAGACCCGCGGCCGCTGGAGATGATACAGCAGGAGGGACAGAGGGAGGCGCGCTGTGTGCCCTCTGTGTCCTTCCAACAAGCGGCGGAGGGAAGGAGACTGCAGACTGACATGTCAGTCTGCTGTAAATCAGTGGCGCCCCCGCAGCCCCTCTCCCCCAAGCCACCGCGAGGACTGCGGGGGCAGTAGTTACGCCACTGAGCGGGCGGCTGTTTTAGCATGGTGCCGCAGAAAGGGCAGGGCGGGTTTTGCCCTTAAAAAATCGTGCAGGACGCGGCGCCCTGCTAAAACAGCCTAGCATGAACACTATGTACTGTAGTATACTGGTCACCACAATGCCGCACAAGACAATGAGCAGTGATACTGAGCACTAATGAGGACACTAGAACTGACGCAGCAGCAAGATGCAGCACTGGACTATTAGTAATATACTGTAGTATACTGGTCACCACAATGCAGCACAAGACAATGAGCAGTGATACTGAGCACTGATGAGGATACTAGAACTGACAAAGAGCAGCAAGATGCAGCACTGGACTATTAGTAATATACTGTAGTATACTGGTCACCACAATGCAGCACAAGACAATGAGCAGTGATACTGAGCACTGATGAGGATACTAGAACTGACACTGAGCAGGAGAGACACACTACTAGTATTACTGAGCAGCAATAAGTAAGCACTGATACTGAGCACTGATATTGAGCTTTCCACTGAGAGAACGTAGCCACGTCCTCTCCGCTTTCTCTACAATGCACGAGTAAAAATGGCGGTGACGCGCGGCTCTTTATATGGAATCCGAATCTTGCGAGAATCCGACAGCGGGATGATGATGTTTTGCCTCGTTTGGGTTTTCCGAGTCAGGCAGGGAATAACCGAGCTAGGCTCGGAACCGTGTTTGACACGTGGAGTTCGGGGGGGGGGGGTCGGTTTTCGGCGAACCGAACCTGCTCATCTCTAATTAAAAACAATAAATATGCTATAAATCAGATTTTTTTTCAAATGATGCAAGAATATATTAAATTGTGTGTATATAGATATATATACATTTCTCACTTATTGCAATTTAACAAACATTTTCAACTGACAATAACGTAATAGAGCCTGATTCGGATTTGGAAGCAGGGCAGAAAAAACACACAGGTTTGTCAGGACCTTTTAAACCATGTTGCCATGCACGGGGAAGAAATACATTGATATGTTTTCTGTGTATGGTAAATACTGTATGCTTTTGCATGTAGCCCACAAATGTTAGATAGCTTTATTTTTATACTGCAATTTAGATTTAAGTTTGAACACACCCCACCCAAATCTAACTCTCTCTTCATATGTTACATCTGCCCCACCTGCAGTCCAACATGGTTCTGCCCAGTTGCCTGCTTTTTTGGTTTGCTTGCACATCTGAATAGCCGCCATTATACACATCTGAATAGCCGCCATTATACACATATGCTTTTTTTTTAGAGATGTGTGGCGGGCACTTTTCGTGTTTTGTATTTTGGTTTTGGTTCTAATTCCCAGCTCGTCTTTTGGTTTTGGATTGGTTTTGCTAAAACCACCCTTTCATGTTTTGGTTTTGGATCTGGATGATTTTTGAAAAAAACATAAAAACGGCTAAAATCACAGAATATGGGGGTAATTTTTATCCTACGGTATTATTAACCTCAATAACATTAATTTCCAATCATTTCCAGTCTATTCTGAACACCTCACATCTCACAAAATTGTTTTTAGGCCAAAAGGTTGCACCTAGGTGGCTGTATGACTAAGCTAAGCGACACAAGTGTGTGGCACAAACACCTGGCCCATCTAGGAGTGGCACTACAGTGCCAGACAGGATGACAGATTTAAAAATAGGCCCCAAACAGCACATGATGCAAAGAAGAAAAAGAAGTGCACCGAGGTTGCTGTATGACTAAGCTAAGCGACACAACCACCTGGCTCATCTAGTAGTGGCATGTAGTGGCTGAATGTCGAAAGTGGCCCGCAATTTTTCAGTCCACTGACAGCATCTCCTGCACGCCCCTGTCTTTTTTCAAAAATTCTGCAATTAGTGGACTTGTACGGCAGTACCCCTGGACTAATGCAGCAGTACCCCTGGACTTATACGGCAGTGTCAGACAGGATGGCACTTTAAAAATCCATGCCCCAAACAGCACATGATGCAAAGATGAAAAAGATGTGCTTCAAGGTTGCTGTATGACTAAGCTAAGCGACACAAGTGTGAGGCACAAACACCTGGCCCATCTAGGAGTGGCACTGCAATGGCAGACAGGAGGACAGATATAAAAAAAGGCCCCAAACAGCACATGATGTAAAGATGTAAAAGAGGTGCAATGAGGTAGCTGTATCACTAAGCTAAGTGACACAAACAATTGACCCATCTAGGAGTGGCATTGCAGTGTCAGACAGGATGGCACTTAAAAAAAAAATAGTACTCAAATAGCACATCATGCCAAGAAGTAAAAGAGGGCAATGAGGTAGCTGTATGACTAAGCTAAGCGACACAAGTGTGCGGCACAAACACCTGGCCCATCTAGGGTTGGCACTGCAGTCCCACTGCAGTAATGGCGGATACTGGACGCACGTCTAGCACCAGCATAGTTGTTATGGCCTCAGTAATCCGCTTTGCAACAGGGTATATATATATATATATATATATATATATGCACAGTGAAAGGCGGCACGCAGAGACCTTTATCAGTTCAAAACAACGTGCTTTAATCGACGTTTCGGGATACGTACTCCCTTCCTGAAGACACAGCAAACAAGTGCAAAAGTGCAAAAGTGCAAAACAACATTTAAATAGCTTACCAGCCCCTGGCTCGCCCGTTCCCGCCGCAGGCAGCGGCGTCCCGGTCCACGGCACCCGCACTTCCGGGTTCAGATGACTCCGCCCCTCGGTCGTGATGTCCTTCCGTGGACGGGTGATGCCGCTGCTGCAGAGATGAACACAGGAAGTGACTGCGCGTTGCCATGGGGATGTTACTAAACAATAACAATAGAAATCAGACATGTATAGTGACCAGTAAAATCTGACCGCATATTGCGGAAACAAGTGATTAAAACTTGAAAAAATCCCCAAAGTGCACATTAGGACACACACTGCATGCTGCAAGGGTGTGAAAAAGAAAGTGATAAACACTTCTAAAATACCTATTTAAAAAACAGAGACCATTCTCTAAAAGTTATGAAAGATACCTGATAATCAGTGAGGCATATCCCCTATTCTCAAGACTATATCAATTTAATAACTGGTTACTTTAATGCTAATCCATGATAGCATATTGCTAGACAGCACAAACTACGTCTGTGACTAATGACACCTGTATCTCAATCACATTCTACTGCCTATATTTATTCAGATATTTACATGAAACATGCAGCATGGGCATTCCTGCGCCCTGACTGCATGTTACCTGACACACAGAGGGGCCACTCTATAAAGATGGTATGTGGACCCGACCCCCTGACTTTACAAAAAGCAATTGAGGCTCAAATATTCATTTAAGCCCTGCGGGTGGATCGTAACCAATTTATGGATCCACCTTGCCTCGAGTTGTAACAATTTATTGGCACGGTTACCTCCCCGCAATGAGTCTGGGACCTGGTCCACAATTTTATATCGTACCGATGCCATGCTGTGACGCATCTGTGCAAAGTGACGGGCCACTGGCTGATCACTTTTGCCCGCCATTAAAGCAGCCCTGATGGCAGATTGATGCTGGGCCATCCTTTCTTTAAACATGAACTGTGTTTTGCCCACGTAGTATAAACTACATGGGCAAATCAGCACATAGATGACAAACACTGAACTGCATGTGAGTGCACGTTGAATCCTGATTTTCCTTCCTGTGTGGGGATGCGTGATAAAGTCCCCTGTCAACATGTAACTACATGTTGTGCAGCCCAGACACTTGTGACAACCCGCTTTGCGTGTTAGGAAATGAGTGCTGGGTTGCATTGATTTGAATCCAGTCACATCATTCTTTACTATTAAATCTTTTAAATTAGCGCTACGGGTGTAGCATGGCATGATTCTGCTGTTTTTTAACGCCTGTAAATTGGGGTCAGAGGTTATCATGGGCCACATTTGTTTAACTTTTTTACAAGTTGTCGTACTGGCAGTATTGAATTGATTGACCCACGCCACCTTGGTGGACTGATCTGTGCGTGTCTTAGCTTGGAGTAGCTCATGTCTGTTCTTTAATCTGGCCCTTGTGCATGCCTGTTTCAATAATCCAGGGGGATACCCCCTTTGTAGAAACTTGTCAGTCATGACTTCAAGTTGTATTTCCAGATCCTCAGGGGCGCTGGTAATTCTGCATACCCTGAGGTACTGGGAATAAGGTACGCCTTGAATTAACGCGGGCGGATGGAAGCTATCATATCTGAGCAGCGTATTACGGTCAGTGGGCTTAGTTTATACCGTCGTGTCTATCTGTCCCTCTCGCAGCATGATTTTAATGTCCAGAAAACAAATTTCGGACAGATGGGTGATAAGAGTAAATTTGACTGGACCCATGGACCGGTTGTGTGTTTCAACCAACCGCGACAGATCCTCCTCTTTGCCCATCCAGAAAAGCAGGAGGTCATCTATATATCATGTGTATAGCTTAATCTACCCACTGTCTCTGGATCTTCAAAAAACACCTGTCGCTCAACTTCCCACATGTAAGCATTGGCCAGCGATGGGGCCACTGCCGACCCCATGGCACAGCCGCTGATCTGTATGTAAAACTTGCCATTGAAGAGAAAATAATTATGTGTATATTCCAAAAGGTTAATGAATAGATCAACATCAGGACCCTCATATAGGGGATTATTCGTAATGAGATGTCTCACGGCTGACAGCCGCGCTCGGTGCGGTATACAAGTGTAAAGACTTGTTACATCGAGCGTGGCTAGCACCGTGCCTGCCTGCAGTGACCCTAATTGTGCAAATTTTCTCAACAAAGTGCTATAATCTTTTAAATGGGAAAAAGTGGCTTGGATACATGGTTGTAGGAAGAAATCCAGATAAACTGCAATGGATTAACACAGCGACCCCCTGGCCAAGATGATGGGCCGGCCAGGGGGGTGCTGTGGATCCTTGTGTATCTTGGGGATTGAATAGAAGACGGGGACTACCAGGTATGAGCATACCAATCTGTTATATGTATCATTTGTAATTAAGCCCCCTACTCTAGCCTGCATTAACAAATGATCCAATTCAACCTTGTATGCAACAGTTGGATCCCCCTCCAATACACTGTACGTCAGGCAGTCTGCTAGCAATCGATCACACTCTGCAATGTAATCACTGGTGTCTAAAATAACAATTGCTCCCCCTTTGTCCGCGCCCCTTATGATGATGTCCTGTCTGGCACTTAAGTCCTTCAGGGCGCTATATTCCTTATGGGACATATTTCTATGAACATGGGGGGGCGGGTGATCTTGCAGGTGTTCCAGCATCCATGTAAATGTTTTGATCAAAGCGTTGTGCGAAACGGGGTCAAACTTAGAGCCAGACGCTAACTTTTTTATGTGAGGGATGGATACCACTCTCTGTCCTTGGTCCAAGTTTTTCCCAAAATGTTCCTTGAGTTTGAGAGTTCTGTTGAATTTGAAAGCTTCAACCTTCCATTGAAAGATGTCTGGAGTTTTGGTGGGGACATAAGACAAACCTCTGCTGAGGACAGCCGATTCAGCCTCAGTCAGGGGTGTCCGTGATAAATTGAAAATCAAGTCCGTGGCGCTCTGGGAGGTCTTCCTCCCCACCTGCCGCCTCGACTGGCCCCCCATCTGGTGGGTTTCTTCTTTTTCCAGATGCCAGAGCTCGGGTCACTGCCCCTAAAGGGACACCCTGGGAAGAGACTGCAGAATCAGAAAACGCTGTTTCCTCTGTTTCGCTGGCAGACGTGCTGTATTGTTGCCTCTGTGTCCTCCGCTTGAAGGACCTCGAGGTATTCCCTCTGGCTGGGACCCCCGCCGGTTTGGAAAGCCAGGTGTATACCCAGTGCTGTTCGTAATCTGCTTGAACTTTGTGTAATTTATCCTTTTTATATTTCAACAGCTCAAGCCTGTAGTTCTCCACCTGATTTTTAAGTTTATCCAACCAGTTGATTGTTTTGTCATCAGTGAGCGTTTGCAAATGCTGTTCCTCAAACTTGCATAGCTTCTCTCTGGCCACTTTGACCTCACGAGTCGATTCTTCTATAACCAGGAGCATGAGGTCCATGGCACACTTGTTGAGGACCGAAATCCACCGTCTACAGAAGCTTGCATTATGCCGCCCGATGGTCGCGGTATTCTGGACACGGAACCCCCTCGGAATCTGCTTATTTCTGTAGTAGTCCGAGAGAGTACGTCCGTGATACATGAAGTCTACTTCTCTTTTGCGTAATTTGAACAGCTCACAAAATAATTCCTCATTAGAGGCAGTCACATTCTCTTCAAAGGCTGGCTCCTTTAACAAGAATCTTTCGGCCTAAATGTCTGAAAAGCTTAATACATCATAGTTATCACATTGTAGCAAATAGGCTTGAGCATCACCTGGGTCCAATTCCGGCGTGGCCATGTGATTGTGTGAAAGGGTCAGGATGTCAGCTCCGGTGCATGAACACCTGAGATATGTGCCAAACAGATGGAGAGCTGTCCCTGGGATATACCATAACAACAAAAGAAAAAAAGAAAAAAGAAAAAAAGTGCAACGTGCAAGTGTCCAGTGCTCCCGTGTCTACTTGCTGCGCCCGTGTCCGGGTGAGAGGTTCCAATAAACCAGTGTGAGGGTGCCACAGACCTGGTAGGATCCGGAGTTGTCAACTCCCAGTCCCCCAAATACACTGCACTGTTGGGTCCGGCACTCCTCGTCCCTGCTGGGTACCTGCTCCGGTGCCCTCCTTAAGCAATGATAGCTTGATATATGCACAGTGGAAGGCGGCACTCAGAGACTTTTATCAGTTCAAAACAACGTGCTTTAATCGACGTTTCGGGAGACGTACTCCCTTCCTCAAGACACAGCAAACAAGTGTACAAACAGTGCAAAACAACATTTAAATAGCTTACCAGCCCCTGGCTCGCACGTTCCCGCCGTAGGCAGCGGCGTCCCGGTCCACTGCGCCCGCACTTCCGGGTTCAGATGACTCCGCCTCTCGGTCGTGACGTCCTTCCGTGGACGGTGATGCCGCTGCTGCAGAGATGAACACAGGAAGTGACTGCGCGTTGCCATGGGGATGTTACTAAACAATAACAATAGAAATCAGACATGTATAGTGACCAGTAAAATCTGACCGCATATTGCGGAAACAAGTGATTAAAACTTGAAAAAATCCCCAAAGTGCACATTAGGACACACACTGCATGCTGCAAGGGTGTGAAAAAGAAAGTGATAAACATTTCTAAAATACCTATTTAAAAAAACAGAGACCATTCTCTAAAAGTTATGAAAGATACCTGATAATCAGTGAGGCATATCCCCTATTCTCAAGACCAGTGCCGTTTCTTGCGGCGGGCGAGCCGTGCAACCGCACGGGCGCCTGCCGCGGCACTTTACGGGTCCCAGATTCCCCCCTCCTCCCTTTTCCCGAGTACTCCTGCTCGGGGGGCGGAGTTTCACGGTATGACGCGGTTGCGTCGTGATGTCACGACGCAACCGCGTCAATCCGTGAAACTCCGCCCCCCGAGCAGGAGTACTCGGGAAAAGGGAGGAGGGGAAGCCAACTCAGCCAAGCTGTTAAGAGGAGCAGCAGGAAGATCTTCTTGACATGTAAGTTGATCATCTCTCTCCCCCCTCCCTTTCCCTCCCTCCCTCCCTCTCCCCCCCCCCCCCCCCCCCACTTGACACTTGCCTGCCGTACTGCATAGAATGGGGACACTTTCCTGCCGCAATGTGTAAAATGGGGGCACGTGCCTGCCATACTGTGTAAAATGGGGACACGTGCCTGCCGCAATGTGTAAAATGGGGGCACGTGCCTGCCGCAATGTGTGAAATGGGGACACGTGCCTGCCGCAATGTGTGAAATGGGGACACCTGCCTGCCGCAATGTGTAAAATGGGGACACGGGCCTGCCGCAATGTGTAAAATGGGGGCACGTGCCTGCGTACTGTGTAAAATGGGGACACGTGCCTGCCGCAATGTGTAAAATGGGGACACGTGCCTGCCGCAATGTGTGAAATGGGGACACCTGCCTGCCGCACTGTGTAAAATGGGGACACGGGCCTGCCGCAATGTGTAAAATGGGGACACGGGCCTGCCGCAATGTGTAAAATGGGGGAACGTGCCTGCCGTACTGTGTAAAATGGGGACACTTGCCTGCGTAATGTGTAAAATGGGGACACTTGCCTGCCGTAATGTGTGAAAAGGGGGAACGTGACTGCCGTATTGTGTAAAATGGGGAGTCTTGCCTGCGTAATGTGTAAAATGGGGACACTTGCCTGCGTACTGTGTAAAATGGGGACACGTGCCTGCTGTAATGTCTAAATTGAGGACTTTTTTTTTATCCTGTGGTGGCTGTGATGATGAAATTAGATGAGGCCACGCCCACCATAACAAAGCCACGCCCATTTCAACGAGGACACACCCACTTGTCGGGAGCGCACGCCGAAGACGTGCGCATGTTTTTCCTCTTTATATCTGTGGGGGTGGGGGGCATTTTTTTAATGTGAATTGGGGGGGGGGGGGGGGGGGTGCATTTTTAAATCTCGCACTGGGAGCCAAATTGGCTAGAAACGGCCCTGCTCAAGACTATTTCAATTTAATAACTGGTTACTTTAATGCTAATCCATGATAGCATATTGCTAGACAGCACAAACCACGTCTGTGACTAATGACACCTGTATCTCAATCAGTCCACATACCATCTTTATAGAGTGGCCCCTCTGTGTGTCAGGTAACATGCAGTCAGGGCGCAGGAATGCCCATGCTGCATGTTTCATGTAAATATCTGAATAAATATAGGCAGTAGAATGTGATTGAGATACAGGTGTCATTAGTCACAGACGTGATTTGTGCTATCTAGCAATATGCTATCATGGATTAGCATTAAAGTAACCAGTTATTAAATTGATATAGTCTTGAGAATAGAGGATATGCCTCACTGATTATCAGGTATCTTTCATAACTTTTAGAGAATGGTCTCTGTTTTTTTAAATAGGTATTTTAGAAATGTTTATCACTTTCTTTTTCACACCCTTGCAGCATGCAGTGTGTGTCCTAATGTGCACTTTGGGGATTTTTTCAAGTTTTAATCACTTGTTTCCGCAATATGTGGTCAGATTTTACTGGTCACTATTAGAGATGAGCGGGTTCGGTTCCTCGGAATCCGAACCCGCCCGAACTTCAGGTTTTTTTACACGGGGCCGAGCGACTCGGATCTTCCCGCCTTGCTCGGTTAACCCGAGCGCGCCCGAACGTCATCATCCCGCTGTCGGATTCTCGTGAGGCTCGTATTCTATCGCGAGACTCGGATTCTATATAAGGAGCCGCGCGTCGCCGCCATTTTCACACGTGCATTGAGATTGATAGGGAGAGGATGTGGCTGGCGTCCTCTCCATTTAGACTAGAGTACTAGAGAGAGACACTAATTTTGGGGAGCATATTATTAGGAGGAGTTCTACTTGCTGCTGATAGTGTGACCAGTGACCACCACCAGTTTAATTAATCCGTTCTCTGCCTGAAAAAAAACGATACACAGTGTGACACAGTCACATACCATATCTGTGCTCAGCCCAGTGTGCTGCATCATATGTAATACTGTATATCATTATCTGACTGTGCTGAGTGCTCACTGCTCACACAGCTTAATTGTGGGGGAGACTGGGGAGCAGTTATAGCAGGAGTACATATTTTAAGTACAGTGCACACTTTTGCTGCCAGAGTGCCACTGCCAGTGTGACTGACCAGTGACCACTGACCACCAGTATTGTGATTGTCTGCTGACCACCAGTATATTGTGATTGTCTGCCTGAAAAAGTTAAACACTCGTCGTGTGGTGTTTTTTTTTATAAACGCATTCTGCAGACAGTGTCCAGCAGGTCCGTCATTACATAATATATACCTGTCCGGCTGCAGTACTAGTGTGATATATATATATATTTTAATTTTATCTCATTATCATCCAGTCTATATTAGCAGCAGACACAGTACGGTAGTCCACGGCTGTAGCTACCTCTGTGTCGGCAGTCGCTCGTCCATCCATAATTGTATACCACCTACCCGTGGTTTTTTTTTTTTCTATCTTCTTGATACTAGTAGCTTACTTTAGGAGTCTGCCGTGCTGAGTCTGACAGACAGTGTCCAGCAGGTCCGTCATTACATAATATATACCTGTCCGGCTGCAGTACTAGTGTGATATATATATATATATATATTAATTTTATCTCATTATCATCCAGTCTATATTAGCAGCAGACACAGTACGGTAGTCCACGGCTGTAGCTACCTCTGTGTCGGCAGTCGCTCGTCATCCATAAGTATACTAGTATCCATCCATCTCCATTGTTTACCTGAGGTGCCTTTTAGTTGTGCCTATTAAAATATGGAGAACAAAAATGTTGAGGTTCCAAAAATAGGGAAAGATCAAGATCGACTTCCACCTCGTGCTGAAGCTGCTGCCACTGGTCATGGCCGAGACGATGAAATGCCAGCAACGTCGTCTGCCAAGGCCGATGCCCAATGTCATAGTACAGAGCATGTAAAATCCAAAACACCAAATATCAGTAAAAAAAGGACTCAAAAATCTAAAATAAAATTGTCGGAGGAGAAGCGTAAACTTGCCAATATGCCATTTACCACACGGAGTGGCAAGGAACGGCTGAGGCCCTGGCCTATGTTCATGGCTAGTGGTTCAGCTTCACATGAGGATGGAAGCACTCAGCCTCTCGCTAGAAAAATGAAAAGACTCAAGCTGGCAAAAGCACAGCAAAGAACTGTGCGTTCTTCGAAATCCCAAATCCACAAGGAGAGTCCAATTGTGTCGGTTGCGATGCCTGACCTTCCCAACACTGGACGTGAAGAGCATGCGCCTTCCACCATTTGCACGCCCCCTGCAAGTGCTGGAAGGAGCATCCGCAGTCCAGTTCCTGATAGTCAGATTGAAGATGTCAGTGTTGAAGTACACCAGGATGAGGAGGATATGGGTGTTGCTGGCGCTGGGGAGGAAATTGACAAGGAGGATTCTGATGGTGAGGTGGTTTGTTTAAGTCAGGCACCCGGGGAGACACCTGTTGTCCCTGGGAGGAATATGGCCATTGACATGCCTGGTGAAAATACTAAAAAAATCAGCTCTTCGGTGTGGAAGTATTTCACCAGAAATGCGGACAACATTTGTCAAGCCGTGTGTTGCCTTTGTCAAGCTGTAATAAGTAGGGGTAAGGACGTTAACCACCTCGGAACATCCTCCCTTATACGTCACCTGCAGCGCATTCATAATAAGTCAGTGACAAGTTCAAAAACTTTGGGCGACAGCGGAAGCAGTCCACTGACCAGTAAATCCCTTCCTCTTGTAACCAAGCTCACGCAAACCACCCCACCAACTCCCTCAGTGTCAATTTCCTCCTTCCCCAGGAATGCGAATAGTCCTGCAGGCCATGTCACTGGCAATTCTGACGAGTCCTCTCCTGCCTGGGATTCCTCCGATGCATCCTTGCGTGTAACGCCTACTGCTGCTGGCGCTGCTGTTGTTGCTGCTGGGAGTCGATGGTCATCCCAGAGGGGAAGTCGTAAGCCCACTTTTACTACTTCCACCAAGCAATTGACTGTCCAACAGTCCTTTGCGAGGAAGATGAAATATCACAGCAGTCATCCTGTTGCAAAGCGGATAACTGAGGCCTTGACAACTATGTTGGTGTTAGACGTGCGTCCGGTATCCGCCGTTAGTTCACAGGGAACTAGACAATTTCTTGAGGTAGTGTGCCCCCGTTACCAAATACCATCTAGGTTCTACTTCTCTAGGCAGGCGATACCGAGAATGTACACGGACGTCAGAAAAAGACTCACCAGTGTCCTAAAAAATGCAGTTGTACCCAATGTCCACTTAACCACGGACATGTGGACAAGTGGAGCAGGGCAGGGTCAGGACAATATGACTGTGACAGCCCACTGGGTAGATGTATGGACTCCCGCCGCAAGAACAGCAGCGGCGGCACCAGTAGCAGCATCTCGCAAACGCCAACTCTTTCCTAGGCAGGCTACGCTTTGTATCACCGCTTTCCAGAATACGCACACAGCTGAAAACCTCTTACGGCAACTGAGGAAGATCATCGCGGAATGGCTTACCCCAATTGGACTCTCCTGTGGATTTGTGGCATCGGACAACACCAGCAATATTGTGTGTGCATTAAATATGGGCAAATTCCAGCACGTCCCATGTTTTGCACATACCTTGAATTTGGTGGTGCAGAATTTTTAAAAAAACGAGAGGGGCGTGCAAGAGATGCTGTCGGTGGCCAGAAGAATTGCGGGACACTTTCGGCGTACAGGCACCATGTACAGAAGACTGGAGCACCACCAAAAACGCCTGAACCTGCCCTGCCATCATCTGAAGCAAGAAGTGGTAACGAGGTGAAATTCAACCCTATATATGCTTCAGAGGTTGGAGGAGCAGCAAAAGGCCATTCAAGCCTATACAATTGAGCACGATATAGGAGGTGGAATGCACCTGTCTCAAGCGCAGTGGAGAATGATTTCAACGTTGTGCAAGGTTCTGCAACCTTTTGAACTTGCCACACGTGAAGTCAGTTCAGACACTGACAGCCTGAGTCAGGTCATTCCCCTCATCAGGCTTTTGCAGAAGAAGCTGGAGACATTGAAGGAGGAGCTAACACAGAGCGATTCCGCTAGGCATGTGGGACTTGTGGATGGAGCCCTTAATTCGCTTAACAAGGATTCACGGGTGGTCAATCTGTTGAAATCAGAGCACTACATTTTGGCCACCGTGCTCGATCCTAGATTTAAAACCTACGTTGGATCTCTCTTTCCGGCACACACAAGTCTGCAGAGGTTCAAAGACCTGCTGGTGAGAAAATTGTCAAGTCAAGCGGAACGCGACCTGTCAACATCTCCTCCTTCACATTCTCCCGCAACTGGGGGTGCGAGGAAAAGGCTCAGAATTCCGAGCCCACCCGCTGGCGGTGATGCAGGGCAGTCTGGAGCGACTGCTGATGCTGACATCTGGTCCGGACTGAAGGACCTGACAACGATTACGGACATGTCGTCTACTGTCACTGCATATGATTCTCTCCCCATTGAAAGAATGGTGGAGGATTATATGAGTGACCGCATCCAAGTAGGCACGTCAGACAGTCCGTACTTATACTGGCAGGAAAAAGAGGCAATTTGGAGGCCCTTGCACAAACTGGCTTTATTCTACCTAAGTTGCCCTCCCACAAGTGTGTACTCCGAAAGAGTGTTTGTTTAGTGCCGCCGCTCACCTTGTCAGCAATCGGCGTACGAGGTTACTTCCAGAAAATGTGGAGAAGATGATGTTCATTAAAATGAATTATGATCAATTCCTCCGTGGAGACATTGACCAGCAGCAATTGCCTCCACAAAGTACACATGGAGCTGATATGGTGGATTCCAGTGGGGACGAATTGATAATCTGTGAGGAGGGGGATGTACACGGTGATATATCGGAGGATGATGATGAGGTGGACATCTTGCCTCTGTAGAGCCAGTTTGTGCAAGGAGAGATTAATTGCTTCTTTTTTGGTGGTCATTTCAGTCACAGTCGTGTGGCAGACCCTGTCACTGAAATGATGGGTTGGTTAAAGTGTGCATGTCCTGTTTATACAACATAAGGGTGGGTGGGAGGGCCCAAGGACAATTCCATCTTGCACCTCTTTTTTCTTTCATTTTTCTTTGCGTCATGTGCTGTTTGGGGAGTGTTTTTTGGAAGGGCCATCCTGCGTGACACTGCAGTGCCACTCCTAGATGGGCCAGGTGTTTGTGTCGGCCACTAGGGTCGCTTATCTTACTCACACAGCTACCTCATTGCGCCTCTTTTTTTCTTTGCGTCATGTGCTGTTTGGGGAGTGTTTTTTGGAAGGGCCATCCTGCGTGACACTGCAGTGCCACTCCTAGATGGGCCAGGTGTTTGTGTCGGCCACTAGGGTCGCTTAGCTTACTCACACAGCTACCTCATTGCGCCTCTTTTTTTCTTTGTGTCATGTGCTGTTTGGGGAGTGTTTTTTGGAAGGGCCATCCTGCGTGACACTGCAGTGCCACTCCTAGATGGGCTAGGTGTTTGTGTCGGCCACTAGGGTCGCTTATCTTACTCACACAGCTACCTCATTGCGCCTCTTTTTTTCTTTGCGTCATGTGCTGTTTGGGGAGTGTTTTTTGGAAGGGCCATCCTGCGTGACACTGCAGTGCCACTCCTAGATGGGCCAGGTGTTTGTGTCGGCCACTAGGGTCGCTTATCTTACTCACACAGCTACCTCATTGCACCTCTTTTTTTCTTTGCGTCATGTGCTGTTTGGGGAGTGTTTTTTGGAAGGGCCATCCTGCGTGACACTGCAGTGCCACTCCTAGATGGGCCAGGTGTTTGTGTCGGCCACTAGGGTCGCTTAGCTTACTCACACAGCTACCTCATTGCGCCTCTTTTTTCTTTGCGTCATGTGCTGTTTGGGGAGTGTTTTTTGGAAGGGCCATCCTGCGTGACACTGCAGTGCCACTCCTAGATGGGCCAGGTGTTTGTGTCGGCCACTAGGGTCGCTTAGCTTACTCACACAGCTACCTCATTGCGCCTCTTTTTTTCTTTGCGTCATGTGCTGTTTGGGGAGTGTTTTTTGGAAGGGCCATCCTGCGTGACACTGCAGTGACACTCCTAGATGGGCCAGGTGTTTGTGTCGGCCACTAGGGTCGCTTAGCTTAGTCATCCAGCGACCTCGGTGCAAATTTTAGGACTAAAAATAATATTGTGAGGTGTGAGGTGTTCAGAATAGACTGAAAATGAGTGGAAATTTTGGTTTTTGAGGTTAATAATACTTTGGGATCAAAATGACCCCCAAATTCTATGATTTAAGCTGTTTTTTAGTGTTTTTTGAAAAAAACACCCGAATCCAAAACACAACCGAATCCGACAAAAAAAATTCGGTGAGGTTTTGCCAAAACGCGGTCGAACCCAAAACACGGCCGCGGAACCGAACCCAAAACCGAACCCAAAACCGAAAAATTTCAAGTGCACATCTCTAGTCACTATACATGTCTGATTTCTATTGTTATTGTTTAGTAACATCCCCATGGCAACGCGCAGTCACTTCCTGTGTTCATCTCTGCAGCAGCGGCATCACCCGTCCACATAAGGACGTCACGACCGAGGGGCGGAGTTATCTGAACCCGGAAGTGCGGGCGCAGTGGACCGGGACGCAGCTGCCTACGGCGGGAACGGGCGAGCCAGGGGCTGGTAAGCTATTTAAATGTTGTTTTGCACTGTTTGTGCACTTGTTTGCTGTGTCTTGAGGAAGGGAGTACGTCTCCCGAAACGTCGATTAAAGCACGATGTTTTGAACTGATAAAAGTCTCTGAGTGCCGCCTTCCACTGTGCATATATCAAGCTATCATTGCTTAAGGAGGGCACCGGAGCAGGTACCCAGCAGGGACGAGGAGTGCCGGACCCAACAGTGCAGTATATATATATATATATATATATACACGGCAGTATCACTGGAATTATATGGCAGTACCACTGGACATATACGGCAGTATCACTAAAATTATACGGCAGGATCACTGGAATTATATGGCAGGATCACTGGATTTATACGGCAGTACCGCTGGACATATACGGCAGTATCACTGGACTGGATTTATACGCCAGTCCCACTGGAATTATACAGCAGGATCACTGGAATAATACGGCAGGATCACTGGATTTAAACAGCAGAATCACTGGAATTATACAGCAGGATCACTGGAATTATACTGCAGGATCACTGGAATGATGCAGCAGTACCGCTGGACATATACGGCAGTAATAATGGACATATACGGCAGTATCACTGGAATTATACAGCAGGATCACTGGAATTATATGGCAGGATCACTGGATTTAAACGGCAGAATCACTGGAATTATACTGCAGGATCACTGGAATTATACTGCAGGATCACTGGAATTATACAGCAGTACCGCTGGACATATAAGGCAGTAATAATGGACATATACGGCAGTATCACTGGAATTATTCAGCAGGATCACTGGATTTATACGGCAGGATCACTGGAATTATACGGCAGGATCACTGGAATTATACGGCAGGATCACTGGACATATACGGCAGGATCAATGGACATATACGGCAGTATAAGTGGACTAGATTTATACGCCAGTACCACTGGAATTATACTGCAGGATTACTGGATTTATATGCCAGTACCACTGGAAATATATGGCAGGAACACTGGAATTATACAGCAGTACCGTTGGACATATACGGCAGTATCAATGGACATATACAGCAGTATCACTGGACATATATGACAGTATCACTGGACTGGATTTATATGCCAGTACCACTGGAATTATACGGCAGGATCACTGGAATTATATGGCAGTACTGCTGGACATATACGGCAGTATCAATGGACATATACGGCAGTATCAATGGACATATACGGCAGTATCACTAGACATATATGCATAGGCGTGCGCAGAACATTTTATTAGGGGATGCACCGTCGGAGGGGTATGTTTAGCACTACCTACTGAGCGTGTCTAGAACCGCCTATTGGACGTATCTAGCACCACCTATTGGCACTCAAAGCAATATAAACATATGCCCCCATAGTGCCAGATACATATATGCCCCCAGCGGTGCCCTTTACTCAATTCCCCCAGCGGTGCCATATACACATATGCCCCCAGCGGTACCAGATACACATATGCTCCCTGTGGTGCCAGATCCACAAATGCGCCCAGCAGTGCCAGATACATATGCCCCTAGCGGTGCAAGATACATATGCCCCCAGCGGTATCAGATACACAAATGCCCCCAGCGGTGCCAGATACACAAATACCCCCACAGTGCCAGATACACAAATCCCCCCCGTGGTGCCAGATACACAAATGCCCCCAGCACTGCCAGATACACAAATGCCCCCAGCAGTGCCAGATACATATGCCTCAGCGGAGCCAGATATATATGCCCCCAGCACAGCCAGATACACAAATGCCCCCAGCGGTGCCAGATACACATGCCCCAGTGGTGCCAGATACACAAATGCCCCCAGTGATGCCAGATACACATGCCCCTGGCAGTGCCAGATACACAAATGCCCCCAGTGGTGCCAGATACACATGCCCCTGGCAGTGCCAGATACACAAATGCCCCCAGTGGTGCCAGATACATTTCCTCCCAGCGGTGCCAGATACATATGCCCCCAGTGGTTCCAGATACACATGCCCCTAGCGGTGCCAGATACATATGCCCCCAGCGGTGCCAGATACATATGCCCCCAGTGGTGCCAGATATACTTATGCCCCCAGCGATGCCAGATACATATATGCCCCCATATTGCCAGTGCCGCTGATTTGCGTCTCTGACGCTGAGGGGAGGCGAACGCACCGCGCATTCTCTCCTGCACCTCACTTCACAGAGTTCTTGTCTCCTGCGGCCATATGAAATATAACGCCAGCCTGTGAGCCAATCAAAGCTCACGGGCCAGCAGCCAATCAAGAGCCGGTCCTCAAGCTCTGATTGGCTGACAGCCAGAGACATTTTAAATGACTGCTGGAGACGGGGAAACAGTGAGGGGCAGGAGAGACACGCGCAGCGCTCTCCTCCCTTCAGCGTCAAGAGAAGGGAATCGGCGGCAGGCGTGTGTACGGGGGGCGCTGACATTAGGGGGTGCACCCCCCGTGCGCACGCCTATGCATATACGGCAGTACCAATGGACATATACGGCAGTATCACTGGACATATACGACAGTACCACTGGACATATACAGCAGCACAGGGACACCACCACTGGACTGATGCATGACAATACAGCACCACTGCAATGGACTGGACTTACACAGCAGCACTGCACATATGGCAGCAGAGGACACCACTGTGACTGGACTGATGCGGCACAAGACACTACCACTGTACTGATGGAGCACAACACAGCACCACTGGACTGGACTTATATAGCAGCACTGGACATATGGCAGCAGAGGACACCACCACTGTGACTGGACTGATGCAGCACAATACACCACCACTGGACTGATGCAGCACAACACAGCACCACTGGACTGGACTTACACAGCAGCACTGCACATATGGCAGCAGAGGACACCACCACTGTGACTGGACTGATGCAGCACAAGACACTACCACTGTACTGATGCAGGACAACACAGCACCACTGCACTGGACTTATACAGCTACACTGGACATATGGCAGCAGAGGACACCACCACTGTGACTGGACTGATGCAGCATAACACAGCACCGCTGAACTGGACATATACAGCAGCAATGGACATATGGCATCAGAGAACACCACCACTATGACTGGACTGATGCAGCACAAGACACTAACACTGAACTGATGCAGGACACTGAGGACGGAGACACGTCTTCTCTCTACACTCTCCAATGCCGGAGTAAAAATGGCGGCGACGCGCGGCGAGTTATATGGAATCCAAACCCTGCGAGAATCCGACAGCGGGATGATGACGTTTTGCCTCGTTCTGGTTTCCGAGTCAGGCAGGAAAACCCAAGCCGTGCTCTGATCCGGGCTAGGGTAGTGAAGTTCGTTAGGGTTCGGTTCTCTGAGAACCGCACCCGCTCATCTCTACTTTCTCTGACGTCCTAAGTGGATGCTGGGACTCCGTAAGGACCATGGGGAATAGCGGCTCCGCAGGAGACTGGGCACAACTAAAGAAAGCTTTAGGACTACCTGGTGTGCACTGGCTCCTCCCCCTATGACCCTCCTCCAGACGTCAGTTAGAATCTTGTGCCCGGCCGAGCTGGATGCACACTAGGAGGCTCTCCTGAGCTCCTAGAAAGAAAGTAATAGTTTAGGTTTTTTATTTTCAGTGCGATCTGCTGGCAACAGACTCACTGCTACGAGGGACTAAGGGGAGAAGAAGCGAACCTACCTGCTTGCAGCTAGCTTGGGCTTCTTAGGCTACTGGACACCATTAGCTCCAGAGGGATCGAACACAGGGCCGACCTCGATCGTCCGGTCCCGGAGCCGCGCCGCCGTCCCCCTTACAGAGCCAGAAGCAAGAAGTTGGTCCGGAAAATCGGCGGCAGAAGACTTCGGTCTTCAACAAGGTAGCGCACAGCACTGCAGCTGTGCGCCATTGCTCCTCATGCACACCTCACACTCCGGTCACTGATGGGTGCAGGGCGCTGGGGGGGGGGGGGGGCGCCCTGAGCAGCAATATAATATACCTTGGCTGGCAAATCTACACCATATATAGTCAGGAAGGCTATATAGGTGTAAAAATACCCCTGCCAGAGAACCAGTAAAAGCGGGAGAAAGTCAGTTGAAATAGGGGCGGGGCTATCTCCCTCAGCACACTGGCGCCATTTTCTCTTCACAGTGCAGCTGGAAGACAGCTCCCCAGGCTCTCCCCTGTAGTTTTCAGGCTCAAAGTGTTAAAAAGAGAGGGGGGTACTAAATTTAGGCGCAGTATTACATATATATAAGCAGCTATAGGGGAAAAATCACTTAGTTATAGTGTTAATCCCTGTGTTATATAGCGCTCTGGTGTGTGCTGGCATACTCTCCCTCTGTCTCCCCAAAGGGCTTTTGTGGGGTCCTGTCCTCAGTCAGAGCATTTCCTGTGTGTGTGCGGTGTGTCGGTACGCCTGTGTCGACATGTTTGATGAGGAGGCTTATGTGGAGGCGGAGCAGGTGCCGATAAATGTGATGTCACCCCCTGCGGGGCCGACACCTGAATGGATGGTAATGTGGAAGTAATTACGTGACAGTGTCGACTCTTTACATAAGAGATTTGACGACATAGCTTCTCAGCTCGTGCCTGCCCATGCGTCTCAAAAGCCATCAGGGGCTCTAAAACGCCCGCTACCTCAGATGGCAGACACAGACGTCGACACGGATACCGACTCCAGTGTCGACGACGAGGAGACTACTGTACATTCCAATAGAGCCACCCGTTATATGATTGCGGCAATGAAAAATGTCTTGCACATTTCTGATGTTACCCCAGGTACCACAAAAAAGGGTATAATGTTTGGGGAGAAAAAACTACCAGTGGTTTTTCCCCCATCTGATAAATTAAATGAAGTGTGTGAAGAAGCGTGGGCTTCCCCTGATAAAAAGTTACTAATGGCGTACCCTTTCCCGCCAGAGGACAGGTTACGCTGGGAGACACCCCCTAGGGTGGATAAAGCGCTCACACGACTATCAAAGAAGGTGGCACTGCCGTCTCCGGACACGGCCGCCCTCAAGGAACCTGCCGATAGAAAGCAGGAGGCTATCCTGAAGTCTGTTTATACACACTCAGGCATTATACTGCGACCAGCTATTGCTTCAGCATGGATGTGCAGTGCTGCAGCTGCGTGGTCAGATTCCCTGTCAGAAAATATTGATACCTTAGACAGGGACACTATATTGCTAACCATAGAGCATATAAAAGACGGTTCTGTATATGAGAGATGCACAGAGGGATATTTGCTGGCTGGCATCTAGAATAAATGCACTGTCCATTTCTGCCAGAAGGGGTTTATGGACCCGGCAGTGGACAGGGGATGCAGATTCTAAAAGGCACATGGAAGTTTTGCCTTACAAGGGTGAGGAGTTATTTGGGAATGGTCTCTCGGACCTAGTTTCCACAGCGACAGCTGGAAAATCAGCATTTTAACCCCATGTCCCCTCACAGCAAAAGAAAGCACCGTATTATCAGGTACAGTCCTTTCGGCCCCAGAAATGCAAGCGGGTTAAAGGCGCGTCCTTTCTGCCCAGAGGCAGAGGTAGAGGGAAAAAGCTGCAAAATACAGCCAGTTCCCAGGAACAAAAGTCCTCCCCCGCTTCCGCTAAGTCCACAGCATGACGCTGGGGCTCCACTGGCGGAGCCAGGTGCGGTGGGGGCCCGTCTCAAGTGCTTCAGCGATCAGTGGGCTTGCTCACAGGTGGATCCCTGGATTCTACAAGTAGTGTCTCAGGGATACAAGCTGGAATTCGAGACGTCTCCCCCTCGCCGTTTCCTAAAATCTGCCTTGCCAACGTCTCCCTTGGACAGGGAGGCTGTGATAGAGGCAATTCACAAGCTGTATTCGCAGCAGGTGATAGTCAAGGTACCCCTCCTTCAACAAGGAAGGGGTTACTATTCCACAATGTTTGTGGTACCGAAACCGGACGGTTCGGTGAGACCCATTTTAAATTTAAAATCTTTGAACACGTATATAAAACGGTTCAAGTTCAAGATGGAATCGCTCAGGGCGGTTATCTCAAGCTTGGAGGAAGGGGATTACATGGTATCACTGGACATCAAGGATGCTTACATGCATGTCCCCATTTACTCTCCTCACCAGGAGTACCTCAGATTTGTGGTACAGGACTGTCATTACCAATTCCAGACGCTGCCGTTTGGTCTGTCCACGGCACCGAGGGTATTTACCAAGGTAATGGCCGAGATGATGATACTCCTGCGAAAAAAGGGAGTTATAATTATCCCGTACTTGGACGATCTCCTGATAAAGGTGAGGTCCAAGGAACAGTTGTTGATCGGAGTAGCACTTGCTCGGCAGGTGCTACAACAGCACGGCTGGATCCTGAATATTCCAAAGTCGCAGCTGGTTCCTGCAACACGTCTATTGTTCCTGGGGATGGTTCTGGACACAGAACAGAAAAGGGTGTTTCTCCCGGAGGAGAAGGACAAGGAGTTGTCATCGCTAGTCAGAGACCTCCTAAGACCAAAACAGGTGTCGGTGCACCACTGCACGCGAGTCCCGGGAAAGATGGTTCGGAAGGTTCCGTGCACGGATCTTTCAGTGGGATCTGTTGGACAAGTGGTACGGATCGCATCTTCAGATGCATCAGAGGATAACCCTGTCTGCAAGGACCAGGGTGTCTCTACTGTGGTGGCTGCAGAGTGCTCATCTTCTGGAGGGCCGCAGATTCGGCATACAGGACTAGGTCCTGGTAACCACGGACGCCAGCCTTCGAGGCTGGGGAGCAGTCACACAGGGAAGAAATTTCCAGGGACTATGGTCAAGCCAGGAAATGTCCCTACACATAAATATTCTGTAACTAAGAGCCAATTACAATGCCCTAAGTCAGGCATGACCCCTGCTTCAAAGTCAGCCAGTACTGATTCAGTCAGACAACATCACGGCGGTTGCCCATGTAAACCGACAGGGCGGCACGAGAAGCAGGATGGCGATGGCAGAAGCCACGAGGATTCTCCGATGGAAAATCACGTGTTAGCACTGTCGGCAGTGTTTATTCCGGGAGTGGACAACTGGGAAGCAGACTTCCTCAGCAGACACGACCTCCACCCGGGAGAGTGGGGACTTCATCCAGAAGTCTTCCGGCTGATTACAAACCGATGGGAATGACCACAGGTGGACATGATGGCGTCCCGCCTCAACAAAAAGCTAGAAAACTATTGCGCCAGGTCAAGGGACCCTCAGGCGATAGCGGTGGACGCTCTAGTGACACCGTGGTTGTACCGGTCGGTTTATGTATTTCCTCCTCTTCCTATCATACCAAGGGTGCTGAGGATAATAAGAAGGAGAAGAGTAAGAACTATACTCATTGTTCCGGATTGGCCAAGAAGAGCTTGGTACCCAGAACTTCAAGAAATGATCTCAGAGGACCCATGGCCTCTACCGCTCAGACAAGACCTGCTGCAGCAGGGGCCTTGTCTGTTCCAAGACTTACCGCGGCTGCGTTTGACGGCATGGCGGTTGAACACCGGATCCTGAAGGAAAAGGGCATTCCGGAGGAAGTCATTCCTGTGCTGATCAAAGCAAGGAAGGACGTAACCGCAAAACATTATCACCGCATATGGGGAAAATATGTTGCTTGGTGTGAGGCCAGGAAGGCCCCAACGGAGGAATTTCAACTGGGTCGATTCCTGCACTTCCTACAGTCAGGGGTGACTATGGGCCTCAAATTGGGGTCCATTAAGGTTCAGATTTCGGCTCTGTCGATTTTCTTCCAAAAAGAACTGGCTTCCCTGCCGGAAGTTCAGACTTTTGTTAAAGGAGTGCTGCATATTCAGCCTCCTTTTGTGCCTCCAGTGGCACCTTGGGATCTCAACGTGGTGTTGGATTTCCTTAAATCACATTGGTTTGAGCCACTTAAAACCGTGGAGTTAAAATATCTCACGTGGAAAGTGGTCATGCTATTGGCCCTGGCTTCGGCCAGGCGTGTGTCAGAGTTGGCGGCTTTGTCATGTAAAAGCCCTTATCTGATTTTCCATATGGATAGGGCGGAATTGAGGACTCGTCCCCAATTTCTGCCTAAGGTGGTTTCAGTGTTTCATTTGAACCAACCTATTGTGGTGCCTGCGGCTACTCGGGACTTGGAGGATTCCAAGTTGCTGGATGTAGTCAGGGCCCTGAAAATTTATGTTTCCAGAACGGCTGGAGTCAGGAAAACTGACTCGCTGTTTATCCTCTACGCACCAAACAAGATGGGTGCTCCTGCTTCAAAGCAGACTATTGCTCGCTGGATATGTAGCACAATTCAGCTTGCACATTCTGCGGCGGGACTGCCGCTTCCTAGATCAGTAAAAGCCCATTCCACGAGGAAGGTGGGCTCTTCTTGGGCGGCTGCCCGAGGGGTCTCGGCTTTACAACTTTGCCGAGCTGCTACTTGGTCGGGGTCAAACACATTTGCAAGATTTTACAAGTTTGACACCCTGGCTGAGGAGGACCTGGAGTTTGCTCATTCGGTGCTGCAGAGTCATCCGCACTCTCCCGCCCGTTTGGGAGCTTTGGTATAATCCCCATGGTCCTTACGGAGTCCCAGCATCCGCTTAGGACGTCAGAGAAAACACGATTTTACTCACCGGTAAATCTATTTCTCGTAGTCCGTAGTGGATGCTGGGCGCCCATCCAAAGTGCGGATTGTCTGCAATACTTGTACATAGTTATTGTTAACAAAAGGGTTATTGTTGAGAGCCATCTGTGCAGAGGCTCCGTTGTTGTCATACTGTTAACTGGGTATAATATCACGAGTTGTACGGTGTGATTGGTGTGGCTGGTATGAGTCTTACCCGGGATTCAAAATCCTTCCTTATTGTGTCAGCTCTTCCGGGCACAGTATCCTAACTGACGTCTGGAGGAGGGTCATAGGGGGAGGAGCAGTGCACACCAGGTAGTCCTAAAGCTTTCTTTAGTTGTGCCCAGTCTCCTGCGGAGCTGCTATTCCCCATGGTCCTTACGGAGTCCGAGCATCCACTACGGACTACGAGAAATAGATTTACCGGTGAGTAAAATCTTATTTTTTTTAGTACATTTTAAAGCTAAGTTATGTTCTAACAATCACAGGGATAGACTTTAATTGTAAATTTACAATTTGTCGATGATTGGCAACTTTGACCAAAAGATGTCAAAGAGTAATGGTTAGCGGTGGCTTCAAATAAGTATTACACTTGCAGGTGAATGTCCCTAATGAGCCTGTTGAAGATGTAAGTGTGACATAGATGCAGCTCAAAACACTGGTGAAAGATGTGTTTATGCGCATTGCAAGAAGTATTATTATTTGATATGCAAAGCTAAGGAGTGCAAATGTATTTGCTTCCAGATCCAAATCACTCCTATAAAGGCCTAATTCAGGGCCTGATTCAGACCTGATCGTAGATCAAAATCTCACCTGCCATGTTTAGGGTCGCAGCGGCTGCGTATGATGTCACGCAGATGCCGCGGCCCAGCCCACTAACGGTCTAGACACGCTTACGTTGTCTGGGCTGCGCCCTGAAAATGCTGCCGCAACGTAACGCTGCACGCCCCGTGACCGCCTCTGCTTGTCAATCAGGCAGAGGCGAGCGCACAAGTGAGATGCCATCGCATCTCACTGTGTGCGCACACGCAGTGCGGCTGCTGCGCGTACGCACACAGCACAGGGCTTCAGCCTGCGTGCACTGCCGCTGCAGCGACCAGGTCTAAATTAGGTCATTAGATAAAAGATCAAATCGAGCTAAAGAGGGCATGTTGCAAATCTAATTGCTTTGCATGCAGGAAAATGCTGGCACGTAGCACAAGTACAACATGTTTAAACTGGGCAGTTTTATTTTTACATATGATTTACAGTACAACTAGAATGTCCTCCTCTAAGCTCTAAATTTGTCTGCACCAATTAAAGTTGCAACCCCTCCCCCCTTGCAGCTCAACATAGTTTCTTGACAAAGTACAAAGTTACACGTTTCAGTTGTGTTTGCGCCGGACTCTAAATGAGGCAAGTAGTTCTTCCAATTAAACACTAGATGGCAGCAGTATCACAGTAAAAGCCTGCTACACACTTTATGTTTTTAAGAACAGCAGTCTGAAGGCACAAATTTGTTTCCTCATTTTCTGTCTATGGCGCTCTTGTTATTTCATATTGTCAAAACAAGACATTTACTAAAGAGTTGCCTTAATACAACAGGGGACTTAACGAGAGTGTGAAAATCTGCAAAATTGGGTCAACATCAGAGCTTGTAAACACGTTAAACTAATTTTTTTTTTATTTTCCTTGTCTGGTGCAATCATACTGCCCCAGTTCTGCAGTTACAAGATTGAGTGGTACCCCCAACGTGTCTCAGTATTATACAGTAGAAATCATGCTGATCCCTTGCACTCTGTGAAGTGGTTTTCATTTTGTAATTTGCACTATTTTAACTATTATTATTTATTATTATGTTTTATTTATAGAGAACATATTATGTGACACTCCACAGGCTGAACTGGGAATCTTACAAAAAGAAAATGACAAAGAAACAAGCAAACAGACATAAGGCATAGAGATGCAGGCAGTGAGCAGCAAAGTAAGACAAGACAGTGAAAAGAAAAACAATGGACTGCTTATTGTCATAACGAATAAACAGATTATGCTCTTTTCTTCTATTTTGAACTTAAAACTAGCCACGTGCACCTTGCTTTGCTTATTTTCAGACACCCAAATCTACAGTAATTGTGAAGGATGAGTGGCTGATTTTACCATACTGGGGTATCTGAGAGCATGAACACAAGTGATCTAAATGGGTAGTTAATTGCATCAGTTGTTTGTCAATTAACTATATTTTAATGGTGTTTTGTTCATCTTTAGCAGCCATTGTAGAGATTGTGATAGATCAGTGATGTTGGGACAGACAGGAGAGGTATATTACTATATTATAGGTCTTGAGTATTGCTTTTACACAAAGAGTACATAGGCAATATGATGCAAAGATGATGACAATGAGGAAATATGGGAGCAAGGAAGCCAGGGAGAGGGGAGTCATCTGGTTTATATCATACTAATCCACATTATTACACAGTATTACAGACTTAATTGCTACAATTATACAAAAATATAAACACATAAAGCCATTAAGTAGCCAGTCACATATGTGACCCAATCAGTAGTTGTACTGATTTATACTAGATTTCGGTTTATACCAGAAATTGGTAAATCTGTCACAGTCCAAAAAGAAATCAGAGTATTCCACCCAACTTGGATCAGAGGACACATATTTGTGGCCTGAGAGACAGTATGTCAGCACAGAAGACACTGAATATATTGGGGCTAATTCAGATGTAGAAAAAAAATTAAAACCAAGGTTTTAATAGGAAGCGCTGTCCAGTCAAATTCAAATAAAAAAATTATACATTTAATTTTTCAAATACAGCATATATGGCCATATAATATAAATAAAATAACAGAGTTAAAATCTGATCAACAATTTAATAGTAGCCAATAGATAGAATAGAATACAAAGTCCAGATGTTAGTCAATTGATAAGGGCATGCAATCTTACTCACAATTAATATTAGTCATTCATATGTATTAATACGTCAGTCCATTAATACTTGGATCCGGTATACTTAATTGTTAGTTCCTCAGAAGTCACTGGTAATTTTAACTCCTACCTCCCGTGTATAGCAATTTACGGGGGCTTTGCAATATAGAGACCAATGTTTATAACTGTTGAAAAATGGATCCAGCACGGACTTACAGGCCGGGGAGCGCTCCCTCTCCTTCCTCCTTTTAGCAACGTGAGTCACAGTTTACCAATTTGTCCACAGCACAGGACGCAACTGGTATGGAGCACTGGTTCACAGGTTCACAACGATTGCAGCCCAATCACGTGACGCGTTTCTCCGCCTCTCCACTTCCGGGTACTCGGCGGCTTCCTCAGACGTGTTGTGTCTAATTCAGATGCGGCTGGAGTGGTTATCGCTGCTGCTTCCATAGGTAATGCAGCAGGAGGCATCTATTACAAGTAGATGCTTCCTGCTGCCGTAGTGATCCGAGCTGCGCTCTAGAACGGATCACTGACGCATCATCTGGTGGTTTGTAGCACCCATGGAGACGCGCAAGACGCCCTTCGCAGAGGCCAGGAAATCTCTGTGCAACGACGGGGGTCCCTGGCCTTATCCATCCCCCTGAACGGTGGTGATATGCCTCCATTTTCACAAATGGAGACCGTTGCCGCCCCCTCCCCACCCCCAAAATGGCAAAATGACTTATCAATCACTGACATTCTGAAGCCGGTCTGCTTCCTACATTTTCTGCATGTGCATGAACGGGTCCTGCGCATGTGCAAAGTGGCCAAAATTGGCTTTATACGCATCAGGATGCAGATTTAACTGGTACCTGAATGAGGGTGGCAGAGTGTCCTGCAACCATTAGAATCATGTAGGACTAAAGTTTACCATCTGATGAATCTGGTAATTAAGAGGTTGATATGAAGGGTTAATATGGGGGGTATCAGCACATGTTAGGTGCTCTCGGGCCGATGTGCCGGTGTGTGCTGCATGCGCCCATGTGTATATTGATCAGTGATGTGCACTGGAAATTTTTTGTGTTTTGTGTTTTGGTTTTGGATTCGGTTCCGCGGACGTGTTTTGGATTCGGACGCGTTTTGGCAAAACCTCCCTGAAATTTTTTTGTCGGATTCGGGTGTGTTTTGGATTCGGGTGTTTATTTACAAAAAACCCTCAAAAACAGCTTAAATCATAGAATTTGGGGGTCATTTTGATCCCATAGTATTATTAACCTCAATAACCATAATTTACACTAATTTCCAGTCTATTCTGAACACCTCACACCTCACAATATTATTTTTAGTCCTAAAATTTGCACCGAGGTCTCTGGATGACTAAGCTAAGCGACCCAAGTGGCCGACACAAACACCTGGCCCATCTAGGAGTGGCACTGCAGTGTCAGACAGGATGGCACTTCAAAAAAATAGTCGCCAAACAGCACATGATGCAAAGAAAAAAAGAGGCGCAATGAGGTAGCTGTGTGACTAAGCTAAGCGACCCAAGTGGCCGACACAAACACCTGGCCCATCTAGGAGTGGCACTGCAGTATCAGACAGGATGGCACTTCAAAAAAATAGTCCCCAGACAGCACATGATGCAAAGAAAAAAAGAGTTGCAATGAGGTAACTGTGTGACTAAGCTAAGCGACCCAAGTGGCCGACACAAACACCTGTCCCATCTAGGAGTGGCACTGCAGTGTCAGACAGGATGGCACTTCAAAAAATAGTCCCCAAACAGCACATGATGCAAAGAAAAATGAAAGAAAAAAGAGGTGCAAGATGGAATTGTCCTTGGGCCCTCCCACCCACCCTTATGTTGTATAAACAGGACATGCACACTTTAAAAAACCCATCATTTCAGCGACAGGGTCTACCACACAACTGTGACTGAAATGACTGGTTGGTTTGGGCTCCCACCAAAAAGAAGCAATCAACCTCTCCTTGCACAAACTGGCTCTGCAGAGACAAGATGTCCACCTCCTCCTCATCGTCCGATTCCTCACCCTTTTCACTGTGTACATCCCCTTCCTCACAGATTATTAATTCGTCCCCACTGGAATCCACCATCTCAGGTCCCTGTGTACTTTCTGGAGGCAATTGCTGGTGAATGTCTCCAAGGAGGAATTGATTATAATTCATTTTGATGAACATCATCTTCTCCACATTTTCTGGAAGTAACCTCGTACGCCGATTGCTGACAAGGTGAGCGGCTGCACTAAACACTCTTTCAGAGTACACACTGGAGGGGGGGCAACTTAGGTAATATAAAGCCAGTTTGTGCAAGGGCCTCCAAATTGCCTCTTTTTCCTGCCAGTATAGGTACGGACTGTCTGACGTGTCTTCTTGGATGCGGTCACTCATATAATCCTCCACCATTCTTTCAATGGTGACAGAATCATATGCAGTGACAGTAGACGACATGTCAGTAATCGTTGGCAGGTCCTTCAGTCCGGACCAGATGTCAGCACTCGCTCCAGACTGCCATGCATCACCGCCAGTGGGTGGGCTCGGAATTCTTAGCCTTTTCCTCGCAGCCCCAGTTGCGGGAGAATGTGAAGGAGGAGCTGTTGACGGGTCACGTTCCGCTTGACTTGACAATTTTCTCACCAGCAAGTCTTTCAACCTCTGCAGACTTGTGTCTGCCGGAAAGAGAGATACAACATAGGTTTTAAATCTAGGATCGAGCACGGTGGCCAAAATGTAGTGCTCTGATTTCAACAGATTGACCACCCGTGAATCCTGGTTAAGCGAATTAAGGGCTCCATCCACAAGTCCCACATGCCTAGCGGAATCACTCTGTTTTAGCTCCTCCTTCAATCTCTCCAGCTTCTTCTGCAAATGCCTGATGAGGGGAATGACCTGACTCAGGCTGGCAGTGTCTGAACTGACTTCACGTGTGGCAAGTTCAAAGGGTTGCAGAACCTTGCACAACGTTGAAATCATTTTCCACTGCGCTTGAGTCAGGTGCATTCCCCCTCCTTTGCCTATATCGTGGGCAGATGTATAGGCTTGAATGGCCTTTTGCTGCTCCTCCATCCTCTGAAGCATATAGAGGGTTGAATTCCACCTCGTTACCACCTCTTGCTTCAGATGATGGCAGGGCAGGTTCAGGAATGTTTGGTGGTGCTCCAGTCTTCGGCAAACGGTGGCTGAATGCCGAAAGTGGCCCGCAATTCTTCGGGCCACCGACAGCATCTCTTGCACGCCCCTGTCGTTTTTTAAATAATTCTGCACCATCAAATTCAATGTATGTGCAAAACTTGGGACGTGCTGGAATTTGCCCAGATGTAATGCACGCACAATATTGGTGGCGTTATCCGATGTCACAAATCCCCAGGAGAGTTTAATTGGGGTAAGCCATTCTGCGATGATGTTCCTCAGTTTCCGTAAGAAGTTGTCAGCTGTGTGCCTTTTATGGAAAGCGGTGATACAAAGCGTAGCCTGCCTAGGAACGAGTTGGCGTTTGCGAGATGCTGCTACTGGTGCCGCCACTGCTGTTCTTGCTGCGGGAGGCAATACATCTACCCAGTGGGCTGTGACACACACATATAGACCTGAGTCTGCCCTGCTCCACTTGTCCACATGTCCGTGGTTAAGTGGACATTGGGTACAACTGCATTTTTTAGGACACTGGTGACTCTTTTTCTGACGTCTGTGTACATTTTCGGTATCGCCAGCCTAGAGAAATGGAAACTAGATGGTATTTGGAACCGGGGACACAGTACCTCAATCAATTCTCTAGTTCCCTGTGAATTAACGGTGGATACCGGAAACACGTTTCTCACCACCCAGGCTGCCAAGGCTTTGCAGCAGGATGACTGCTGTGATATTTCATCTTCCTCGCAAAGGACTGTTGGACAGTCAATTGCTTACTGGAAGTAGTACAAGTGGTCTTCCGACTTCCCCTCTGAGATGACGATCGACTCCCAGCAGCAACAACAGCAGCGCCAGCAGCAGTAGGCGTTACACTCAAAGATGCATCGGAGGAATCCCAGGCAGGAGAGGACTCGTCAGACTTTCCAGTGACATGGCCTGCAGGACTATTGGCTTTCCTGTCTAAGGAGGAAATTGACAATGAGGGAGTTGGTGGTGTGGTTTGCAGGAGCTTGGTTACAAGAGGAAGGGATTTAGTGGTCAGTGGACTGCTTCCGCTGTCACCCAAAGCTTTTGAACTTGTCAATGACTTCTGATGAATGCGCTCCAGGTGACGTATAAGGGAGGATGTTCCTAGGTGGTTAACGTCCTTACCCCTACTTATTACAGCTTGACAAAGGCAGCACACGGCTTGACACCAGTTGTCTGCATTTCTGTTGAAATAATTCCACACCGAAGTGGTGATTTTTTTTTTATTTTGACCAGGCATGTCAATGGCCATATTCGTCCCACAGACAACAGGTGTCTCCCCGGGTGCCTGACTTAAACAAACCACCTCACCATCAGAATCCTCCTTGTCAATTTCTTCTCCAGCGCCAGCAACACCCATATCCTCATCCTGGTGTACTTCAACAGTGACATCTTCAATTTGACTATCAGGAACTGGACTGCGGGTGCTCCTTCCAGCACTTGCAGGGGGCGTGCAAATGGTGGAAGGCGCCACCTCTTCCCGTCCAGTGTTGGGAAGGTCAGGCATCGCAACCGACACAATTGGACTCTCCTTGGGGATTTGTGATTTAGAAGAACGCACAGTTCTTTGCTGTGCTTTTGCCATCTTAACTCTTTTAAATTTTCTAGCAGGAGGATGAGTGCTTCCATCCTCAGGTGAAGCTGAACCACTAGCCATGAACATAGGCCAGGGCCTCAGCCGTTCCTTGCCACTCCGTGTCGTAAATGGCACATTGGCAAGTTTACGCTTCTCCTCAGACGATTTCTATTTAGATTTTTGGGTCATTTTACTGAGCTTTATTTTTTTAGATTTTACATGCTCTCTACTATGACATTGGGCATCGGCCTTGGCAGACGACGTTGATGGCATTTCATCGTCTCGGCCATGACTAGTGGCAGCAGCTTCAGCACGAGGTGGAAGTGGATCTTGTTTTCACATGACTGCGCTCATCCCCTACAGTTTAAGTACTCGTGAAATGATGCAAATGGATACTTATATAAAGGTGTATTTTACTTTCACATGTATCAAATATGACACTCAATATAATGAAACAGTGCAGATAATGTTGTGGAACATGAAAAAGGTGGTAATCACAATGTGTGCTCCACGGGGAGCACCTGTTTAACTCAGTCCTTTAATCACTCAAATTGGTGATTAAATCCTTTAGGTTCTTGGCGTGTGTGTTCTGACACAAAGGCCAATGGGCTGGAAAAAATATATATGTAATGATTAAATCTGGCTGTGTTGCTTTAAAAGTGAAATATAGATTTTCAAGTGGAAATGTCTCTAGTCCTGACCGGACTGTGTGGGCTTTAAAAATCTGTCTTTAGTAATTAGATTCATATAGTTGCAGAGGACGGCGTCCCGTACCTCTGCGTGTGGAAGTCAGGTATTCGTGCACTATCGTTGCGGCCGTACTTGTAAGATGTACAGGTGCGGGGGGCAGCGGGAACCTCCTGGCGGCTCCGGACAGACTCGCCCTCAGCTCGCGTACCCGCTCTCCGGTTCATCCTGTTAGGGATCTCCCCGTGTGCCTGCGCCGCTCGCTGGGTTGGTCGTGTTCGCGTGTGGGGGAGCTCAGCCGCAGGATCTAAACAGAGCCTGTGGCAGTGTTGCACCTCCCCACAACGGAGTACTCACCTGTGTGGTCCTCCTGCTGCCCGTCCGTCTGTACTGCTTACCGATGTCTGCGCCATAGGTCCGAGGGTCTCACAGCACTCTCCTGTCCTCCAATGGTTTGATGTCTCTTAGTCGTCTCCTCCAACGCGTTTCAACCGGATCGGTCTTCCTCTGGGAGTCTTTGCAGTGTACTGATAGTGGTGGGTGTTAAATTGGCTTGCGGGCGGGACCAGCATCAGTTCCTCCTTTGTTCCACTGATTTGATTGGTGGTTGAGGTTGTCAGTATTGGGTGTTAAATTGGCTTGCAGGCGGGACCAGCATCAGTTCCTCCTTTGTTCCACTGATTTGATTGGTGGTTGAGGTTGTCAGTATTGCAGGGGGCAGATCACATGTTCCTGCAATCTGTCCCATTTGTGAGTTTCAGAAACAGGGAAATTAATAATTTCCTTTGGCACACTAGCACCAAAAGGGTTAAACATTGATAATGAAATAAGGTCTATCATCTGCAAGTAGAACCAATCATTTAGTATACAGATATCCAATACCCAGAAAAAGCCCACAGGTAACATAGGATTAAAAACCACTCCAAAGTAGGAAAGTTACATATATCCCAGATATTTCATAACAATACCAAAGAATCCACTTTACCACAATTGTTGACACACAAGAAACATCTTGAATTTTTGAAAAGCTCCGTGATCAGATAGCATACTAACAAGCCACATACCATTGCCTCATAAAACACATAAGAAATATCCCGACGTAACTTAACATCTTCCACAATAGTAAGCTTACCAACAGGCCCTATATCATTTGCTCTAACAATAAGATTCACACCATCACTGGTATACAATAACCGCAATTCTCATTTAATTTTACATGACCAAAGTAAATTATGTTCATTGGTTAATGCACCTTGGTACCGATGACTGAAATTCAGAAACCCAGACACACAACCAGAATCGTATTATTTGTCTGAGAATACAAATGCCTAACAAAAAATAATTAAGAAACACCACTATGGACCTTTAAAAAAAAAAAAAAAAGGGAATTTCATTTGCATTGCCATGTTTTCATACTTTCCCTGTTTCTGAAACTCACAAATGGGACAGATTGCAGGAACATGTGATCTGCCCCCTGCAATACTGACAACCTCAACCACCAATCAAATCAGTGGAACAAAGGAGGAACTGATGCTGGTCCCGCCTGCAAGCCTATTTAACACCCAATACTGACAACCTCAACCACCAATCAAGGAACTGATGCTGGTCCCGCCCGCAAGCCAATTTAACACCCACCACTATCAGAACACTGCAAAGACTCCCAGAGGAAGACCGATCCGGTTGAAACGCGTTGGAGGAGACGACTAAGAGACATCAAACCATTGGAGGACAGGAGAGTGCTGTGAGACCCTCGGACCTACGGCGCAGACATCGGTAAGCAGTACAGACGGATGGGCAGCAGGAGGACCACACAGGTGAGTACTCCGTTGTGGGGAGGTGCAACACTGCCACAGGCTCTGTTTAGATCCTGCGGCTGAGCTCCCCCCCACGCGAACACGACCAACCCAGCGAGCGGCGCAGGCACACGGGGAGATCCCTAACAGGACGAACAGGAGAGCGGGTGCGCGAGCTAAGGAACGAGTCTGTCCGGAGCCGCCAGGAGGTTCCCGCTGCCCCCCGCACCTGTACATCTTACAAGTACGGCCGCAACGATAGTGCACGAATACCTGACTTCCACACGCAGAGGTACGGGACGCCGTCCTCTGCAACTATATGAATCTAATTACTAAAGACAGATTTTTAAAGCCTACACAGTCCGGTCAGGACTAGAGACATTTCCACTGGAAAATCTATATTTGACTTTTAAAGCAACTCAGCCAGATTTAATCATTACATATATATTTTTTCCAACCCATTGGCCTTTGTGTCAGATTACACACGCCAAGAACCTAAAGGATTTAATCACCAATTTGAGTGATTAAAGGACTGAGTTAAACAGGTGCTCCCCGTGGAGCACACATTGTGATTACCACCTTTTTCATGTTCCACAACATTATCTGCACTGTTTCATTATATTGAGTGTCATATTTGATACACATGAAAGTAAAATACACCTTTATATAAGTATCCATTTGCATCATTTCACGAGTACTCAAACTGTAGGGGATGAGCGCAGTCAGGTGAAAACCAGATATCCATATTGAACCAAAGGGCAAGGACACCCTTTTGACTAGCAGCACATCCCATACAGTAAAACCACCCCAGTGCGCAGATTACCTCCCTTTTTGTTAAATGGAAGTGGATCTTGATCTTTCCCTATTTTACCCTCCACATTTTTGTTCTCCATTTTTTAATGTGTGGAATTATATGCCAGTAATATATCAATAGCAATGGCCTACTACTATATATAGTATACTTGACGATACAGAGGTAGGTAGAGCAGTGGCCTTCTATACCATACTGCTATGTAGTATATACTGGTGGTCAGCAAACTGTGCAAAACTGAAATGCACCACAGGTATGGATGGATAGTATACTTGACGACACAGAGGTAGGTAGAGCAGTGGACTACTGTACCGTACTGCTATATATATAGTTATACTGGTGGTCAGCAAACTGTGCAAAACTGAAATGCACCACAGGTATGGATGGATAGTATACTTGACGACACAGAGGTAGGTAGAGCAGTGGCCTACTGTACCGTACTGCTATATAGTATATACTGGTGGTCAGCAAACTGTGCAAAACTGAAATGCACCACAGGTATGGATGGATAGTATACTTGACGACACAGAGGTAGGTAGAGCAGTGAACTACTGTACCGTACTGCTATATATATAGTTATACTGGTGGTCAGCAAACTGTGCAAAACTGAAATGCACCACAGGTATGGATGGATAGTATACTTGACGACACAGAGGTAGGTAGAGCAGTGGCCTTCTGTACCGTACTGCTATATAGTATATACTGGTGGTCAGCAAACTGTGCAAAACTGAAATGCACCACAGATATGGATGGATAGTATACTTGACGACACAGAGGTAGGTAGAGCAGTGTACTACTGTACCGTACTGCTATATTTATAGTTATACTGGTGGTCAGCAAACTGTGCAAAACTGAAATGCACCACAGGTATGGATGGATAGTATACTTGACGACACAGAGGTAGGTAGAGCAGTGGCCTTCTGTACCGTACTGCTATATAGTATATACTGGTGGTCAGCAAACTGTGCAAAACTGAAATGCACCACAGGTATGGATGGATAGTATACTTGACGACACAGAGGTAGGTAGAGCAGTGGCCTTCTGTACCGTACTGCTATATAGTTATACTGGTGGTCAGCAAACTGTGCAAAACTGAAATGCACCACAGGTATGGATGGATAGTATACTTGTCGACACAGAGGTAGGTAGAGCAGTGGCCTTCTCTACCGTACTGCTATATAGTATATACTGGTGGTCAGCAAACTGTGCAAAACTGAAATGCACCACAGGTATTGATGGATAGTATACTTGACGACACAGAGGTAGGTAGAGCATTGGACTACTGTACCGTACTGCTATATATATAGTTATACTGGAGGTCAGCAAACTGTGCAAAACTGAAATGCACCACAGGTATGGATGGATAGTATACTTGACGACACAGAGGTAGGTAGAGCAGTGTACTACTGTACCGTACTGCTATATATATAGTTATACTGGTGGTCAGCAAAATTCTGCACTGTCCTCCTTCTATATACTACAATGCAGCACAGATATGGAGCGTTTTTCAGGCAGAGAACGTATAATACTGGTGGTCACTGGTCACTGGTCAGCAAAACTCTGCACTGTCCTCCTACTATATAATACTGCTGGTCCCCATTCCCCACAATAAAGCAATTAGCACACTGAGCACAGATATTTGCAGCACACTGAGCACAGTCAGATATGGAGCGTTTTTCAGGCAGAGAACGTAGATATTTGCACTTGCAGCACACTGAGCACAGATATTTGCAGCACAATTTACAGCCCACTGAACATAGAAACTGAGAGGACGCCAGCCACGTCCTCTCACGATCATTTCCAATGCACGATTGAAAAATGGCGGCGACGCGCGGCTCCTTATATAGAATACGAATCTCGCGAGAATCCGACCGCGGGATGATGACGTTCGGGCGCGCTCGGGTTAACCGAGCAAGGCGGGAGGATCCGAGTCAGCCTCGGACCCGTGTAAAATGGGTGAAGTTCGGGGGGGTTCGGATCCCGAGGATCCGAACCTGCTCATCACTAGTTTGAACACCTGCAGCTATCGATTTCGATAGCAGGGACAGCGCTGTCTCTGGCTGGGGCGGCTGCCGGCTCCAGGCTGCACAGAAGATCATGCGATAATAGCGGCCGGGGGAGAGACATAGAGCATCAGCACTAGGCTGATGCGTTGTGCACTCATGCAGGGGAACACCGGAGTGGGGAGGTTTTACTCCCCCGCTCTGGCAGACAAGATGTTCATACATCTTGTCGGTGTAGCTTCCTGCTTTGGAGAGAGAATTGACTGCAAAGGAAAGGAAAGAGTTAAACATCCTGTGAGGGGTGGATCTAGCTGTGAGGAAAGTACAGCCTTTGGAAAAAGGGGAGGGTTAATATATATAGGGAATGCTAGGCCATTTTACTCTCTCTTGTTGCTGAATTGCCTTGTGAGTGGGTGAGTGCTGCATAGCAGAGTCTCCCCATTTTGATTGTCCGGATTTTAAATTCTATATTGTATCCAGCTCTCCCCTGCATTCCCACTCCATTGTAGCATGGCTTCCCGACCTCGCCGTTCCGCCGGGACACCGGCCCGTTACCGATCATCGGGCGGTGGGTCCGGGCCCGATGACGGCCTGGCTGGCCCTGGGGACGGCGTCCCGTCCCCTGGGGCCTTCACGGGCTATGGCAGCGGGATGGAGCGGTGTACGCGGTCGTCCTTACCGCTGGGGGCCGGGCCGGTTTTGCCGGCCGGGCGCGGGCAGCGGGGACGACCGAGGGTGCAGCCAAGATGCTCGGAGGTGGACGGGCAGCAGCCCTCACCTCCGAGCACAGTGCGTGGAGTCGCAGGGTCGGGCGCCCGCGGGCGCGTGCATGCGCGCCGCGGTGGGCGCCCGTCGTCGCTGGAGCCGCTCTCGTCTCCGGTCTCTTCCCCCTCGCCGCGGCCGCGAAGCAGTGCCAGGCGAGGGGTGACGAATGGGCGGGAGGCGGCGGTTAGCCGGACGAGGCCCGTTGCGGGGCCTCGTCCGACAGAGTTACAAGTGGATGCGGCGGGGAGCTTGACGGCAGGAAGAGGCGGCACCGCTGGTCTCCCTGTCTCCCCTGCTCACTCCCCAACAGCCGGAGGCCGGCGGGGAGCAGGGGAGAAGGAGGGACAGAGAGTGGGTCAGGGGCAGCAGAGCTGCTCAGGGCCGGGAAGAGTCACGCCGCGGCGCCCTCCCAGCGGGCGGAGGGAGCTCCGGCCTGCGGGGGGAGGGTGCGCGTGGTGGGATGGAGAGCGACAGCAGCGCTGGCTCCGGCGGGCAGTCCAGCGGAGTGGGCAGAGTTTGGTGGGGGTCAGGGCCGCTGACGCTTAGGGGCGCTGCCCATTCCCCACCAAGGCAGGCTGGGCGCAGGGCGTCGGGGCCCCAGTTGGCGCCGGTCAGGCGTCCGGGGAGCAGGCGTGCGCCCACACCGGCTGGGGAACCCGCGGGGGGCGACGCTGAGTTTTGGGGTGGTCAGGACCCCTCCGGAACTTTGGCGTCGGCCCTGGCCACGGTGGTGGCGGCGTTGGGGCTGCTGGCCGCGGCCGCTTCCCCGGGGGTGGCTAACAGTTCCGGAGCGCATGCGGTGGCAGGCGGGTCCGGTGCGCGGACGGTTTCGGCAGCGCAACGAGTTGCTCAGGCACGCCGGGAGCTCGGTGCGGCCGCAACGCAGCTGGATCATCGTGCCGGCTGGGACGAGCAGGGGCGCGCAGAGAGGACGCCTCCCCTCCGGGGTGCTGGGCATGCGCCGCGACTGTTGTCTGGGTCTTTCTCTCTGTCTTTTTCTGCAGGTGATCGCAGAGAAGTGGAGATGGTGGTGAGCGAGGATGATGATGTTGCGTTCGCCACGCCGGAGGATTCTAGGTCCGAGCAGTCGACAGCATCAGGTGAGTCGGACCAGTCTGGGTCGGGCTCCAGTACGCGCTCCAGTTCTCGCAGCTCGTCCTCATCTCTGTCGTCGCGGGCGTCCGAAGTCAGTAGTACGACTAGGGCAAAGAAGCGCGCGACGAAATACGCCAAGAGGGCGGCGGGCCAACAGGAGAGACGGAAGAGTCGGAGGCGGATTAGCGAGGACGCTCGCAGGGCCAAGAAGCGCCGCAACCTACCTGGTGTAGTCCACTGCGATTACACTGCAGTGATGCGGGGATTGAGGGACAGCTGCCGTAGGAAAATATGCAGGGGGGATTACGTGGATATGTTCGTCTTGACGAAGGACGCAAAGAAGGAGTATAAGTCGGCGTCAGCGAAGAAGGGCATCGGAGCCGAGGCTTCCGTACCTTCGATAACTGGCTGGCCGGTTTTTGTGTCTTCGCGGCTTGTTACCTGGAGGATAGGCCGGACAAGCATAGGAATGTCATTCGTTACCTGCATTTAATCCACGACATGCAGCGCACATTGTCGGACGTCGAATGGCGGATGTACGACGAAAAATTTCGGGAGAAGCAGGACTGCTTGCAAGTGATAGACTTCGGTTGCAAGGACGTCGAAGTCTGGCTGCAAGTTACCCGGGCCTCTCAACAGGCTAAGGAGCCCCGGATTCCGGGGGCGGACGGGCACCGCGCAGGGTCGTCCGCCCAAGGGACCGGCGCGGACGGTGGATCGGGCAAGGTAGGTAGGTCGGCCGTCCGCGGAGGGGGACAGGCCGTCGCAAAAGGAAAGTGCTTCGCGTTTAACAATGCGACCTGTTCCTTCGGCAAGCAGTGTCGGTTCCGACATTTGTGCTTGCAATGTGGCGGCTCCCACCCAGCCTCTACCTGCTTTAAAGGCACTCGCCAGGGTGCCCGGGGTAAGCAAAATTACCCAAGACCTGGGGCGGGCGGGAGCGCTCCGCAGGGCTCCAACGCCAATTAATTTGGATACAATGGGCAAGTGGTTAAAGTGGTATCCAAATAGGGCGGATGCGCAGTTTTTGTTTGACGGTTTTCGTTTTGGTTTTCGCTTGCCTGTTGCGAGCAAGGTTTCGGTCCGGGCCCAGAGGAATCTCCAGTCTGCTCGTGCCTTGCCGTTAGTTCTGCGGGAGAAAGTGGATAAGGAGGTTAGGCTGGGTAGGATGGAGGGACCGTTTCTATCACCCCCAGTGGATGACTTGGTCATCTCCCCAGTGGGGGTTATTTCCCAAAAAGACTCCAGGTGCTTTTAGGCTCATTCAGCATCTTTCTTACCCGTCGGGGTCATCAGTCAACGACGCAATACCGCCGGCTCATTGCTCGGTGGTGTATCAGTCGTTTGACGAGGCGCTAGAGCTGGTCTGTAGTTACGGCCATGGGGCCCTGATGGCTAAGATAGATGTGGAATCCGCAATTCGGTTGCTGCCGTTGCATCCGGACTCATTCCGTTTTATGGGTTTTCGGATCGGAGCGGAATATTTCATTGACAAATGTTTGCCGATGGGTTGTTCCGTGTCCTGCTCGTTTTTCGAACGGTTTAGCACTTTCCTTCATTGGTGCATGGCGTCTTCGTCAGGGGGTCACGGGGTCGCCCATTACCTCGATGACTTCCTGTGTGTGGGTCCGGCAGATTCACCGCGGTGCGGCGACTTGCTGTTCACCATCCAAGCTCTGTTTCTCTGACGTCCTAGTGGATGATGGGGACTCCGTAAGGACCATGGGGAATAGCGGCTCCGCAGGAGACTGGGCACAAAAGTAAAGCTTTAGAACTACCTGGTGTGCACTGGCTCCTCCCCCTATGACCCTCCTCCAAGCCTCAGTTAGATTTTTGTGCCCGAACGAGAAGGGTGCACACTAGGTGGCTCTCCTGAGCTGCTTAGTGAAAAGTTTAGTTTTAGGTTTTTTATGTTCAGTGAGACCTGCTGGCAACAGGCTCACTGCATCGAGGGACTAAGGGGAGAAGAAGCGAACTCACCTGCGTGCAGAGTGGATTGGGCTTCTTAGGCTACTGGACATTAGCTCCAGAGGGACCGATCACAGGCCCAGCCATGGATAGGTCCCAGAGCCGCGCCGCCGGCCCCCTTACAGAGCCAGAAGACAGAAGAGGTCCGGAAAATCGGCGGCAGAAGACGTCCTGTCTTCAACAAGGTAGCGCACAGCACTGCAGCTGTGCGCCATTGCTCTCAGCACACTTCACACTCCGGTCACTGAGGGTGCAGGGCGCTGGGGGGGGGCGCCCTGAGACGCAATAAAAACACCTTGGATGGCAAAAAATGCATCACATATAGCTCCTGGGCTATATGGATGAATTTAACCCCTGCCAGAATACACAGAAAAATGGGAGATAAGGCCGCCGAGAAAGGGTCGGAGCCTATCTCCTCAGCACACTGGCGCCATTTTCCCTCACAGCTCCGTTGGAGGGAAGCTCCCTGGCTCTCCCCTGCAGTCACTACACTACAGAAAGGGTTAAAAAAGAGAGGGGGGCACTAATTACGCGCAGTATTAAAAATACAGCAGCTATAAGGGGAAAAACACTTATATAAGGTTATCCCTGTATATATATAGCGCTCTGGTGTGTGCTGGCAAACTCTCCCTCTGTCTCCCCAAAGGGCTAGTGGAGGGAGGCAGTTTTGGAAGCCATTCACAAGCTGTATTCCCAGCAGGTGATAATCAAGGTACCCCTCCTGCAACAGGGAACGGGGTATTATTCCACACTGTTGTGGTACCGAAGCCGGACGGCTCGGTGAGACCGATTCTAAATCTAAAATCTTGAACACTTACATACGGAGGTTCAAATTCAAGATTGAGTCACTCAGAGCAGTGATTGCGAACCTGGAAGAAGGGGACTACATGATGTCTCGGGACATCAAGGATGCTTACCTTCATGTCCCAATTTACCCTTCTCACCAAGGGTACCTCAGGTTTGTGGTACAGAACTGTCACTATCAGTTTCAGACGCTGCCGTATGGATGGTCCACGGCACCCCGGGTCTTTACCAAGGTAATGGCCGAAATGATGATACTCTTTCGAAGGAAGGGAATTTTAGTTATCCCTTACTTGGACGATTCCCTGATAAGGGTAAGATCCAGGGAACAGTTGGAGGTCGGTGTAGCACTATCTCAGGTAGTGTTGCGGCAGCACGATTGGATTCTCAATATTCCAAAATCGCAGCTGATTCCGACGACTCGTCTTCTGTTCCTAGGGATGATCCTGGACACAGTCCAGAAAAAGGTGTTTCTCCCGGAGGAGAAAGTCAGGGAGTTATCCGAGCTAGTCGGGAACCTCCTATAACCGAGCCAAGTCTCAGTACATCAATGAAAGGGTTCTGGGAAAAATGGTGGCTTCCTACGAAGCAATCCCATTCGGCAGATTCCACGCAAGAACTTTCCAGTGGGACCTGCTGGACAAATGGTCCGGGTCGCATCTTCAGATGCATCAGCGGATAACCCTGTCACCAAGCACAAGGGTGTCTCTCCTGTGGTGGTTGCAGAGTGCTCATCTTCTAGAGGGCCGCAGATTCGACATTCAGGACTGGGTCCTGGTGACCACGGATGCCAGCCTGCGAGGCTGGGGAGCAGTCACACAGGGAAGGAATTTCCAGAGCTTATGGTCAAGCCTGGAGACATCACTTCACATAAATATCCTGAAGCTAAGGGCCATTTACAATGCTCTAAGCTCAGCAAGACCTCTGCTTCAAGGTCACCCGGAGTTGATCCATTCGGACAACATCAGGGCAGTCACCCACGTAAACAGACAGGGTGACACAAGAAGCAGGAGGGCAAGGCAGAAGCTGCAAGGATTCTTCGCTGGGCGGAAAATCATGTGATAGCACTGTCAGCAGTATTCATTCCGGGAGTGGACAACTGGGAAGCAGACTTCCTCAGCAGACACGACCCCCACCCGGGAGAGTGGGGACTTCACCCAGAAGTCTTCCACATGTTTATAAAACTCGACAAGTATTGCGCCAGGTCAAGGGACCCTCAGGCAATAGCTGTAGACGCTCTGGTAACACAGTGGGTGTACCAGTCAGTGTATGTGTTCCCTCCTCTGCCTCTCATACCCAAGGTACTGAGAATTATAAGATGGAGAGGAGTAAGCACTATATTCGTGGCTCTGGATGGGCCAAGAAGGACTTGGTAACCGGAACTTCAAGAGATGCTCTTGAAGTCCTTGCTCCAGCAAGGACCCTGTCTGTTCCAAGACTTACCGCGGCTGCGTTTGACGGCATGGCGGTTGAACGCCGGATCCTGTAGGAGAAAGGCATTCCGGATGAAGTCATTCCTATCCTGATCAAAGCCAGGAAAGATATAACCGCAAAACATTATCACCGCATTTGGCGAAAATATGTTGCGTGGTGCGAGGCCAGTAAGGCCCAGACGGAGGAATTTTCAACTAGGTCGATTCCTACATTTCTTGCAAACAGGAGTGTCTATGGGCCTGAAATGGGGGTCCATTAAGGTTCAAATTTCGGCCCTGTCAATTTTCTTCCAAAAAGAACTAGCTTCAGTCCCTGAAGTTCAGACGTTGTGAAAGGGGTACTGTATATACAGCCTCCTTTTGTGCCTCCAGTGGCACCTTGGGATCTAAATGTAGTTTTTGGGTTCCAAAAGTCACATTGGTTTGAACCACTGGGCCAGGTGCGTGTCAGAATTGGCAGCTTTATCCTGTAAAAGCCCTCATCTGATTTTCCATTCGGACAGGGCAGAATTGAGGACTTGTCCTCAGTTTCTCCCTAAGGTGGTTTTCAGCGTTTTCACCTGAATCAACCTATTGTGGTGCCTGCAGCTACTAGGGACTTGGAGGACTCCAAGTTGCTAGACGTTGTCAGGGCCCTGGAAATATAGGTTTCCAGGACGGCTGGAGTCAGAAAATCTGACTCGTTGTTTATTCTGTATGCACCCAACAAGCTGGGTGCTCCTGCTTCTAAGCAGACTATTGCTCGTTGGATTTGTAGTACAATTCAGCTTGCACATTCTGTGGCAGGCCTGCCACAGCCAAAATCTGTAAAAGCCCATTCCACAAGGAAGGTGGGCTCATCTTGGGTGGCTGCCCGAGGGGTCTCGGCTTTACAACTTTGCCGAGCAGCTACTTGGTCAGGAGCAAATACGTTTGTAAAATTCTACAAATTTGATACCCTGGCTGAGGAGGACCTGGAGTTCTCTCATTTGGTGCTGCAGAGTCATCCGCACTCTCCCGCCCGTTTGGGAGCTTTGGTATAATACCCATGGTCCTTACGGAGTCCCCAGCATCCACTAGGACGTCAGAGAAAATAAGAATTTACTTACCGATAATTCTATTTCTCGTAGTCCGTAGTGGATGCTGGGCGCCCATCCCAAGTGCGGATTGTCTGCAATACTGGTACATAGTTATTGTTACCAAAAAATCGGGTTATTGCTGTAGTGAGCCATCTTTTCTAGAGGCTCCTCTGTTATCATGCTGTTAACTGGGTTTAGATCACAAGTTATATGGTGTGATTGGTGTGGCTGGTATGAGTCTTACCCGGGATTCAAAATCCTTCCTTATTGTGTACGCTCGTCCGGGCACAGTATCCTAACTGAGGCTTGGAGGAGGGTCATAGGGGGAGGAGCCAGTGCACACCAGGTAGTTCTAAAGCTTTACTTTTGTGCCCAGTCTCCTGCGGAGCCGCTATTCCCCATGGTCCTTACGGAGTCCCCAGCATCCACTACGGACTACGAGAAATAGAATTATCGGTAAGTAAATTCTTATTTTTTTCACTTCAGGGTTCCCGTGGCCGAGGATAAAACAGAAGGGCCAGTCTCCTGTTTGTCATTTTTGGGGATAGAGATCGACACGGTGGCGGGATCGTGTCGACTGCCTCCGGACAAGGTTGCAAAGCTCCGCGTGGCTATCTGCCAGGTCGGAAGGTCGCGCAAAGTCACTCTGCGGCAGGCGCAGTCCTTGCTGGGCATTTTGAATTTTGCTTGTCGGGTAATCCCGATGGGCAGGGTTTTCTGCCGGAAGCTGGAACAGGCAACCGCAGGGTGTGCCAGACCACATAATTTTGTGCGCTTGTCCTCCGAGATTCAGAGGGATTTGGCCGTATGGGCCTCGTTCCTGGAGGACTTCAACGGGGTGTGTATATGGCAGGCCCCAATGGTCGACAGCGCCGGGCTGCAGCTGTTTACCAACGCGGCGGGTTCCTCTGTGTTCAGTTGTTATCTGGAGGGATCTTGGTGCGCGGCCTCGTGGCCGGCGGAGTGGCATCGCGAAGGTTTGACTAAGGACCTTTTGCTGCTGGAGCTTTTCCCCATTATGGTGGCGCTGGAGGTTTGGGGCGATCGTCTGGCTCATCGCCGCATCTTGTTTAGATGTGACAATCTGGGCGTGGTGCATGCGATAAATAACCAGAGGGCGAAGTTGCTGGTGGTCCTTAGGGTGCTGGGGCAGTTGCTGCTGACATGCCTGCATAGGAACGCGTGGTTCCGCGCAGCATGTGCCTGGTTTGGAGAACGGAATTGCCGATGCATTGTCACGAGGGCAGTGGGAAAGGTTTTGTTTGTTGGCACCCGAGGCCGACGAGCACGGTTTTCAATATCCCGATTATGTCTGGCAGGTGATCGGGCCGGATTGGAGAGTCTAGTGATGCGGTCAGTCGCTCCGAATACGCTCAAGGCTTATGGACAAGCTTGGAGCGAGTGGGAGGAGTTTATTCGAGGACGAAGTCAGCAAGGTAAGAGCGGGCATCGAATTATGCTTTCTTTTATTTGGCAGCTGTTTGTTGCGGGTAGGTCCAGAGCGGTGGTATCCCGGTACTTGGCTGGTATTTCGCTCTTTAGCAAAATCAGGGGCGTCCCTGACGTGACGAAAAGCGGGATTCTGCTTAAGGCGATGAAGGGATGGGCGCGCGTGGCGCCGGTGCCGCCTGACAGGAGGCAGCCAATTGATGCGGCCTTGCTTCCGGATGTCATCAGGGCGGTTGGCGGTATAGCGTCGTCCATGTTTGAGTCGCTGCTGTTCAGTTTGGCGTTCTCAATGGCCTATCAGGGTGCCTTTCGGGTTTCGGAGCTGGTGGCGCCTTCTAAGCGAGCAGATTCGCGCATGCTTCTCGAGGACGTGGTGGTGGGTGAGAGGTCCTTGCTGTGCCGATTACGTCGCTCTAAGATGGACCAAGTGGGTAGAGGTCGATGGGTCACCTTGGTTCCGGCACTTGAGGAGAGCATTTGCCCAGTGAGGTTGGCAGTTCGATATGCGGCAGTACGGCCCGATGGTCGGGGGTCATGGTTGCTTCATTATGACGGGCTGCCAGCGACGAAATATCAGTTTAGTTGGATGCTGGGTCGCTGTCTGGCGAGCTTGGGCCTTCCACCTGCTGCTTTCGGGACGCATTCCTTCCGCATCGAGGCTGCAACGTCGGCTGCGTCGGCAGGGCTTTCCGTGGCTGAAATCCAGGCGGTGGGGCGATGGAAGTCGTCAAGTTACAGACGATATATTCGCCCCGTTTCGTGAGATGCTGGCTTGCACTGCGTTTTGTTTAGTTGTAGTTGTTTATAAGTCATGTTGTACAGTTCAGTACGTCCTTGTGTTGTACGTCTGTTTGTCTTCCCGTTTTATCCTACTCAGGGATTAGCCACTCGCCGCTGCTGGCAGCGGAGGTCTGGAGTTCTTTTGCGATTTTTTGCCTGACTTGACGGACTGAATTCTAATCCACAATTCGGCTGATCAGTTCTATCAAAGTCCCTCAGCAGGTTTTTACACTTTCACCTCCAGCTGAGTTCTTACATGTTTTTCCCATTTTATACCCCCCCCCCCTGTTTAATTTCTTATTTTAATTTTGATTTTCCCATTTGTGTGTTTATGTTCTGCTTCAAATTGGCTGGAAGCTTGTGCAGATCGGCTAGGCCGTAACTTCTGCAATAAACGAAATCTCAGTTTTTTCTTTTGGCAGATCCTTCAGGTTAATGCGTTTAATAACAATGCTATAGATAATTAATAACCAATTTTACCCCCTTTCCTTCTCTTCAGGTTGTTTTGACGACGACTTGGCTATATGGGTGGTTGGCCACTCTTATGTGTATTGGGCAGCCAGGTTTTTGGCCTCGGAGGGGGCACGGATGTTTCCTAGGGCTCAGGGAGTTCGTTGGCTCGGTTGGCGGGGGATGATGTGGAATGAGCTGAAGAGTAGACTAGTCAGTCAGGCCAGCGAGCATGGAGTCCCTAGGGTGCTGGTTGTCCATTTAGGTGGCAACGACCTGGGGAAGAGGACATCTTTGGAGCTGCGGTGGGCCATGATAAAGGATCTGGCCAGTGTGGCCGCAGCATGGACCAATTGTGTCTTGGTGTTCTCTTTGATGGTGCCAAGGTTGAGTTGGCGAGGTGTGGCGGATGGTCGCCTGATTGATGAGGCTAGGCAGAAGGTGAATGGGGCGGTGGCGAAGTGGGTGTTGTCCCACGGAGGCAAAGTGGTTCGCCACCCTAGGATTCGGTTCCGAGACAGTCACCTTTTTCAGCCTGATGGTGTGCATCTATCCAATGAGGGGATGATGCTGTTCCTGGAGGATCTGTGTCTAGTGTTGCAGGAGTTAGGGTAAGGTTATGGTGGCGGTGCGAAGACTCTGGGGAGGAGTCTTTCGCTGTTGTCGGAAAAGAACGGCAGGTTGTAGTTAGTATTGTTAGCTGTAGTGATATACAGTTTGGTGTGGTTTAGGTGCACTCACCTCCATCGACTTTTAGGGCCGCTCGACCACCCGTCCGGGGGCAGCGGTAGGTACCCATCAGGGTGGGTAGTCACTGTGGGGGTTGAGTTGGGCACCTATTGCCGATTTGATAGTTTGTATTTAAATTAGGATAGTTTTGAATTTTAACATTTTAAGGTTAGAGTCAGTTCAATAGAGCCGTTCTTTTTTCTGCCACCATATGCCGGCTGTTTCGGCATGCTAACCAAAATTTTTAATTACAGGTTTGCTTATGGTTAGGGTATAATAAATAGCTAGCAATTTTTCTGCCAAATTCAAGTCTCCGTGTCATTATTTCTGGGTATTAGAGGTAATGAATGCTTTACTTTGAAGGAAGAGGTCCACCGAGTATCATTAGGATGTTTAGGAGAGAGAATTGACTGCATAGGAAAGGAAAGAGTTAAACATCCTGTGAGGGGTGGACCTAGCTGTGAGGAAAGTACAGCCTTTGGAAAAAGGGGAGGGTTAATATATATAAGGAATGCTAGGCCATTTTGCTCTCTCTTGTTGCTGAATTGCCTTCCCGCCCTCCCGTCCGGTTGGTAGAGCTTCTGGCACGGAGTGCCTTGGCGTTGAATTGTTGGCTGTTTTTTCGTTGGCTATTTATTTGGCGGAAAAGAACGGCAGGTTGTAGTTTGTATTGTTAGCTGTAGTGATTTACAGTTTGGTGTGGTTTAGGTGCACTCACCTCCATCGACTTTTAGGGCCGCTCGACCACCCATCCGGGGGCAGCGGCAGGCACCCATCAGGGTGGGTAGTCACTGTGGGGGTTGAGTTGGGCACCTATTACCGATTTGATAGTTTGTATTTAAATTAGGATAGTTTTGAATTTTAACATTTTAAGGTTAGAGTCAGTTCAATAGAGCCGTTCTTTTTTCTGCCACCATATGCCGGCTGTTTCGGCATGCTAACCAAAATTTTTAATTACAGGTTTGCTTATGGTTAGGGTATAATAAATAGCTAGCAATTTTTTCTGCCAAATTCAAGTCTCCGTGTCATTATTTCTGGGTATTAGAGGTAATGAATGCTTTACTTTGAAGGAAGAGGTCCACCGAGTATCATTAGGATGTTTAGGAGAGAGAATTGACTGCATAGGAAAGGAAAGAGTTAAACATCCTGTGAGGGGTGGACCTAGCTGTGAGGAAAGTACAGCCTTTGGAAAAAGGGGAGGGTTAATATATATAAGGAATGCTAGGCCATTTTGCTCTCTCTTGTTGCTGAATTGCCTTCCCGCCCTCCCGTCCGGTTGGTAGAGCTTCTGGCACGGAGTGCCTTGGCGTTGAATTGTTGGCTGTTTTTTCGTTGGCTATTTATTTGGCGGAAAAGAACGGCAGGTTGTAGTTTGTATTGTTAGCTGTAGTGATTTACAGTTTGGTGTGGTTTAGGTGCACTCACCTCCATCGACTTTTAGGGCCGCTCGACCACCCATCCGGGGGCAGCGGCAGGCACCCATCAGGGTGGGTAGTCACTGTGGGGGTTGAGTTGGGCACCTATTACCGATTTGATAGTTTGTATTTAAATTAGGATAGTTTTGAATTTTAACATTTTAAGGTTAGAGTCAGTTCAATAGAGCCATTCTTTTTTCTGCCACCGTATGCCGGCTGTTTCGGCATGCTAACCAAAATTTTTAATTACAGGTTTGCTTATGGTTAGGGTATAATAAATAGCTAGCAATTTTTCTGCCAAATTCAAGTCTCCGTGTCATTATTTCTGGGTATTAGAGGTAATGAATGCTTTACTTTGAAGGAAGAGGTCCACCGAGTATCATTAGGATGTTTAGCCTCGGTAAAGAGGTGAAGCATGAAGCGTTATACTTGCACGATATGTGCGGGTATAATACATCTACACGATAGTTACTACTGCCAATAGACAATTATTCAGCATGTTCTTCAATCTTTGTAAGTTTGGATAAGAAACTGAATATTTTTTTTGAGAATATTATAAGCACGAATCAATGAAAAGAGTGGAGAAATCGCCCATGGCAACCAATCAGCTGCTACCTATAATTTATAGACTGCACTTGATAAGTGTTACCTCAGAGCTGATTGGTTTCCGTGGGCAACTTCCACATCTAGCCCACTTCCCCACTCTATTCACTGCTTCATAAATCTCCCCCCAGATGAAGTAACTTGTAACGTTTCAGATTCTAAGAGGAGATTCAATTAGGCGTGGGGTTTACCCCGCAGCTTATAGAACGTGTTGCCCAAATCACTGTGTGCTAAGCGGCAGAGGGAGGATTTGTCCACGCAGCTTCAGGCATGAAACCCAGAGCTTTTCTCCCTAAATGTTTGCAACTGTGCAATACACCTTGAGGTAATACAATGCCAGGTCTCAAAGAAATGCACAGGGGCTTGTTGGGGAGGTGCTAATGGTGGCTGTGATGTCTGGTGGGGTGTGGGTGGGGGGGTTGGTTGGCAGCTCTGTGGTCTGGGGGGAGGTGCTGGTCATGATGACAGGAAGTGAGCGACTGTGAAGCAGGATGGGGTGGCCGTGGCGTTATCGGGCAATCCTGCCCATTAAGCCTAATGGAAAAATACTGCTCTGTCTGCAACTCGCAAGCTGACACATTTATCCCTAACAATGTGAATAATCCTCAGGATTTCCACCGAATGATGGTCCCTGGGGTAATATCAGTGTTAGTTTTGGTTGTTGGTCACAAAAATATAATTAAGAGATTTTACTTCTATTACAAGTTAACATACAGTGTAGAGGAGGTATCTGAATCCAGTGGCGTAGATCCCAGTACCAAACCCATGTACAGTTGTTGCATCCAAGGTCCAGAATACCAATGTACAGCAGAAGAGAACCTAGACTGAAGGTTCGCAGCCTCCCCCAGATCATTGGATGCAATAGGAAAAGCATACAGTAGAAAGCAGTATTTCACCTCAGTATACAATATATTACTATTATACAGTATATAGCAGCAGCAGCTGTACACCTAAGGGGGTGATTCAGACCTGATTGTAGACGTAGGCTAGTCTGCCCCACATGTCAGGCCCTGGGTCGCGGCGACTGCGTGCGATGTCAAAGACCATTCACTGGTGAGTGAAGTGCGAATGGATTTGCAGCTGTCCGCTGTCTGAGGGATCTTTAGCTGCTATGTTTACACATGCGATCGCACACTTGCACAGTGAATATACACTCCCCTTGGGTGGGGACTATCTGATCTCAGGACAACACTTTTAGCAGCCTAGCGATCAGGTCTGAATCACCCCCTTAGTCCGGTTCCATAAACAAACAAACAAACAAACAAACAAACAAACAAACACATGGGTAACAGCATGGGGCATAATCCAAAATGTGTGAGGATAAATGACAAAAATGGTAATACCATGATAAGTAGAATTACCAGGGGTAGTTGCAGGAGGTTGAAGTAGTAGCCGTCATGAGGTGCAGTGCTTGAGTAATTGTTTGATTTGAGGTTAGAGTGTAGTAGTGATGAGCGGGTTCGGTTCCTCGGAATACGAACACCCCCGAACTTCACCCATTTTACATGGGTCCGAGGCATACTCGGATACTCCAGTATTGCTCGGTTAACCCGAGCGCGCCCGAACGTCATCATCCCGCTGTCGGATTCTCGCAAGATTCGGATTCTATATAAGGAGCCGCGCGTCGCCGCCATTTTTCACTCGTGCATTGGAAATGATAGTGAGAGGACGTGGCTGGCGTCCTCTCACTTTGTTTCAGAACTTTCAGGGGGCTGCAAATATCTTTATTCTGGGGACCAGCAGTATTATAGGAGGAGTAGAGTGCAGAGTTTTGCTGACCAGTGACCACCAGTATTATACGTTGTCTGCCTGAAAAACGCTCCATATCTGTGCTCAGTGTGCTGCATATATCTGTGCTCACACTGCTTTATTGTGGGGACTGGGGACCAGCAGTATTATATAGGAGGAGTACAGTGCAGAGTTTTGCTGATCAGTGACCAGTGACCACCAGTATTATACGTTCTCTGCCTGAAAAATGCTCCATATCTGTGCTCAGTGTGCTGCATATATCTGTGCTCACACTGCTTTATTGTGGGGACTAGGGACCAGCAGTATTATATAGGAGGAGTACAGTGCAGAGTTTTGCTGACCAGTGACCACCAGTATTATACGTTCTCTGCCTGAAAAACGCTCCATATCTGTGCTCAGTGTGCTGCATATATCTGTGCTCAAACTGCTTTATTGTGGGGACTGGGGACCAGCAGTATTATATAGGAGGAGTACAGTGCAGAGTTTTGCTGACCAGTGACCACCAGTATTCTACGTTCTCTGCCTGCAAAACGCTCCATATCTGTGCTCAGTGTGCTGCATATATCTGTGCTCACACTGCTTTATTGTGGGGACTAGGGACCAGCAGTATTATATAGGAGGAGTACAGTGCAGAGTTTTGCTGACCAGTGACCACCAGTATTATACGTTCTCTGCCTGAAAAACGCTCCATATCTGTGCTGCATTGTAGTATATAGTAGGAGTACAGTGCATAATTTTGCTGACCACCAGTATATAATATATAGGAGTACGGTACAGAAGGCCACTGCTCTACCTACCTCTGTGTCGTCAAGTATACTATCCATCCATACCTGTGGTGCATTTCAGTTTTGCACAGTTTGCTGACCACCAGTATATACTATATAGCAGTACGGTACAGAAGGCCACTGCTCTTCCTACCTCTGTGTCGTCAAGTATACTATCCATCCATACCTGTGGTGCATTTCAGTTTTGCACAGTTTGCTGACCACCAGTATAACTATATATATAGCAGTACGGTACAGTAGTCCACTGCTCTACCTACCTCTGTGTCGTCAAGTATACTATCCATCCATACCTGTGGTGCATTTCAGTTTTGCAGTTTGCTGACCACCAATATATACTATTTAGCAGTATGGTACAGACGGCCACTGCTCTACCTACCTCTGTGTCGTCAAGTATACTATCCATCCATACGTGTAATACATTTCAGTTTTGCACAGTTTGCTGACCACCAGTATAACTATATATATAGCAGTACGGTACAGTAGTCCACTGCTCTACCTACCTCTGTGTCGTCAAGTATACTATCCATCCATACCTGTGGTGCATTTCAGTTTTGCACAGTTTGTTGACCACCAGTATATACTATATAGCAGTACGGTACAGAAGGCCACTGCTCTACCTACCTCTGTGTCGTCAAGTATACTATCCATCCATACCTGTGGTGCATTTCAGTTGTGCGCAGTATATATAGTAGTAGGCCATTGCTATTGATATATTACTGGCATATAATTCCACACATTAAAAAATGGAGAACAAAAATGTGGAGGGTAAAATAGGGAAAGATCAAGATCCACTTCCACCTCATGCTGAAGCTGCTGCCACTAGTCATGGCCGAGACGATGAAATGCCATCAACGTCGTCTGCCAAGGCCGATGCCCAATGTCATAGTAGAGAGCATGTAAAATCCCAAAAAATAAAACTCAGTAAAATGACCCAAAAATCTAAATCAAAATCGTCTGAGGAGAAGCGTAAACTTGCCAATGTGCCATTTACGACACGGAGTGGCAAGGAACGGCTGAGGGCCTGGCCTATGTTCATTGCTAGTGGTTCAGCTTCACATGAGGATGGAAGCACTCATCCTCCTGCTAGAAAACTTAAACGAGTTAAGACGGCAAAAGCACAGCAAAGAACTGTGCGTTCTTCTAAATCACAAATCCCCAAGGAGAGTCCAATCGTGTCGGTTGCGATGCCTGACCTTCCCAACACTGAACGGGAAGAGGTTGCGCCTTCCACCATTTGCACGCCCTCTGCAAGTGCTGGAAGGAGCACCCGCAGTCCAGTTCCTGATAGTCAAATTGAAGATGTCACTGTTGAAGTACACCAGGATGAGGATATGGGTGTTGCTGGCGCTGGGGAGGAAATTGACAAGGATGATTCTGATGGTGAGGTGGTTAGTTTAAGTCAGGCACCTCTTTTTTTCTTTGCATCATGTGCTGTTTGGGGACTTTTTTTTAAATCTGCCATCCTGTCTGACACTGCAGTGCCACTCCTAGATGGGCCAGGTGTTTGTGTCGGCCACTTGGGTCGCTTAGCTTAGCCATCCAGCGACCTTGGTGCACCTCTTTTTTTTCTTTGCATCATGTGCTGTTTGGGGACTATTTTTTGAAGTGCCATCCTGTCTGACACTGCAGTGCCACTCCTAGATGGGCCAGGTGTTTGTGTCGGCCACTTGGGTCGCTTAGCTTAGTCACACAGCTACCTCATTTCGCCTCTTTTTTTCTTTGCATCATGTGCTGTTTGGGGACTATTTTTTGAAGTGCCATCCTGCCTGACACTACAGTGCCACTCCTAGATGGGCCAGGTGTTTGTGTCGGCCACTTGGGTCGCTTAGCTTAGTCACACAGCTACCTCATTTCGCCTCTTTTTTTCTTTGCATCATGTGCTGTTTGGGGACTATTTTCTGAAGTGCCATCCTGCCTGACACTGCAGTGCCACTCCTAGATGGGCCAGGTGTTTGTGTCGGCCACTTGGGTTGCTTAGCTTAGTCACACAGCTACCTCATTTCGCCTCTTTTTTTCTTTGCATCATGTGCTGTTTGGGGACTATTTTTTGAAGTGCCATCCTGCCTGACACTACAGTGCCACTCCTAGATGGGCCAGGTGTTTGTGTCGGTCACTTGGGTCGCTTAGCTTAGCCATCCAGCGACCTTGGTGCACCTCTTTTTTTTCTTTGCATCATGTGCTGTTTGGGGACTATTTTTTGAAGTGCCATCCTGCCTGACACTGCAGTGCCACTCCTAGATGGGCCAGGTGTTTGTGTCGGCCACTTGGGTCGCTTAGTTTAGTCACACAGCTACCTCATTGCGCCTCTTTTTTTCTTTGCATCATGTGCTGTTTGGGGACTATTTTTTTGAAGTGCCATCCTGCCTGACACTGCAGTGCCACTGCTAGATGGGCCAGGTGTTTGTGTTGGCCACTTGGGTCGCTTAGATTAGTCATCCAGTGACCTCGGTGCAAATTTTAGGACTAAAAATAATATTGTGAGGTGTGAGGTGTTCAGAATAGACTGGAAATGAGTGGAAATTATTGTTATTGAGGTTAATAAATTATGGGATCAAAATGATCCCCAAATTCTATGATTTAAGCTGTTTTTTAGGGTTTTTTGTAAAAAAACACCCGAACCCAAAACACACCCGAATCCGACAAAAAAATTTCAGGGAGGTTTTGCCAAAACGCGTCCGAATCCAAAACACGGCCGCGGAACCAAATCCAAAACCAAAACACAAAACCCGAAAAATGTCCGGTGCACATCACTAGAGTGTAGGCCAAAGTCCAAATCCAGTTCAATCTCCGGCTCTAACTCCATGATTTAGCTGACAAGTTTAAGCTGCAGACTTGAATATGTCAGTCCAAGCCTGTTGTACAGACCTTTCAGATTATGGGGGACATGTACTAAGCAGTGATAAAAGTGGAGAAGCGTGCCAGTGGAGAAGTTGCTCAAGGCAACCAATCAGCATTGATGTAACATTTCTAACTTGCATACTTTAAAAGTATACAGAGCAGCTGATTGGTTGCCATGGGCAACTTCTCCACTGGCTCCCTTCTCCACTTTTATCACTGCTTAGTTAGTGGTAAAAGTGGTCAGGCCACCACTAGGCAACCTAATATTGATACGTGCTTCCCCTGTAGGCAGCACCAGCTGCACATTGTAAATGGAAAGGGAAGGGAGTGGCCCATGACCCCCCACACCCGTGCCCTGTGATCCCCCCCACCCACAACCCGTAAAAACCCCCACCTGTGACTTTCAACTCCCCACCCATAACCTGCAACCTTTCCACACACGGCCTGCAAACCCCCCCACCATAGAGTTGTGACCCCCCCACTCACGACCCACGGGTGGTAGGGGGTTTGTGACTCACGGGTGGAGGGGTTGCGGGCCACCATTAATGAACAAATGTAAAAAGAAGGCTCAATGGTGGTGGGGGGGGTACTGCCATGCTGCCCCTCAGCATGTGCCACCCCAAGGCATGTGCCTAGTGGGAAATCCGGCACTGATTATCAGCTTGGAAATTTGCACCAGCTCTCAGGCACCTGCAACACATATGCCAACTTGCAGGCATGTAAGTTGGTTTCTGCAGTTCTGCAGACCACATATGCACAATTTTCGGGTTTTGTGGTTTGGTTTTGGATCTGGATCTCCGCTCGTGTTTAGGATCTGGATTGGTTTTGCCAAAACCACTCTTTTGGGTTTTGGTTTTGCATCAGGATGATTAAAAAAAACCCAAACAAACAGCTAAAATCACAGACTTTGGGGGTAATTTTGATCCTACGGTATTATTAACCTCAATAACATTAATTTCCACTAATTTCCAGAGTACAGGTTGAGTATCCCATATCCAAATATTCCGAAATACGGAATATTCCGAAATACGGACTTTTTTGTGTGAGAGTGAGATAGTGAAACCTTTGTTTTTTGATGGCTCAATGTAAACAAACTTTGTTTAATACACAAAGTTATTAAAAATATAGTATTAAATGACCTTTAGGCTGTGTGTATAAGGTGTATATGTAACATAAATGATTTGTGTGAATGTACACATACTTTGTTTAATGCACAAAGTTATAAAAAATATTGTCTAAAATAAACTTCAGGCTGTGTGTATAAGGTGTATATGTAACATAAATGCAATCTTTGCTTAGATTTAGGTCCCATCACCATGATATCTCATTATGGTGTGCAATTATTCCAAAATACGGAAAAATCCCATATCCAAAATACCTCTGGTCCCAAGCATTTTGGATAAGGGATACTCAACCTGTATTCTGAACACCTCACACATCACAATATTGTTTTTAGGCCAAAAGGTTATACCTGCAGAGAGAGTTAGATTTGGGTGGGTTATTTCATCTCTGTGCAGGGTAAATACTGGCTGCTTTATTTTTACACTGCAATTTAGATTTCAGTTTGAATACACCCCACCCAAATCTAACTCTCTCTGCACATGTTATATCTGTCTCCCCTGCAGTGCACATGGTTTTGCCCAACTGCTAACAAATTTGCTGCTGCGATCAACTCAGAATTATGCCCAATATGCAAAGAAAAAAAATAGATGCAAGATGGAATTGTCCTCTGGGTCCTCCCACCCACGCTTGTGTTGTATAAACAGAACATGCACACTTTAACAAACCAATCATTTTAGCGACACAACTGTGGCTGGAATTATTGGTTTATTTGGGCCCCGCACCAAAAAAGATGCAATTAATCTCTTATTGCACAACCTGGCTTTACAGTGGCAAGATGCCGTCCTCATCCTCAGATCCCCCCCCCCCCCACACACACACTTCAGTGTTTACATCCTCATAGAGTAATAATATTCAAACACAACCACATCATTTAGGTGTCAGTGGACTACTTACACTATTACCCAAAGTTTCTGAACTTGACAATGACTTATGGTGAATGCACTGCAGGTAACATATAAGGGAGGATGTTCCTAGGTGGTTAACATCCTTACCCCTACTTATTATGGAATGACAAAGGTAACTGATGGCTTGACACCTGTTGTCCGGATTTGTGGAGAAATAATTCCACACTGAAGAGGTGTTTTTTTGGTATATTGCCCATTCATGACAATGGGCTTTTTCATCCCATGGCCAACAACTGTCTCCTCTGGTGCCTTATTCAAACAAACCACATCACCATCAGAATAATCATCATCAACTTCCTTTGCAGTGCCAGCTACACCAATATCCTCCTCATCCTGATGTACTTCTACAGTGACATCCTCAATCTCAATATCAGCAACTGGACTGACAGTGCTCCTCCCAGCACTTGCAGGGGGCGTGCAAATGGTGGTAGGAGTCTCCTCTTCCCAAATAGTGTTGTGAAGGTCAGGTCTAGACATCGCAACCGCAGACAGTGCAGCACCCCTGTATTTTCACAACACTCCTGTAATTTTACAGCATACAAGACAGGGCCAGTGTTCATTGATTTTCACTGCACCGTAGAATAATTGCAGCATACAAGACAGGGCCAGTGTACATTGATTTTCACTGCACCCTAGAATAATTACCGCATACAAGACAGGGCCAGTGTATATTGATTTTCACTGCACCCTAGAATAATTACAGCATACAAGACAGGGCCAGTGTACATTGATTTTCACTGCACCCTAGAATAATTACAGCATACAAGACAGGGCCATTGTACATTGATTTTCACTGCAGCCCCTAGAATAATTACAGCATACAAGACAGGGCCAGTGTACATTGATTTTTCACTACACCCTAGAATAATTACAGCATACAAGACAAGGCCAGTGTACATTAATTTTCACTGCACCCTGGAATAATTGCAGTATACATGACAGGGCCAGTGTACATTGATTTTCACTGCACTCTAGAATAATTACAGCCTACAAGACAGGGCCAGTGTACATTGATTTTCACTGCACCCCTAAATTTTTACAACATACAGGGCCTGTGTAATTTTATTTGAACAGCAACACCATTATATTTTACAGCATACAAGAGCAGTGTGCTTGTAATTTTTAACAACTGAACCTCTGAATTTTTACAACATACAGGGCCAGCAGCACCCCTATATTTTACAGCATACAGCAGTGTGCTTTTAACTTTTAACAACCGCACCTCTGAATTTTTACTGCATACAGGGCCAGAAGCACCCATATATTTTACAGCATACAGCAGTGTGCTTTTAATTTTTAACAACTGCATCCCTGAATTTTTACAACATACAAGGCCAGTGTAATGTTATTTGAACAGAAACACCCCTATATTTTACAGCATACAGCAGTGTGATTTTAATTTTTAACAACTGTACCCCTGAATTTTTATAGCATAAGGGGTCAATGTAATGTTATTTGAACAGCAACACCGCTATAGTTCACAGCATACAGCAGTGTGCTTTTAATTTTTAACTATACCACTGACTTATTACAACAAACAGGGCCAGCATTACCCCAATATTTTACATCATACAGGAGCAGTGTGCTTTTAATTTCTAACAACAGCACCTCTGAATTTTTACAACATGCAGGGCCAGCAGCACCCCTATATTTTAAAGTATACAAGAGCAGTGTGCTTTTAATTTTTAACAACTGCACCCTGAATTTATATAGCACACAGGGTCAGTGTAATGCTATTTGAACAGCAACACCCCTATATTTTACAGCATACAGCAGTGTGCTTTTAATTTTTAACAACTGCACCCCTAAATTATTAAAACATACAGGGCCATCAGCACCCCAATATTGTACAGCATACAGGAGCAGTGTGCTTTTAATTTTTAACAACTGCACCCATGAATTTCTAAAACATACAGGAACAGCAACACCCCTATATTTTACAGCATACAGCAGTGTGCTTTTAACAACTGAACCTCTGAATTTTTACTACATACAGGGCCAGAAGCACCCATATGTTTTACAGCATACAGCAGTGTGCTTTTAATTTTTAACAGCTGCACCCCTTAATTTTTACAACATACAGGGCCAGCGTAATGTTATTTGAACAGAAACACCCCTATATTTTACAGCATACAGCAGTGTGCTTTTAATTTTTAACAACTACACCCCTGAATTTTTATAGCATACAGGGTCAGTGTAATGTTATTTGAACAGCAACACCCCTATATTTTACAGCATGCAGCAGTGTGTTTTTAACTTTTAACAACTGAACCTCTGAATTTTTATAACACACAGGGCCAGCAGCACCCCTATATTTTACAGCATACAGCAGTGTGTTTTTAACTTTTAACAACTGAACCTCTGAATTTTTTACAACACACAGGGCCAGTGTAATGTTATTTGAACAGCAACACCCCTATATTTTACAGCATACAGCAGTGTGCTTTTAATTTTTAGCAACTGAACCTCTGAATTTTTACTACATACAGTGCCAGCAGCACCCATATGTTTTACAGCATACTGTAGTGTGCTTTTCATTTTTAACAACTGCACTTCTGAATTTTTACAACATACAGGGCCAGTGTAATGTTATTTGAACATAAACACCCCTATATTTTACTGCATACAGCAGTGTGCTTTTAATTTTTAACAACTACACCACTGAATTTTTACAACATACAGGGCCAGTGTAATGTTATTTGAACAGAAACACCCCTATATTTTACTGCATACAGCAGTGTTCTTTTAATTTTTAACAACTGCACCTCTAAATTTTTAAAGCATACATGGTCAGTGTAATGTTATTTGAACAGCAACACCCCTATATTTTACATCATACAGCAGTGTGATTTTAATTTTTAACAACTGAACCTCTGAATTTTTATAGCATAAGGGGTCAATGTAAAGTTATTTGAACAGCAACACCCCTATATTTCAGAGCATACATCAGTGTGCTTTTAATTTTTAACTGTACCCCTGACTTATTACAACAAACAGGGCCAGCATTACCCTAATATTTTACATCATACAGGAGCAGTGTGCTTTTAATTTCTAACAACTGCACCTCTGAATTTTTACAACATACAGGGCCAGCAGCACCCCTATATTTTAAAGTATACAAGAGCAGTGTGCTTTTAACAACTGCACCCCTGAATATTTATAGCATACAGGGCCAGCAGCACCCATATATTTTACAGCATACAGGAGCAGTGTGCTTTTAATGTTTAACAATTACACCCCTGAATTTGTATAGCATACAGGGTCAGTGTAATATTATTTGAACAGCAACACCCCTATATTTAACAGCATAAAGCAGTGTGCTTTTAATTTTTAACTACACCCATAAATTATTACAACATACAGGGCCAGCAGCACCCCAATATTTTACAGCCTACAGGCGCAGTGTGCTTTTAATTTTTAAAAACTACACGTCTGATTTTTTACAACGTAAAGGGCCAGTAGCACCCCTATATTTTAAAGCATACCGTAGCAGTGTGCTTTTAATTTTTAACAACTGCACCCATGAATTTTTATAGCATACAGGGTCAGTGTAATGTTATTTGAACAGCAACACCCCTATATTTCACAGCATACAGCAGTGTGCTTTTAATTTTTAACTGCAACCCTGAATTTTTACAACATACAGGGCCAGCAGCACCCCTATATTTTACAGCATACAGGAGCAGTGTGCTTTTCATTTCTAACAACTGTACCCCTGCATTTTTACAACATACAGGGCCAGCAGCACCCCTATATTTTATAGCATACAGGAGGAATGTGCCCCTGCACCCTGTACAACACAGTGACCGCCAGGACAGCACATCCATGTACAGCTGCAGCACATGAAACACCAGTGACAGCCAGGACAGCACCCCTAACACAGCACAGGTACACCACAGTGACTAGAGCAGCACCCCTACAGAGCACACACTAACCCCACCAGACGCCACCACCCACAGAGATAGACAGAGGTCTGCCTCCCTCACTCTCCATGTCCAAAGTGAAAATGGTGGCGACGCGCGGCTGTTTATATGTATTCCAAAACCCGTGAGATTCCCACAGTGGGATGATGACATTTTGCCTCGTTCTGGTTTCCAAGTATGGCGGGAAGTCCCAAGTCAGATTTGGATCCGGGCTCTGAGCATGAAGGTCATGGGGATTCGGTTCTCAGGGTCCCGAACCCGCTTATTTCTAGCATTAACACAAATGTACTGTACTCTGGCCGTATGAGAATATCCTTCCTTGCATGAGAACTGTTCTACGTACCAGGTGCATGCAGGCATACAATAGTGCATCTGAATGCTTCCACCTCCTGAGCATGCATAGTGCAATTCGATAAAAATATTCTTATGTAACTGTCATAGTAAACACTCACCCTAAGAGAATTTCAGATGCAGGTAAAGTGAGCACCATTGCTCCTGGGGTAATTCAGTTCTCTTCATGTGCAATCAAGATATGTGACTGCAGATATCACTGGGAATTACAGACAGGGTACAAGGTAAAATGTGCAATGTTGTGATCGTGATGTCGCACTAACTATTGTGAGTGTCCCAATGCTGTTCGGATGGCATATTAGGGGTCATTCCGACCCGTTCGCACGCAACGGTTCATCACTGCGGTGCGAACAGGTCATAAATGCGCATGCGCGGCGCCCGCAATGCACACATGCGTCATTGCCCAGCGACGGCCGTCACTGGGCAACGACCAGAAGAGAGAAGGAAGTGATCGCTGGCGCGATCGCAAGAAGATTGACAGCGGGGAGGCGTTCCGGGGCTGTTTGGATGGCGAATGACTGACGTCAATTCCGGTACCTTCATCGCTGGATCCATCGCACAGGGTAAGTAACTGCAGGGCTGGTCTTGTTCTGCACAAAACTTTTTTAGCATAGCAGGGCTACACAAGCGATCACAGCCCTGCTATGCTAAAATACACTTTCCCATAGGCGGCGTCTAGTTGATCGCATGAACAACAAAAAGTTGCTACGTGCGATCAACTCAGAATGACCTCCCTTGTCCATATCTCACAGAATTGAGTCCTCCTCCTCTAAGGTTCCTTTCGACCATATAGTCTCCTGAGTGATCTCATCTGCTGCAATCCTCTTATTTCTCTACGCCTTTCTCTGTAATTCTCATTTATCCAATGCCAGGGTTTGTTACTGTTCTCATATTATACTTTATGAGTATTTATACAAGACGTACTCCAGCCTTCTTTTTGTCATATTTGTTTCTATGTACATATGTGTTATTTATTACCTTAGAGACACTATCTCCTACTCCCAACAGGGCTTCCTAAAATGCTGCAAAACTAGGCCATTCTGTGACTGCATTAAGCCATACTGTAGTTTGCGATTTGTTAAAGGTTTTAAAGCCCTTATACTACTTTAGGGAGATCTCCTCGTGTGGGTTCCTACACTGGGTGGTCTTCTGGTTGCCGAATGTCGGGATCCCGGCGCACAGTATACCGGCGCTGGAATCCCGACACCCGGCATACCGACACATATTCTCCCTCATTGGGGTCCACGTGCTACACGCGCATGGTGGCGCGTGTAGCGCGCCACCGTGCCTGCAACGTGGCGAGCGCAGCAAGCCCGCAAGGGGCTCATTTGCACTCGCCACGCTGTCGGTATGCTGGCGGTCAGCCTCCCGGCGCCGGTATGCTGGTCGCCGGGAGCCCGGCCGTCGGCATACCATACTACACCCCCTACACTAACATTTAGAAAAATTAGTTTCTGAGTCATTGCACATTGTAAACTAAGAATCACATATTGCAAATGTATCTTCTAGAGATGTGCGGTGGGCACTTTTCGTGTTTTGTGTTTTGGTTTTGGTTCTAATTCCCCGCACGTGTTTTGGTTTTGGATTGGTTTTGCTAAAACCACCCTTTCGTGTTTTGGTTTTGGTTTTGGATCTGGATGATTTTTGAAAAAACATAAAAACAGCTAAAATCACAAAATTTGGGGGTAAATTTGATCCTACGGTATTATTAACCTCAATAACATTCAGTTCCACTCATTTTCAATTTATTCTGAACACCTCACACCTCACAATATTGTTTTTAGGTGGCTGTATGACTAAGCTATGCGACACAAGTGTGCAGCACAAACACCTGGCCCATCTAGGAGTGGCTCTGTAGTGGAAACCAGGATGGCAGATTTAAAAACTAGTCCCCAAACAGCACATCATGCAAAGAAGTAAAAGAGGTGCAATGAGGTAGCTGTGTGACTAAGCTAAGCGACACAAGTGTGTGGCTCAAACACCTGGCCCATCTAGGAGTGGCACTGCAGTTGCAGACAGGATGGTACTTAAAAAAACTAGTCCCCAAACAGCACATCATGCAAAGACGTAAAAGAGGTGCAATGAGGTAGCTGTGTGACTAAGCTAAGCGACACAAGTGTGTGGCACAAACACCTGGCCCATCTAGGAGTGGTATACACAGACAAAGGGGGTGCAGATGCACTAAACGATCATTACAGTATAATTTAATATGTCATAAAAGGTTTTTGGTATATCGTTGGCCAATGATATCTGCCTGCCCACCAATCGTCCAGGTCACCTCTTGTCGGGCATGTTTGTCTATTATTTATGTATGCACATTTCTTTCACATACTCTCTACCTTTAAACTCATAGTAGGGACCTTCATATACCCACACTTTATATCCCTTTACTATCACTATTTTTAAGTGTGATGCCCTGGGGGGGTCATTTGCTGGATCATGTTTGGGGATTCCCTGCGTTCCGGATGTTGGCCCCATAGTGTTAGGAACCTGCCCGACAAAAGGTGACCTGGACGATTGGTGGGCAGGCCGATATCATTGGCCAACGATATACCAACAACCTCTTATGACATATTATATTATACTGTAATGATCGTTTAGTGCATCTGCACCCCCTTTGTCTGTGTATACTACTTTATTCTCAGCAGCATAGCACCTTTCATTACTTGAGGGTGTGCAATTTAGAACCATTTCCTACTATGTATATGTGTAGAAATACACACCTGAGGTTTGAGAATGCCTCAAATCTAGATTGGCACCCCTCCCCCCACCACCTTCTATGTTTTTAAGCAGGGAAACCAGCATGGACTGCACAGTGACACAGGCATAATTCTAAGTAAGTCCTATTTATTTATACATAGTGTCAATCAATTTGGGGTTGGCATTTGGACGTAGGGTCCCCCGTGCCTGTTCTGGCTGGGCTGTCTCAGGGCATCACCATTTAAATACACAGACACTTTTTATATCATGTTTGTCTATTATTTATGTATGCACATTTTTTTCACATACTCTCTACCTTTAAACTCATAGTAGGGACCTTTATATTCCCACTAGAGATGTGCACTTGAAATTTTTCGGGTTTTGTGTTTTGGTTTTGGGTTCGGTTCCGCGGCCGTGTTTTGGGTTCGACCGCGTTTTGGCAAAACCTCACCGAATTTTTTTTGTCGGATTCGGGTGTGTTTTGGATTCGGGTGTTTTTTTCAAAAAACACTAAAAAACAGCTTAAATCATAGAATTTGGGGGTCATTTTGATCCCAAAGTATTATTAACCTCAAAACCATAATTTCCACTCATTTTCAGTCTATTCTGAATACCTCACACCTCACAATATTATTTTTAGTCCTAAAATTTGCACCGAGGTCGCTGGATGACTAAGCTAAGCGACCCTAGTGGCCGACACAAACACCTGGCCCATCTAGGAGTGGCACTGCAGTGTCACGCAGGATGGCCCTTCCAAAAAACACTCCCCAAACAGCACAAGACGCAAAGAAAAAAAGAGGCGCAATGAGGTAGCTGTGTGAGTAAGCTAAGCGACCCTAGCGGCCGACACAAACACCTGGCCCATCTAGGAGTGGCACTGCAGTGTCACGCAGGATGGCCCTTCCAAAAAACACTCCCCAAACAGCACATGACGCAAAGAAAAAAAGAGGCGCAATGAGGTAGCTGTGTGAGTAAGCTAAGCGACCCTAGTGGCTGACACAAACACCTGGCCCATCTGGGAGTGGCACTGCAGTGTCACGCAGGATGGCCCTTCCAAAAAACACTCCCCAAACAGCACATGACGCAAAGAAAAAAAGAGGCGCAATGAGGTAGCTGTGTGAGTAAGATAAGCGACCCTAGTGGCCGACACAAACACCTGGCCCATCTAGGAGTGGCACTGCAGTGTCACGCAGGATGGCCCTTCCAAAAAACACTCCCCAAACAGCACATGACGCAAAGAAAAAAAGAGGCGCAATGAGTAGCTGTGTGAGTAAGCTAAGCGACCCTAGTGGCCGACACAAACACCTGGCCCATCTAGGAGTGGCACTGCAGTGTCACGCAGGATGGCCCTTCCAAAAAACACTCCCCAAACAACACATGACGCAAAGAAAAAAAGAGGCGCAATGAGGTAGCTGTGTGAGTAAGCTAAGCGACCCTAGTGGCCGACACAAACACCTGGCCCATCTAGGAGTGGCACTGCAGTGTCACGCAGGATGGCCCTTCCAAAAAACACTCCCCAAACAGCACATGACGCAAAGAAAAAAAGAGGCGCAATGAGGTAGCTGTGTGAGTAAGCTAAGCGACCCTAGTGGCCGACACAAACACCTGGCCCATCTAGGAGTGTCACTGCAGTGTCACGCAGGATGGCCCTTCCAAAAAACACTCCCCAAACAGCACATGACGCAAAGAAAAAAAGAGGCGCAATGAGGTAGCTGTGTGAGTAAGCTAAGCGACCCTAGTGGCCGACACAAACACCTGGCCCATCTAGGAGTGGCACTGCAGTGTCACGCAGGATGGCCCTTCCAAAAAACACTCCCCAAACAGCACATGATGCAAAGAAAAAAAGAGGCGCAATGAGGTAGCTGTGTGAGTAAGATAAGCGACCCTAGTGGCCGACACAAACACCTGGCCCATCTAGGAGTGGCACTGCAGTGTCATGCAGGATGGCCCTTCCAAAATACACTCCCCAAACAGCACATGACGCAAAGAAAAATTAAAGAAAAAAGAGGTGCAAGATGGAATTGTCCTTGGGCCCTCCCACCCACCCTTATGTTGTATAAACAGGACATGCACACTTTAACCAACCCATCATTTCAGTGACAGGGTCTGCCACACGACTGTGACTGAAATGACGGGTTGGTTTGGACCCCCACCAAAAAAGAAGCAATTAATCTCTCCTTGCACAAACTGGCTCTACAGAGGCAAGATGTCCACCTCATCATCATCCTCCGATATATCACCGTGTACATCCCCCTCCTCACAGATTATCAATTCGTCCCCACTGGAATCCACCATCTCAGCTCCCTGTGTACTTTGTGGAGGCAATTGCTGCTGGTCAATGTCTCCACGGAGGAATTGATTATAATTCATTTTAATGAACATCATCTTCTCCACATTTTCTGGAAGTAACCTCGTACGCCGATTGCTGACAAGGTGAGCGGCGGCACTAAACACTCTTTCGGAGTACACACTTGTGGGAGGGCAACTTAGGTAGAATAAAGCCAGTTTGTGCAAGGGCCTCCAAATTGCCTCTTTTTCCTGCCAGTATAAGTACGGACTGTCTGACGTGCCTACTTGGATGCGGTCACTCATATAATCCTCCACCATTCTTTCAATGGGGAGAGAATCATATGCAGTGACAGTAGACGACATGTCCGTAATCGTTGTCAGGTCCTTCAGTCCGGACCAGATGTCAGCATCAGCAGTCGCTCCAGACTGCCCTGCATCACCGCCAGCGGGTGGGCTCGGAATTCTGAGCCTTTTCCTCGCACCCCCAGTTGCGGGAGAATGTGAAGGAGGAGATGTTGACAGGTCGCGTTCCGCTTGACTTGACAATTTTCTCACCAGCAGGTCTTTGAACCCCAGCAGACTTGTGTCTGCTGGAAAGAGAGATCCAAGGTAGGTTTTAAATCTAGGATCGAGCACGGTGGCCAAAATGTAGTGATCTGATTTCAACAGATTGACCACCCGTGAATCCTTGTTAAGCGAATTAAGGGCTCCATCCACAAGTCCCACATGCCTAGCGGAATCACTCCGTGTTAGCTCCTCCTTCAATGTCTCCAGCTTCTTCTGCAAAAGCCTGATGAGGGGAATGACCTGACTCAGGCTGGCAGTGTCTGAACTGATTTCACGTGTGGCAAGTTCAAAGGGCAGCAGAACCTTGCACAACGTTGAAATCATTCTCCACTGCGCTTGAGACAGGTGCATTCCACCTCCTATATCGTGCTGAATTGTATAGGCTTGAATGGCCTTTTGCTGCTCCTCCAACCTCTGAAGCATATATAGGGTTGAATTCCACCTCGTTACCACTTCTTGCTTCAGATGATGGCAGGGCAGGTTCAGGCGTTTTTGGTGTTGCTCCAGTCTTCTGTACGTGGTGCCTGTACGCCGAAAGTGTCCCGCAATTCTTCTGGCCACCGACAGCATCTCTTGCACGCCCCTGTCGTTTTTTAAAAAATTCTGCACCACCAAATTCAAGGTATGTGCAAAACATGGGACGTGCTGAAATTTGCCCATATTTAATGCACACACAATATTGCTGGCGTTGTCCGATGCCACAAATCCACAGGAGAGTCCAATTGGGGTAAGCCATTCCGCGATGATCTTCCTCAGTTGCCGTAAGAGGTTTTCAGCTGTGTGCGTATTCTGGAAACCGGTGATACAAAGCGTAGCCTGCCTAGGAAAGAGTTGGCGTTTGCGAGATGCTGCTACTGGTGCCGCCGCTGCTGTTCTTGCGGCGGGAGTCCATACATCTACCCAGTGGGCTGTCACAGTCATATAGTCCTGACCCTGCCCTGCTCCACTTGTCCACATGTCCGTGGTTAAGTGGACATTGGGTACAACTGCATTTTTTAGGACACTGGTGAGTCTTTTTCTGACGTCCGTCTACATTCTCGGTATCGCCTGCCTAGAGAAGTGGAACCTAGATGGTATTTGGTAACGGGGGCACACTACCTCAAGAAATTGTCTAGTTCCCTGTGAACTAACGGCGGATACCGGACGCACGTCTAACACCAACATAGTTGTCAAGGCCTCAGTTATCCGCTTTGCAACAGGATGACTGCTGTGATATTTCATCTTCCTCGCAAAGGACTGTTGGACAGTCAATTGCTTGGTGGAAGTAGTAAAAGTGGGCTTACGACTTCCCCTCTGGGATGACCATCGACTCCCAGCAGCAACAACAGCAGCGCCAGCAGCAGTAGGCGTTACACGCAAGGATGCATCGAAGGAATCCCAGGCAGGAGAGGACTCGTCAGACTTGCCAGTGACATGGCCTGCAGGACTATTGGCATTCCTGGGGAAGGAGGAAATTGACACTGAGGGAGTTGGTGGGGTGGTTTGCGTGAGCTTGGTTACAAGAGGAAGGGATTTACTGGTCAGTGGACTGCTTCCGCTGTCGCCCAAAGTTTTTGAACTTGTCACTGACTTATTATGAATGCGCTGCAGGTGACGTATAAGGGAGGATGTTCCGAGGTGGTTAATGTCCTTACCCCTACTTATTACAGCTTGACAAAGGCAACACACGGCTTGACAAATGTTGTCCGCATTTCTGTTGAAATACTTCCACACCGAAGAGCTGATTTTTTTGGTATTTTCACCAGGCATGTCAACGGCCATATTCCAACCACGGACAACAGGTGTCTCCCCGGGTGCCTGACTTAAACAAACCACCTCACCATCAGAATCCCCCTTGTCAATTTCCTCCCCAGCGCCAGCAATACCCATATCCTCCTCATCCTGGTGTACTTCAACACTGACATCTTCAATCTGACTATCAGGAACTGGACTGCGGGTGCTCCTTCCAGCACTTGCAGGGGGCGTGCAAATGGTGGAAGGCGCATGCTCTTCACGTCCAGTGTTGGGAAGGTCAGGCATCGCAACCGACACAATTGGACTCTCCTTGTGGATTTGTGATTTCGAAGAACGCACAGTTCTTTGCGGTGCTTTTGCCAGCTTGAGTCTTTTCATTTTTCTAGCGAGAGGCTGAGTGCTTCCATCCTCATGTGAAGCTGAACCACTAGCCATGAACATAGGCCAGGGCCTCAGCCGTTCCTTGCCACTCCGTGTGGTAAATGGCATATTGGCAAGTTTACGCTTCTCCTCCGACAATTTTATTTTAGATTTTTGAGTCCTTTTTTTACTGATATTTGGTGTTTTGGATTTTACATGCTCTGTACTATGACATTGGGCATCGGCCTTGGTAGACGACGTTGCTGGCATTTCATCGTCTCGGCCATGACTAGTGGCAGCAGCTTCAGCACGAGGTGGAAGTGGATCTTGATCTTTCCCTAATTTTGGAACCTCAACATTTTTGTTCTCCATATTTTAATAGGCACAACTAAAAGGCACCTCAGGTAAACAATGGAGATGGATGGATACTAGTATACATATGGATGGACGAGCGACTGCCGACACAGAGGTAGCTACAGCCGTGGACTACCGTACTGTGTCTGCTGCTAATATAGACTGGATGATAATGAGATAAAATTAATATATATATATATATATATATATATCACACTAGTACTGCAGCCGGACAGGTATATATTATGTAATGACGGACCTGCTGGACACTGTCTGTCAGCACTGCAGACTCCTAAAGTAAGCTACTAGTATCAAGAAGATAGAAAAAAAAATAAACCACGGGTAGGTGGTATACAATTATGGATGGACGAGCGACTGCCGACACAGAGGTAGCTACAGCCGTGGACTACCGTACTGTGTCTGCTGCTAATATAGACTGGATGATAATGAGATAAAATTAAAATATATATATATATATCACACTAGTACTGCAGCCGGACAGGTATATATTATGTAATGATGGACCTGCTGGACACTGTCTGTCAGCACTGCAGACTCCTAAAGTAAGCTACTAGTATCAAGAAGATAGAAAAAAAAAATAAACCACGGGTAGGTGGTATACAATTATGGATGGACGAGTGACTGCCGACACAGAGGTAGCTACAGCCGTGGACTACCGTACTGTGTCTGCTGCTAATATAGACTGGATGATAATGAGATAAAATTAAAATATATATATATATATATCTATCACACTAGTACTGCAGCCGGACAGGTATATATTATGTAATGACGGACCTGCTGGACACTGTCTGTCAGCACTGCAGACTCCTAAAGTAAGCTACTAGTATCAAGAAGATAGAAAAAAAAATAAACCACGGGTAGGTGGTATACAATTATGGATGGACGAGCGACTGCCGACACAGAGGTAGCTACAGCCGTGGACTACCATACTGTGTCTGCTGCTAATATAGACTGGATGATAATGAGATAAAATTAATATATATATATATATATCTATATCACACTAGTACTGCAGCCGGATAGGTATATATTATGTAATGACGGACCTGCTGGACACTGTCTGTCAGCACTGCAGACTCCTAAAGTAAGCTACTAGTATCAAGAAGATAGAAAAAAAAAAACCACGGGTAGGTGGTATACAATTATGGATGGACGAGCGACTGCCGACACAGAGGTAGCTACAGCCGTGGACTACCGTACTGTGTCTGCTGCTAATATAGACTGGATGATAATGAGATAAAATTAAAATATATATATATATATATATATATATATATATATATATCACACTAGTACTGCAGCCGGACAGGTATATATTATGTAATGACGGACCTGCTGGACACTGTCTGTCAGCACTGCAGACTCCTAAAGTAAGCTACTAGTATCAAGAAGATAGAAAAAGGGGCGTGGCCTGGCTGTGAATGCGGGAGGTCGTGCAGCACCCGAGCTCCTGCCCTAGTAGCAGTTTTAACTGCTCAAAACAACGAACAAATTAAAAATTATCTACCCTTCACCTGCTTGAGCCCCCCCAGCACTGAGTGAGGTGGTTGCGGAGCCGGCGGGTGCCTCCTGGACCCGTGCGGGTTGCGGCCTACCCTGCCAGTGGAAGCCGGGACCTCGAGTCTGGAGCTGCCCCGGACCGGAAGTGCGGTGCCCTGCGGCGGAGAACCTCACCGGAGATACCCTCTCCATCCCTGGAGCCCCCACACATCTCTCCTTACCTCCGTGAGTCTCCCCCCCCCCCGCTGCTACGAGCGGCGGCTCCCCGCGGGCCCGGCGTCTAACTCCGTGTGCAGGAGAGCGCGGCGCCGATCACGTGGTGCCGCTCCCGGGACCGGACGCGGCCGCCGCTGCCTCCAGCACTCGCCGCACGCCATCTGAGGCCCCACACAAGCTGCTGGGACGTCCACCAACACCACCACCGAGCTTTATCCACGGGCTGGGGCTACATGAGGCAGTCATACAGGCACTGGAGGGTGTGAGCCTGGCGGCGCCATCTTGACTCCTGGAAAGGTGCCCACGTAAGTCCCCATCCTCTACCGATCACCGCCAGACTGCCCCAGCTCCCTCACAGGGACCCTCTGCACCTACCTGCATCTGCTGTGGGGGACCCGCGGAGTCGGGGAGTGCTTTTAAGCACTCCTGCGGATTGCGGCCTTCCCCCCGGCCTAAAGCCTGGGGCTCGAGTTTGGAGCTGGGCCGGATCGACGGGCCGGGACAGACGTCTCGAAGAAGCTCGTCGCCTCTCTCCCTTCTCCCCCGTGCCCTCCATCAACCCTGAAGTGGATCCGGAGGGCGATCTGACCAGCTGAGGCCTCCTGTGTCCCTGCACGGAACACGGCGCTAGCTCCGGCGGAGGCGCCCGGAGCTCGAACTGCGGACCCGCTGGCCGGAGGAAGCCGGGATCGAGGTCGGGCGACGGGGTAAGTCAAGAGTATATCTCCCCCTGCGCCCCTTGCCCTGCGACCCGATCCCTGGTGCTGCGGCGAGCTGCGGCCTACTCCGTGAGCCGGAGCCGGGACCACAAGTTTGACGCCGGCCCGCCCGTGAGCCTCAGACCCGACCTACCCACGTTGGGATCCCCCACAGGCACCGGAAAGGCCCTTCCCTTCTGCTCTCCACACAATATACCACCCCCAAGCTAGCTCTGCCATTGCTGGTTGCTGGGGACTCCCCAGAGAAGCACCGCAGCTACCCTCCGTCCCCTCTCAGCTACCATCCCCATAGGGTTCAGACGTGCTGCTGGCCTCCGGCCTTGCAAAAGACCCGGCCTACCTCTGCATTGGGGCTCATCACAGCTTATTCCGGACCCTGCCGGTGGACTCCCCTCCCGCTACTGGCTGCAGACCTCCCTCACCGCTGAGTGGTGCTGCCCCCCGGTCACTGGCTGGTCCGTGCCCGGAGCACGCCTCCGCGATTCCAGGTCGGTGGAGGCCCTACGGGAGTCCCCCTCTCAACCCCGGATATCTACCCTCCGGGCCCTCCACGGGTCACCCCCATGGACCGGACACAGATAACTACAATATAATGCACCCGTAATGCTCTCGGCCTGCCTTCCCCGGTCCTGAGTCTCACCGCTTGAGCGCCGCCGCCAGCATCTCCCCTGCTGTCTATCCCCCCCCTCCCTACTCCCACGATGACCAGAGGTAATAAAAAATCCCAGGGGTCCGATCTTACACCATTCCTAACCAAAAAAAACACCCCAGCCATGAACAAGTCTGATACTCCCGGGCCCTCCCAGGCCCCTTCCGAATCGGAAGCCGAGGAAGACGATCATACGCCCCTTACCCGCAGAGACTTCCTCTCCCTCCTTAAGGAGATGCGGGATATCAAATCCTCAGTCCAAGCTCTACACTCCCTCAAATCAGATATCGCTGACATCGGCTCCAGAACTGACCAACTCGAAAGAAGGGTCGAGGAGGTGGTAACGTTCCAGCAAACGGTTGAAACCGACCTTCACCAAATCCGCCAAGATGTCGCCCACCTTAAGGAGGAGCATGAAGATCAAGACAACAGAGCAAGGAGAAATAATTTGCGGATCCGGGGTATCCCCGAGGAGGTCGAGCCTACTCACCTTGAGCTCTACCTCAAACGCCTCTTTGCACACCTATCGCCTGACACCCCTGAGGAACATCTCCTCCTGGACCGGGCCCACAGGGCCCTGCGGCCCCGCTCCCAGGACTCCTCCCAGCCCAGAGATGTCATTCTCCGACTACATTACTTCACGGCAAAGGAAGCCGTCATGAGGGAGGCCCGAAGATTAGGATCTGTGACTTTCCAAAACACCCCGCTTCAAATTTTTCAGGACTTATCCCCGCTCACTCTAGCTAAACGTAGGGACTTTAAACCCATTACCTCCCTACTGTCCCGCCACAACGTGAAGTACCGCTGGGGTTTCCCTTTCCGGATCCTCGTATGGCACCAAGGGAAACTTCTCACAGCCAAAGATCAATCAGAGGCCCAAACGCTCCTCTCCAAGCTGGGCATCTCCACCCCTGACCAAGATGCTCACCCGCCGCGCTTCCCGCCGCGGTCACAACGGGACACACCCCAATCTCCTCGCTCAGAATGGATCACGGTCCCATCTTCCGCGACCTCCCAAGCTCCACCTCCAGTTACCTGAGAACTCTCATCCCTCTACACAACCGCTTTTCACACAAAAATGGGGCGACCACCCTTGGTCGCACTCTCCCAATAGAAATTTTACGCTATTTCAGGGTCTCCGTAACCTGATCTCTTGTTTCCTCAGTTGTTGTTTTACAAATGCTTTATTGTTGCCCCCTGTTGAAACGTTTCAATGTTGCGAATATTAATGCCTAACTGCCTAAAATTACAAATGTCTCTATCCTGAAGTGATTCCATGCTATCCTCTGAGTTAAGTCCTTCCATCCTCCCCCCCCCTTCTCCTCTTCTTAACCCCACGGGGCTGGCGCTCCAGCTGTCTTCTCTTCCTGTCCTCTCTCTAGCTTTCTTCCTCAGGCTCCCCCCGGGGGAGGCTTGCCTACGATTATTTCCCGAGCGGCTCGTGATCCACGAACTGGGCCCCATGCCGCGCCCCCACAGGGCCACGCGCCCTACCGCTGACCTAGGTGCTCACCCGACACCTAGTACTCCCTCCCATTGTCAGCTCTACCGGTCCTGGCCCCCAATGCCAGATGACCAACTACCTTCCCACCCCTTCCGGTCTCCTCTCCCCCCCCTCCCTACGTGGACCACACTCTTTCCCACCTCATATACCTCCAATCTATCTCCCCCCCCCTTCCTACATCTCTAAACATTCCCGCTCTTTTTAATCTGCCTACTTCGCTGTTGTTTCCCCATGGGTCTCCGGGTTCTTTCTCATAATGTGAAGGGTCTGAATAGCCCTCAAAAGAGAGGTAAACTGTTTGCCTCCCTTAAACACCACAGAGGCGACCTGATCTTCCTACAGGAAACTCACTTTCTACACGACTCACATCCTACCCTCCATTGCAAACCATTCCCGGTCTCCTTTCACGCCTGCGATCACTCAGCCAAAAAACGTGGAGTAGCGATCCTATTTGCCCGTCACCTCACCTTCGAACTCTTAGACTCCCATACCGACAAAGACGGTCGATTCCTTGTCCTGGTGGGGAAACTTAACAATAATTTATGCACCCTGGTCAACGTCTACGCCCCTAACCAACGACAGGAACGGTTCTTCACAAGGCTGGATACTCTCCTCACACGAGTCCGAAGGGGCGACCTCATACTTGCAGGGGACTTTAACTCCGTCCTCAACCCACAGCTAGATCGTTCTACCGCCTCCCCTGCCCCTTCCCCGTCGGACTCCCTCCGCTCTAGATCCCTCCTCCGTCTCATGCGCTCTCAACTCCTCTATGACTCTTGGAGGATAAAAGATCCCTCTGCCCGCGATTACACCTTCTACTCCGCCCCACATAACTCCTACTCCCGAATTGATATGATCCTGCTCAGCCATGATCCGGCCTTGAATCTCCGGGATGCCCATATTCATCCACTAATTTGGTCCGACCACGCCCCCATATCCTGCGACCTGACAGGCTTGGTTTCTCGCCCTCGCCCCATGACATGGCGTCTCAACGATTCCCTCCTACACAACCCTGAGATAAACTCTCACCTCCAAAACATGATCTCTGATTACTTCGCCTTAAATGACCATCCCGACATTTCTAGGTCCACCCTCTGGCTGGCACACAAGGCTGTCCTTCGAGGGCACCTCATTAGCCTTGCCTCAAAAGCCAAAAAACAAACCCTCTCCCAATACAATAGACTCTCCATTAAACTCCATGCACTCGAGACCCTACACAAGGCGTCTTCCGACCCGACGGTCTTGTCCGAACTCCGCACCATTAAGGCGGAACTTGATCTTCTTCTCACTACACGGGTGGCCAAGCGTCTTAAGTGGCTTCGCCAGACCTTTTATGAGAAGGGCGACAAGGCGGACAAGATTCTGGCGGCACGACTCCGCTCTACGAGAGCCACAACCAACATTGTCACTATCAGGAACTCTCTCAACCAACTTGTTCAAGACCCCATAGCCATTAGAGCCGCTTTTCAATCTTACTATACTGATTTATACAACCTCCCGCCTCCCCCACCGGGTGACCCCTCCCAACCCCACGCTGACCTCATTTCCCACTTTCTCTCTGCTTCCAAACTACCCAGACTACCCCAGGACGCATTGGACTCCCTCAACAGGGAGATCACGGTGGAGGAGATCGCCCAGACTATCCTCATGCAAAAAACTGGCAAATCCCCGGGCCCGGACGGGTTTACGGCTCTGTACTACAAAAAATTCTCTGCCCTTCTCTCCCCACACCTGCATTCTCTCTTTAATGGGGTTGTCCAGGGCGACCTCTTTCCCCCTGAGATGCTAGAGGCCAGAATAGTGGTGATTCCCAAAGAAGGCAAAGATCCCCTTAACTGAGCCAGCTACCGCCCCATATCCCTCCTGAACCTAGACCTTAAAATTTTTGCCAAGATCCTGGCCACCCGTCTTAACCCATACCTCCCTTCCCTAGTTCACTACGATCAAGTAGGATTTATCCCGGGCCGCCAGGCAAGGGACAACACCAGGCGTGCTATTGACCTCATACATATCTCGAATTCCAGGAAAGCCCCCACTATCATACTCTCCTTAGACGCCGAAAAAGCATTTGACCGAATCTCCTGGGATTTCTTGAGACCCGCCCTAGAGGCCTATGGCCTATCTGGCGGCTTTCTCACAAGCATTCTAGCATTATACTCCACTCCCACTGCCACCGTCCTTATCAATGGTATCCCATCCGCCCCACTTAGTATTGCCAACGGCACACGTCAGGGCTGCCCTCTCTCCCCCCTAATATTTGCCCTCATTATAGAACCACTTGCTTCTCAAATTAGAGCACACCCGGACATACACGGTATACAGGTGGGCCCCACAAATCCCAAAATTTCTCTCTTTGCAGACGACATCCTACTCTCTCTATCCCAGCCCCTCATCTCACTCCCAAATCTATTCTCGCTACTACAAGCCTACAGTCTTATATCAGGATATAAAATCAATTATTCCAAATCTGAGGCCATGATGCTTCATACCCCCCAACGTGAGGCCGAGTCCCTCCGTACCAACTTCAATTTTAAATGGCAACCCAAGAAGATCAAATACTTAGGGATATACCTAACTCCTCGATACGACTGCCTCTTCCGAGAAAACTTTCCACCCCTCCTTACCAAAACACTAGCTGACTTGACCTCTTGGAACAGTCTTTTCATCTCGTGGCTGGGCAGGATCATAGCGGTTAAAATGACCATTCTCCCCAAATGGCTCTACCTTTTCCAGACCCTTCCCGTGGCAGTCCCGACCACCTTCCTCCGCACTATCCAACGAGCCCTCACACGCTTTATTTGGAACCACAGACCTCCCCGCATAGCCGCCAATACTCTGAAAAGACCAACCTCCGCGGGTGGTAGAGGCCTTCCCGACGTCAAACTATACTACCTTGCTTCCCACCTATCCCACATTGTCACCTCATACGCTCCTCCAGGATCGGTGTCCTGGCTGGACATCGAAGCAGCCTTCATGGCCATACCAGACCTGTCCCCCCTATGGGGCCTCTCCCCCACCTCTCGATCCCCAGCCTCTAAGCATCTCCCTACCATCAAATTCAATCTCAAAACATGGGACGCTCTCTCTTTGAATTGGGGTCTCACTACCATACCCTCACCCTTGACCCCCATCTGGCAAAACCCCAAGTTTCCCTCCGGACTCTCTACTACGAGATCCCGAATGTGGACAACACTGGGCCTTAAATTTCCGACGGACTTTGCCGATCGAGGCCAATGGTTGTCCCTGCCCGACCTCCAGCGGAAAACTCCCTCACAACCACTTAATCCCTTCCAATACCTACAAATACGCCACTTTCTGGCCTCCTTCCCCTCTACCGCCTTACTCCGCGCCCTTACTCCCTTTGAATCCCTATGCGTCAACTCCCATTCCTCCAAAGGTATAATCTCCCAACTCTACTCTCTCCTACTAGACTCCTCCCTCCCTTCTTCCCGGCCCCATGAACTCGCATGGGAACAAGACCTCGGACCTCCTCCAGAAACAGAGGACTGGGAGGACATGAGGCTGGGGATCGCTAAAAGCTCCATTGCCACTGCCTTTAAGGAAACGGCCTACAAAATCTACTACCGCTGGTACTACACCCCTGACCGACTTAACAAAATTTTCCCGTCCTCCTCCCCGTCCTGTTGGAGAAACTGCGGAGATAGAGGCACTATGCTCCACATATGGTGGACCTGCCCAGTAATTGTGCCCTTCTGGGACTTGGTCTACTCCCTCCTTAACTCACTTCTAGACCCTCCTGTCCGGAAAGACCCCTGGACCTCCCTGCTATGTTATCCCCCCCCACTCCTCAATAAATTCTCCCAAAAGCTAACCTCACATATTTTAGCAGCAGCAAAATCATTGATTGCCCTCAACTGGAAGAACCCCTCCCCACCTTCCCTACTCTCCCTTAAAGCTAAAATTTGGCACATCGCCTCAATGGAAAAGATCACATATTATCTCCACGACCGGGGCCACGTCTTCGAGCAGGTTTGGGCTCCTTGGCTCGCCGCCGAACGTAGAAACTAGTCTCCCCTCCTTTAGAACATCCCCCTCCCCCCCAGGGACCCATGGGCCCCTACCGCTCTCTCCCTCCGACAATTCTCTCTAATCCACCCCCCCACCCCCCGCTCTAACTTCCCTTCCTCCCTGCTGCTCTCTTCGTCCACACCCCCTTTCTGAATCTCCTCCCCCCTCTTATTCTGACTTTACTTGTTCTCATGGTATACATCATGTATAGACACAAATGTGGTCCTCCCCCCTCCCCCCCCCCCCCCCCAAACCCCATGTTTGAACTTGATTGTCTCTCCCTCACTGTTTAATCTTGTTATATGCTTGAAAAATGTGGTCTACCCCGGACACTGGCTATGTTGGCCGCATGTCCCATGTATTTTCAGTATGCTCTCTGTACCTACCTGACCACGCATAAATAAAGTATTTCAAAAAAAAAAAGAAGATAGAAAAAAAAAATAAACCACGGGTAGGTGGTATACAATTATGGATGGACGAGCGACTGCCGACACAGAGGTAGCTACAGCCATGGACTACCGTACTGTGTCTGCTGCTAATATAGACTGGATTATAATGAGATAAAATTAAAAAATATATATATATATATATATATATCACACTAGTACTGCAGCCGGACAGGTATATATTATGTAATGACGGACCTGCTGGACACTGTCTGTCAGCACTGCAGACTCCTAAAGTAAGCTACTAGTATCAAGAAGATAGAAAAAAAAAATAAACCACGGGTAGGTGGTATACAATTATGGATGGACGAGCGACTGCCGACACAGAGGTAGCTACAGCCGTGGACTACCGTACTGTATCTGCTGCTAATATAGACTGGATGATAATGAGATAAAATTAAAATATATATATATATATATCACACTAGTACTGCAGCCGGACAGGTATATATTATGTAATGACGGACCTGCTGGACACTGTCTGTCAGCACTGCAGACTCCTAAAGTAAGCTACTAGTATCAAGAAGATAGAAAAAAAAAATAAACCACGGGTAGGTGGTATACAATTATGGATGGACGAGCGACTGCCGACACAGAGGTAGCTACAGCCGTGGACTACCGTACTGTGTCTGCTGCTAATATAGACTGGATTATAATGAGATAAAATTAAAATATATATATATATATATCACACTAGTACTGCAGCCGGACAGGTATATATTATGTAATGACGGACCTGCTGGACACTGTCTGTCAGCACTGCAGACTCCTAAAGTAAGCTACTAGTATCAAGAAGATAGAAAAAATAAATAAACCACAGGTAGGTGGTATACAATTATGGATGGACGAGCGACTGCCGACACAGAGGTAGCTACAGCCGTGGACTACCGTACTGTGTCTGCTGCTAATATAGACTGGATGATAATGAGATAAAATTAAAATATATATATATATATATATATCTATATCACACTAGTACTGCAGCCGGACAGGTATATATTATGTAATGACGGACCTGCTGGACACTGTATGTCAGCACTGCAGACTCATAAAGTAAGCTACTAGTATCAAGAAGATAGAAAAAAAAAAAACACGGGTAGGTGGTATACAATTATGGATGGACGAGCGACTGCCGACACAGAGGTAGCTACAGCCGTGGACTACCGTACTGTGTCTGCTGCTAATATAAACTGGATGATAATGAGATAAAATTAAAATATATATATATATATATATCACACTAGTACTGCAGCCGGACAGGTATATATTATGTAATGACGGACCTGCTGGACACTGTCTGTCAGCACTGCAGACTCCTAAAGTAAGCTACTAGTATCAAGAAGATAGAAAAAAAAAAGAAACCACGGGTAGGTGGTATACAATTATGGATGGACGAGCGACTGCCGACACAGAGGTAGCTACAGCCGTGGACTACCGTACTGTGTCTGCTGCTAATATAGACTGGATGATAATGAGATAAAATTGAAATATATATATATATATATCTCACTAGTACTGCAGCCGGACAGGTATATATTATGTAATGACGGACCTGCTGGACACTGTCTGTCAGCACTGCAGACTCCTAAAGTAAGCTACTAGTATCAAGAAGATAGAAAAAAAAAAGAAACCACGGGTAGGTGGTATACAATTATGGATGGACGAGCGACTGCCGACACAGAGGTAGCTACAGCCGTGGACTACCGTACTGTGTCTGCTGCTAATATAGACTGGATGATAATGAGATAAAATTAATATATATATATATATATATATATATATATATCACACTAGTACTGCAGCCGGACAGGTATATATTATGTAATGACGGACCTGCTGGACACTGTCTGTCAGCACTGCAGACTCCTAAAGTAAGCTACTAGTATCAAGAAGATAGAAAAAAAAAATAAACCACGGGTAGGTGGTATACAATTATGGATGGACGAGCGACTGCCGACACAGAGGTAGCTACAGCCGTGGACTACCGTACTGTGTCTGCTGCTAATATAGACTGGATGATAATGAGATAAAATTAAAAAATATATATATATATCACACTAGTACTGCAGCCGGACAGGTATATATTATGTAATGACGGACCTGCTGGACACTGTCTGTCAGCACTGCAGACTCCTAAAGTAAGCTACTAGTATCAAGAAGATAGAAAAAAAAATAAACCACGGGTAGGTGGTATACAATTATGGATGGACGAGCGACTGCCGACACAGAGGTAGCTACAGCCGTGGACTACCGTACTGTGTCTGCTGCTAATATAGACTGGATGATAATGAGATAAAATTAAAATATATATATATATATATATATATATCACACTAGTACTGCAGCCGGACAGGTATATATTATGTAATGACGGACCTGCTGGACACTGTCTGTCAGCACTGCAGACTCCTAAAGTAAGCTACTAGTATCAAGAAGATAGAAAAAATAAATAAACCACGGGTAGGTGGTATACAATTATGGATGGACGAGCGACTGCCGACACAGAGGTAGCTACAGCCGTGGACTACCGTACTGTGTCTGCTGCTAATATAGACTGGATGATAATGAGATAAATTTAAAATATATATATATATATATATATATCACACTAGTACTGCAGCCGGACGTGTATATATGATGTAATGACGGACCTGCTGGACACTGTCTGTCAGCACTGCAGACTCCTAAAGTAAGCTACTAGTATCAAGAAGATAGAAAAAAAAATAAACCACGGGTAGGTGGTATACAATTATGGATGGACGAGCGACTGCCGACACAGAGGTAGCTACAGCCGTGGACTACCGTACTGTGTCTGCTGCTAATATAGACTGGATGATAATGAGATAAAATTAAAATATATATATATATATCACACTAGTACTGCAGCCGGACAGGTATATATTATGTAATGACGGACCTGCTGGACACTGTCTGTCAGCACTGCAGACTCCTAAAGTAAGCTACTAGTATCAAGAAGATAGAAAAAAAAATAAACCACGGGTAGGTGGTATACAATTATGGATGGACGAGCGACTGCCGACACAGAGGTAGCTACAGCCGTGGACTACCGTACTGTGTCTGCTGCTAATATAAACTGGATGATAATGAGATAAAATTAAAATATATATATATATCACACTAGTACTGCAGCCGGACAGGTATATATTATGTAATGACGGACCTGCTGGACACTGTCTGTCAGCACTGCAGACACCTAAAGTAAGCTACTAGTATCAAGAAGATAGAAAAAAAAAATAAACCACGGGTAGGTGGTATACAATTATGGATGGACGAGCGACTGCCGACACAGAGGTAGCTACAGCCGTGGACTACTGTACTGTGTCTGCTGCTAATATAGACTGGATGATAATGAGATAAAATTAAAAAAAAAATATATATATATATATATATATATATCACACTAGTACTGCAGCCGGACAGGTATATATTATGTAATGACGGACCTGCTGGACACTGTCTGTCAGCACTGCAGACTCCTAAAGTAAGCTACTAGTATCAAGAAGATAGAAAAAAAAATAAACCACGGGTAGGTGGTATACAGTTATGGATGGACGAGCGACTGCCGACACAGAGGTAGCTACAGCCGTGGACTACCGTACTGTGTCTGCTGCTAATATAGACTGGATGATAATGAGATAAAATTGAAATATATATATATATATCTCACTAGTACTGCAGCCGGACAGGTATATATTATGTAATGACGGACCTGCTGGACACTGTCTGTCAGCACTGCAGACTCCTAAAGTAAGCTACTAGTATCAAGAAGATAGAAAAAAAAATAAACCACGGGTAGGTGGTATACAATTATGGATGGACGAGCGACTGCCGACACAGAGGTAGCTACAGCCGTGGACTACCGTACTGTGTCTGCTGCTAATATAGACTGGATGATAATGAGATAAAATTAAAATATATATATATATATCACACTAGTACTGCAGCCGGACAGGTATATATTATGTAATGACGGACCTGCTGGACACTGTCTGTCAGCACTGCAGACTCCTAAAGTAAGCTACTAGTATCAAGAAGATAGAAAAAAAAATAAACCACGGGTAGGTGGTATACAATTATGGATGGACGAGCGACTGCCGACACAGAGGTAGCTACAGCCGTGGACTACCGTACTGTGTCTGCTGCTAATATAGACTGGATGATAATGAGATAAAATTAAAATATATATATATATATATATATATATATATCACACTAGTACTGCAGCCGGACAGGTATATATTATGTAATGACGGACCTGCTGGACACTGTCAGCACTGCAGACTCCTAAAGTAAGCTACTAGTATCAAGAAGATAGAAAAAAAAAATAAACCACGGGTAGGTGGTATACAATTATGGATGGACGAGCGACTGCCGACACAGAGGTAGCTACAGCCGTGGACTACCGTACTGTGTCTGCTGCTAATATAGACTGGATGATAATGAGATAAAATTAAAATATATATATATATATATATATCACACTAGTACTGCAGCCGGACAGGTATATATTATGTAATGACGGACCTGCTGGACACTGTCTGTCAGCACTGCAGACTCCTAAAGTAAGCTACTAGTATCAAGAAGATAGAAAAAAAAAATAAACCACGGGTAGGTGGTATACAATTATGGATGGACGAGCGACTGCCGACACAGAGGTAGCTACAGCCGTGGACTACCGTACTGTGTCTGCTGCTAAAATAGACTGGATGATAATGAGATAAAATTAAAATATATATATATATATATCACACTAGTACTGCAGCCGGACAGGTATATATTATGTAATGACGGACCTGCTGGACACTGTCTGTCAGCACTGCAGACTCCTAAAGTAAGCTACTAGTATCAAGAAGATAGAAAAAAAAAAAAAACCACGGGTAGGTGGTATACAATTATGGATGGACGAGCGACTGCCGACACAGAGGTAGCTACAGCCGTGGACTACCGTACTGTGTCTGCTGCTAATATAGACTGGATGATAATGAGATAAAATTAAAATATATATATATATATATATATATATATATATCACACTAGTACTGCAGCCGGACAGGTATATATTATGTAATGACGGACCTGCTGGACACTGTCTGTCAGCACTGCAGACTCCTAAAGTAAGCTACTAGTATCAAGAAGATAGAAAAAATAAATAAACCACGGGTAGGTGGTATACAATTATGGATGGACGAGCGACTGCCGACATAGAGGTAGCTACAGCCGTGGACTACCGTACTGTGTCTGCTGCTAATATAGACTGGATGATAATGAGATAAAATTAAAATATATATATATATATATATATATATCACACTAGTACTGCAGCCGGACAGGTATATATTATGTAATGACGGACCTGCTGGACACTGTCTGTCAGCACTGCAGACTCCTAAAGTAAGCTACTAGTATCAAGAAGATAGAAAAAAAAAATAAACCACGGGTAGGTGGTATACAATTATGGATGGACGAGCGACTGCCGACACAGAGGTAGCTACAGCCGTGGACTACCGTACTGTGTCTGCTGCTAATATAGACTGGATGATAATGAGATAAAATTAAAATATATATGTATCACACTAGTACTGCAGCCGGATAGGTATATATTATGTAATGACGGACCTGCTGGACACTGTCTGTCAGCACTGCAGACTCCTAAAGTAAGCTACTAGTATCAAGAAGATAGAAAAAAAAATAAACCACGGGTAGGTGGTATACAATTATGGATGGACGAGCAACTGCCGACACAGAGGTAGCTACAGCCGTGGACTACCGTACTGTGTCTGCTGCTAATATAGACTGGATGATAATGAGATAAAATTAAAATATATATATATATATATATCACACTAGTACTGCAGCCGGACAGGTATATATTATGTAATGACGGACCTGCTGGACACTGTCTGCAGAATGCGTTTATAAAAACACCACACGACGAGTGTTTAACTTTTTCAGGCAGACAATCACAATATACTGGTGGTCAGCAGACAATCACAATACTGGTGGTCATTGGTCACTGGTCAGTCACACTGGCAGTGGCACTCTGGCAGCAAAAGTGTGCACTGTACTTAAAATATGTACTCCTGCTATAACTGCTCCCCAGTCTCCCCCACAATTAAGCTGTGTGAGCACTGCAGTGAGCACTCAGCAGTCAGATAATGATATACAGTATATGATGCAGCACACTGGGCTGAGCACAGATATGGTATGTGTGACTGTGTCACACTGTGTATCGTTTTTTTTCAGGCAGAGAACGGATTCATTAAACTGGTGGCACTGGTCACTGCCACTGGTCACACTATCAGCAGCAAGTAGTACTCCTCCTAGATTATGCTCCCCAAAATTTGTGTCTCTTTCTCTCTAGTACTATTAGTCACTCTAAACGGAGAGGACGCCAGCCACGTCCTCTCCCTATCAATCTCAATGCACGTGTGAAAAATGGCGGCGACGCGCAGCTCCTTATATAGAATCCGAGTCTCGCGATAGAATCCGAGCCTCGCGAGAATCCGACAGCGGGATGATGACGTTCGGGCGCGCTCGGGTTAACCGAGCAAGGCGGGAGGATCCGAGCCTGCTCGGCCCCGTGTAAAAAAAGCTGAAGTTCGGCGGGTTCGGATTCAGAGAAACCGAACCCGCTCATCTCTAATTCCCACACTTTATATCCCTTTACTATTACTATTTTTTAGTGTGATGCCCTGGGGGAGGGGGGGGGGGGTAAGGGGGGGGGGGCTGGTCCTTTGCTGGATCATGTTTGGGGGTTCCCTGCATTCCAGATGGCGTTCTGGTGGCACTGCAGTTGCAGACAGGATGGCACTTAAAAAAACTAGACCCCAAACAGCACATCATGCAAAGAAGAAAAAGAGATGCAATGAGGTAGCTGTATGACTAAGCTAAGCGACACAAGTGTGTGGCACAAACACCTGGCCCATCTAGGAGTGGCACTGCAGTTGCAGACAGGATGGAACTTAAAAAACTAGTCCCCAAACAGCACATCATGCAAAGAAGTAAAAAAAGGTGCAATGAGGTAGCTGTATAACTAAGCTAAGCAACACCTGGCCCATCTAGTAGTGGCTCTGCAGTGGCAGACAGGGTGGCAGATTTAAAAACTAGTACCCAAACAGCACATCATGCAAATAAGTAAACGAGGTGCAATGAGGTAGCTGTATGACTAAGCTAAGCGACATAAGTGTGTGGCACAAACACCTGGCCCATTTAGGAGTTGCACTGCAGTTGCAGACAGGATGGCCTGACTCAGATCCGGGCTCGGGTAATGAAGTTCAGGGGGGTTCGGTTTTCAGGGAACCGAACCCACTCATCTCTAGTATTTATCCCATTTTAGTATTATTTATGGTATAATGTGCTACTCTCCTCCTCTCTCTGTGGGTGCCATCTCCTCCTTCTGCTCACTCAACCGCAGTGCAAGCTCTGCATTCTCATGCAGGGGAGGAGAAGGGTGAGGAGGTGGTCCTATAAGCACACCTGAAGGGTAAACCATAATTCTGGATCAACCCCCAAAATCCAGGACATGTAGAGAGCATGACACCAAAGTTTTATGGGTGGCAGCACTAAGGTGACATTGAGCCTTGGACGGCCCCAAGCATTGTTGCTTAGTGGGGATAGCAATCCAAAAGCCTCAAACCTCATTAAGTTAGCAGTGACCTGGAACAATAACTGCTATTGTAAGTGAGGTCGTGAAGGAGCAGCAGGGAATGAGCAGGGCAAGTGGCTTTATGTTTGTGATATGAGGCTCTGAGGCAGGGATGTTGAGAGCTGTGATGAGCCCAGGTAGTAGGAGGGTGGCAAAATCGGTGAGGCATGGCCACGCCCAAAATAATTTTTAAAAAAGTACTATATGATGGGGCAGATTGGACCCATCACCTCCTACGTAACACTTGCAGGGAGAGAGAGGAGGCTTCCGCTGCTCAGCGACAGCAGCCATCCTGGACCCGCAGCAGCACAGCAAACAGCAGCATTGCAACACAAGACGGGGAGACAGAGACTGGAAGAGACTAGCAGACACAGTCCACATATCTATGTTATAACTTATGTCTCTTTCTGTTTACTTCAGATTTGCTCCTGCTTCTTTGAATGTTTTAAGTATATGTTCAGTAACTGCAATATATCACTTTGTGCGGGTTGGGTATGTGTATCCCCTTTGTGCATTATTTCTGAGTATGCACAAACACCACTTTAGTTTATGTCACATCAGTTTCATATTTAATATGGAACACAAAGTTGTTTGCTTGGAGAGGGTATTAGGAACATATACAAACTAGAACCAATTCTGCATTGACGGTTGAAGCATCTTGGAGCAGGCTGTGAGCCTGTGTTTCGTCCTACCATCCTCACTAGATGCTTTATCCCTTCTGCTAGTAGCTCTAATACTACATGTGTGGCTGTAACACAAAGCGGTATCCATCCATGTCTGTGATGTTAGTGTATTAGAATGCTTAATATTTGTAGACACTCCCTTAGTAATATGTGTAAGCCTGAATCTTAAGTGATGGTCCCTGGGACCAGGGGGATGCTGGGAAGTGGGTGGTCCAGTGTGCAGTGTTCCTGAAGTTGGTGATGGAATAAAAACAGCACAGCAGTGAACTCACATGTCTCTGTGTCCTTATGACTGGATTTACAAACATATGAACAAAATATGGTGTCAGAAGAAGTTTAACTTGGACTTCTAGTGCTCTCAGAGTGTGAAAGAATCCTGCAGCAGTCTGTCAGGCTGTGATACTCAGTCTCTGCAAAGCCTGCCGTGTGCTCCTCTCTTCAAACAGTGAGTAACCATGGATAAACTGGCTCCTCCAACCGGCATGCTGATGTCTGGTAACTTATCTGAAAACTGGAAAAGATTTAAGCAAAGGTTTAATATATATCTTGCTTCATGTGGAGCTGATATAGAGGCTGACAAAACAAAGGCATCCATTTTCCTCCATGTGATAGGAGAGGATGTGCTGGACATTTATAATAGTTTTCCGTTTGCTGAAGGGCAGAATATGGTGCTATCTTCTATAATGCAAAAGTTTGAAGATTACTTTGTGCCAAGGAAAAATGTGACATATGAAAGATATAAGTTTTTCACATGTGATCAGAAGTCTGTAGATGGATTTGATCAGTATGTTACAGAGCTGCAATCACTCAGTAAAACCTGTGAGTTTGGTGATTTAAAGGATTCACTGATTAGAGATCGTATTGTCTGTGGAATACCTGATAATGGACTCAGAGAGAGACTGCTGAGAGAGCAAGACCTAACACTAGACAAGGCAGTGACTATGTGTAGATCTGCAGAAATAACTAGATTTCAAGCCAAAACATTACACAAGGAAGTTGATGCTGCTGTCCATGTATGCAGAAAACAGAGCCAAGCAAACCTCCATTCTCAAGAATGAATCAGTCTAAGACACAGTCTAATAAGGAAATGTGTAAGAAAAAAGGGAGTACACTGAGCGCTTAGGTGAGTGAAACTGCAATATGATTGTCAGCAGCCTCTTGTAGAAGGGAATTGCCAATCCCTTAATACACAAAAATACCAAAGAAGACCAAGTGGCGCTTAACAATCATGTAGTATGAAACATTTAATAAAAATACACATAAAATACAATGCAACAACCTCCCGGGGGTGTGATACAATATTAAAACATCACAATAGTATTAATAAACAATGTGGTATATCTAAACACCTGGTGTTTGATTAGAGCACCAGTTGGAAACGTATAATGAAGGTTCAATTACCAATGTTAACACGGGAGTCTCAGGTTTGAGCAGAGAACAATATATACACACTAGAATGTGCAACTGCAGGATATTTTACAAATAACTAGCTCACAGTGGCGTGCCCACAGGTTGTTACCCGTAACCCGGGTTAAAATGCGTTGTTCAGCCAATGTGAGCAAATGTTATAATGAATGAAAATATGTGCACCTGTTATCACTGGGCAGGAGCTTTTGATTCCTGCTCCCTGGTGCTGTCCCGTTAGCCAGGGAGATGTTGAACACCAGAGCCTCAGCGATAGATGGAGAGCAGTGCTGCGGTGCACGAGGAACTTGATTTAGCCGTCCTCACCAAGACGCTGCCGCATCCGAGAGCTCCGTATCCCCCTGCACGGAGACCGACAACTGTTGGAGCCGGAATGGTGGCAAGGGTCAGGCCAAGTGCACTGACCAGCGGCCCGTCTGTCGCTCGTGCTGCCAGGCAGTGTAGAGGCGGCTGTAGCTGGAGCCGTGTAGGTTAGAAGCTGCGGGCTGGGATCCCCGAGCCGCAGCAATCAATCTGGATTCCTGTGCACTGCTCTGGTAGGGGATGAACGTACACAGCGGTACCAATCCTCGTAGAATGTCCTGTATTCCTTAACGCGTTTCAACGCCAGCAGGGCGTCTTTCTCAAAAGGCAGGTATATGGCATCCATTTTCCTCCATGTGATAGGAGAGGATGTGCTGGACATTTATAATAGTTTTCCGTTTGCTGAAGGGCAGAATATGGTGCTATCTTCTATAATGCAAAAGTTTGAAGATTACTTTGTGCCAAGGAAAAATGTGACATATGAAAGATATAAGTTTTTCACATGTGATCAGAAGTCTGTAGATGGATTTGATCAGTATGTTACAGAGCTGCAATCACTCAGTAAAACCTGTGAGTTTGGTGATTTAAAGGATTCACTGATTAGAGATCGTATTGTCTGTGGAATACCTGATAATGGACTCAGAGAGAGACTGCTGAGAGAGCAAGACCTAACACTAGACAAGGCAGTGACTATGTGTAGATCTGCTGAAATAACTAGATTTCAAGCCAAAACATTACACAAGGAAGTTGATGCTGCTGTCCATGTATGCAGAAAACAGAGCCAAGCAAACCTCCATTCTCAAGAATGAAGCAGTCTAAGACACAGTCTAATAAGGAAATGTGTAGTAGATGTGGAAATGTGGAAATGCTCACAATCCTAAAATGTGCCCGGCTTATGGTAAAACCTGCATGAAATGTGGTAGACTTAATCACTTTGCCAAATGCTGTAAAATGAAAAGTGAAACAACCAATGTGCATGCTGTTAAACAAACAGAGGAATTTTTTGTGGATTGCATTGAACTTTGCAGTGCAGATAAGAAAGAATGGATTGTCCCTTTAACTGTGAACGAGATTGTCATTCCCTTTAAGCTTCATACTGGCGCACAGGTGAATTTAATATCGTTTCAAGACTATAAGACTTTTAGCGTAAAACCTAAAATTCATCCATCCAAAGTGAAAGTTACAGGGTACACTGGGGAGGAAATTCCTGTGAAAGGTATATGCTTAGTGACACTGAAATATAAGGGACAACAGTTTAAAACATCTCTACTGATTGTGGATAAAAATGTGCAACCGATTCTAGGATTATGTTCCTGTGAGAAACTAAGCTTGCTAAAGAAAGTTTTTATGGTGACATCACAAGTAGATGACTGCAAATCGATGTTTAAAGAATACAGAGACTTGTTTGAAGTCTAGGTTGTTTGCCTGGAGAGCATAAAATAAATATAGACACGCAAGTTTCTTCAGTGATACACCCCTGTAGAAAAGTGCCGTTTGCGCTGAGAGAAAAACTGAAACAAGAGTTAAATCGCATGGAAGCCTTGGGTGTGATACAGAAAGTTGATGAGCCTACTGAACGGGTAAGCTCCTTAGTAATTGTTGAAAAGAAAAATGGACAACTCAGAATATGTCTAGACCCCAGAGATTTAAACAAAGCTATTAAACGAGAACATTTCAAACTACCAACCAGAGATGAAATCATGTCGCAATTTGGGGGAGCAAAATGGTTCAGTAAATTGGACGCATCTTAAGGATTCTGGCAAATGAAGCTAGATGAGGCCAGCTCAAAGCTTTGTACATTTAATACACCAGAAGGTCGATACAGATTTCTTTGACTACCATATGGAATATTGTCTGCTCCAGAAGTATATCACAAAAGATACAAATGATTTTTGAACATATTCCTGGTGTTGAAACAATGATGGATTACATTATTGTCTGGGGATCTACAAAGGAAGAAAATGATTCTAGATTGAGACAAGTAATGGAACTTGTCAAGAAAGTGAATCTAAAGCTAAACAAGGACAAATGTGAATTTGGAGTGAATACACTTACCTTTATGGGCGACGTGGTCTCAGATCAAGGTGTAAAACCAGACCCAAGGAAAATATCAGCCATAGTGAACATGGAACGTCCTAACAACAAAGACGACGTCAGAAGATTCCTAGGAATGATTACTTACTTAGGAAAGTTTATTTCCCAACTCTCTGAATGAACAGCCTCTCTTAGATGGTTGTTGGACAAAGATAACAAGTGGATGTGGTCACATGAACAAGAAGAAAGTTGGCAAAACTTGAAACAGATCATTACAGAGCAACCAGTGCTAAAATTCTTTGATCCTGCGAAAAGAATAAGAATTTCAGCAGATGCTTCGCAATTTGGCCTAGGCTCAGTGCTGTTACAAGAACATGAGGATACATGGCAACCAGTAATCTATGCATCAAGAGCACTGACAAGTGCTAAAACAAGGTATGCTCAGATAGAATAAGAACTTCTAGCGATCACATATGCATGTGAGCGATTTCATCAGTTTGTGTATGGTCAAACATTTACAGGGGAAACTGACCACAAGCCATTGGTAGCTATCATGACTAAATCATTACATGACTGTCCCATGAGAATTCAACGAATGCTTATCAGACTACAGAAATATGATGTACACTTGCTGTACTGTCCTGTACCTATCCTGTTTGATCGTAGCTTCTCTACCAGTGTCTCTTGCAAGACAAGAACAGATTAGGAAAGAAACTTAGACAGATGACACAATGAAAGTGTTGAAAGATATCATTCTGAAAGGTTGGCCAGCAGAAAAACATGCGTGCCCACTGTCTATCCATGATTATTGGATGTACCGCAGTGACCTTACAGTTGTTGATGGTATTATTTACAAAGGCAATAGGTTTGTAATACCTGCACGACTAAGAAAAACTATGCTGTGCAAGATACATGAAGGCCACTTAGGAGAAAAAAAATGTAAGTGGAGAGCGTGTGAAGTTATGTATTGGCCAAGAATGAACCAAGACATAGCACAGACTACAGCTACATGTGAATTATGTCTTACGTATAGACGGAAACAACAAGTCGAGCCACTGAGTCCTCACGCAGTGCCAGAGAGACCGTACCAGAAAGTTGGCGCAGATTTGTTTGATTGTAATGGGAAAACGTACATTGTCGTGACTGATTATTACTCTAACTACCCTGAGGTGAAGGCACTACATACAACTACTAGTATAGCCGTAATCAATTGCATGAAGTCAATCTTTGCCAGGCATGGTGTTCCTATGGAAGTGTTCTCTGACAATGGTCCTCAGTTTTCCAGTGCTGAATTTAGACAATTTGCTGATCAGTGGGAATTTGTCCATACTACGTCAAGTCCCCACTATCCACGCTCAAATGGGTTGGTGGAAAGTTCAGTAAAAACTGTAAATAGTCTCATGAAAACAGCTCAAGAAGGTAAAGAAGATTTCTACAAAAGTCTTTTAATCTACCGCAGTACACCTTTACAGAATGGACTTTCTCCTGCACAAATGCTGATGGGAAGGAGGATTAGAGCAAATTTCCCGATACATGATGAACTGCTTAATACACATAACTCAGCGTTGGTCAGACTGAGTAAGGAATGTCAACAGGTGAAACAGGAACTGTTCCATGACAGGCAAACAAAAAGCTTATCTGATCTAAAATCGGGTGACCAAGTCTGTCTCAGAGATCACGAGAAGGGTATTTGGGTGCAGAAAGGTACTGTGCAAGCACAAGTAGCACCAAGATCTTATACTATACGTACAGAGCGTGGAACGGAAGTGAGAAGAAATCGGGTGGATTTAAGATCTCAACCTAACCATAATGAAGACAACATGACTGAAGAAGACCCTTCATCTGACATGTATGATGATCCTGATAATGGTGAACAAACCACGATTCTAGAAAGGTCCAACATAGTAGATGAAACACAGACTGTGTATGAAAGACCCAAAAGGGAAATACGCAGACCTGAGAGACTCATTGAAACGTGTCAGATGATGTTCTTAATATGACGTTGTTAATTGTTGCATTGAAGCGTATAGGGCTTATCTTTAAAGAAAAGAGGATGTGATGTTAGTGTATTAGAATGCTAAATATTTGTAGACACTCCCTTAGTAATATGTGTAAGCCTGAATGTTCAGTGATGGTCCCTGGGACCAGGGGGATGCTGGGAAGTGGGTGGTCCAGTGTGCAGTGTGCCTGGAGTTGGTGATGGAATAAAAACAGCACTGCAGTGAACTCACATGTCTCTGTGTCCTTATGACTGGATTTACAAACATATGAACAAAACAAGGTCCAGACAGGAATCTCCCAGGTGTGACTGAGTGCATTCTGTGCACCCTCTGGACGGAGGTGATGTTGGGAATGTCATGGGCATGCATTTAAAGCTCTATACAATTCTGAGTCATGCATTAGGGCAAGGAAAGCCTTTTTCTGATGGATCTTTTGCACCCAGGATGGAGAGCAAGTGCAGATATGTAAAATTAATAGATAGCATGACTTACCCCACAGATTCTGCAGTGATGGATGTACCTGTGTACTACTGCTATCACCCAGCCATGCTATATCAGAGATGGGCAGGGAAAAGCAAGAAAGTTTAATTGAATTAATGTGATGGTTCTAGAGCTGTAGGTGGTTTTGATGTGACATTTATGCTTTTGCACAGTACATAATTTTATATTTTTCTATAGATACAAACAAAACTCAGCTTTAATTGAACTAAACACTAAAGGAAATCTGGATAATAATTTAAGAGCACCCTTTCTTGCTCTCATTCACTGATATCAGTCTGTAAGAGTAAGATTATACCTGCAAACACCGGAGGTCTAAGCAGTAAAACTATGCGCTATGAATGTGACCATGCCGCGGTGGCATTTTTAAACAAGTTCCAATTTTTATGCAACGTGTTATAGTGACACCTGCATCCTCAGCGTGCAGCAGTGCAACACCTTCCAACCCCTCTACAAATCAGGACAAACGTCCGATCATGGGACCATGTGACAGTAATATAAAAATCAGGTCTCTCAAAAAATAATTGTGGGCTATACAGTACCCCCAAAACATCTGTTTGTTTTTCTGTGGAGTACCCGCAAACATTAAGTATTACATGCAGCTCCCATAGAATAAACCTAACTAAAATGCAGAATTGATCAAGCTCCTGAAGCTAACACCATCTTCCAAGGATCCCAAATCTGGAAGTAAAGTGATTATATTAGCGATCACTTTACTATTACACATCTGAGGAACAGACACCTATGGGAGCTCCTGTCCCTGGAAGTGAAAATTGGTAAACCCCTGGGATCAGTAACTTATTGCCATGATATGCCCTGATAATAAAAATACCAGTAAAAGCGGTACCTTTGGGAGGGATGGTAAGATGACTGACAGGAAGAGCAAAGGGTAATCAGCATTGGGTTGACCAAGGAAGGTTGGTGATTCCGCACCAGTCATACACAATTACATGTGTTTATATGGACCAGTATTCATATATGCAGAAAATCTCTAATTAAAGTCTATACAATAAAAAATGGTAATCACCAGCGCTAGGTTGTATAAAGTATGTATATAGTGATATACTAATTAAAAATTCAGGACGGTAGGTTATATTGAGATAATGTATATAATAAATTTAATAGGATAATAATTAAAAATACAGATGCCTTTGCAACACAATTATAGGTTATTGATCAAATAAAATGACACATCCACATATCTCCTCAGTAGGATTAAATCATACCCCGGCTAGGACTCCCTCTGGAAATATGTCCATATATGTTGTAGGAGAATTGATAAAAGCAGTGGAGTTGGAAAAGTCCCTGTTAAGCATACCAAATGCAAGCGTTTTCAAGCAGATAGGGAACTCCAATTTCTCCGCAGATGGTGATGTCCAAGGGAAATGCTGTCCAATTGATGCCGTATGGGTAGCAGGAATGGTGGTATCCAGCAATGATGAGGAGATTTTTGGAAGATGTGTCAGGCAGTCTCTAACTCAACGCGTTTCGCTGGTGTTGACACCCAGCTTCCTCAGGAGTGAAAGTCTGGTGGTGCACCCAGAGTCAGAAAACAGCTTGAGCAAAAATGGAATACAGAAGACTCTTGTTTGGGTGCACTCTTGTTCAAGTTATAATGATAATATTAAAACATAACGTTTATTATGCCTTGTTAAAATCAGCATTGGGGCCTGGCTTAGCAGTATGACATGATGCAATTAGCTAAATTGTGAAATTTGCTTTGAATTTCAAATTCTGAGGCCAAATTTGTGATTTACAGACTAAAACCCCAAATAAGTAATACGTGAAATAAGCTTAGGATGATGGTTGCTGCGCTGAGGTGGACAATTAGGCAGATTTGTGCAAATAGTATTGAGATCCATGCCTCTATATTTGGTGGTTTGTAAATGACTTTTAATGACTTTACAACTGAATTTATTATTTAAAAAACAGAAATATTTTTCATTTAAGGCTGCAATCCTTTCAGTTTTCTTTTGTGTATATTTATGATGTGTATTGCTTAATTCCTGTTTTATTGTATTTTTGTTTTTAGTATTATTTTAGTGATCATTTTCTTAGATATACAACTTTTATGAATTATATTTTATTACACCATCTTTTATCTTCCAATATGTTTTGTATGTATAGGTTCAAGCATTTCCACTAGGATATGCAACTTTTATTTCCTTTCATTATTACTTTTATTTCTACTTTATTACAGGCTGTTATCTACATTTATGTTTTATTTATTTTGTAGCATTTTTATTACTTCTCTTTTTCTACCCAGCTGATATGATCTTGGTGCTCAGCCTTTTTTTATTATGTTTTTCATTTCATAATTATTTACAATTTGTTTTTATTTCCAAGCCTCACATTTTCCACTTTAAATATTATTTTCTTTATTAAGTTATACTGTTTTCAATCAAAATGTGCCAGTCTAATATTAAATAAATGTTATGTCTTTTTTATTTGTGTTTGCTGTATAACATGTTGTTTATTTGGTATACCAAGAGTAAAGCTTGTTATATAAGTATATTTTCTAATTATTATGACTAATGGATTTTTCTGTGTTATTTCAAGCACTGTGGTTGTCATTATTTTTTCCTTATTGTCAAATGGGCACTAAATTATAAATAATAGTTTTCTATTGTGGAAATGCACCTTCTAACATTCATAAGCATATAGAGCATATACAAGTTCCCGTTGTAAATCAGTTTAGATGTTTACTCTGTATTTAGTATATCAATCCACAGTTTGTTAAAGACAAAGGGGTCTATTTATCACCATTCGCATCTGATGAAGCGGATAACAGGTGATAAACTCGACCAAACTTGCACTGCGGTAATTGAGTACATCACATGGATGTATCAATTATCGCATGCAGGGACAGAGCTTGCGGTAAAGCTCTGTCCCTGCAATGCCTCTCCGCAGCATCATCAGGGTATTTACCACCACCGCCGGGTTCCCCCTCCCCGTCGATATTACCCCCGCGCCGCAAAAGAGCGCCCCCCTCCCCCCGGCTTTATACTTACCAGTCGAAGGAGCAGGTATCTGCTCCTCCAGGAGGCTGCCGGTGCATCACTTTACTGCACCGGGGGTCACAGCGCAGCATATGGAGAACCCACCGCCCGGCAACCCACAAAGGAGCAGCGGACACTGGCTCCCTGGACTGGTTAGTATGTTTTGTTTGTTTTTTACTGTTTTTATTTTTTTTTACACTAAGATCAACTTGTGTGTCCATCGGACATGCATAGCTGATCACTGTAGCCCGGTCCCCACACAGGGAAAATGGTTCCTTATCGCAGTGCTGCCCTGTGATGTCATCAGCCTGAGCTGGCGAAATGATCACAGGGAACACTAAGATTTTTTTTACATTTTTTTTGTAAATTCGGCCACATTGCATTTCACATTATAAGTATGGGGAATGCGATGTGGGTAACTAAAAAAATGACAATTAAAGGGCTTGGAGCAGTTTTTCATGAAAACTGCTCCAAATGCCCTTTAATCCATTCAGGTGATACTAAAATAATGTGAAAAGTGTGTGAAAACACCCTTTTTCACATTATTTTCGTAAAAATAATAATTATTATTATCCTTTATTTATATGGCGCCACAAGGGTTCTGCAGCACCCAATTACAGAGTACATAAATAATCAAACAGGAACACAGCAACTTACAGTTGATGACAGTATAGGACAAGTACAGGGTAAATAAACATAGTTACATCAGCAGATGACACTGGAATAAGTATCAGGTGGCAGAAGACTGCTGGATGTGGTACAGTTGAAGGTTATTAAAGTAAGACAAAGGATAAGCACATGAGGGAAGAGGGCCCTGCTCGTGAGAGCTTACAATCTAAAGGGGAGGGGTAGACAGACAGGGGTGACACAGATGGGGTACATAGAGAATGTGGAACAGAGGGTTAGGATGAGATTTGGCTGGGTTTGGTGAAGAAGTGGGTCTTGAGAGCCCGTTTGAAGTTTTGTCGAGAGGTGGAGAGTCTGAGGGGGAGAGGTAGGGAATTCCAGAGAAGTGGTGCAGCACGTGAAAAATCTTGGAGGTAGGAGTGGGAGGAAGTAACCCGTAGGCAGGGGAGTCGTCGTGCATTAGCAGAGCGAAGAGGACGGGTGGGAGTGTAAAGGGAGATAAGATCAGAGATGTAGATGGGAGAGGATTGGATTAGGGCTTTGTAAGCAAGTGTGAGAAGCTTGAAATGGATTCTGAAAGGGAAGGGGAGCCAGTGAAGTTCTAGAAAGAGAGGAGAGGTAGACGTATTGCGTTTGGTGAGGAAAATGAGCCAGGCAGCAGCATTGAGGATAGATTGGAGTGGAGAGAGGTGTTTGTCAGGATGCCAGTCTGGAGGAGATTACAGTAGTCCAGTCTGGAGATGATCAGTGAGTGGATAAACGTCTTAGTAGCATCCTGGGTCAGAAAGGGTCTGATCCTGGAAATATTTTTTAGATAAAAACGGCAGGTTTGTGAGAGGTGCTGAATGTGTGGTTTGAAGGAGAGGGAGGAGTCAAGGATTACTCCAAGACAGCGCACTTGGGGGCTAGAGGAGATAGTAGTGCCATCAATAGATAATGAGATTGTAGGAGGTGAGGTTATGCGGGAGGGAGGAAAGATGATCAGCTCGGTCTTAGACATGTTAAGTTTAAGAAAGCGCTGGGACATCCAGGAAGAGGTAGCAGAGAGACAGTTGGAGATACAAGTGAGGAGAGCAGGGGAGAGGTCTGGAGAGGAAAGATAGATTTGGGTGTCATCAGCATAGAGATGATATTGGAAGCCAAAAGAACTAATGAGCTTACCTAGTGAGGATGTATAGAGAGAAAAGAGAAGAGGACCAAGGACAGAACCTTGGGGTACACCTACAGTTAGTGGAAGTGAGGGGGAGGTGGAGTCATGAGAGGAGACAGAGAATGAACGGTCAGAGAGGTAGAAAGACAGCCAAGAGAGGGCAGTATCACGCAGACCAATGGAGTGAAGGATTTGCAGTAGGAGAGGATGGTCCACAGTGTCAAAAGCAGCCGAGAGATCAAGTAGAATAAGTATAGAGTAGTGTCCCGTAGATTTAGCAGCATGGAGGTCATTGCATACTTTTGTAAGGGCAGTTTCAGTGGAGTGGAGAGGACGGAAGCCAGACTGGAATGGGTCAAGTAGTGAGTGTGAGGAAAGAAAGGAAATAAGGCGGTTGTAGACAATATGTTCAAGGAGTTTGGAGGCAAAAGGGAGGAGAGAGATGGGTCGGTAGTTGGAGAGAGTGTTTGGATCAAGGGTAGGTTTTTTAAGAATAGGAGAGATGAGTGCATGCTTGAAGGCAGAGGGGACAGTGCCTGATGAGAGGGAGAGATTGAGAAGGTGGGAAAGATGGGAACAAGCAGAAGGAGAGAGGTAGCGGAGGAGGCAGGAGGGGATAGGGTAAAGTGGGGAGGTGGTGAGGGGACAGGAACGAATGAGGGCCTTGACTTCCTCTCCAGATGCATGGGAGAAAGATGTCAGAGTTGGTGGGAGGGATGGGGAGGGGTGGTAAGGGATGGGAGAAAGCTGGTTACTGATGGTCTGGTGTGATGTGATGTCCTTACGTATGGAGTCAATTTTGGATGTGAAGTAAGTGACAAAGTCAAGAGCATAGAGTGAGGAAGGGAGACGATGTGGAGGTGGGCAGAGGAGTGAGTTGAGAGTGGCAAAGAGGCGCCGGGGTTGGAAGACTGGGAGGAGATGAGGTTCTTGAAGTATGACTGTTTAGTAAGAGAAAGGGCAGCACTGAAGGATAAGAGAATAAGTTTGAAATGGAGGAAGTCTGCCTTAGAGCATGATTTCCTCCAGTGACGCTCAGCAGTACGTAAGCATTTTTGCAGATATCTGGTGCATTTGGTGTGCCAGGGTTGAGGTGTTAATTTGCGAGGGTGAATAGTGGTTGGTGGAGCAACAGAGTCAAGAGCAGAAGTGAGGGATGCATTGTATATGGAAGTGGTTTGTTCAGGGCATGAGAGAGAGAATAGGAGAGAGAAGTGAGTCAAACAGGGAGGAAAGGAATGTGGTGTCAATAGCCTCAATGTTACGCTTAGTGATGGTAGCCTTGGGAGGTAGAGATGGGGAAGTCGAGAGAGACAGGTTAAAGGAGAGCAGTGGTGGTCAGAGAGGGGAAATGGGGAATTGGAAAAATCAGAAATATCACAGCGGTGAGTGAAGCCCAGATCCAGTGAGCTCCCATTCACATGGGAGGGTGAGAAGGGGTTCACTGGGAGAGACCAAGTGAAGAGGTGAGGTTAAGGAGTTTAGAGGCATGGGATTGTGTGGGGATGTCAATAGGGATGTTGAAATCGTCTAGGATAATGGAGGGAATGTCAGAGGAGAGGAAGTAAGGAAGCCAGGAAGAAAGTTGTAGATGAATTTGGAAGCAGCGCCAGGGGGCGGTAAATGACAGCTACTCTAAGATGGACTGGTTGGAAGAGGCGTATAGTATGGACCTCAAATGTAGAGAATGTAAGGGATAGTTCTGGTGGTATGAGTTGGTAGGAGTAACTAGAAGGTAAAAGGACCCCAACACCACCCCCATGGCGACCCCCAGGTTGGGGTGTGTGTGTGTGTGAATGCGAGGCCCCAGGCAGAGAGAGCAGCAGGAGAGGTAGTGTCAGAGGGCGTAATCCAAGTTTCAGTAATGGCTAGTAGGTGTAGGGAGATGGAAATGAAAAGGTCATGAGTGGGGACCAGTTTGTTACAAACAGATCTGGCATTCCAGAGGGCACAGGATAGGGGGTATGAGTTTGTGGGAGAGATGTGAATGAGATTATCAGGGTTGCTGTAGCGATGAGAGATTAACTTTGAGTGCAGGGATGATGAGAGAGTAGTGATGGTGCGGGTGCCTGAGCTAGGAGGGGAAACTGCAGGAGGTGGGCAGGGAGGGAGGTCAGTGTGATGTGGATGGGGGTGTGGGGAGGTGACAGGGAAGGGAGGGATTGAGCAGGGCTGAGTTGGGTAGCAGGACCATGGGGTAGATGTGAGTGAAAGTGGGGTAACAGGAAAGAAGGGGAAAGAATACAGAGAGATGGAGGGGAGACAGAGGAGGGGAGGGAGGAGGAGGTGTAGGAGACGAGGGGGGAAGGATAAAGACATGTGATTAGGTAGACACTGAGTGATGTGGGGAGTATAAGAAAGCCTTGGCATAGTGTTTAGTAGGTAAATAGGTTGAGGGAAAGTGGAAGTAGGAGAGGAGACTGTAAGGAATTCAGAGTTGAAGAATTGCAGAATTGCAGATGAGAAAAGCAATGTCGGCTCAATGGGTGTTGATTTAGTATGAAATGAATCAGAAGCGTAGATAAAGTGGGTGCTGAAATGTATTTGGACCGTAAGAAATGTAAAGAATTGTGAGGTTTAAGAAGCAATGGTAATTCTACGATTTTTTAAGTGTTTGAAGGTAAGATTGCATAAAAACAAAATTACAATAATACAGATACAAGCATTTGTTGGTGAAATGGGTGGTTTATGAAATGTCTAAGTAAGGTAGTTCCAATGCAATAATGTTAATAAATAGGTCCCAAAGACATGCTTTCTGCTGTTATTCTCCATGATGATCTGTCAGTACCATGGTTTTAATGCCAATTCTCAAGAACCCTAACAGGTCATATTTTCTGTATTTCTTTAACCAATCATAGCTGAGTTAATATAGGTGGCTTGGTCAGTAATTATCCCACCCATTTTCACAGGTCGATATCCTGAAAACATATCATGTTGGAGATTCTTAAGGATTGGGGGTTGCAATTTAGTTCATCACCCAAAAGGAGAATTCTGTATATTCTTCTAGGCTGGTATAAGGGGACTGTGTGTGCTTGGTTTTACAAAGAGAAGAGAAACATTTGCCTCTGTGCATGTTTGTTGATCTGGGGATTGAAAGCAAGTGGAGAAACAGTGTTGATGAGTTCCCTCTGGAGACAATAGAAATTTAGCACAGTCCTTGGTTAAAAATAAGTATATTGGGGCAAAGCGTTGGTGGAGTGGTTGGCATTGCACTATGGTCATGGCTTTGATTCCAACCATGCCCTATATGTATGGTGTTTATATGCTCTTCCTGTGCGGTGCTTCAGTTTGATCCCTCAATTTAAAGACACAGTGGTAGGCTAATTGGCTTCCTTTAAAAAGTAACTGTAGTGTATAGGGTTATAGAGGAAATTTGTTTGTAAACTCAACTGGGTCAGGGACTGGTGTGAATGGCTAATTAGTCTCTGTAAAGGACCACATAATATATAAGTGCTATATAAAAATGGTAAAACAATAAATAAGCACTCTCTTTTCAGATCCCAAACATTCATGCCCCTTGTGTATAAATTGAACAAGTCAAAGTAGAGCAAACATGAGAATAAAAGAGATCTCACTTGGGAACAGAATTTATCTCCTGAAATTCTTGTGAAAAAATAATTGTAAGAAACAGCTACATCCACTTGATCAAAGTAATCTTATTTATAGTATGAAGTTTCTTCTTCAACTTTGACAGACCTTACGTGTCATCAGAGAAGTGTTCATTATCAGAAAGGCCTTTGTAGTAGTAAAAGTAGAAATATTGGCCCTCATTCCGAGTCGTTCGCTCGTTCTTTTTTTTCGCATCGCAGTGAAAATCAGCTTAGAGCGCATGCGCAATGTTCGCACTGCGACTGCGCTAAGTAATTCTGCTATGAAGAAAGGATTTTTACTCACGGCTTTTTGTTCGCACCGGCGAACGTAGTGTGATTGACAGGAAATGGGTGTTACTGGGCGGAAACACGGCGTTTTATGGGCGTGTGGATGAAAACGCTACCGTTTCCGGAAAAAACGCAGGAGTGGCCGGAGAAACGGGGGAGTGTCTGGGCGAACGCTGGGAGTGTTTGTGACGTCAAACCAGGAACGACAAGCACTGAACTGATCGCACAGGCAGAGTAAGTCTGGAGCTACTCTAAAACTGCTAAGTTTTTTTTGTTCGCAATATTGCGTAAACTTCGTTCGCACTTTTAAGATGCTAAGATACACTCCCAGTAGGCGTAGACTAAGCGTGTGTAACTCTGCTAAATTCGCCTTGCGACCGATCAAATCGGAATGAGGGCCATTAATCTCAATAGTGACATCATCTGAAAAATCCCAGTTCCTAGCATGCACACTCTTAGAAAGAGAGACCCCACCAATACAGAGACTACAGTCATGACTTTTAATTCTAAGGGGCCTTTTTATCAATTAACAGCACAACTTATCAACCTAACTTACCACAATTTTTTGCTGGGCCCTAATTGATCATTGATTTTGTGCTGGAACAGCTGGTCTGATAAAAGAGGAGTCGCAAAATGAAAAATATCTTACCGGTAAGACCAAGGGGTACATTTACTAGATATAGGTTTTGCAGGGGTTTGTAAATAAATGTGGGTCGCCATGCTAACCTGATTGTTACATACATCTCCAATGGTTGCCAATCTGCGCATGCGCAGGACCAGTACTGCGCATTTACAGATCTGTGTCTGTGGCAACAACACAGTAACCTCCAAGCTGCAGCCTGTTTGACAGGCTGCAGCTGTTGTAGGGCGGAGAAGCAGAGGTGATGGCCAGCGCTTCAGAAAACAGGAGCGTATCATCCCTGCTTTCTTGGTGTGCTGAAACCAGTGGCTGCATCCTTGGAACTGAGTCCATTTCTGAATCAGACCCAATAAGTGGAATCCTTATAAGGACAAATAAATACTTTAACCATATAAAATTTAGTAGATACGTCTATAACCAATGAAAATAACTTACTAATTTCATTCCTACTATTTTTAATTTTGAGCTGGCATTTGGATTATTATAATAAATATATTGCTTTCATGTGGTGGTCATTACTGTAACTAATAAACTAAGATCTATCTCTGTGCTATTTACTCTTTTACTACATTAGATGGGAAATCGGGTGCAATATAACAAAACAATTGAATACCACTCTCAGAGTCTGCCTGACTGAGTGCCAAACTGAGGAAAGCAGAAGTGGTGGGGGGCCCTGTCACAGACAGAGCAGTGGCTGCTGTGTTCCTGCCCCACCAAGGTACATGCCCCCTCTTCTCCGCACCACACAGGGCATTGTGCTTTACCCCTGTAACCCACTGTCTCTCCCTGTGACCCTCTGCCTCTCCTTGTCGCCCACTGCCGTGCGGCATATGGTGAAGTTGGGTTGGGGTGGAGGAGGGGACCCAAATTATATTTTTGCACCTGGGCCCACCACTCACAAGTTCCGCCACTGGTTACATATCTTTAAAATGTAATGTTAAATATATGTGTTTTTGCCTATATGTCTTCATGTGTCTCCCACCTGCTAACGTCAATACTCACTTTGGGGGTCATTCCGAGTTGTTCGCTCGCTAGCAGATTTTAGCAGCAATGCACACGCTAGGCCGCGGCCCTCCGGGAGTGTATCTTAGCATAGCAGAATTGCGAACGAAAGATTAGCAGAATTGCGAATAGAAATTTCTTAGCAGTTTCTGAGTGGCTCGAGACTTACTCCTACACTGCAATCAGCTCAGCCCATTTCGTTCCTGGTTTGATGTCACAAACACGCCCTGCCTTCGGCCAGCCACTCCCCCGTTTTTCCAGACACTCCCGCGTTTTATCCTGGCACGCCTGCGTTTTTCCACACACTCCCAGAAAACGGTCAGTTTCCGCCCAGAAACACCCACTTCCTGTCAATCACACTCCGATCACTTCAATGATGGAAATTCTTAGTTCGGACGTGAGTAAATCTACTAAGTTTTGTGCTAAAATACTTAGCGCATGCGCACTGCGTACCATGCGCATGCGCATTTTCGTCTTAATCGCTCCGTTGCGAATATCGGCAACGAGCAAACAACTCGGAATGACCCCCTTTATCTTAACTTCCTGGCACCTTCTAACTTCAATACTAACTTGATATGTCTATTAATGACATTCTCTGTTTACACACAGTTCTGATAACGATAAAAGTCACTACATAATTATTATTATTATAATTATTTTTTTTATAGCCAACAAATACATACGTTTTTATTTCCCAACTAAAATGTAGTAATCAGTAAATAGCATAGAACGTCTGACATATATAAAATGCTATTGTCATCTATTTCATGTTTAGAAAATAAAGTGAACATGTATTTCATGTTTCTGCAAACGACCTAACCTTATTAAAGCAGTTCATATGATACATATTCTGTCTGTATAATAGCATAGACAGATGGAGCAACGCTAATCATGGCTCCATCTTGCCTGGGCACGCCTGGTGAGGTGGACCGCCGGGAACAAAAGGGCGCACATGCGTCGTAGACTCGCACGCACCACATTCAAAGTGAATGAGCACTCAGCAGCGTGCGGAGGCGCAGGCGAACCTAGGCCGCTCACCCCCACCAGCGATGCAGCCACTCTCAATCAGCGTGGCTCCATATGTAGTAATTGTTTTGAAAAAAATATCTATCAATATCAGCGGCGGCTGCAATGCCGACTATCTTGTGCATGGGGGGACTGCTAAGCACATATAAACATTAGTGTTGTGCACCGGACATTTTTCGGGTTTTGTGTTTTGGATTCGGTTCCGCGGCCGTGTTTTGGATTCGGACGCGTTTTGGCAAAACCTCACCGAAATTTTTTTGTCAGATTCGGGTGTGTTTTGGATTCGGGTGTTTTTTACAAAAAACCCTAAAAAACAGCTTAAATCATAGAATTTGGGGGTCATTTTGATCCCATAGTTTTATTAACCTCAATAACCATAATTTCCACTCATTTCCAGTCTATTCTGAACACCTCACACCTCACAATATTATTTTTAGTCCTAAAATTTGCACCGAGGTCGCTGGATGGCTAAGCTAAGCGACACAAGTGGCCGACACAAACACCTGGCCCATCTAGGAGTGGCACTGCAGTGTCAGGCAGGATGGCACTTCAAAAAAATAGTCCCCAAACAGCACATGATGCAAAGAAAAAAAGAGGCGCACCAAGGTCGCTGTGTGACTAAGCTAAGCGACACAAGTGGCCGACACAAACACCTGGCCCATCTAGGAGTGGCACTGCAGTGTCAGGCAGGATGGCACTTCAAAAAAATTGTCCCCAAACAGCACATGATGCAAAGAAAAAAAGAGGTGCACCAAGGTCGCTGTGTGACTAAGCTAAGCGACACAAGTGGCCGACACAAACACCTGGCCCATCTAGGAGTGGCACTGCAGTGTCAGGCAGGATGGCACTTCAAAAAAATTGTCCCCAAACAGCACATGATGCAAAGAAAAATTAAAGAAAAAAGAGGTGCAAGATGGAATTGTCCTTGGGCCCTCCCACCCACCCTTATGTTGTATAAACAGGACATGCACACTTTAACGAACCCATCATTTCAGCGACAGGGTCTGCCACACGACTGTGACTGAAATGACTGGTTGGTTTGGGCCCCCACCAAAAAAAGAAGCAATCAATCTCTCCTTGCACAAACTGGCTCTACTGAGGCAAGATGTCCACCTCATCATCATCCTCCGATTCCTCACCCCTTTCACTGTGTACATCCCCCTCCTCACAGATTATTAATTCATCCCCACTGGAATCCACCATCTCAGGTTCCTGTGTACTTTGTGGAGGCAATTGCTGCTGGTGAATGTCTCCACGGAGGAATTGATTATAATTCATTTTGATGAACATCATCTTCTCCACATTTTCTGGAAGTAACCTCGTACGCCGATTGCTGACAAGGTGAGCGGCTGCACTAAACACTCTTTCGGAGTACACACTGGAGGGAGGGCAACTTAGGTAGAATAAAGCCAGCTTGTGCAAGGGCCTCCAAATTGCCTCTTTTTCCTGCCAGTATACGTACGGACTGTCTGACGTGCCTACTTGGATGCGGTCACTCATATAATCCTCCACCATTCTTTCAATTGTGAGAGAATCATATGAAGTGACAGTAGACGACATGTCAGTAATCGTTGGCAGGTCCTTCAGTCCGGACCAGATGTCAGCACTCGCTCCAGACTGCCCTGCATCACCGCCAGCGGGTGGGCTCGGAATTCTTAGCCTTTTCCTCGCACCCCCAGTTGCGGGAGAATGTGAAGGAGGAGATGTTGACGGGTCACGTTCCGCTTGACTTGACAATTTTCTCACCAGCAGGTCTTTGAACCTCTGCAGACTTGTGTCTGCCGGAAAGAGAGATACAATGTAGGTTTTAAATCTAGGATCGAGCACGGTGGCCAAAATGTAGTGCTCTGATTTCAACAGATTGACCACCCGCCGAATCCTGGTTAAGCGAATTACGGGCTCCATCCACAAGTCCCACATGCCTAGCGGAATCGCTCTGTTTTAGCTCCTCCTTCAATGTCTCCAGCTTCTTCTGCAAAAGCCTGATGAGGGGAATGACCTGACTCAGGCTGGCAGTGTCTGAACTGACTTCACGTGTGGCAAGTTCAAAGGGTTGCAGAACCTTGCACAACGTTGAAATCATTCTCCACTGCGCTTGAGTCAGGTGCATTCCCCCTCCTTTGCCTATATCGTGGGCAGATGTATAGGCTTGAATGGCCTTTTGCTGCTCCTCCATCCTCTGAAGCATATAGAGGGTTGAATTCCACCTCGTTACCACCTCTTGCTTCAGATGATGGCAGGGCAGGTTCAGGAATGTTTGGTGGTGCTCCAGTCTCATGTACGCGGTGGCTGAAAGCCGAAAGTGGCCCGCAATTCTTCGGGCCACCGACAGCATCTCTTGCACGCCCCTGTCGTTTTTAAATAATTCTGCACCACCAAATTCAATGTATGTGCAAAACATGGGACGTGCTGGAATTTGCCCAGATGTAATGCACGCACAATATTGGTGGCGTTGTCCGATGTCACAAATCCCCAGGAGAGTCCAATTGGGGTAAGCCATTCTGCGATGATCTTCCTCAGTTTCCGTAAGAGGTTGTCAGCTGTGTGCCTCTTCTGGAAAGCGGTGATACAAAGCGTAGCCTGCCTAGGAACGAGTTGGCGTTTGTGAGATGCTGCTACTGGTGCCGCCGCTGCTGTTCTTGCTGCGGGAGGCAATACATCTAACCAGTGGGCTGTCACAGTCATATAGTCCTGAGTCTGCCCTGCTCCACTTGTCCACATGTCCGTGGTTAAGTGGACATTGGGTACAACTGCATTTTTTAGGACACTGGTGAGTCTTTTTCTGAGGTCTGTGTACATTTTCGGTATCGCCTGCCTAGAGAAATGGAACCTAGATGGTATTTGGTACCGGGGACACAGTACCTCAATCAAGTCTCTAGTTGGCTCTGATTTAACGGTGGATACCGGAACCACGTTTCTCACCGCCCAGGCTGCCAAGGCCTGAGTTATCATGACTGCTGTGATATTTCATCTTCCTCGCAAAGGACTGTTGGACAGTCAATTGCTTACTGGAAGTAGTACAAGTGGTCTTCTGACTTCCCCTCTGGGATGACGATCGACTCCCAGCAGCTACAACAGCAGCGCCAGTAGCAGTAGGCGTTACACTCAAGGATGCATCGGAGGAATCCCAGGCAGGAGAGGACTCGTCAGACTTGCCAGTGACATGGCCTGCAGGACTATTGGCTTTCCTTGGTAAGGAGGAAATTGACACTGAGGGAGTTGGTGGTGTGGTTTGCAGGAGCTTGGTTACAAGAGGAAGGGATTTAGTGGTCAGTGGACTGCTTCCGCTGTCACCCAAAGTTTTTGAACTTGTCACTGACTTATGATGAATGCGCTGCAGGTGACGTATAAGGGAGGATGTTCCGAGGTGGTTAACGTCCTTACCCCTACTTATTACAGCTTGACAAAGGCAACACACGGCTTGACACCTGTTGTCCGCATTTGTGTTGAAATAATTCCACACCAAAGAGCTGATTTTTTTTGTATTTTGACCAGGCATGTCAATGGCCATATTCCTCCCACGGACAACAGGTGTCTCCCCGGGTGCCTGACTTAAACAAACCACCTCACCATCAGAATCCTCCTTGTCAATTTCCTCCCCAGCGCCAGCAACACCCATATCCTCATCCTGGTGTACTTCAACAGTGACATCTTCAATTTGACTATCAGGAACTGGACTGCGGGTGCTCCTTCCAGCACTTGCAGGGGGCGTGCAAATGGTGGAAGGCGCAAGCTCTTCCCGTCCAGTGTTGGGAAGGTCAGGCATCGCAACCGAGACAATTGGACTCTCCTTGGGGATTTGTGATTTAGAAGAACGCACAGTTCTTTGCTGTGCTTTTGCCAGCTTAAGTCTTTTCATTTTTCTAGCGAGAGGATGAGTGCTTCCACCACTAGCCATGAACATAGGCCAGGGCCTCAGCCGTTCCTTGCCACTCCGTGTCATAAATGGCATATTGGCAAGTTTACGCTTCTCCTCAGACGCTTTTAATTTTGATTTTTGGGTCATTTTACTGAACTTTTGTTTTTTGGATTTTACATGCTCTCTACTATGACATTGGGCATCGGCCTTGGCAGACGACGTTGATGGCATTTCATCGTCTCGGCCATGACTAGTGGCAGCAGCTTCAGCACGAGGTGGAAGTGGATCTTGATCTTTCCCTATTTTAACCTCCACATTTTTGTTCTCCATTTTTTAATGTGTGGAATTATATGCCAGTAACTATCAATAGCAATGGCCTACTACTATATATACTGCGCACAACTGAAATGCACCACAGGTATGGATGGATAGTATACTTGACGACACAGAGGTAGGTAGAGCAGTGGCCTTCCGTACCGTACTGCTATATATACTGGTGGTCACTGTCAGCAATCTGCAAAACTAAAATGCACCACAGGTATAGAATGTAGATGGATAGTATACTTAATGACGACACAGAGGTAGGTACAGCAGTGGCCTTCCGTACCGTACTGCTATATATAGTATACTGGTGGTCACTGTGTCAACAAACTGCAAAACTAAAATGCACCACAGGTATAGAATGTAGATGGATAGTATACTTAATGACGACACAGAGGTAGGTACAGCAGTGGCCTTCCGTACCGTACTGCTATATATAGTATACTGGTGGTCACTGTGTCAACAAACTGCAAAACTAAAATGCACCACAGGTATAGAATCTAGATGGATAGTATACTTAATGACGACACAGAGGTAGGTACAGCAGTGGCCTTCCGTACTGCTATATATAGTATACTGGTGGTCACTGTGTCAGCAAACTGCAAAACTAAAATGCACCACAGGTATAGAATCTAGATGGATAGTATATTTAATGACGACACAGAGGTAGGTGCAGCAGTGGCCTTCCGTACCGTACTGCTATATATACTGGTGGTCACTGTGTCAGCAAACTGCAAAACTAAAATGCACCACAGGTATAGAATGTAGATGGATAGTATACCTAATGACGACACAGAGGTAGGTACAGCAGTGGCCTTCCATACCGTACTGCTATATATAGTATACTGGTGGTCACTGTGTCAGCAAACTGCAAAACTAAAATGCACCACAGGTATAGAATGTAGATGGATAGTATACTTAATGACGACACAGAGGTAGGTACAGCAGTGGCCTTCCGTACCGTACTGCTATATATAGTATACTGGTGGTCACTGTGTCAGCAAACTGCAAAACTAAAATGCACCACAGGTATAGAATGTAGATGAATAGTATACTTAATGACGACACAGAGGTAGGTACATCAGTGGCCTTCCGTACCGTACTATATATACTGGTGGTCACTGTGTCAGCAAACTGCACAACTGAAATGCACCACAGGTATAGAATCTCGATTGATAGTATACTTAATGACGACACAGAGGTAGGTACAGCAGTGGCCTTCCGTACTGCTATATATAGTATACTGGTGGTCACTGTGTCAGCAAACTGCAAAACTAAAATGCACCACAGGTATAGAATGTAGATGGATAGTATACTTAATGACGACACAGAGGTAGGTACAGCAGTGGCCTTCCGTACCGTACTGCTATATATAGTATACTGGTGGTCACTGTGTCAGCAAACTGCAAAACTAAAATGCACCATAGGTATAGAATGTAGATGGATAGTATACTTAATGACGACACAGAGGTAGGTACAGCAGTGGCCTTCCGTACCGTACTGCTATATATACTGGTGGTCACTGTGTCAGCAAACTGCAAAACTAAAATGCACCACAGGTATAGAATGTAGATGGATAGTATACCTAATGACGACACAGAGGTAGGTACAGCAGTGGCCTTCCGTACCGTACTGCTATATATAGTATACTGGTGGTCACTGTGTCAGCAAACTGCAAAACTAAAATGCACCACAGGTATAGAATGTAGATGGATAGTATACTTAATGACGACACAGAGGTAGGTACAGCAGTGGCCTTCCGTACCGTACTGCTATATATAGTATACTGGTGGTCACTGTGTCAGCAAACTGCAAAACTAAAATGCACCATAGGTATAGAATGTAGATGGATAGTATACTTAATGACGACACAGAGGTAGGTACAGCAGTGGCCTTCCGTACCGTACTGCTATATATACTGGTGGTCACTGTGTCAGCAAACTGCAAAACTAAAATGCACCACAGGTATAGAATGTAGATGGATAGTATACCTAATGACGACACAGAGGTAGGTACAGCAGTGGCCTTCCGTACCGTACTGCTATATATAGTATACTGGTGGTCACTGTGTCAGCAAACTGCAAAACTAAAATGCACCACAGGTATAGAATGTAGATGGATAGTATACTTAATGACGACACAGAGGTAGGTACAGCAGTGGCCTTCCGTACCGTACTGCTATATATAGTATACTGGTGGTCACTGTGTCAGCAAACTGCACAACTGAAATGCACCACAGGTATAGAATCTAGATGGATAGTATACTTAATGACGACACAGAGGTAGGTACAGCAGTGGCCTACTGTACCGTAATGCTATATATTATATACTGGTGGTCACTGGTCAGCAAAACTCTGCACTGTACTCCTCCTATATAATATTATACTGGTGGTCCCCAGTCCCCACAATAAAGCAGCACACTGAGCACAGATATGGAGTGTTTTTCAGGCAGACAACGTATACTGGTGGTCACTGTCAGCAAAACTCTGCACTGTACTCCTGCTATATAATACAGCTGCTCCCCAGTCCCCACAATTAAGTAGTGTGAGCACAGATATATGCAGCACACTGAGCACAGATATGGAGCGTTTTTTTCAGGCAGAGAACGGATAACTGGTAGTCACTGATCAGCAAAACTCTGCACTGTACTACTCCTATAGTATACAGCTGCTCCCCAGCCCTCCCCACAATTAAGCAATAGTGCACAATCAAGTTCAACAATAACGGAGAGGACGCCAGCCACGTCCTCTCCCTAACATTTCCAATGCACGAGTGAAAATGGCGGAGACGCGCGGCTGCTTATATAGAATCCGAATCTCGCGAGAATCCGACAGCGGGATGATGACGTTCGGGCGCGCTCGGGTTAACCGAGCCATACGGGAGAATCCGAGTATGGCTCGGACCCGTGTAAAATGGGTGAAGTTCGGGGGGGTTCGGTTTCCGAGAAACCGAACCCGCTCATCACTAATAAACATACATGTGTATATGTATGTAATATATGTGCTGGCATGTGTCTGGGATGGGTACCGGTGCTGTGTTTCACAGCCGCCGTGCAAAACCCGGGAATCGGCATTAGGCTTCACTCTCCTAAGCCCATAGTTGCCTACTTTTGAAAAAGCATTTCAGGGAGATTGTGAAAGTAACACCTATCAGCGCAGACGTGTACTGCTACATCTGAGAGGTGTGTCATGAAAATGACTTACATCCAAATGTAAATGAGCCCCAAAGTTAGTAAGATCTACTTGTTGAAGAAAAGACTTATATTTTGCAGGATTTGTTTGTGTATTGTGTTTTACAAGAGGTTCCATATACTGTAAGTGGCCATAAGAAACCTTTAAAATGCATGTTGCCATAGGGATCTCTGGGGCAAATGTATTAACCTGGAGAAGGCATAAGGAAGTGATAAACCAGTGATATGTGCAAGGTGATAAAGGCAGCAACCAATCAGATCCTAACTGTTAATTTAAATATTAGAGCTGATTGGCTGGTGCCTTTATCACCTTGCACATATCACTGGTTTATCACTTCCTTATGCCTTCTCCAGGTTAATACATCTGCCCCATTGTGTCTTATAACCAATATAGGGAAATGGCACTGATGATACCATTTAAATGTATGTATCTATGATTTCTTTTTTTTTTCAGGTAGATTGAGGGACCATTCAGGGAGTGAGGGAGATTGCTACTATTTCAGGGAGTCTCCTGCAGAATGAGGGAGGGTAGGCAACTATGCCTAAGCCTGCCCCCAGACTCCTGTGGACTAGCCAATGAGAGTCTGGGGGTAAGCTTAGTAGACTCAAGCCTAATGCTGAGTCCCTGGTTCTGCATTGCAGATGCTGCTGTCGATCCCGGGTGCACGCCAACATATATAGCAGTGGCGTGCGGTGAGGTCAGTGGCTGGTGAGGCACTGCAGCCATAATGTCCGCCGAGTCCCGCCGATGATCCCTACTGCAGCCGAGCCAATGCCCGCTACTGCCCCTGAGCCGATGTCTGCTACTGCCACCGTCCCTGTTGCCCGCTACCCCCGCCACTAATGGCCGACACCCCCGCCAATGGCTTACAAAATCGCCCACCATCAACTGCCCTGGCCCCCCGCCACTAATTTGCATCTCAGTCCGATGCGGCCGCCAGTGCCCGCTGCCTGCCTGCTCATCAAACTTGTGATGAGCAGGTGGCAAATATATTGTTAATTTTTATCAAATAAAAAATAAAAACTAGTCTTTGGGACTGGGGAGGGAGTGGAAGGAGGACATGAATGCAATTTTGTTGTACAGTGCTTCTATTAACTTAATAGTGGCGTGGGTGTGGGGCTATTAAGTTAATGGAAGAACTGGACAACAAAATAGCCAGCAGTGGGTGGGAGAGGGTAATGCCAGGGAGAGGGTGACAGCAATGGGTGACAGGGAGAGGGTGACGCCAGAGAGAGGGTGACAGCAATGGGTGACAGGGAGAGGGTGACACCAGAGAGAGGGTGACAGCAATGGGTGACAGGGAGAGGGTGACGCCAGAGAGAGGGTGACAGCAGTGGGTGACAGGGAGAGGGTAAAGCCAGAGAGAGGGTGACAGCAGTGGGTTACAGGGAGAGGGTGACGCCAGAGAGAGGGTGACAGCAGTGGATGATGCCAGGGAGAGGGTGATGCCAGGGAAAGGGCAACAGCAGTAGCAGTGGGTGAATGTGAAAGACAGAAAGAAAGGGTGATGGGGACAGGCAGTGAATGATAATTATATGGATACTTTTTTCATCAGTATTTGATACAGTGTGCCATCAAATTATTTTATTTATATGATGTTATCTTTGAGCTGTACATAGAGTTTTGCATAATAATAAGCGCATATTCTATTCGTTTTGACCTGGGTGCAATGAGGTGGCAGCTGGCTTTCCCTGATGCCACTAATGTACTTACATAGGGGCACTTGTAAGGTGCTCTGGTCTGGTGGTGGAATGCAGGCCGTCCAGTTCTTTCCTCTCCTGCGTGTTCCTTCCTCTGCTCCCGTTACCCACTCCTGCCAGTCCCTGCAGAAAGGAATCTCTTCCCTCCTGGAGACACCTCGGGGGATTCGACAACCTCAGTGTCCGGAGCACAGTCTGCTGGGCAGGCACACTATGCCAGCCAGTGCCGCATTCAAAATGCCGCTGCTAGGTCTCCATCGCCGGCCCGCGAGCATCTCATCACTTGGCAGCAGATCCTCAGCCCTGACACTGCTGCTCCTCAGTCCAACGCCATGGCCCATCTACAGCAGCACCCTCCTCACTATGGCGTTGTACAGGTACCCGGCGAAACACTTGGGCCGGCTTAGCTCACACGGAAAAATGACAGCGGTGGCCGGGACAGCTCCAGGGAACATAGCAGCGTCTGACTGCTATGTAGCCCCGACCCTCTCTTCTGTTCCTTAACAGTCACCCCGCTGCCGGGTTCAGAGAGCAGCGCGGCTGGCCCCGGGAATAGTTCCCACCATTTTAATAAATAAATACCCCAGACCCCACAGGCTCATATTTCATCCACACTTACCTTATTACATCCAGCTTTCCAGCAGAGAAAATCATAGAGCTGCTGATGCCAGACTGGTCCTCTTGCTGCAGGACACCATAGAGTTCCAAGGAGCAGAACCTGAGCTGCTGTGAGGGGAACTGCATATGGAAACTGCTTCTATTAAGCTCCGTAGCATTTGCTGATGAAATATGATACAGTCTTCTTTTCTCTGCACCAGCCCCTGTTTGTATGAGACTGAGATGAACACCTAGACCATACATCAAGAAATGCTATCCAGTCCAAAACTTTCAGTGTGGATCCTGACTGAGGGAGTATATGTACCCTGCCCCGGGCGTACAGCTGGGGGGGGGGGGGGGGGGGGAGAAGAGAGAGAGACGAACTAACCTGCTGGAGCTGGTGGAGGAGGTCAGGGGAGAGCCGCTGCTGGCTGTCAGGAGGACGGAGCCGGCGGGAGGAGAGCTGCCACCGCTGCTGGCTATGAGGTGAGCGGGAGCCGGTGGAGGAGGACGGGGGGAGAGCCGCACACACTGCAGGCCCACCGCTGCCTCCAACGCCAATCATCGCCGGGACCCGCCGCCTCCAGCGCTGCGTGTGGGTGATTGGACAAGCGGATCCAGCCCTGGATCCGCTGTCCAATCACAGGTGCCTCGCTGACATGGGGGTGGTGTCCCTGTCAGCGAGGCACTTGGATTAGTGCCGCTTTCCTGATCTGTTTTCATGGGCTTTTACAGCCCAGTGCTAGGCTCCGCCCCCGCACTGTCCCCGTTACCATTATCCACGGGAGGCACTGCTATCAGTGCCTCCCAAAGTAATTTAAAGAAGGAAAATTATTAGAATTCAATAAAGAAGATACTTATGACACAGAATATGTGTCATAAGTATCTTCTTTTTATTATTTTAATAATTAATCACAGGGGAGGCACTGCCTCCCCTGCCTCCCCTGACTGCACGTCCCTGATATATAGACATACATGTGATGATGTATGCAATATATGTGCTTAGTGGTCGCCCCCTGCACAAGGTAGTCACCACCACTTATCATAAATAGTAATAATAAGATTTTAAACCTACCGGTAAATCTTTTTCTCCTAGTCCGTAGAGGATGCTGTGGACTCTGTAAGGACCATGGGGTATAGATGGGCTCCGCAGGAGACATGGGCACTTTAAGACCTTTTAATGGGCGTGAACTGGCTCCTCCCTCTATGTCCCTCCTCTAGACCTCATTTATAGGAACTGTGTCCAGAGGAGACGGACATTTTGAGGAAAGGATTTTGTTCATTAAGGGTGAGATACATACCAGCTCACACCACAACACACCGTACAACCTAGGATATAACTAAACCAGTTAACAGTATGAACAAATAAGATCAGCAACAGCTTGATCTGAACTGCAACACAACCCTTCTGTAGACTTATCAATAACTATATACAAGTCCTGCAGATTTATTCCGCACTGGGACGGGCGCCCAGCATCCTCTACGGACTAGGAGAAAAAGATTTACCGGTAGGTTTAAAATCTTATTTTCTCTGACGTCCTAGTGGATGCTGGGAACTCCGTAAGGACCATGGGGAATAGCGGGCTCCGAAGGAGGCTGGGCACTCTAGAAAGATTTATGACTACCTGGTGTGCACTGGCTCCTCCCACTATGACCCTCCTCCAAGCCTCAGTTAGATCTTGTGCCCGGCCGAGGTTGGATGCACACTAGGGGCTCTCCTGAGCCCTTAGAAAGAAAGTATAGATTTAGGTTTTTTATTTTCAGTGAGACCTGCTGGCAACAGGCTCACTGCAGCGAGGGACTAAGGGGAGAAGAAGCGAACTCACCTGCTTGCAGCCGGATTGGGCTTCTTAGGCTACTGGACACCATTAGCTCCAGAGGGATCGACCGCAGGCCCAGTCCTTGGTGTTCGGTCCCGGAGCCGCGCCGCCGTCCCCCTTACAGAGCCAGAAGCAAGAAAAGGTCCGGAAAAGCGGCGGCAGAAGACATCAGTCTTCACCAAGGTAGCGCACAGCACTGCAGCTGTGCGCCATTGCTCCTCATACACACTTCACACTCCGGTCACTGAGGGTGCAGGGCGCTTGGGGGGGGCGCCCTGAGCAGCAATAAAAACACCTTGGCTGGCAAAAATACCACAATATATAGCCCCAGAGGCTATATATGTGGTAAATACCCCTGCCAGAATCCAGAAAAAAGCGGGAGAATAGGCCGCGGAAAAGGGGCGGAGCTATCTCCCTCAGACACACTGGCGCCATTTTCTCTTCGCAGTGCAGCTGGAAGAAAGCTCCCCAGGCTCTCCCCTGTAGTTTTCAGGCTCAAAGGGTTAAAAAGAGAGGGGGGGCACTAAATTTAGGCGCAATATTGTATATGCAAGCAGCTATGGGGGAAAATTCACTCAGTTATAGTGTTAATCCCCACATTATATAGCGCTCTGGTGTGTGCTGGCATACTCTCTCTCTCTGTCTCCCCAAAGGGCTTTATGGGGTCCTGTCCTCAGTCAGAGCATTCCCTGTGTGTGTGCGGTGTGTCGGTACGGCTGTGTCGACATGTTTGAGGAGGAGGCTTATATAGTGACGGAGCAGATGCCGATAAATGTGATGTCGCCCCCTGTGGGGCCGACACCAGAGTGGATGGTTAGGTGAAAGGTATTAACCGACAGTGTCAACTCCTTACATAAAAGGGTGGACGACGTAACAGCTGTGGGACAGCCGGCTTCTCAGCCCGCGCCTGCCCTGGCATCTCAAAGGCCATCAGGGGCTCAAAAACGCCCGCTCATTCAGATGGCAGACACAGATGTTGACACGGAGTCTGCCTCCAGTGTCGACAAGGTTGAGACATATACACAATCCACTAGGAACATCCGTGACTTGATCCCGGCAATAAAAAATGTGTTACACATTTCTGACATTAACCTCTAAAAATGGGTTTTTATGTTTGGGGAGAAAAAGCAGGCAGTGTTTTGTTCCCCCATCAGTTGAATGAATGAAGTGTGTGAAAAGCGTGGTTCCCCCTGATCAGAAACTGGTAATTTCTAAAAAGTTACTGATGGCGTACCTTTTCCCACCAGAGGATAAGTTACGCTGTGAGATTTCCCCTAGGGTGGATAAGGCGCTCACACGGTTGTCAAAATAGGTGGCACTGCCGTTTTAGGAACGGCCACTTTGAAGGTACCTGTTGATAAAAAGCAGGAGGCTATCCTGAAGTCTGTATTTACACACTCAGGTACTAGACTGAAACCTGCAGAGCGTGCTGATGCAGCGTGGTCGGTGACCCTGTCAAACATACTAGTTTGCTAACATGACAACATATTAAAGACGTCGTCTTATGTATGAGGGATGCACAGAGGGATATTTTGCCGGCTGGCATCCAAAATGAATGTAATGTCCATTCTGTCAGGAGGGTATTAGAGACCTGTCACTGGACAGGTGATGCTGACTTTAAAAGGCGCATAGAGATTCTGCCTTATAAGGGTGAGGAATTACTTGGGGATGGTCTCTGGGACCTCGTATCCGCAGCAACAGCTGGGAAGAAATATTTTTACCTCAGTTTTCCTCACAGACTAAGAAAGCACTGTATTATCAGGTACAGTCCTTTCGGCTTCAGAAAAGCAAGCGGGTCAAAGCCGCTTCCTTTCTGTACAGAGACAAGGGAAGAGGGAAAAAGCTGCACCAGTCAGCCTGTTCCCAGAATCATAATTCTTCTCTCGCTTCCTCTGAGTCCACAGCATGACGCGGGGGCTCCACAGGTATAGCCAGGTACGGTGGGGGGCCGTCTCAAAAATTTCAGCGATCAGTCGGCTCGCTCACAGGTGGATCCCTGTTTCTTTCAAGTAGTATTTCAGGGGTACAAGCTAGAATTCGAGATGTCTTCCCCCCGCCGTTTCCTCAAATATGCCTTGCCGACAACTCCCTCAGGCAGGGAGGCTGTGCTAGAGGCAATTAATAAGCTGTATTCCCAGCAGGTAATACTTAAGGTGCCCCTACTTCAACAAGGACGGGGTTACTATTCCACACGGTTTGGGGTACCGAAACCGCATGGTTCGGTGTGACCCTTTTTTATATTTAAAATCCTTGAACACATACATAAAAAAAAATTCAAGTTCAAGATGGAATCGCTCAGGGCGGTTATTGCAAGCCTGGACGAGGGGGATTACATGGTATCCCGGGACATCAAGGATGCTTACCTGCATGTCCCCATTTACTATCCTCGCCAGGAGTACCTCAGATTTGTGGTACAGGATTACCATTACCAAGTCCAGACTCTGCCGTTTGGACTGTACATGGCACCGAGGGTGTTACCAAGGTAATGGCCGGAATGATGATACTCCTTCGAAAAAGGGGAGTTTTAATTATCCCGTACTTGTACAATCTCCTTATAAGGGCGAGGTCCAAGGAGCAGTTGCTAGTCGGGGTAGCACTATTTTGGAAAGTGCTACAACAGCACGGTTGGATTCTAAACAGTCCAAAGTCACAGCTGGTTCCTACGACACGTCTACTGTTCCTGGGGATGGTTCTGGACACAGACCAGAAATAAGTGTTTCTCCCGGAGGAGAAAGCCAAGGAGCTGTCATCTCTAGTCAGAGACCTCCTGAAGCCAAAACAGTTATCGGTGCATCATTGCACGCGAGTCCTGGGAAAAATGATAGCTTCCTACGAAGCAATCCCATTCGGCAGGTTCCATGCAAGAACTTTTCAGGGGGACCTGTTAGACAAGTGGTCCGGGTCGCATCTTCAGATGCATCGGCTGATAACCCTGTCTCCAAGGACCAGGGTATCTCTACTGTAGTGGCTGCAGAGTGCCCATCTTCAAGAGGGCCGCAGGTTCGACATACAGGACTAGGTCCTAGTGACCATGGATGCCAGCCTTTGAGGCTGGGGGGCAGTCACACAGGGAAGAAACTTCCAGGGACTTTGGTCAAGTCAGGTGACTTCCCTACATAAATATTCTGGAACTGAGGGCCATTTACAATGCCCTGAGTCAGGCAAGGCCTCTGCTTTAAAACCAGCCGGTCCTGATCCAATCAGACAACATCACGGCAGTCGCCCATGTAAACCAACAGGGCGGCACAAGAAGCAGGATGGCGATGGCAGAAGCCACAAGGATTCTCCGATGGGCGGAAATTCATGTGTTAGCACTGTCAGCAGTGTTCATTCCCGGAGTGGACAACTGGGAAGCAGATCTTCTCAGCAGACACGACTTCCACCCGAGAGAGTGGGGACTTCATCCAGAAGTCTTCCAAAGGATTGTACACCATTGGGAAAGGCCACAGGTGGACATGAAGGCGTCCCGCCTCAACAAAAAGCTATAAAAGATATTGCGCCAGGTCAAGGGACCTTCAGGCGATAGCTGTGGACGCTCTGGTAACACCGTGGGTGTACCAGTCGGTTTATGTGTTCCCCCCTCTGCCTCTCATACCAAAGGTACTGAGAATAATAAGAAGGCGAGGAGTAAGAACGATACTCGTGGTTTCGGATTGGCCAAGAAGAGCCTGGTACCCAGAACTTCAAGAAATTATATCAGAGGACCCATGGCCTCTGCCGCTCAGACAGGACCTGCTGCAGCAGGGGCCCTGTCTGTTCCAAGACTTACCGCGGCTACGTTTTGATGGCATGGCGGTTGAACGCCGGATCCTAAAGGAAAAGGGCATTCCGGAGGAAGTAATTCCTACGCTGATTCAAGCCAGGAAAGATGTAACTGCAAAACATTATCACCGCATATGGCGGAAATATGTTGCTTGGTGTGAGGCCAAAAAAGGCCCCAACAGAGGAATTTCAACTAGGTCGATTTCTGCATTTCCTACAAGCAGGAGTGTCTATGGGCCTAAAATTAGGCTCCATTAAGATACAGATCTCGGCTCTGACGATTTTCTTCCAGAAAGAATTAGCTTCAGTACCTGAAGTTCAGACATTGTAAAAGGAGTGCTGCATATTCAGCCCCCGGTTGTGCCTCCAGTGGCACCTTGGGATCTCAACGTGGTGTTGAGTTTCTTAAAATCACATTGGTTTGAACCACTAAAAACCGTGGATCTAAAATATCTCACGTTGAAAGTGGTCATGTTATTGGCCTTGGTTTCGGCCAGGCGTGTATCAGAATTGGCGGCTTTGTCATATAAAAGTCCTTATCTGATTTTCCATATGGATAGGGCAGAATTGAGGACTCGTCCCCAGTTTCTCCCTAAGGTGGTATCAGCTTTTCACTTGAACCAACCTATTGTGGTGCCTGCGGCTACTAGGGACTTGGAGGATTCCAAGTTACTGGACGTAGTCAGGGCCTTGAAAAATTATGTTTCCAGGACGGCTAGAGTCAGGAAAATTGACTCGCTATTTATCCTGTATGCACCCAACAGACTGGGTGCTCCTGCTTCTAAGCAGACTATCGCTCGCTGGATCTGTGACACGATTCAGCAGGCGCATTCTGCGGCTGGACTGCCGCATCCTAAATCAGTGAAAGCCCATTCCACAGGGAAGGTGGGCTCATCTTGGGCGGCTGCCCAAGGGGTCTCGGCTTTACAACTTTGCCGAGCTGTTACTTGGTCAGGGGCAAACACGTTTGCAAAATTCTACAAATTTGATACCCTGGCTGAGGAGGACCTGGAGTTCTCTCATTCGGTGCTGCAGAGTCATCCGCACTCTCCCGCCCATTTGGGAGCTTTGGTATAATCCCCATGGTCCTTACGGAGTTCCCAGCATCCACTAGGACGTCAGAGAAAATAAGAATTTACTCACCGGTAATTCTATTTCTCGTAGTCCGTAGTGGATGCTGGGCGCCCATCCCAAGTGCGGATTGTCTGCAATACTTGTAAATAGTTATTGTTAACTAAAGGGTTATTGTTGAGCCATCTGTTGAGAGGCTCAGTTGTTTTCATACTGTCAAACTGGATATAGTATCACGAGTTGTACGGTGTGATTGGTGTTGCTGGTAAGAGTCTTACCCGGGATTCTAAATCCTTCCTTATTATGTCAGCTCGTCCGGGCACAGTGTCCTAACTGAGGCTTGGAGGAGGGTCATAGTGGGAGGAGCCAGTGCACACCAGGTAGTCATAAATCTTTCTAGAGTGCCCAGCCTCCTTCGGAGCCCGCTATTCCCCATGGTCCTTACGGAGTGCCCAGCATCCACTACGGACTACGAGAAATAGAATTACCGGTGAGTAAATTCTTATTTTCTCTTACATCCTAGAGGATGCTGGGGACTCCGTAAGGACCATGGGGTTTATACCAAAGCTCCAGACCGGGCAGGAGAGTGCGAATTACTCTGCAGCACCGATTGAGCAAAAGAGAGGTCCTCATCAGCCAGGGTATCAAACGTATAGAATTTTGCAAAAGTGTTTGAACCCGACCAAGTAGCTGCTCGGCAAAGCTGTAACGCCAAGATGCCTCGGGCAGCCGCCCAAGAAGAGCCCACCTTCCTAGTGGAATGGGCCTTTACCGATTTTGGTAACGGTAATCCAGCCGTAGAATGAGCCTGCTGAATCGTGTTACAGATCTAGCGTCCAATAGTCTGCTTGGAAGCAGGAGCGCCAACCTTGTTGGCTGCATATAGGATAAACAGAGCCTCCGTTTTCCTAATACGAGCCGTTCTGGCTACATAGATTTTTAAAGCCCTGACTACATCCAGGTACTTGGAATCCTCCAAGACATCCGTAGCCACCGGCACTACAATACGTTGGTTCATGTGAAACGACGAAACCACCTTAGGTAGAAATTGTGGACGAGTCCTCAATTCCGCTCTATCCACATGGAAAATCAGATAGGGGCTCTTGTAAGACAAGGCCGCCAATTCTGACACCCGCCTTGCAGATGCCAAGGCCAATAACATGACCACTTTCCAAGTGAGAAATTTTAACTCAACAGTTTGAAGTGGTTCAAACCAATGTGATTTAAGGAACTGTAACACCACGTTAAGCTCCCACGGTGCCACTGGGGGCACAAAAGGAGGTTGGATGTGCAGTACTCCCTTCACAAAAGTCTGCACTTCTGGAAGAGAGGCCAATTCCTTCTGAAAAAATATTGATAAGGTCGAAATCTGCACCTTAATGGAGCCTAACTTTAGGCCCATATCCAGCCCTGCCTGTAGAAAATGGAGAAAACGACCCAGCTGAAAAACCTCCGTACGAGCATTCTTGGATTCACACCAAGACACATACTTCCTCCAGATATGGTGATAATGCTTCACCATTGCCTCCTTCCTAGCTTTAAGTAGAGTAGAAATTACCTCTCCTGGAATACCTTTCCTAGCTAGGATTTGGTGTTCAACCGCCATGCCGTCAAACGTAACCGCGGTAAATCTTGGAACACACACGGCCCCTGTTGTAACAGGTCCTCTCTTAGAGGAAGAGGCCAAGGATCTTCTGTGAGCATTTCCTGAAGATCTGGATACCAGGCCCTTCGAGGCCAGTCTGGAACATGGAGTATCGTTTGAACTCTTGTTCTTCTTATGATCCTCAATATCTTTGGGATGAGTGGAAGTGGAGGGAACACATAGACCGACTGATACACCCACGGTGTCACTAGTGCGTCTACTGCTATTGCTTGAGGGTCCCTCGACCTGGAACAATACGTCCGACGCTTTTTGTTGAGGCGTGACGCCATCATGTCTATTTGAGGGAGTCCCCAACCGTTTGTCACTTCTGCAAAGACCTCTTGATGAAGCCCCCACTCTCCTGGATGGAGATCGTGTCTGCTGAGGAAGTCTGCTTCCCAGTTGTCCACTCCCGGGATGAAAACAGCTGACAGAACGCTTACATGATTTTCCGCCCAGCGAAGAATCCTGGTGGCCTCCGCCATCGCTGCTCTGCTTCTTGTTCTGCCCTGGCGGTTTACATGTGCCACGGCTGTGATATTGTCTGACTGGATCAGTACAGGCAGGTTGCGAAGAAGATGCTCCGCCTGTCTCAGGCCGTTGTATATGGCCCTCAATTCCAGCACATTTATGTGCAGACAAGCCTCCTGGTTTGACCATATTCCCTGAAAAAAATTTTCTTGTGTGACCGCTCCCCAGCCTCGGAGGCTCGCGTCCGTGGTCACCAGAACCCAATCCTGGATTCCGAACCTGCATCCCTCTAGGAGGTGAGCACTGTGGAGCCACCACAGGAGAGATATCCTGGCCCTGGGGGACAGGCTTATCATCCGATGCATTTGGAGATGGGACCCTGACCATTTGTCCAGTAGGTCCCACTGAAATGTTCTTGCATGGAACCTGCCAAACGGAATGGCCTCGTAGACCGCCACCATCTTTCCCAACACCCGAGTGCATTGATGAATCGACACTCTTTTTGGTTTCAGCAGATCCCTGACCATGTTCTGGAGTTCCAGAGCTTTTTCCATTGGGAGAAAAACCCTCTGCCGTTCCGTGTCCAGAATCATGCCCAAAAACGACAGTCGATTTGTCGGCATCAACTGCGACTTTGGCAAATTTAATAGCCAGCCATGTTGTTGTAGTACCCTCAGAGAGAGTGCCACACTTTTCAGTAACTGGTCTCTTGATCTCGCCTTTATCAGGAGATCGTCCAAGTACGGGATAATTGTGACACCTTGCTTGTGCAGGAGCACCATCATTTCCGCCATTACCTTGGTGAAAATCCTTGGAGCCGTGGAAAGCCCAAACGGCAACGTCTGAAATTGGTAATGACAATCCTGCACAGCGAAGCTCAGAAACGCCTGATAAGGAGGATATATGGGGACATGAAGGTATGCATCCTTTATGTCTAGTGACACCATAAAATCCCACCCGTCCAGACTGGAAATCACTGCCCGGAGAGATTCCATCTTGAATTTGAATCTTTTAGGTTCAGAATTGGTCTGACCGAGCCGTCTGGCTTCAGGACCACAAATAGAGTTGAATAAAACCCTTTTCCCTGTTGCAACAGGGGAACCGTGATAATCACTTGCTGTAGACACAGCTTTTGTATCGCAGCTGAAACTATTTCTCTCTCTGGGAGAGAAGCTGGTAAGGCCGATTTGAAAAATCGGAGTGGAGGCACGTCTTCGAACTCCAGCCTGTATCCTTGGGTTACAATTTCTAGCACCCAAGGATCCAAGTTCGAATGAATCCAGACCTGGCTGAAGAGCTGAAGACGTGCCCCCACCGCTGCGGACTCCCGCAGCGGAGCCCCAGCATCATGCGGTGGATTTGGTAGAGGCCGGAGAGGACTTCTGCTCCTGGGAACTAGCCGCAGCTGGTGTTCTTTTCCCTCTACCCTTGCCTCTGGCGAGGAAGGATGATCCACGTCCCTTTCTGAATTTATGAGACCGAAAGGACTGCATCTGGTATGGAGATGTTTTCTTTTGCTGTGGGGGAACAAAAGGCAAAAAAAGAAGACTTACCCGCGGTAGCTGTGGAAACCAGGTCCGCGAGGCCGTCCCCAAACAAAAGTTCACCCTTGTAAGGCAAGGCCTCCATAAGCCTCTTGGAGTCAGCATCACCAGTCCATTGACGGGTCCACAACGCCCTCCTAGCTGAAACTGCCATGGCATTGGCCGTTGATCCCAAGAGGCCAATATCTCTCGCAGCGTCCCTTAGGTATAACGCTGCGTCCTTGATGTGACTGATAAAGATGGAAACCATCTTTGTTCATAGACTCCATATTGCTAAGCTGTTTATAATTGTTTATCAGATCAGAGTTGATATAGGAAAGAACTGCAAGGCGTTGCACTTTGAGTGAACTATATTGAAACCTTCTTATGATCTATTTTTATTACTTTTCTGAGTAAAATGTAAATGTCAGCAGCTAGACATATAGGCTTCACAGGTGTCCAGTAGTTTGCGGTAAGGGAGGTGTGAAAACGTAACTAGACATAGCATGTCTCACATTTAGCAAAATTCCCCTAACTAACCCATTTAAAAGCACATACAGTATAAAAAATATAGGCGTTGGCAAATATATTACGTATAAGATAAGAGTTTTATTAGCCAATAGGATTAAGCTTCGTGTAAGGAAATTACGACACTGTATGCAAATATGTATTCCTTTATAATATGCTGTTTTCAGGAAATAAAGGCTGCTTCTGCATCTGCTTCTGCTTCTGCTATTTCCTACTTCACTCTATTTAACTGGTAACTGGCTGCAGCCATGAATGAACCTGATGCTGACCAATTGAGTGTGTGCTTGAGCTTGGATCAGCGAGGGGTGCCCTGTCCTGGGGTTACCTTTATCAATATGGAGGTTTCCAGCGAGATCCTCATCACCTGTTTAACAACGGACGGCTGGGTGGATGGTTGGTGGACTGAGACTCACAAAAACCATGCGCATGGTACGTAGAGATATTTTATCTCCAGACTATCATTCCTTTAACTATCCATCTGTTCAGTTGTCAGACAGGGATCGGGGATTGTGCACAATGATCACTCACTAATCAGGTTGATTTTTTTCATTTTCCTTCTATTCTCTTATATGTGCTTATATGTGTTATAAAGGCGTAAGAATGTATGAATGTGGGAGTAAATGGATTCTGAGTATAGTCTATATGTGTAGAATATTGTAAAAAGACTCTAGAAATAAGTCACAGTTATAAAACAAACATGTCCTCTTTCTAAGTGTGTAGTACTCTTAGTAAAGGCACACCACGATCAGAAATTTTATTTACATTATATTTGTAATCCAGGAGAATCACCCTTATTCTCTGAACCGTGGGAAGAGGGGTTTAACATTTTTGTACCAAGAGGTTGTCATTTTATTCTTAAAGTAAGAAATATTGGAAAGGATTAGTCAGATATACTGTCTGAATTGGAAGGTTCAGAACAATATATTGTACATAATATAAAAGTCTAAGTTGTACCATAAAACCACGTCCTGTCGCTTTAAAAATTAAAGCGTACAGAGTTAAGAAAAAAAAATCAGAAACGGAAGCCATTTAAAATTTCTTTTTTTTTTCTCTCTCTTCCGTGAGCTGTAACCACAGACTGCTGCAAGAATGCAAGTTAAATGTCCTGTCAGGATTGTGTCTGCATAGCAATCATACACAAGTTAGGGGAGGGACATCCATTTGTTTTAAAAGCAGTAGTGTACTTTGCAGAAAAAGGGGTTTGGGAAAATAGAGAAAACCCAGATGATGTGTTCATATTGATGGGATGTCATTTCATTCCAAAGGATAGTGACATAGGTAAAAATTGGTTACAGGTCACCTCTGTTCCAGGCAATTTTCCGCACAGTTATATCTCTGAGGATCCGTTAGATCCAGGTTGCTGATATTTCCCGGATTTTATTGAATACTTACTGGACATAAGTAATGGGAAATACAAATACTTATCCTTCGGATGAAGCACCTCGGAGTGCCATGGACATTATGAAGAATGTACATGGTGAGCAATGCTTGAAGGGTATGAGACGATTGTTTCAATGGGCAAAAGTGACTACTAATGGCATTCTAGACCCGGATAGGTTGAAACAAATTAGAGTAACCTATGGGAGATATGTGAAGGATAATAATCTGGAACAGAGTCTTGATTTGTGGATTAAAACAGGTAAATTACTTCAGTATAAGAAAAAGTTAGAAGAGTTAGGACAAACTCAAAAACAAATGGCTCTAAGTAATATGGATGATTTTAAAGATGCAGACATATCTGGACAGGGAACAATTAGACGTAAAGGTTCCAAGAAAACCAAAGGGTATCCGTACTGGGCATGTCCAAATTGTAGACATTGTAACCCACCAGATGATACACTATGTCCAATTAGTCAAGCACCTTGGTCCTATAAATGTAAGCCCTGTAAAGAACCAAATGTTAGAAAATCTGTTAAATCTAAAAAGTTAATCAGTAAATGGTTGCCAGTGTTAAAAAAATAAAAGACCTACTAATTATACCTGAAGATGTGCATGCCACAGACTAATACATTGGTAGACTAAAAATTGTACAGGATGTAATGTCAAGAGACCAAAAATGTCTCCTAATAAAAATTTATGTATGGTCTCAAGTTTTGCATCTGCACCTCCAGTGTATAATTTACTTAAGGATTTGGTCCCTGCAAACTACTGTATATCCGGTGTGCACATAAGATGCTGTCACACCTGGTGTAGCTGCTGACGGACCTAATCCAGCGCGCCAAGAGTTGCACTGAACCACTGCATAATATAAAAAAAATTCAGAACTGTTAACATAACAGTTACAAAACTCCCTGATGTTAAACAAAAATGTATGAAGTTCATTAGACATGTAAGAAAATTAAAAATAATTTAAACCTAAAAATAAAATCCAAAAAAGTGTTATGAGTTTTCTGGATCCTGCTTAGTGATGGACAATTGGACTCAGGTGGCATGGAAATGCAAACATAAAACCAGCTGGTGGTAATCTATTCTTTACTCCTTTTTGCCTTCCCATGTGGACTGGTCTGGTCCGTCATTAGGTAAAACTGGGGTCCAAAAGTCTCAGTTTCAGGCTGCTTTTGTCTCTGAAACTGCATGCTTATCAAATTGTGTAAAAAGATTATTCATGAATTGTAGTCAGTGTGTTTGCACTTTTCTGTCATTTTGTGCCACAGAATAGCAAAATATATAGTCTGTAAATTACATTGGTAAATATGTATTGAATCAATGGCTACAAATGACTTGTGGACTTCAATGGAAGTGTGTGATATAATGTATTATGTATGTATGTATTATGTAAGTTCTAATGGTTTATCATTAAACTCCAGCTAACCCCTGTTCGGAGTTGGGAGAGTGCTGGCTTACTCTCAGTGTTTTATTTGTGTGTGTAAAATAGTATTCTCTTAATATAAAGTTTTGGATAAGTATAATGAAATGTGTTGTGGCCAAATGAATATTGCCTCAGCCAATAGCGAAGGGCTGTCATAAAACTAAAAATATGACATGTATTTGTATTAAAAAGATCTCCACAGTAAAATTAATATCTCTGTGTCTAAAACAGTAACAGTTCATAGGTAGATAATTAGAAACATGTTACAGATGTAAGAAAATATTTCTTTAATGTACAGTTCGTTACTGTTCCAGTTACAGTGTGTAATGAAATGCCAGAGAATCAGGAAGTGTTTGGGTAACTAATACAAGGGGTGGGGCCAAGTGATGAGGTAAACTAGGTATGAGAAGTGGGCAGAACTGTAGTCATAGTCCATACCCCTAAAATAAAAGTCTGCCCTCATGATACAATTACATTTACATGGTATAAAATCAAGATTGTAACTGTAAACTGTAACAATGCATAAATGATACCTCTGAAAGATGTTAGGTGAACATACATTAACATTGCATCACTGCTGATGCTCGGCATATAACAGTAAAGGAGGGAGGTTTATTTTAGAAATATCTCTATGACGCACCTTACAACAACTTAAGTCATTTCTAAAATTAATCACCTATTGTACAAAATACATTCCAAGGGCATCACAGAAATTTTATATGATGCCATCAAAAGAACAACAAGTGTAAGGTATTTTTAAATAGAACCCGAATGTCAACCCTTATTGCTATTCATATATAAAAAAGAAATGTAAGGTACATATAAATAAGTTACAATATGCACAAGAAAAAGTACAATTTCTAGAACACTGCATTTCTGCTTATAGTAAGCATATCACTACAAAAAGGAGGAAAATTATTTCAGAAGTTAAACCTCCTCAAACATGTAAACAACTCACATCCTTTTAGGACTAATCACTTATTGCAAAAAGTGGATTGTAGGCGCATCACAGAAACTACAAGTGCTATATGATGCCATAAAGGGACAAAATGCACAAGGTGCATTGCTCATGACACAAGAACAGCTAAATGCTTTTTGTCAGCTAAAAACAGACATAATATCAGCACCAGCATTAAGACTTCCTAATTATGCAAGGCCTTTCAATTTGTTTTGTTGTGAAGTTTCAGGCCATGCGCAAAAAAAATATTAACGCAGGTACATGGTGACAAACAGCAACCCCTAGCGTATTACTCAGTACAGTTAGACTCAGTCATACGGGCAGCACCAACATGTGTCAAGTCAGTAGCAGCAGCAGCGTTACTGTTAGACAAGGCTGCTGATATTGTTCTGGGTCATCCCTTAACTGTACAGGTGCCTCACTCAGTGACTAAAATTCTTAACCAAGCGCAGACTAAACATTTATCTGCTGCTAGACTAACCAAATATGAAGTAGCATTGCTTACATCATCCAATGTCACTATCAAACGTTGTACTTCTTTGAACCCAGCTACATTATTGCCGCTGGTTTCAAAAGAGGGGACTGGTGCGAGTGATGATGAAATGACAGGCACAGAAAACCAATCAAATTTTTCAATTTCTACACACGATCAAGAACATGATTGTAAAGAGTTAATGACCCTTGAAGCCGCAAGTACACCAGACATACAGGAACATCCTCTACTAAATGCAGATTTACATTTATTTGTGGATGGCTCCAGGTACTATGTGGATGGGGAACCGCATACAGGTTATGACTATGTGGTTATCTGGAAGAGCAGAGATTTTATAGGCTCTTCAGGAAAACCAATAAAACATGCAGACTATATTAGGGCATTATTTGCTGCCTTTCAATTGCCAAAGAAATTAGCTGTTATAAAGGTCAAAGCGCACACTAAAGAGGATACTGCAGAGGTCAGAGGAAACGCTCTAGCTGATCAGGCTGCAAAAGCTGCAGCAGTCCAGCCTCTGCCAGACACTCAGGTGATGTTAACTGTCACACCAGAGTCATTAGACTTACAGTTATTGTGCAAATTACAAGCACAGGCCTTAGGCAAGGAGAAAAAGGATTGGGAAAAATTAGGTGGGTGAATACACGGTGACAGATGGATGGTGGAAAACTGTATCTGTTTACCATGCTCACTTTACCCAGTCTTAGCACAAATATTGCATTAAAAAACTCACCAATCAAGAGATGCAATGGTGAGGATTCTGAACCAGCATTGGGTGGCACCAGGTTTCACACAGGCAGCACAGGCTTATGTTGCAGGGTGTGTAACTTGTGCTTTACATAACCCAGGAAAGGTTGTGAAGGTACCAGCAAAAAGTACCCCACAAACCTGCTACCCCTTTCAAAAATTACAAATAGACTTTATCCAGTTACCCAAATGTTCTGGGTATGAAAATGTACTTGTGTGCAAAGACCTATTCTCAAATTGGGTTGAAGCTTGGCCTTGTAGAGCAGCAAACGCCAAAAACAGTTGCAAAGAAGTTAATGCAAGAAGTAATATGTAGATATGGAGTACCTTAAATTATTGAAAGCAACAGAGGTACCCAGTTCACAGGAGAAGTATTAGGCAAAATTCTGTCAGATTTAGGTGTTACTCAGGCCTTTTACACTCCCTATAGGCAAAGTAGTAAACATGTAGAAAAACGTATCTATTACCTTAAAACTAAAGCTATAAAAATAAGTTACAGAAACAGGCAAAACATGGCTAGAAGGTTTACCCATTGCTTTGTTCTCACAAATACTTCAAGTGAAAAGCATGGGTTAATACCATATGAAATCTTATTTTGGTATTGTTGCTAGGACAGTATGTTATTTTCCACAGCAACGGCAACATGAGCATGGTAACTTAACTTATTATGTAGAGATGAGCGCCTGAAATTTTTCGGGTTTTGTGTTTTGGTTTTGGGTTCGGTTCCGCGGCCGTGTTTTGGGTTCGAACGCGTTTTGGCAAAACCTCACCGAATTTTTTTTGTCGGATTCGGGTGTGTTTTGGATTCGGGTGTTTTTTTCAAAAAACACTAAAAAACAGCTTAAATCATAGAATTTGGGGGTCATTTTGATCCCAAAGTATTATTAACCTCAAAAACCATAATTTACACTCATTTTCAGTCTATTCTGAATACCTCACACCTCACAATATTATTTTTAGTCTTAAAATTTGCACCGAGGTCGCTGTGTGAGTAAGATAAGCGACCCTAGTGGCCGACACAAACACCGGGCACAAGTGGCCGGTGGCCCTAGTGGCCCTAGTGGCCGGAGTGGCCGGACCCTAGTGGCCGGACTAGGGCCCTAGTGGCCGGACACAAACACTAGGAGTGGCACTGCAGTGTCACGCAGGATGTCCCTTCCAAAAAACCCTCCCCAAACAGCACATGACGCAAAGAAAAAAAGAGGCGCAATGAGGTAGCTGTGTGAGTAAGATTAGCGACCCTAGTGGCCGACACAAACACCGGGCCCATCTAGGAGTGGCACTGCAGTGTCACGCAGGATGGCCCTTCCAAAAAACCCTCCCCAAACAGCACATGACGCAAAGAAAAAAAGAGGCGCAATGAGGTAGCTGTGTGAGTAAGATTAGCGACCCTAGTGGCCGACACAAACACCGGGCCCATCTAGGAGTGGGACTGCAGTGTCACGCAGGATGGCCCTTCCAAAAAACCCTCCCCAAACAGCACATGACGCAAAGAAAAAAAGAGGCGCAATGAGGTAGCTGTGTGAGTAAGATTAGCGACCCTAGTGGCCGACACAAACACCGGGCCCATCTAGGAGTGGCACTGCAGTGTCACGCAGGATGTCCCTTCCAAAAAACCCTCCCCAAACAGCACATGACGCAAAGAAAAAAAGAGGCGCAATGAGGTAGCTGTGTGAGTAAGATTAGCGACCCTAGTGGCCGACACAAACACCGGGCCCATCTAGGAGTGGCACTGCAGTGTCACGCAGGATGTCCCTTCCAAAAAACCCTCCCCAAACAGCACATGACGCAAAGAAAAAAAGAGGCGCAATGAGGTAGCTGACTGTGTGAGTAAGATTAGCGACCCTAGTGGCCGACACAAACACCGGGCCCATCTAGGAGTGGCACTGCAGTGTCACGCAGGATGTCCCTTCCAAAAAACCCTCCCCAAACAGCACATGACGCAAAGAAAAAAAGAGGCGCAATGAGGTAGCTGTGTGAGTAAGATTAGCGACCCTAGTGGCCGACACAAACACCGGGCCCATCTAGGAGTGGCACTGCAGTGTCACGCAGGATGTCCCTTCCAAAAAACCCTCCCCAAACAGCACATGACGCAAAGAAAAAAAGAGGCGCAATGAGGTAGCTGTGTGAGTAAGATTAGCGACCCTAGTGGCCGACACAAACACCGGGCCCATCTAGGAGTGGCACTGCAGTGTCACGCAGGATGTCCCTTCCAAAAAACCCTCCCCAAACAGCACATGACGCAAAGAAAAAAAGAGGCGCAATGAGGTAGCTGACTGTGTGAGTAAGATTAGCGACCCTAGTGGCCGACACAAACACCGGGCCCATCTAGGAGTGGCACTGCAGTGTCACGCAGGATGTCCCTTCCAAAAAACCCTCCCCAAACAGCACATGACGCAAAGAAAAAAAGAGGCGCAATGAGGTAGCTGACTGTGTGAGTAAGATTAGCGACCCTAGTGGCCGACACAAACACCGGGCCCATCTAGGAGTGGCACTGCAGTGTCACGCAGGATGTCCCTTCCAAAAAACCCTCCCCAATCAGCACATGATGCAAAGAAAAAAAAAAGAAAAAAGAGGTGCAAGATGGAATTGTCCTTGGGCCCTCCCACCCACCCTTATGTTGTATAAACAAAACAGGACATGCACACTTTAACCAACCCATCATTTCAGTGACAGGGTCTGCCACACGACTGTGACTGATATGACGGGTTGGTTTGGACCCCCCCCAAAAAAGAAGCAATTAATCTCTCCTTGCACAAACTGGCTCTACAGAGGCAAGATGTCCACCTCATCTTCACCCTCCGATATATCACCGTGTACATCCCCCTCCTCACAGATTATCAATTCGTCCCCACTGGAATCCACCATCTCAGCTCCCTGTGTACTTTGTGGAGGCAATTGCTGCTGGTCAATGTCTCCGCGGAGTAATTGATTATAATTCATTTTAATGAACATCATCTTCTCCACATTTTCTGGATGTAACCTCGTACGCCGATTGCTGACAAGGTGAGCGGCGGCACTAAACACTCTTTCGGAGTACACACTTGTGGGAGGGCAACTTAGGTAGAATAAAGCCAGTTTGTGCAAGGGCCTCCAAATTGCCTCTTTTTCCTGCCAGTATAAGTACGGACTGTGTGACGTGCCTACTTGGATGCGGTCACTCATATAATCCTCCACCATTCTATCAATGTTGAGAGAATCATATGCAGTGACAGTAGACGACATGTCCGTAATCATTGTCAGGTCCTTCAGTCCGGACCAGATGTCAGCATCAGCAGTCGCTCCAGACTGCCCTGCATCACCGCCAGCGGGTGGGCTCGGAATTCTGAGCCTTTTCCTCGCACCCCCAGTTGCGGGAGAATGTGAAGGAGGAGATGTTGACAGGTCGCGTTCCGCTTGACTTGACAATTTTGTCACCAGCAGGTCTTTCAACCCCAGCAGACCTGTGTCTGCCGGAAAGAGAGATCCAAGGTAGGCTTTAAATCTAGGATCGAGCACGGTGGCCAAAATGTAGTGCTCTGATTTCAACAGATTGACCACCCGTGAATCCTTGTTAAGCGAATTAAGGGCTGCATCCACAAGTCCCACATGCCTAGCGGAATCGCTCCCTTTTAGCTCCTTCTTCAATGCCTCCAGCTTCTTCTGCAAAAGCCTGATGAGGGGAATGACCTGACTCAGGCTGGCAGTGTCTGAACTGACTTCACGTGTGGCAAGTTCAAAGGGCATCAGAACCTTGCACAACGTTGAAATCATTCTCCACTGCACTTGAGACAGGTGCATTCCACCTACTATATCGTGCTCAATTGTATAGGCTTGAATGGCCTTTTGCTGCTCCTCCAACCTCTGAAGCATATAGAGGGTTGAATTCCACCTCGTTACCACTTCTTGCTTCAGATGATGGCAGGGCAGGTTCAGTAGTTTTTGGTGGTGCTCCAGTCTTCTGTACGTGGTGCCTGTACGCCGAAAGTGTCCCGCAATTTTTCTGGCCACCGACAGCATCTCTTGCACGCCCCTGTCGTTTTTTAAAAAATTCTGCACCACCAAATTCAAGGTATGTGCAAAACATGGGACGTGCTGGAATTTGCCCATATTTAATGCACACACAATATTGCTGGCATTGTCCGATGCCACAAATCCACAGGAGAGTCCAATTGGGGTAAGCCATTCCGCGATGATCTTCCTCAGTTGCCGTAAGAGGTTTTCAGCTGTGTGCGTATTCTGGAAAGCGGTGATACAAAGCGTAGCCTGCCTAGGAAAGAGTTGGCGTTTGCGAGATGCTGCTACTGGTGCCGCCGCTGCTGTTCTTGCGGCGGGAGTCCATACATCTACCCAGTGGGCTGTCACAGTCATATAGTCCTGACCCTGCCCTGCTCCACTTGTCCACATGTCCGTGGTTAAGTGGACATTGGGTACAACTGCATTTTTTAGGACACTGGTGAGTCTTTTTCTGACGTCCGTGTACATTCTCGGTATCGCCTGCCTAGAGAAGTGGAACCTAGATGGTATTTGGTAACGGGGGCACACTGCCTCAATAAATTGTCTAGTTCCCTGTGAACTAACGGCGGATACCGGACGCACGTCTAACACCAACATAGTTGTCAAGGACTCAGTTATCCGCTTTGCAGTAGGATGACTGCTGTGATATTTCATCTTCCTCGCAAAGGACTGTTGAACAGTCAATTGCTTACTGGAAGTAGTACAAGTGGGCTTACGACTTCCCCTCTGGGATGACCATCGACTCCCAGCGGCAACAACAGCAGCGCCAGCAGCAGTAGGCGTTACACGCAAGGATGCATCGGAGGAATCCCAGGCAGGAGAGGACTCGTCAGAATTGCCAGTGACATGGCCTGCAGGACTATTGGCATTCCTGGGGAAGGAGGAAATTGACACTGAGGGAGTTGGTGGGGTGGTTTGCGTGAGCTTGGTTACAAGAGGAAGGGATTTACTGGTCAGTGGACTGCTTCCGCTGTCACCCAAAGTTTTTGAACTTGTCACTGACTTATTATGAATGCGCTGCAGGTGACGTATAAGGGAGGATGTTCCGAGGTGGTTAACGTCCTTACCCCTACTTATTACAGCTTGACAAAGGGAACACACGGCTTGACACCTGTTGTCCGCATTTCTGGTGAAATACCTCCACACCGAAGAGCTGATTTTTTTGGTATTTTCACCTGGCATGTCAACGGCCATATTCCTCCCACGGACAACAGGTGTCTCCCCGGGTGCCTGACTTAAACAAACCACCTCACCATCAGAATCCTCCTGGTCAATTTCCTCCCCAGCGCCAGCAACACCCATATCCTCCTCATCCTGGTGTACTTCAACACTGACATCTTCAATCTGACTATCAGGAACTGGACTGCGGGTGCTCCTTCCAGCACTTGCAGGGGGCGTGCAAATGGTGGAAGGTGCATGCTCTTCACGTCCAGTGTTGGGAAGGTCAGGCATCGCAACCGACACAATTGGACTCTCCTTGTGGATTTGGGATTTCAAAGAACGCACAGTTCTTTGCGGTGCTTTTGCCAGCTTGAGTCTTTTCAGTTTTCTAGCGAGAGGCTGAGTGCTTCCATCCTCATGTGAAGCTGAACCACTAGCCATGAACATAGGCCAGGGCCTCAGCCGTTCCTTGCCACTCCGTGTGGTAAATGGCATATTGGCAAGTTTACGCTTCTCCTCCGACAATTTTATTTTAGGTTTTGGAGTCCTTTTTTTACTGATATTTGGTGTTTTGGTTTTGACATGCTCTGTACTATGCCATTGGGCATCGGCCTTGGCAGACGACGTTGCTGGCATTTCATCGTCTCGGCCATGACTAGTGGCAGCAGCTTCAGCACGAGGTGGAAGTGGATCTTGATCTTTCCCTAATTTTGGAACCTCAACATTTTTGTTCTCCATATTTTAATAGGCACAACTAAAAGGCACCTCAGGTAAACAATGGAGATGGATGGATTGGATACTAGTATACAATTATGGACGGGCTGCCGAGTGCCGACACAGAGGTAGCCACAGCCGTGAACTACCGCACTGTACTGTGTCTGCTGCTAATATATAGACTGGTTGATAAAGAGATAGTATACTCGTAACTAGTATGTATGTATAAAGAAAGAAAAAAAAACCACGGTTAGGTGGTATATACAATTATGGACGGGCTGCCGAGTGCCGACACAGAGGTAGCCACAGCCGTGAACTACCGCACTGTACTGTGTCTGCTGCTAATATATAGACTGGTTGATAAAGAGATAGTATACTCGTAACTAGTATGTATGTATAAAGAAAGAAAAAAAACCCACGGTTAGGTGGTATATACAATTATGGACGGGCTGCCGAGTGCCGACACAGAGGTAGCCACAGCCGTGAACTACCGCACTGTACTGTGTCTGCTGCTAATATAGACTGGTTGATAAAGAGATAGTATACTCGTAACTAGTATGTATGTATAAAGAAAGAAAAAAAAACCACGGTTAGGTGGTATATACAATTATGGACGGGCTGCCGAGTGCCGACACAGAGGTAGCCACAGCCGTGAACTACCGCACTGTACTGTGTCTGCTGCTAATATATAGACTGGTTGATAAAGAGATAGTATACTCGTAACTAGTATGTATGTATAAAGAAAGAAAAAAAAACCACGGTTAGGTGGTATATACAATTATGGACGGGCTGCCGAGTGCCGACACAGAGGTAGCCACAGCCGTGAACTACCGCACTGTACTGTGTCTGCTGCTAATATAGACTGGTTGATAAAGAGATAGTATACTCGTAACTAGTATGTATGTATAAAGAAAGAAAAAAAAACCACGGTTAGGTGGTATATACAATTATGGACGGGCTGCCGAGTGCCGACACAGAGGTAGCCACAGCCGTGAACTACCGCACTGTACTGTGTCTGCTGCTAATATATAGACTGGTTGATAAAGAGATAGTATACTCGTAACTAGTATGTATGTATAAAGAAAGAAAAAAAAACCACGGTTAGGTGGTATATACAATTATGGACGGGCTGCCGAGTGCCGACACAGAGGTAGCCACAGCCGTGAACTACCGCACTGTACTGTGTCTGCTGCTAATATATAGACTGGTTGATAAAGAGATAGTATACTCGTAACTAGTATGTATGTATAAAGAAAAAAAAAAACCACGGTTAGGTGGTATATACAATTATGGACGGGCTGCCGAGTGCCGACACAGAGGTAGCCACAGCCGTGAACTACCGCACTGTACTGTGTCTGCTGCTAATATATAGACTGGTTGATAAAGAGATAGTATACTCGTAACTAGTATGTATGTATAAAGAAAGAAAAAAAAACCACGGTTAGGTGGTATATACAATTATGGACGGGCTGCCGAGTGCCGACACAGAGGTAGCCACAGCCGTGAACTACCGCACTGTACTGTGTCTGCTGCTAATATATAGACTGGTTGATAAAGAGATAGTATACTCGTAACTAGTATGTATGTATAAAGAAAGAAAAAAAAAAACACGGTTAGGTGGTATATACAATTATGGACGGGCTGCCGAGTGCCGACACAGAGGTAGCCACAGCCGTGAACTACCGCACTGTACTGTGTCTGCTGCTAATATATAGACTGGTTGATAAAGAGATAGTATACTCGTAACTAGTATGTATGTATAAAGAAAGAAAAAAAAACACGGTTAGGTGGTATATACAATTATGGACGGGCTGCCGAGTGCCGACACAGAGGTAGCCACAGTCGTGAACTACCGCACTGTACTGTGTCTGCTGCTAATATAGACTGGTTGATAAAGAGATAGTATACTACTAATATTATATATACTGGTGGTCAGGTCACTGGTCACTAGTCACACTGGCAGTGGCACTCCTGCAGCAAAAGTGTGCACTGTTTAATTTTAATATAATATTATGTACTCCTGGCTCCTGCTATAACCTATAACTGGCACTGCAGTAGTGCTCCCCAGTCTCCCCCACAATTATAAGCTGTGTGAGCTGAGCAGTCAGACAGATATATAATATATATAGATGATGCAGCACACTGGCCTGAGCCTGAGCAGTGCACACAGATATGGTATGTGACTGACTGAGTCACTGTGTGTATCGCTTTTTTCAGGCAGAGAACGGATATATTAAATAAACTGCACTGTGTGTCTGGTGGTCACTCACTATATAATATATTATGTACTCCTGGCTCCTGCTATAACCTATAACTGGCACTGCAGTAGTGCTCCCCAGTCTCCCCCACAATTATAAGCTGTGTGAGCTGAGCAGTCAGACAGATATATATAATATTATATATATAGATGATGCAGCACACTGGCCTGAGCCTGAGCAGTGCACACAGATATGGTATGTGACTGAGTCACTGTGTGCTGTGTATCGCTTTTTTCAGGCAGAGAACGGATTATAAATAAAACTGGTGGTCACTGGTCACTATCAGCAAAACTCTGCACTGTACTGAGTAGTGAGTACTCCTAATGCTCCCCAAAATTAGTAAATCAAGTGTCTCTCTAATCTATTCTAAACGGAGAGGACGCCAGCCACGTCCTCTCCCTATCAATCTCAATGCACGTGTGAAAATGGCGGCGACGCGCGGCTCCTTATATAGAATCCGAGTCTCGCGATAGAATCCGAGCCTCGCGAGAATCCGACAGCGTCATGATGACGTTCGGGCGCGCTCGGGTTAACCGAGCAAGGCGGGAAGATCCGAGTCGCTCGGACCCGTGAAAAAAAACATGAAGTTCTGGCGGGTTCGGATTCAGAGAAACCGAACCCGCTCATCTCTATTATTATGTAATGCATATATAACAGCACCTAACCAAATTGCATGGCAAAGTTTTGAATTCTATTCCAGATGCCAACTGTTCCCAAGACTCACATAAACTAAAGCAAGGTGATTGGGTGGTCACTAAGAAAAAGAAAGTCTCTTGAACCTAGATTCAAAGGACCGTTTTAAGTTCTGTTGACTACCGCCACTGCAGTCACGTTGAGTGAAAGAGACTCATGAATAGACGCATCTCATTGCAAGAAAGTGACAAAGGAAGTATTATCCAATCACGATACATAATCAAAATATATAGATATAATTTTAGAGGCCCCAGGCCATATAAGGGTCTGGGGGATGTACAATGTGTTACTCAGTTCTTTTTGTTGGCATGGTTATTCTTATATAAACAGTAATGATTGATCCTTACTTATATGAGGAGTCAAGTGATAGTGCAATAATCAGTAACTATGCCAAAAATAACAGAACAAAAAGGAATATATATATACAACTAACTACCCTTACTCCACCTGAAATGTCTACACATAGGATGTCAACAATTACCCAGGTAAAGACATATAGGCATAAAAGATGCTAGTCATTAAATGTAAAACAGGACCAATATAAACAGTTGTCACCAATTGTTTACTGTATCTGCAGGCTAGTATGTCACTTTGCAGACCATGTATGGAGTAAAATGTTGTACTTATTTAATAAATTATACTAGCCCAGAAGATATTATTGATGAAAAGATGAATGAAGTAATACAGTTGAAATATCAATTCGCTACTAATCATAATTATACCAGTGTATTTCCAGATTCTTTCTTTTCTTGGTTTTATAAACACTATACAACCAATTGCTTTTCAGGAATATTATCTATTGTTGCTAAGGGACTTGTTTTGCTATTAATTGCATATTTTAAGGCTTATTATGTGGATACTGACACTAAAATGTTTTTCTACCTGCTAAACTGCAACCAATTTATATGAAACTTATTGGAGGAGCTATAATATACAATTCCACATTCTTCTACTGTGAGACCTGCAATACCAGATACACAGAAGCTTCCAGCTGTCTCTACTGTTATGATGACGTAATCTAATGAACTTTGCTGTCACAATATTGAGTCAAAAAGACTTTCAAGGACTATTGAGCAAGGACTATGAACATTATAATGATTCCATCCTCAAAAGACTCCTCTGCTTTATGAACTTTCTCTTGTGGTTAGGGATAAGAGAATAGGGAACATTGGTTCTGCTCGAGCATAGGGATGTTGAATGGATTAGCCCATGCCTGGAGTGCCCTTATGGTACATCAGTCGTGAAAGTAGGTGTCCCTATAGAATCAATTACCAGGTAAAGGAAGGGTAAAATAGAGGTAAAAATTGTAAACAAAGAGGGGAAATTGATAAAGATGGAAACCATCTTTGTTCATAGACTCCATATTGCTAAGCTGTTTATAATTGTTTATCAGATCAGAGTTGATATAGGAAAGAACTGCAAGGCGTTGCACTTTGAGTGAACTATATTGAAACCTTCTTATGATCTATTTTTATTACTTTTCTGAGTAAAATGTAAATGTCAGCAGCTAGACATATAGGCTTCACAGGTGTCCAGTAGTTTGCGGTAAGGGAGGTGTGAAAACGTAACTAGACATAGCATGTCTCACATTTAGCAAAATTCCCCTAACTAACCCATTTAAAAGCACATACAGTATAAAAAATATAGGCGTTGGCAAATATATTACGTATAAGATAAGAGTTTTATTAGCCAATAGGATTAAGCTTCGTGTAAGGAAATTACGACACTGTATGCAAATATGTATTCCTTTATAATATGCTGTTTTCAGGAAATAAAGGCTGCTTCTGCATCTGCTTCTGCTTCTGCTATTTCCTACTTCACTCTAACTGCTGCAGCCATGAATGAACCTGATGCTGACCAATTGAGTGTGTGCTTGAGCTTGGATCAGCGAGGGGTGCCCTGTCCTGGGGTTACCTTTATCATGACCAAATGTCAACAATACACTCTCCCTGTCGAGGGTGTCCATGTCAGATGACAAGTTATCTGCCCATCCAGCAATCGCGCTACTCACCCATGCCGACGCTACCGCCGGTCTGAGCAGGGTTCCCGTAGTCGCATAAATCGATTTCAAGGTAGTTTCCTGCCTGCGATCTGCAGGATCCTTTAGTGTCACCATGTCCGGAGACGGTAGGGCCACCTTTTTGGATAAATGCGTTAAAGCCGTATCTACCGTGGGAGATGATTCCAACCGTAACCTGTCCTGTGAGGGGAAAGGATACGCCATAACAATTCTCTTAGGAATCTGCAGTCTTTTGTCTGGAGTTTCCCAAGCTTTTTCAAATAGAGCGTTCAGCTCATGGGATGGGGGAAATTTTACCTCAGGTTTCTTCCCCTTAAACATACAAACCCGTGTGTCAGGGACAGGAGGGTCCTCTGTGATATGTAATAATACATCTTTTATTGCAATAATCATGTACTGAATACTCTTGGCCACCCTTGGGTGTAACCGAGCATCATCATAGTCGACACTGGAGTCAGAATCCGTGTCGGTATCAGTGTCTGCTATCTGGGTAAAGGGACGTTTCTGGGACCCTGATGGGTTCTGTGACACAGTAATATCCATGGATTGTCTCCATGCCTGGTTCTGGGACTCAGATTTGTCCAAACTTTTATGTAATAAAGCCACACTTGATTTCAAAACATTCCACATGTCTACTCAATCAGCAGTCGGCGGTGCCGACGGAGTCGCTATTACATTCTGCTCCGCATCCTCTCTGGAAGAGCCTTCCGCCTCAGACATGTCGACACACACGTACTGACACCCCCACACACACTGGGATATAGGGGGCAGACCCACAATAAGGTCCTTTAGAGAGACAGAGAGGGAGTCTGCCAGCTCACACCCAGCATCACTGCGGTCTGAAATATTAATAATGTCCCAGACCTGTAAGCGCTTTTTGTTATCACACTAGCACCAAATTAATGTGCCCCCCGTTTTGCACCCTGTTACTTGTATACAGCGGTGAAGGGAGTCCGGGAGCAGCGTCTCTGCAGCAAGCTGTGGAGAAAATGGCGCTGGTTAGAGCTGAGGGACCAAGCTCCGCCCCCTCGATGGCGCGCTTCGGTCCCGCTAATTTTTATACTGGCGGGGGTCTGCATATACTGCCCATGCAGTATCTATGTGTGCCAGTGAACTTTTATGAGGTAATCATTGCTGCCCAGGGTGCCCCCCCCCTGCGCCCTGCACCCTTGTTGTGCTTTGTGTGTGGGAGCAATGGCGCCCAGCGCGACCGCTGCGTGGTACCTCACGAAGATCTGAAGTCTTCTGCCGCCTTTGAAGTCTTCTTGCTTCTCATACTCACCCGGCTTCTATCTTCCGGCTCTGTGAGGAGGACGGCGGCGCGGCTCTGAGACGAACAGCTAGGCGTACCAAGTGTTCCGACCCTCTGGAGCTAATGGTGTCCAGTAGCCTAAGAAGCAGAGCCTATCAGTAAAGTAGGTTTGCTTCTCTCTCCTCAGTCCCACGAAGCAGGGAGCCTGTTGCCAGCAGTGCTCCCTGAAAATAAAAAACCTAACAAAGTCTTTTTCCAGAGAAACTCAGTAGAGCTCCCCTAGTGTGCAACCAGTCTCCTCTGGGCACAGAATCTAACTGAGGTCTGGAGGAAGGGCATAGAGAGAGGAGCCAGTTCACGACCATTAAAAGGTCTTAAAGTGCCCATGTCTCCTGCGGAGCACGTCCTCTAGGACGTAAGAGAAAAGTATTACTACTATCAGTTAGAGATGAGCAGGTTCGGTTCGTCGAGATCCGAACCCCCTCAAACTTCACCTATTTTACACGGGTCCGAGGCAGCCTCGGATCTTCCCACCTTGCTCGGTTAACCCGAACGCGGCCGAACGTCATCATTCCGCTGTCGGATTCTCGCGAGATTCGTATTCTATATAAAGAGCCGCGTTTCACCGCCATTTCCATTTGTGCATTGGAGATTGAACGGAGAGAACGTGGCTACGGTCTCTGCCTGAAAAGCTCCATATCTGTGCTCAGTGTGCTGCAAATATCTGTGCTCAGTGTGTTGCAAATATCTACGTTCTCTGCCTGAAAAGCTCCATATCTGTGCTCAGTGTGCTGCATTTGGTGACCAACAGTATATAGTTGTACAGTACAATAGGCCATTGCTGTATCTTGCAGCTCTGTGTCACTGCAAGTAGCCATTCCATATCTGTGCTGCATTTTTGTGAGCAGTATATATAGTAGTACAGTGCAGCATTTTGGTGACCAACAGTATATAGTTGTACAGTACAGTAGGCCATTGCTGTATCTTGCAGCTCCGTGTCACTGCAAATATCCATTCCATATCTGTGCTGCATTTTTGTGAGCAGTATATATAGTAGTACAGTGCAGCATTTTGGTGACCAACAGTAAATAGTTGTACAGTACAGTAGGCCATTGCTGTATCTTGCAGCTCCGTGTCACTGCAAGTGTCCATTCCATATCTGTGCTGCATTTTTGTGAGCAGTATATATAGTAGTACAGTGCAGCATTTTGTTGACCAACAGTATATAGTTGTACAGTACAGTAGGCCAGTGCTGTATCTTGCAGCTCTGTGTCACTGCAAGTCAGTGCCGTAACTAGACATTTTAGTGCTGTGTGCAAGAAACGGCATCAGCGCCCCCCTTAACGCAAACCGGCGGCAGTGCGTGCCGTAGGCGCGCGCCAAAAATATAGGGGCGTGGCTTCACGGGAAAGGGGTGTGGCCACAAAATAATACCAATTCATATAATGGTGCACAGTAGTCTCCATTATTCAAATTACGCCGCACAGTAGCGCCACTACACCAGGTAGAACCCCTTTTACACATTACGGCAGACAGCGTCCCCTTTTTTACACATTACGGCAGACAGCGTCCCCTTTTTCACACATTACGGCAGACAGTGTCCCCTTTTTTACACATTACGGCAGACAGCGTCCCCTTTTTGACACATTACGGCAGACAGCGTCCCCCTTTTTTTATACATTACAGCAGACAGCGTCCCCTTTTTTACACATTACGGCAGACAGAGTCCCCTTTTTACACATTACGGCAGCCAGTCCCCCTTTTTATACATTACGGCAGACAGAATAGATAGATAGATAGATAGATAGATAGATAGATAGATAAATAGATAGATAGAAAAGTTGTGTGAGAATGGTAACCCTGGCAGGTGGGTAGAGTAGTTAGAGAGCAAGCTATTACCCCTGGAAGGTTATCAGGGGTGAGAGAAAGAAGGTAGGTGTCACTGGCAGGTAACTAGGGCAGAAGGAAAGCAAGTTGGTGCCTCTGACAGATAAGCAGGGCAGATAGAGAGCAAGTACTGTAGGTACCCTAGGCAGGTGAGTGGGCTAGATGCAAAGTAGGTAGAGTCAGAATAGCACAGCAGCCCCTGAAATCCCAGCCTAGGGGGGCAAGATCACTGCACACTGCTGCGGCTCTTACCTTTTGATGCACATACTGTAGCAGGCATTACATGCTGGGGCAGCTGGGTGACAGGTCCTGTCTCCTGACAACGGGCCTGCAGCTCCAGCCTCAGATATTCAGGAAGCCGGCAGCCTGTCAGTGTCCCAACCTCTCCTCCTAAATGACAGCTCCGCCGGCCAATCGCCGCTCCCCCCACCCTTTGTCCCGCCCAGCTGACCTGACTTACAGCAGCGGCAGCCAAGCAGCCACCACCAAATCCATTCCCCCCTCACTTTACTATGACATACGGCGGTATATTGAATTTGGCGTTGGCCGCTGCGGATGCTCCTAATTGGCTGTCAGTCTGTGAGCAGCCAATCAGGTTGCATCGCAGTCAGCTGCCACGGCCGAGCTCTGCCTGTGCTGGGGACAGAAGTGTCAAAAGTCCCCCCTTGAAGGGCAGCGCTGCAGCGGCGGGAGGCGGTGATAGAGGGAGCGGCGGCCATTGCAGAGGCGGGCGGCGGTGATAGAGTGAGCGGCAGCCGTTGCAGCGGCGGTGATAGAGGGAGCGGCGGCTGTGCGGGTGGTGCTGCCAGATGGTGCACCCACAGTGCAATTGCGCCGTGGGCAAGGCACCGCTGGCACTCACCTAGTTACGGCACTGCTGCAAGTATCCATTCCATATCTGTGCTGCATTTTTGTGAGCAGTATATATAGTAGTACAGTGCAGCATTTTGGTGACCAACAGTATATAGTTGTACAGTACAGTAGGCCATTGCTGTATCTTGCAGCTCTGTGTCACTGCAAGTATCCATTCCATATCTGTGCTGCATTTTTGTGAGCAGTATAAATAGTAGTACAGTGCAGCATTTTGGTGACCAACAGTATATAGCTGTACAGTACAGTAGGCCATTGTTGTATCTTGCAGCTCCGTGTCACTGCAAGTATCTATTCCATATCTGTGCTGCATTTTTATGAGCAGTATATATAGTAGTACAGTGCAGCATTTTGGTGACCAACAGTATATAGTTGTACAGTATAGTACAGTATTGATATAATAATATTACTGGCATATCATTCCACACATTAAAAAATGGAGAACAAAAATGTGGAGGGTGAAATAGGGAAAGATCAAGACCCACTTCCACCTAGTGCTGAAGCTGCTGCCACTAGTCATGGCAGAGACTATTCAATGCCATCAACGTCGTCTGCCAAGGCCGATGCCCAATGTCATAGTAGAGAGCATGTAAAATCCAAAAAACAAAAGTTCAGTAAAATGACCCAAAAATCTAAATTAAAAGCGTCTGAGGAGAAGCGTAAACTTGCCAATATGCCATTTACGACACAGAGTAGCAAGGAACGGCTGAGGCCCTGGCCTATGTTCATGGCTAGTGGTTCAGCTTCACATGAGGATGGAAGCACTCATCCTCCCGCTAGAAAACTGAAAAGAGTTAAGATGGCAAAAGCACAGCAAAGAACTACATCCAGCCCCTCACTTAGACATCATCCACCTCTGTTCTCTGAGCAACAAAAAACTGACTTATTGCATTAATCTACTAATATCAGTATATTCAGGCTCTGAATTGCTGAAGGCTCACTGTTTAAAATCAGGATCCATTTCCAGGACACGTTATCACTACCCCCACAAAAAAAAAAAATCTACTTCAAAGGCCTCTCACACTGAGACTTTTCACACCTACACAGTAGGAATTGGCTTCTAACACATTTCCAAAAGGCTGCCTATCCTAGGATAATTGACTAAATCAGCAGTTATTTTATTTATTACTTGCTTCAAATATACACAATAGGTTATAGCAATAACTTTGTTCATAATCCCATTATCATTTTGGATCACATACCGAATTGGGGGAAAACAAAACACAAAAAGGAAAAAAAAAAACACTGCTTTCTCTCCCTCTCTCATCATCATATGCAGCTCAAATTTATAGTTATCTGTCATTGATGACCAAATGTATACGTATTGCTCCAGCTTCATTCTTTCACTCCGCCCACCACGTTCTGCAGTTCCTATCACACCATCACAAGCTTCTATTCTCCAATCCCTTGGCATTTTAAAAAGAAAACACTGGCGCATTCGTGGGAAGCGAGCAGGCCGGAAATGTATTTCCCCCGGTAACCATCTAAGTCCTTTGCCCACCTGCTCACCCCCATACTCAAAGAACAATCAAATAGAAGTGATACCCAAAAGACGGCCCTGTGTTTGGAAGGACAGAACTGTCAACTCTCACTTTGTGACCCCCATACCCAGAGCTCCTGCACTTAACATAAACAAAACTGAAGGCCCCCTGGTATGCCCAATCAGGTCAGTCCTTTGTAATGCCAGATCTATAAGAAACAAGACTGCAACAATTGCTGACCTTATTGAATCTGCAGATCTAGCCTGTATTACAGAGACCTGGCTAGATGAAAATGCAGCACCTATATTGGAGGCTGCAGTACCAACAAACTACTCTGTCATCCACAACCCAAGACTGGACCGCAGGGGTGGCGGGGTGGCTATCTGCTTCAAAAAAGAACTTAAACTTAGGGTCCACCCTATTGAAACTACTCGCTCATTTGAGTGCATTGCTGCCCGGAGTTCGACAGGATTAGGTTTCAGAGTACTTCTCATTCACCGGCCACCTGGAGATGGAAAGATATTTCTGCAAGAAATTGCAGACACTGTCGCTGACCTGGTTCTGGAACATCAAAGATGGCTCATCCTCGGGGATTTCAATGCATGGGTGGATGATGAGCTCTCACGCCTTGGCCAAGACCTCCTGTGCACAATGAATGGTCTGGGCTTCACACAGGTCATTCCTTCTGCCACACATAAAAGCGGTCACACTCTGGACCTTGTCTTTCAGATTGGATTAGAAGTCACTGACCTAAAAATAAACCCAGTCATCTGGTCAGACCACTACTCCCTCTGGTTCTCAGTTGCAACCCCTCAATTAAGATCTCCGCCCGTGGAGTTGACCAGGTATCGTCCAAGGAGGGGTATGACTCCCCAGGCTCTTGCAGCAAATCTGGATCTCTCTGCTATACTGGGTGCCTGTGAAGATCCCTGTTCCCTAGTCCGTTATTATAATAGGGATGTTATGGCTGCAATTGATGTTATCGCCCCTGTGCGTATAAGACCTCGCAAACCACAACGTCAAGCTCCATGGTTCGACAACAGTGTTAGTGAGCTCAAGAAAAGGGTGCGTAGACTGGAAAGATGATGGAGGAAGACTAACCTAGTGGATGACAAAATAAAACTAATAAAGCATAACGTAGAATATCAATCGACAATCACTCGTAAGAAAGCACAGTTCCTGTCAAATGAGATCACAGCAGCAAACAATAGGCCAGCTCAACTTTTCCGCACAGTGGAGATGCTTTGCAAGCCAGCATGCCTGCAGACTGATGAGACCCTCTCCCAGGCAAGATGCAACGAGTTTGCAAACTTCTTTGCAGATAAAATATCCACCATCCGGGCTGGAATCTCCACAGTGCCATCAAAGGAGTGCCAAACTACAAAGCATGCCAATATAAGCTACCTGCCTTCATGGACCAGCTTTGATCCAGTGGATGCAAAGGACACTGCTGAAATTGCTCGGATTTTGCGTCCCACCACCTGTGATCTGGACCCAGCCTCAACCAAGCTTCTAATAGGTTGTATGGATATAATTGGTCCTGTCTTTACAAAAATTGTTCAATGCTCTTTGCAGACAGGCATTTTTCCTGGACCCCTAAAGGAAGCAACTGTTAGACCGCTTCTTAAAAAACCTAATTTAGATCCCGACTGCATGACCAACTACAGACCGGTATCAAACCTTCCTTTCCTAGGAAAGGTTATTGAGAAAGTCGTTGCAAATCAACTGGAAACCCGCCTGACAACCCATGATATTTATGATCCATTTCAATCAGGATTCAGGAGAAGACATAGCACTGAAACAGCCCCGGTGTGTGTGTTAAATGATCTTCTGATGGCAAAAGACAGAGGTGACTGTTCAATATTAATCCTTCTGGATCTCTCGGCAGCATTTGATACCGTGGACTATGGGCTTCTGATTGAGCGACTGATACATTTCTGTGGTCTGGATGGCACAGTTCTAAGCTGGTTCAAATCATTTCTCACAGGCAGGTCACAGAGAGTATCATCTGGATTATACTTATCACCACCAGTGCCATTGCCATGTGGTGTCCCACAAGGTTTCTATACTATCCCCCATGCTATTTGCAGTATACATGCTCCCATTGGGCAAAATAATCAGGCGCCATGGCCTGGTCTACCACTGCTATGCAGATGATACACAACTGTACTTGTCCTTTGCTCCGGGCACTGATAACCCAATAGCAACCCTAAATGGCTGTCTAGCTGAACTACTGGAGTGGATGAGCGCCAGTTGGCTGCGACTGAACCCGGATAAAACAGAGGTCCTTATGATACGACCGCAACATCAAAGGACAAGACTGCAGCATAGCCAACCAACTGGACTTACACTCGGGGATTCAGAATTACAGACCAGTGATCGTGTGCGGAATCTTGGCGTTGTCCTGGATGGTGGCTTGACACTTAAACATCAGATATCAGCCACAATCAAATCCTCATTCTTTCACCTGAGGAACATAGCCAGAATCAAGCACTTAATTCCCTCAGATGATATGCCAAAAGTCATACATGCATTTGTATCATCTCGTTTAGACTACTGTAATGCCCTCTACCTTGGTCTACCAGCAAAAGAATTGCAGCGCTTACAGCTGGTGCAAAACACAGCTGCCAGGCTATTAACCAACCAGCCCCGTTCTAGCCACATAACACCCATCCTCTACTCCCTTCACTGGCTGCCTGTACGATGGCGAATCATCTTCAAGATTGGCTTACTGAGTTTCAAAGCATTACATGACCAAGGCCCAAGGTACCTGTAACAGCTTCTGACCCCATACTGCCCCACTCGATTACTGCGATCTGTAGATGAATGACTTTTAGCAGTACCTAGAATCTAATTCATCTGGGGGTCGAGCTTTTAGTCATGCGGCTCCGACTCTATGGAACTCACTTCCCCGCACAGTGCGAGAGGCCCCAACTATAGAATCCTTCAAAAGTAGACTCAAGACTTTTCTGTTTACTCAAGCATTTCCATAATGTCCCTTTTAGTATCTTCATGCTTCTGCATTTTATGAAAATGTACTTCATTATTTTCTGTACTATATTATGCTATGTATCTGTTAAGCGCCTTGGGTCCTATTGGAGAAAGAGCGCTATATAAATAAAATTATTATTATTATTATTATTATTATTATTATTATAACTGTGCGTTCTTCTAAATCACAAATACCCAAGGAGAATCCAATTGTGTCGGTTTCGATGCCTGACCTTCCCAACACTGGACGGGAAGAGGTGGCTCCTTCCACCATTTGCACTCCCCCTGGAAGTGCTGGAAGGAGCACCCACAGTCCAGTTCCTGATAGTCAAATTGAAGATGTCACTGTTGAAGTACACTCATCAGGATGAGGATATGGGTGTTGCTGGCGCTGAGGAGGAAATTGACAAGGAGGATTCTGATGGTGAGGTGGTTTGTTTAAGTCAGGCACCCGGGGAGACACCTGTTCTCCGTGGGATGAATATGGCCATTGACATGCCTGGTCAAATTAGAAAAAAAAATCACCTCTTCGGTGTGGAATTATTTTAACATGCGGACAACAGGTGTCAAGCCGTGTGTTGCCTTTGTCAAGCTTTAATAAGTATGGGTAAGGACGTTAACCACCTAGGAACTTCCTTCCTTATACGTCACCTGGAGCGCATTTATCAGGAGTCATTGACAAGTTCAAAAAGTTTGGGTGACAGCGGAAGCAGTCCACTGACAACTAAATCCCTTCTTCCTCTTGTACCCAAGCTCCTGCAAGCCACCCCACCAACTCCATCAGTGTCAATTTCCTCCTTAGACAGGAAAGCCAATAGTCCTGCAGGACATGTCACTGGCAAGTCTGACGAGTCCTCTCCTGACTGGGATTCCTCCGATGGATCCTTGAGTGTAACATCTACTGCTGCTGGCGCTGCTATTGTTGCTGCTGGGAGTCGATCATCATCCCAGAGGGGAAGTCGGAAGACCACTTGTACTACTTCCAGTAAGCAATTGACTGTCCAACAGTCCTTTGCGAGGAAAATGAAATATCACAGCAGTCATCCTGTTGCAAAGCGGATAACTCAGGCCTCGGCAGCTGTGTTGGTGTTAGACGTGCGTCCGGTATCCGGCGTTAGTTCACAGGGACTTAGAGAATTTCTTGAGGTAGTGTGTCCCCGGTACCAAATACCATCTAGGTTCCACTTCTCTAGGCAGGCGATACCGAGAATGTACACAGACGTCAGAAAAAGACTCACCAGTGTCCTAAAAAATGCAGTTGTACCCAATGTCCACTTAACCACGGACATGTGGACAAGTGGAGCAGGGCAGACTCAGGACTATATGACTGTGACAGCCCACTGGGTAGATGTATTGCCTCCCGCAGCAGGTACAGCAGCGGCGGCACCAGTAGCAGCATCTTGCAAATGCCAACTTGTTCCTAGGCAGGCTACGCTTTGTATCACCGCTTTCCATAAGAGGCACACAGCTGACAACCTCTTATGGAAACTGAGGAACATCATCGCAGAATGGCTTACCCCATTGGACTCTCCTGGGGATTTGTAACATTGGACAACGCAACCAATATTGTGCGTGCATTACATGTGGGCAAATTCCAGCACGTCCCATGTTTTGCACATACATTGAATTTGGTGGTGCAGAATTTTTTTTAAAACGACAGGGGCGTGCAAGAGATGCTGTGGGTGGCCCGAAGATTTGCGGGCCACTTTCGGCATTCAGTCACCGCGTGCCGAAGACTGGAGCACCAGCAAACAGTCCTGAACCTGCCCCACCATCATCTGAAGCAAGAGGTGGTAATGAGGTGGAATTCAACCCTCTATATGCTTCAGAGGATGGAGGAGCAGCAAAAGGCCATTCAAGCCTATACATCTGCCTACGATATAGGCAAAGGAGGGGGAATGCACCTGACTGATTTCAATGTTGTGCAAGGTTCTGTAACCCTTTGAACATGCCACACGTGAAGTTAGTTCAGACACTGCCAGCCTGAGTCAGGTCATTCCCCTCATCAGGCTTTTGCAGAAGCAGCTGAAGAGATTGAAGGAGAAGCTAAAACGGATCGATTCCGCTAGGCATGTGGGACTTGTGGATGGAGCCCTTAATTCATTAAACCAGGATTCACGGGTGGTCAATCTGTTGAAATCAGAGCACTACATTTTGGCCACCGTGCTCGATCCTAGGTTTAAAGCCTACGTTGTATCTCTCTTTCCGGCAGACACAAGTCTGCAGAGGTTCAAAGACCTGCTGGTGAGAAGATTGTCAAGTCAAGCGGAACGTGACCCGTCACCATCTCCTCCTTCACATTCTCAACTGGGGCTGCGAGGAAAAGGCTAAGAATTCCGAGCCCACCCGCTGGCGGTGATGCAGGGCAGTCTGGAGCGAGTGTTGACATCTGGTCCGGACTAAAGGACCTGCCAACGATTACTGACATGTCGTCTACTGTCACTGCATATGATTCTGTCACCATTGAAAGAATGGTGGAGGATTATATGAGTGACAGCATCCAAGTAGGCACGTCAGACAGTCCGTACGTATACTGGCAGGAAAAAGAGGCAATTTGGAGGCCCTTGCACAAACTGGCTTTATTTTACCTAAGTTGCCCCCCCTCCAGTGTGTACTCCGAAAGAGTGTTTAGTGCAGCCGGTCACCTTGTCAGCAATTGGCGTATGAGGGTACTTCCACAAAATGTAGAGAAGATGATGTTCATCAAAATGAATTATAATCAATTCCTCCATGGAGACATTCACCAGCAATTGCCTCCAGAAAGTACACAGGGTCCTGAGATGGTGGATTCCAGTGGGGACGAATTAATACTCTGTGAGGAGGGGGATGTACACAGTGAAAGGGGTGAGGAATCGGAGGATGATGATGAGGTGGACATCTTGCCTCTGTAGAGCCAGTTTGAGCAAGGAGAGATTGATTGCTTCTTTTTTTGGTGGGGGCCCAAACCAACCAGTAATTTCAGCCACAGTCGTGTGGCAGACACTGTGGCTGATATGATGGGTTTGTTAAAGTGTGCATGTCCTGTTTATGCAACATAAGGGTGGGTGGGAGGGCCCAAGGACATCTTGCACCTCTTTTTATTTTTTATTTATCTTTGCATCATGTGATGTTTGGGGCCAATTTTAATAAGTGCCATCCTGTCTGCCACTGCTGTGCCACTCCTAGATGAGCCAGGTGTTTGTGCTGGCCACTTGGGTCGCTTAGGTTAGTCATCCAGCGACCTCGGTGCAAATTGTAGGACGAAAAATAATATTGTGAGGTGTGAGGTGTTCAGAATAGACTGGAAATGAGTGGAAATTATGGTTTTTGAGGTTAATAATACTACAGGATCAAAATTACCCCCAAATTCTATGATTTAAGCTGTTTTTGAGGGGTTTTTGAAAAAAACCACCCGAATCCAAAACACACCCGAATCCGACAAAAAAATTTCAGGGAGGTTTTGCCAAAACACGTCCGAATCCAAAACATGGCCGCGGAACCGAATCCAATACCAAAACACAAATCCCGAAAAATTTCCGGTGAACATCTCTAGTCATAATTGACCTCTAGTGTCTATGCTGTGCTATGGGAGAGACGTCATGACGTCTCTCCCATAGATCCGAGGAGAGGAGCGGCGCCGGCGGAGGTCAGCAGTGGTCGGGAATCAGGAGTTGGGATAGTAAGTATTCATTTTTTTTTTTTGTAAGCAGCGCTACTCTGCAGGGTGCACAAATGGGGGCACAACTCTACAGGGGGCACAAATGGGGGCACCACTCTGCAGGGGGTGTAACTGACCACACCCCTGTATGAAGCCACGCCCCTATTTTCACCCGGGGCGCCACAAGGGCTAGAACCGGCCCTGTATGCATACTCACATGAATCAGGCTCATTGCCTGTAAGGCTCAGTTATTATTAATGTTTGTATTTTATAGGTATTTTGGGGGCAGAAGGATGTGACGCCTGCTCTGCTGTCTTATATTAGTCAACAAACTCACCTGCCTCATAATCTACAGTAACTGAAACATGGCAACCTCGGCTGTTGGTATTGTTTGTGTGTGTGATGGGCCTTATTTAAGAGCATGCGAGATGCAGGCACGGGAGCAGTTCTGGCAAGTTTTTTTTTTTATATATATACAATAGTTTTTATTTGATTTATAAGCAGAAGCAAAACATTCGGGGTACAGGTATGGTACATATAATAAATAATCACTCTTCATGAACGTATTCCACACTGTGAACCAAAATTTCTCAGGGCCACAGGAGAGCAGAAAGCCCTGGCGAGTCTTTTTAAAGTGTCAGTCATTTAAAAGGTAAAACCAGGTTGGTCTTGCCCATTAAAATATTGCTGCTTTAAAAATTTGGGCTGACTTGCTGGATTCATGCCTGTGATTTCATCTTGTAGGCTATTACGTAAGACCTATTATGTAAGACCCGATGTGTTGCTGAATGTGTTTCCACGACCCCACTGGCCAACAGCAGTCATAACCCGTCATAACAAGAGTTTTTACTGCACTTATTTTTCTTTTGCTGTAGGTTCAAAGGAAAATGATTCATCTAATCAGGCTTCCTAGTAGGTTCATTATTCATTTCCTTATGTTTTTTTATTTATTTATTTTTTAGTGTGTGTGAAACAAAAATATTTCAGTTTTACTTTTAAATGCGAGTTTGTGTATCCTGCAGGATCACAAACATGGTGCTGATTTAAAAAGAGAACTCTAAGCTCATGATTTAAACCACATTCTTGTTTTGTTCGTGCACAACATCATCAGTTACATAAATATACAATGATCTAAGCCTCAACTTTCGGAAAGGATCAAGAGGTGTAGCATTAATTGTGTGAGAACCACCGAAGAACAGAACATTCTCAAAGCATGTCAGGTAACAGAATCATTAATGTGGCCCATTTGTGATCTTATTTCAGATTTTTCCATCATACGCTCTTGCCACGGAGGAAGAATCCTGCATCCAAGCGGGACATCGAGAAAATAAATGTTAAGTACATTTCATTATGGAAAAAAGAACTGAGATAAGTCAGCATTACTGCATACATTTTGAAGATATTGGGGTATATTTACTAAGATTCGGAATTTCCGAAAATAGGTCAAAGTTCAATCACGAATGACATCGACAGTGTAAAACTGCAACTTTTTGAATTGATTACGATGGATTTACTAAGCTGTCGTATTCGTATTTTTCTTTGCTTCCGATGTCGATGTCATTCGTTTTTTTTAACCTATTTTTACGGCAGTGATTAGCAAAACACTGCCGTTTTTTTTTACAATCAATCTCGGCCGGATCTGTGTGATCCGTGCTGGGGTTCTTATTTTATTTTTTCCTCACTGACAGGCAGCACGCGGCAGTGTTACAATGTAGCGCCTATGCGCTACATTGTAACCAATGATGGGAACTTTCTGCCCTGCGGTTGACCTAAAGTGACGTCACCGCTGAGCAGAAAGTTCCCAGCATTGGTTACAATGGAGCGCATAGGCGCTACATTGTAACACTGCCGTGTGCTGCCTGTCAGTGAGGACAGCAGCACACAGCTGATCAGGAGAGTGCTACAACGTGGCACTCCCTGATTGGCTGAAGAAACCCACTTAGACAGAAGTCAAAGTGGGTTTCTGGCATTCGTGGGAAGGTGACCCATGTGCAAACATGGGTCCCCTTTCAGTTCGTGGTCGGGACACCGTTTTTTTTATTTATTCAAGTACGTGGATTAACCCTGGATTTGCCGAGGAGCCTGGACCCATGGATCTGGTGAGTAGAATTTCTTCAACAGGTAGCCCTTGGATTCTACTGGAGAAGAGGACCGACCTGCGTGAGAACATAAGGTAAGTATGTATGTATGTGTGTATGTATGTAATAAAATTATACTTTCACGGTGTGTGTGTCTTGTGTTTTTTTGGGTATTTTTTTAGTGGTAGTACTACAGGTACCAGCGGGCCCGTTTTTCCGCCGCATGCTGGTACTTGTGGTTCTCCAAGTACCAGCATGCGGGGGAGGCTTGCTGGGACTTGTAGTACTGCTACTAAAAACAATATCTTTTATTTTACAACAAAGGCTATCAGCCCTCCCATCCGCAGCCCATTGGATGGGGGGGGACAGCCTCGGGCTTCACCCCTGGCCCTTGGGTGGCTGGGGGGGGGGGACCCCTTGATTGAAGGGGTTCCCACTCCCCCAGGGTACCCCGGCCAGGGGTGACTAGTTGGATTTTTGATGCCACGGCCGCAGGGCGCTGTATAAAAGTGACCCCCGGCTGTGGCATTATCTGTCCAGCTAGTGGAGCCCGGTGCTGGTTTTAAAAATACGGGGGACCCCTACTCTTTTTGACCCCCGTATTTTTGGGACCAGGACCAGGCGCAGAGCCCGATGCTGGTTGCTTAAATATGGGGGAACCCCTGTCATTTTTTCCCCCATATTTCTGCAACCAGGATCGGCTCAAAGAGCCCGAGGCTGGTTATGCTTAGGAGGGGGGACCCCACGCAATTTTTTTGGCAAAAATAAGCACTTTCCCACCCCTTCCCACTGATATACATGCACGGATCTCATGGATCCCTGCATGCATCTCAAATCACGGAAAAAAAAAAGCAGGTCTGTTTTTTTTTAGGACTTTTTTACGAGTTGTAATTTTTCACGGCAGTGTTTTGTGTTTTTTTGCTTTGCACTTCTTAGTAAATGACCGAGATTCATATCTAAACAGGCGTAATTTGACCGATGGTGTATTCATTCGTAATTTTTTACCTGAACTAGCAAAAAATTACGAATGCCCTCATCACTGCCGTGATTAGTGTTTAGTAAATGACCGAGATTAACCGAGATGACACTTTGAAGAAAAAACGGCATCTCGGTCAAAATCGGGAGCTTAGTAAATATACCCCATTGTTTTTAGTACTTTTTTTTCATGATGCCTTAAAAAATACATTTACTATAACAAGTTGGTACACAAATTAGTCCAGGTTATTTTACCGGTAGTTGCTTCAGGTTTATGTGCTTACTGGGGAAATGTAATTAGAGATGTGCGCTGTGCCATTTTTGCCAGATTTGGATTTGGTTCTAATTTGTCGGCTGGCTTTGGATTTGCCAAATGGCCGTGACTGGCTTTGTATATGGGTTTTTTCAAAAATGTACAAAAAAAAGCTAAAATCACTTAATTTGGGCATTTTTTCGTCCCTAGAGTATTGTTAACATCAATAGCATTAATTTCCAGTCATTTCCACGCAATGTTGACCACCTTACAGCTCACAAGGGCCCTCATTCCGAGTTGATCGGTCGCAAGGCGAATTTAGCAGAGTTACACACGCTAAGCCGCCGCCTACTGGGAGTGAATCTTAGCTTCTTAAAATTGCGACCGATGTATGCGCAATATTGCGATTACTAACTACTTAGCAGTTTCAGAGTAGCTTCAGACTTACTCTGCCTGTGCGATCAGTTCAGTGCTTGTCGTTCCTGGTTGACGTCACAAACACACCCAGCGTTCGCCCAGGCACTCCCACCGTTTCTCCGGCCACTCCTGCGTTTTTTCCGGAAACGGTAGCGTTTTCAGCCACACGCCCCTGAAACGCCGTGTTTCCGCCCAGTAACACCCATTTCCTGTCAATCACATTACGATCGCCGGAGCGAAGAAAAAGCCGTGAGTAAAAATACTTTCTTCATAGTAAAGTTACTTGGCGCAGTCGCAGTGCGAACTTTGCGCATGCGTACTAAGCGGATTTTCACTGCGATGCGATGAAAAATACCGAGCGACCAACTCGGAATGAGGGCCAATGTTGTTTTCATCCACTTTAGGCCAAATTCTGCAGCGAGCTGGCTGGTTTACTAGCCAGCAGAGCAGCTGCACAAACCAGCAGAGCAGCGACAGAGCAGCTGCACAAACACGCAGCAGTTTATAGCACATCTATGAAACACTGCAGTGGGAGAAATGAACGGTGGTGCAAGATGGAATTGTCCTTTGGCCCTTCCCACCCATCCTTATGTTGCATATTAAAAAGGACATACGCATTTTAAAATACCAAGCCCTCCAGCGAAAGGGACTGCAGCTTTTATGGTTGAAGTGCTAGGTTTGTTCGGGCCCCCATAAAACAAGCTACCAATTGGCTTAAGTCAACAGCTCTACAGTGGCTAGATGTCATCGTCATTGGCATCCTCATCCTCACCCTCATCAGTTTGTACATCCTCCTCACACAATATTAATTCATCCCTGCTAGAATCCCCTATTACAAAAGTCTCTGCCTGGAAAGGTCATCCTCATGGGATTTCCAGTTCATTTTGATAAATATCATCTTTTCCAAATTTTCAGGAAGTAGCCTCCTATGCCAATCGCGGACAATGTTCCCGGCTTTCCTGAAAACTATCTCCGAGTACTCAGTGGAGGGTGGGCAACTTAAGTAATGCAAAGCCAGTTTGTTAAAATGCCTCCAAATTGGCTTTTTTTCCTTCCAGTACTCAAAGGGACTGTGTGACATGCCTATTTTTATGGTGGCATAAAAATAATCCTCCACCATTCTTTGGATGGTGACAGTCTCAGATGGACTTATGGTAGAGGTATCACAAATGCTCTGCAATTCATTTAGACCCAACCAGATGTCAAAATGTTGTGTTTACTTATCTGCATCTTTTGTGAAAGGTAAGATTTTTCCTGGCTTCTGCCGAAGAAACTGAAAGAGACGTTGTAGAAGCTGCCAACTTGCTCACCAGGAGCTCTTTGCATCTCTTAAGATCTGGGTCAGTTAAAAAGAAAGACACAGCATACAACTTAAACCTAGGATCAATTATGGTTGTTTAAATGTAGTGATCCGATTTCAAGATATTGGCAACCCTTGGATCCTGGCGAAGCAAATCAAGTACTTGATCTACAAGACCGGCATACTTTGTGGATTCGCTTTGTTTTATCTCCTCCTTGAATTTCTCCATCTGTTTTTCCAAAAGCCTAATTAGGGAAATCACCTGGCTAAAGCTAGCAGTGTCAGCACTCACTTCACAGGTGGCTACTTCAAAGGGTTGGACACCTTGCACAAGACAGAAAGTATTCTCCACTGCGCTGGGCTATGGTACATTCCCCCTCCTCTCCCAAAGTCATGGCTTGTTATATAACTATGGATGGATTTTTGCTGTTACTCCAACTGCTGAAGCATATAAAGGGGGGAGTTCCACCTTGTTACCACCTCTTGCTTCAGTTGATAACAGGGCAAATTCAACTGTTCTTGCAAGTGCTGCAATGTCCTGCATGCTGTTGCTGAATACTGAAAAAGTCCTGAAATCTTTTCGGCCACAGACAGCATCTCCTGCATGCCCCTGTCATGTTTTTTAAAAACCCTTTACCACCAAGTTAATTGTGTGAGCAAAACAGGGGATTTGTTGGAATTCATCCAGCTGTAATGCTTTCATGATATTTGTTGCATTATCCGAAACCTCTGAGGCGAGTCCAAGTGGGGTAAGCCTTATTGCTACGACAGCCCTCATTTTTTCTAAGAGGCTGTCAGCAGTATACCTTTTGGTGAAGCCGGTGATACACAGAGTAGCCTGCCTCTGAATGAGCTGGCATTTGTTAGATAATGCTTCTGCTGCTGCTGATGAAGGCGATTCACCCACCCAGTCGGCTATCGCAGTCATATAATCTTTATTTTGCCCACTACCGCTTGTCCACATATTTGTGGTTAAGTGGACAGTGGGTACAATGGCATTTTGTAGGGCAATAATTAGATTTTTTTTAATGTCCTGATACAGCCGAGGAATGGCTTTTCAGTTAAAATGGAACCGAGATGGAACTTGGTACTGGGGACACAGGACCTCAATTAACTGTGTAAAACCCATTGCATTAGTGGCGTATATTGAATGCAGATCTAATACTAGCATAGCAGTCATGGCGTCAGTGATCCGCTGTGCGACTGGGTGAGAACTGTCATACTTGCTCCCCATTGCAAAGGATTGTTTAACTGTCAATTGTTTTGTGGAACAACTACTAGCAGTATTCTTCATCCACTTCTGGGATGAAGATCCACCCCCAGCAGCAGCAGCATGGCTAGCTCTCAAGGATTCTTCTGAGGAATCCTGGAAAGAAGAGGAGTCACCTAGCATTGACAAATTGGTTGCAGGACTATCTCTGATTATTAATGAGGATATTGAGAATGAAGGTGTTGGTGGTTGATATTGCAGGTCCTGGGATATAGCAGAGAGAATGAAGCTAGCTGATGCTAGACTGCTTGCTGTTATTTTTGTTCACCAGTTGTGGTTGTTATAAAATGCTTATGAACTTGCTGCAGATGACGTAGTAGGATGGAGATTCCTACATGCTTAACATCCATACCTCTACTTACTGTGGTTCCACAAAGGCTATAGATGGCTTGACAAAAGGTTTCAAGATTTGGGTAAAAATAATTTCACACATCCAGGGTGGATTTATTGGTCCTATGCCCAGGCATGACAAAGGCCTTCTTCTTATCATGTCCAAGAGATGCTTCCACTGGTACCTGCCTAACACGAATAACATCCTCATCCTCAACATCCTCATTAGTGCCAGTGTCAGCTACACAAATCTCCCCTTAATCCTCATGCAATTCTATGGTGACATCCTCAATTTCTATGTCATCAGCAACACTTATGCTGCTCATCCCCACATATGCAGAGGAAGCAGAAATGGTGGAAAGTGGTTTCTCTGAAAGGTTAGGCTCACACATAGGACTTGAGGACACACTTAGACTCTTCTCAGGCATTTGTGAAATTTCTGTTCCTGAACGCACAGTTTGTTTTACTGTCTTAGTGGTTTTCATTTTTTTTACACCTCTTCTAGACTCAGAGAAAAAATGTCTTGCCTCTTCATGAGAGGCAGATGAAGATGCTTCACTGACAGTTGCAGAATCACCACTCAGAAATACACTACACACTGACTGACAGCCCCCTAGAAGTACACAAGTGACAGCACCTTAGATGTACACTACACACTGACTGACAGCCGCTTAGATGTACACAAGTGACAGCCCCTTAGATGTACACTACACACTGACTGACAGCCCCTTAGATGTACACAAGTGACAGCCCCTTAGATGTACACTACACACTGACTGACAGCCCCTTAGATGTACACAAGTGACAGCCCCTTTGATGGACACTATGACTGACAGCCCTGGGCCCTTAGATGGATTCTCTGACTGGCAGCCCAACACCACAGAGCACAGCGTAGCATGGGATCATGCAGTAAAATGGCGCTGAATGATGGCCGCGGTGCTTTATATGTACTCCAAGTCCAGCGAGAATCCGACATGGGACGATGGCGTTTACAAGGCATGGTTTTGCCTTGTACCTGCTTGTATATGATTGCCTCTTTAAGAAAATGGCAGAGTTCGGACAGAATCATGCACCTCCGGCAAACTCGGACGACATTACATCCGCCCAATACATCTGATTACACTAAGCCACTTCCACATCAAGTAATTGCATGCACTTAACTTCTAAAAAATTCTCTGTGGGGAAAGTGTAGAAACACAATGTTAGAAAAGAAGAATTTGAGTCTGAGCTCAACAAATATGTGTGTATTGCTTTACCTTTTTTCTATCCCTAATGTTAGAGTTGATCATGCAACAACAGATCCTGCTCTTGCACATGCTTTCTTGGTGAATGGTGAATCATTAACTGGTATCAAACAGCTCAAGTAACCTTGCTGTGTCTTGCAAAATTATATTTTGCATAGAAAGGACAAGGATAAAAAACGCCTTCATGTTGGGATTGAGGCAATGCTGTGTCAGGCCTAGAGGCAGGGGCGTATCTACCCATTGGCCAGGATGGCACTCGCCAGGGGTGCCAGCCGAGCAGGGGGGCACCACTCAACGGTGCCACCCTCGGTCAATAGGTGGAATCCCTTAAGCCGTAGCATCTGGCAATACCTGCTGTGCCGAGCTGCCTGTGCATTACCTGTGATGGAGGGCGGAGGATCGCTCAACAGGCAGGAACTAGCGCCGGTGTCCTGCACCGCAATGCAATACAGGGAAGAAACTGAATATAAACTACAACTCCCAGCAACCCTTGCTGTCGGGAGCTCCCAGCGGCAAGCGCTGCTGGGAGCTGTAGTTTATTTTCCGTTTCTTCATGTAGTTTGATGCCGTGCCGGATACCGGCGCCAGCTCCTACCTGCTGAGCGATCATCTGCCCTCTATCCCAGGCAGCTCGGCACAGTAGGTATTGCCAGACACTACGGCTATCTGCTGGGATGTTGTGGGGTGGGGACTAGGGCTATGTGCTGTGTGGGGAGGCTATGTATGTGCTGGGAGTGGGGGAGACTACTACTATGTGCTAAGGGCTGGGAGGGGGATGGGTACTATGACTATGTGCTTGGGGAGGTGAGGGGCTGTGTGCAGGGAGGGGGACTATGGCTATCTATGCTGGCAGGGAACTATTGTTATGTGATGGGAGGGGGTGGGGACTACTGTATGACTGTGTTGGGAGAGGTAGAGACAACGGCTATGTGCTGCGGGGACTACGGCTATTGCTTGGGGAGGTGGGAGCTATGGCTGTTTACTGGGAGGGGACTATGGCTATGTGCTGGGAGGGTGATGGGGACTATGACTATATGACTGTGGGGGCTTATATGGCACTGTGGGGGCATATGTGTATCTGGCACCGTGGGGGCATATCTAGCACTGTGGGGGCATATCTGGCACTATGAGGGCATATCTGGCACTGTGGGGGCATGTGTATCTGGCAATATGGGGCATATTTGGCAACGTAGGGGCATATCTGGCACTGTGGGGGCATATCTAGCACTGTAGGGACATATCTGTCACTGTGGGGGCATATGTGTATCTGGCACTGTGTGGGCATATCTAGCAACTTGGGGGCATATCTGGTACTGTGGGGGCATATTTGTATCTGGCACTGTGGGGGCATGTGTGTAACTGTCACTGTGGGGGCATATGTGTATCTGTCACTGTGGGGGCATATGTGTATCTGGCACTATTGGGGGCATAATCATATGTGTATCTGACACTGCACTATTGGGGTCATATGTGTATCATGCCATAATTTTGGCCATGCCCCATGTGGCATATAGCCACACCCACCCTCCGGTGCACGCACACAGTACCACTAAGATTATTTTTCTATTTGCACCACTGAGTAGTGCGCTGTACTGCACTTCTTTGCACTACTATTTGATTATACTACCTGGCCTTGGGTGGCATTGCCTCCTCAGCCAGGCCAGTCACTGCTGATGTCTCCTCAGTGTTATAAGAATTACTGTGTGGGCATAATGTGTAAAGGGAACTGCTATTGTGTGGGCATGAAGTGTATAAGGGTTACTACTGTGTAGCTTAATTTGAATTGGGGGAACTATTGTATGGTCATGCCCCTTTCCCACAAGATCATGTCCCTTTTTGCACATGCACCTTTCCTATTTCAAATATGGGGAGTGCCAGTTCTTTACTTTGCCAGGGGCGCCCGGACCCCTAGATACACCCCTGCCTAGAGGTCTTATACTTTAGCCAATCCAGTCTTATACTTAAGCCAATAGCTCTACCATGATGACTCTGCAGCGGAGGAGTGTCTCACTGCAAAATGGACAGTGTAGGCTCTCCATTATTTTCATTTTATAGTTACAGATCCTATCCCTCTGAAGTTGCTACAGCACATGCAGGATACAAATCACTACTTGTAAAACTCAGGGGTACCAAAGAGCAGCCCTTTTCTTTCTATGGTCTTCAATACTTTTTTAGCTGGCTCAAAACCAAAATCTAAGAGCACCGCACATAGCAGATTAGAAATCTGTCACATGTGGGGGTGGGAGGCAGTGAGGTGCAATGAGGTGAATGGCTGGGGAGTCACTGGTTAGTATCAGAGCCAGATTTACACACACATATAAGATTTGGTGGTGAGGTTTGACTATAAAAATGATTAGAATAAAACAAAGATTATATGAGTAATACAAACATGATATTTATAAATTCTAAAATCTTTTTTGTATTATTCTATACTGGTGTGACAGGTGAGGCTCTGTCTACCCTGCTTACCCTGACCACATGTCACTAGTGGGGTAGGATTAGCTACAGATGGGTCCATGGTTATCTTTACTAGTTTTCTGAGCCTATGCACAACATGACTTATTAGCATAAACCCTTCATCTATTGTTCTCAGCTACAATATAACTTAAATGTGTTGCAGCTCCACCCTTCCCTCCCACTGGATGTGTGTATGCCTTTTATATTAATATAGAATTCACTGTGTGAATTCACCGTGAAAATTGCTCCTAATGGAATTGACCCTTAATACAGATCACAATTATTAAGTGAGTTAATGTCATGACAATCAGTGTAAACAACAGAAATAGATGAAAAAAAGCATTGGAACAACTTAATCTACCACTGTTTATATCCCCGTTTCTCAATCCTCATAACCTATCATGTTTCAGTATATACACATATAAACGCCTGGTCATCTTTTGCTAGTTATCATGTTTGGGTTGACTAAACCATTGCTAGGAGAACCCTCACTTTCTGCCCCCAGCTCCTTCCTGCTGGGTTGTCATATTTATTTGTTGTAGTTTGTTTCAAATGCTTGCTGATACATTATTACAGATATGTGTTCTTTAAATGTATCAAATTTATGTTATTACTGAGATTAAAGCTGGGTACACATTAGACGATATCATGGACGATGTGCCAATTCCAACACATCGTCCACGATATTGTCTAGTGTGTAAGCACTATGTTGCTGACGGTTCATCATCAGCAACATTCTCTGTCAAACCTGCATATAGCTGATGACATCACTCTGGGTACACAATGTTTAATGTGCACCCAGCGTACGGGTAATGTGTGCCCCTTTTGAAGGTGAAAAGGCTGCCCAGTGCAGTGCCTGAAGTGAATCAGGTTGTCTTTTCCTGGATTAAACATTGCAGATTTCACCCTCTTAACGTCAGTCCAGGGCTTGAATGCAGGCTGGTGACAGAATATCATCTCAGGGTTCCTACCTGAGTAACAGCAGCCATAATAAATCATCACAGTACGCCGTAGGGTTTAAACTCACTGTGCATAACCAGCTACATCATTATAAAATGTTTTTATATGTTTCTTGCACATCAGTCTTTAGTAAACTGGCCTCAGGGTGTGGTGTGCAGCAAACTGTGATAAATGTAGGACGAGCGATAGTAATGTAAGCCACTTCTTAGTAAGAGGACATTATGTCTTGTAGTCAGGATATATTAATTTTTGAAGCATGTAAAAGGATCAACTATTGATCCAGGTTAAGGACAGGATGGTAGGAAATACCACTGTCAAACCTAGAATGATGATTACTTTTAGTATACAATGCACACAGATGACTTGTTATTGCATTCACTCTGTGAATTATTCAATTTATAGCACTGCAGGAAACTTATGAATATACTAATTTAATATACTAAATCAGCAGGTTACAAGTCTGGAAAATATATTTAATTCAACAAAACATCTATGCATTTTCCCTGTATAAGGATCCTTTTTGCAAAGACTTTATGTTCATTGATTTTCTCTGATTTTTTTGCATAACAATAATTAATTCCCATATGTATTATTCATTTTATTTTTTGTTTTTATAGCTAAGAGGCACCTTGGAGATAAGAAAAGCTAATCATAAGCATAGCTGTGACAGATAGCCCAATATCAGGCATTAAAAGGAGACTAAATCTATGGGTTAGAGTGCCATGAACTGGTTGTCCCTGGGTTTTAGCAGAATATTATTGAGAATAGTGAGATGCTTATTTTCCCTTGTACTATCAGAATCTGTGGCTAGCAAATGGTTTCTTGTCATTGCTCTGTGATGTTTCTTAACCCTTTTCTGGGGGATGGTATTGGGATCCCAGCACTTGGGATGCCGGCATTCAGAATAACGACAGTGGCATCCCGAAGCACAGGATCCCAATACTTGTTAGGTAAGTACCCTAATCCCAAACCTTCCTAACCCTCCTTTCCCCGCAGCCTAACCCTAACCCTCCCTCTGCAGCCTAAAAAGTTTACAAGTGATAAAAGAAAGACTGGGAAAATATGGACCTCTGGCACTGGTGGGTAGAAATTAGAGATGTGTGCCAGACCAGTTTTACTGGTTTTGGTTTTAATTCGTCCCCTGGTTTTGGTTTTGCCTAAATGCAGTGACTGGTTTTGGTTTAGAATTAAAAATAAAAAAAGGACAAAAGCTAAAATCACATCATTTGGAACTTTATGAGTATTATTAACCTCAATAACATTAATTTCCAGTCAATTTTGATCACCTCATAGCTCTCAATATTGTTCCATCCAGTTTAGGCCAAAGGCTGCAGCGAGCTGGCTGGTTACTAAGTGACAAAGTAGCGGCACAAACACATGGAAGTTTATAGCACATCTATGAATCATTGCCAATTGTCCTTGGGCCCTCCCACACCCCCTTATGTTGGATATTAAAAAGGACATATACAGTTTAACAAACCAAGCACTAGGGACTGACAATTTTGTGGCTTGAGTGCTTGGTTTGTTTAGACCCTACAAAACAATTTGAAGGACTACCTCTGATCAGTAATGAGGAGGTTGAGGATCAGGGTGTAAATTACATTATAAACTTGTATAATAAATTTCATGAACTCGTTGCAAGTAACGTTACATGGAGGGGTTGCCTAGATGGTTAACGCCCCTACCTATACTAACTGGCCTCACAAATGGAGCAGATGCCTTAAATATGTTGTCAGGATTTGGGTAAAATAATTCCACACCCAAGAGGTGATGTTTTTGGTCTTATGCCCAAGCATCACAATGGCTTTCTTTTTATCACGAGCAAGAACTGCAGCCACTAGTGGTTGACTTACACTAACAACATCATCAACATCATCATTGTCAGATAGTAGTAGTACACATTTCACCCTCATCCTGTTTCACTTCCACACACGCATCCTCAATTTGTATTATGTCTTCATCATCATCTGTACTGCTCACCAAATGTGCAGAGGGTGCAGAAATGGTGGAAGGAGGCAAAAGAGGCTTCTATATGAGGACAGTATGAGAAATGTCAGACTTATACAGTACATCGCTAATGTGGACACCCCTAGACTCCCTTCAGGAATGTGTGATGATTCGGAACACAGTTTATTCTACTGATGTAGTGGTTTATATTTTTGGCCACCTCTTCTAAACTCTGAGTGAAAAGGTTTTTAATTGACATGAGACAGAAGAAGATGCTTCACTGACAGTTTCAGAACCACCACTCAGAAATAAAGGCCAAAGCCTGAGCCTTTCCTTGCCACTGCATGTGGTGAATGGCATGTTGTCAATTTTATGTTTTTCTGCACTACACTTTCCCTTTTAATAGAGGTATTTTGTGTTTACCCCTGTAGAATATTGTTTGTGCCCTGACTTACAGTAAACACTCTATGTCCTTGAGCATCAGCTTTAAATGATGCTGAAGGACTATTATCATCATCATGACTGGTGGCAGCAGCTGCAGCAATATAATTTAGTTGCTGCTCCTGCTCTTCTCTAAACTTATCACTATCCATTTTTTAACTGGATGCTAGGCTCACACTGTGTGGCGCTGCAAGGCTTACATGAAGTGAACAAAGCGCACTGGGGTACAGGACCTGATTCAGTGTCAGCAGATTCTGCTAAATAGCAGAATCTGCTGCTGCTTGCACTCACAACCTGGGGGCTGCCCAACACAGGATAAGGCCACTCAGTATGCAAAGGTCTGCCCAGCTTTGCAATCGCAAACTAATTGCGATCGCATCGCTGAGCTGGATTTTAATGATGCCCCCTGCTTATGCAGCATGGCTGCGAATGCAGCCGCACCGCCACCATCTTTTTTCTCAGAGCGGCTGTGTGTGACATCACGCAACTGTCCTAAAAATGGTGCGGACATGCCTCCATTGTCTGCACAATACCCCCGCAATGCCACATTGAAACCCCTCCAATGGTCACCGCTGTCAATCACAGCGCTATCGCATCCTTCAGGGATGCGATCACACTGTAAGGTTTTGCACATGTACTTTGCAGCCACAGCACATGCACAGATTGCCAAAAATCACTCATTTGGGATTTTCAATAATCTACGGGTCTCACTAAATAAGGACCACAGCATGTACTGGAGTAGGTAGAGTGCACAGAACAGTACAAACAAATTATACAACAATAAATTTTATTATTTTAACTGGCAGCACAGCTCACAGTGTGTGGAGTCACGGGGCTACATGAAGTGAACAAAGCACACTATGGTACAGAGCATACTGGGGTATGTAGAGTGCACAAAACTGTACAAACAAATTATACAGTACAATTATTTTTTTTGCCACAGAAGTTCTGACATGAGCCCAGTGTGACTATGCAGATCTTGGCTGTTTTTGTGGCCAAGATTGGTCATTTAGCTACTGTACCACTCATGTAGCAACGCACCATCACTGGGGACTAGTACGCTAACCAATGTCTGCCGCAAGTGCTGGAAGCTATTTCCAGGCACCATCCAAGAACCTGTGCTCGTGGTGCCCTTGTCTATCACGAGAATGGATTTACATGCCCATGAACGCATCCAGGAGTTTGGTCATCCGCCCCGCACAGTTGTGTGCTCACAAATCAAGTGCAAGATGCATGGGATTAAATTTGAGTCACCATAAAATGCAGTGAAGACCTTAATCCATCATGTTGAAGACATACCTGTTTTGGACTGGCCCAGCTGCTTCACCAAGTGGTTTGAGTCCATGCAACTTTGCGTAGACTCCTCTGGCGAATACTTTAAAAAAATGTAATGTTCACTTTGTTTGTAAATATAACACTTTTTGTGCATCTAGAATCTTATTTCACACACATCATATGTGCTATCATTCATGCAATACGTACTGGTTTACTGTTAACATAACATTTTTTATTATACATATCAGACAACAATATACTTATACATTTATATGCTATATAACTTTATGATTGGAGAATTATGACACTGGAGTTTCTATTTCCCCCCCAGTGCACTTTGTTCTTGAAATAACAGTTTCTATTACAACATAACACTGCAAAGAATTTTGCCAACAGCATAACACTTTCTAAATAAGTCATTTCACAGAAGAGTGCGACCCTTTTTTATTTATTTATTTTTTACCACAATGTACAGTTGGCACATTCACATGGATTCATAAGGATCAACTATGTCTACTATATCATCATTTCTCGTCTGATTTTGCAGCAGCTTGGCTTCAGAGAACCCACGAACTGACAGATTAAGTGTTATTACCTACAGTAGTAGAAATGTCTATCAAGTATGAAGCAGCAACGCAGCGACAGACTCTTCCCAAGATACTTGATAAATGATGGTCTGTTTCCACTAGCATCCAGTGAAAATAATTTTAATGAGTACCTGTCACCTAGACTTAGTGGAAATGGCTATTCTTTATCACCTAATCAATATTCTTCAGAGTGCAACCTATCAATCCATTGTGGATTGACACGATAATTGAGGCACTGCATGGTAAATTACCACGGGTGAAAAATGGAGGTAGCCTCGGGCTATAACGCCCGAAGATATTCAATTGGACTCCTGATTTACCCAGTTAGCCTTGTTAACGCCCGTTAAATTAGGTTGTTAACAGGCATTAACATGGATTAACGGCCGTTAATGCACAGAATCAGTGAAAAGTTCACGGATTCTTGCGTTAACCCGCTACTTTTCTGAATTTTTTTTCCGACCTGATGAGGCAGGTGAAAAAAATCCTGATAATGTCTGGCTTTGGAGCTAAGTGGATAGTCTCAGGATCAATTAGGCTGCAGTAATCTACACAGCTAATTGAATTCCGCCCTAAGTATAGAAAAAATGTATCATGGCAGTATGTTGCATTTAATAAAATAATCCCATGAAATAATCCAATCTTAAAGAAAAACATATACTGAAATCTAGAATCAGTCTTTTGGTTAATGTCTGATGCAGAGCCGGCCATATGCATAGGCAAACTAGGCAATTGCCTAGGGCATTTGATATGCCTAGGGGCATCAGCAGCTTCTGCTGATTAAAATGATATGCGGCATGCCTATAGTATATTCTGTGTGTAGCATTTCATATGCAGATACAGCCACAGTCTCACACAGTATATAGGCATGCTGCATATCATTTTAATCAGCAGAAGCTGCTTGTGCATCCTAGCCACATAGCAATGCAAATAAGATGCATTTTCATTAAAAAAAGGTGCCTGATGTTAGCATTGAGGCGTGATTTATGAGGACACATCTATATCCAAGCAGAGGCAGAGGTCACAGTGTTAGTGGCAGTGTGAGTGCTGTGTGCATGTGAGTGGGTTGGTTGTGCAGTAGTGTTCAGAATATGTGTAAGGAGCATTATGTGTGTCATGTAAAAATGCATTAATAAAGTGCAACATATGTGTATGGGGCACGATGTGTGTGTCATTATGTGTATAAGGGCATTAATAATGTGCGGCATATGTGTAACAGGGTACTACTGTATGTGTGTTATTAGGTGTAAAGGGGCACTAATAATGTGCAGCAAATGTGTAGGTGGCACGATGTGTGTCATTATGTGTATAAGGGCATTAATAATGTACGGCATATGTGTAAGGGACATAATGTGTAAAAGGGCATTAATGAAGGTTGTCATAATGTGTAAGGCGCATTATGTTTATAAGGACATTAATAAGGTGTCCCATATGTGTAAGGGGCATTACTGTGTGGAATTATGTGTTTAAATGCATTACTAATGTGTGGCATTATATGTATAAGGTGCTCTACTATGTGGCGTTGCGTATAGAAAGGGCACTACTGTGTCATCTAATGTGAATAAAGAGCAAAATGGTGTGGTGTGGTGTAATGTGAATAAGGAGCAATTCAGTGTGATGTAATGTGAATAAGGGGCTCTACTGTGAGGAGTAATGTTTATAAGGTAAAGTGATACTACTGTGGGATGTAATATGAATTATGCACACTATCGCATGGTCAAATGTGAATAAAGTTGCAGTATTGTGTGGCATAATTGGAATTGGGGTTACTATTGTGTGGCCATGCCCCTTGCCAGCAAAAATACACCCCTTTTTGGGCTGTGTGCCAAATGTGCGAGCTGTTCCTATTTAAAGTATAGGGGGTACAAACACCAAAATAAGGACTGCTATGGGTGAGGGGTGATGGTGCTGGGAAAGAGGTGCAAGGTCAGAGGTGGAACCAGCGGTGGTGCTAGGGGGCACCAGCCAAAATCTTGCCTAGGGCATCATATTGGTTAGGGCCGGCTCTGGTCTGACGTCTAGGTGCAAAACATTGACTCTCCCAGTTAATAAAGAGTTTTGAACATAAATGTACCTTCACTGTTATCTACTACTATCAAAAGGACACTATTTGAAGAAAGCCTCAAGAGGAAGTGCTAACTCACTTATCTCTGTCAAGTGGGCAGCTAGGTTCTCGCTTGCGTCACCTTAACACCATGCTGTCCCGCTCTTGCTAATGTCATTGTACAGCCAGTTACTGAAGTCACATGTCCTAGTTCTAATTCCTCAGGAACAGGATTCTGTTCTGTCTCCAACTGGTGGACACTGTAGCAGACTTTAGTCTCTCTCTCTCTCCATCCTTCTCCAGTTCTTCATCTTTCTCTCTTCCCGAGTTCCTGTAACACGGAATGCAGCTTTCTTTTTTTTTTAACATCAATATGTTTTATTGAAATTTTATACAGACGAGAGGTACAGAAAAAAGAGTAAGGAATAAGGAAGAGGGAACAAGAACAAACGGGGAGGGGGATGTCCACGTCAATAAAAATAACAGCATACATATATTCAAGAAAAATAAAGAGAAGGACATATTAATGAACCAAAAGCATGAGTCATTAAATGAACAAGTAAAAACTACATAGCAAAATACGTAGAGGAGAACAGCCTCAAAATTAAATCAGTGTGACGCATTAGGTAATGAAAATACAATTATCGCAACCAAGTAAACAATTAAGAGGTAGGATTCTCAGTAAGACTAAACTGTAATGGAGATGGCAGAGAGGGCTGAGATATTAGAGCAGGACCGTCTCCTGTTGTAACGTAGTCATATCAGGGTAACCATTGTATAATGGGTGAGGAAGCGGAATGGAATAAGGAATATATGTAGTCTCCATGGTATAATGAAAGTGAATTTTGTGAAAAACTTTAATAACAGGGGGTGCTATCAACTGCTTCCAAGCCTGAGCCATAGTGGCTCTTGCAGGTATACACATGTGTCCCAGTAAATATCTATGATGGGCTGAAACTTTCGTAGGGTAAATATGTAGCAACGCCAAACTAGGGGATGGGCATAGGGTCGTTTGCAAGACTTTATTTATCAGTGTAAAAACATCCGACCAGAAAGTTCGGCGCAATGGACATGACCAAAAAACATGGAACAAGTGGCCTATTTCCCCACAATTTCTCCAGCAATATTGAGAGTATGAAGGCCAAAAGGAATGTAGCCTGTCTGGAGTTAGATATAATCTGTTCAGTAGTTTGACATGCATTTCTTAATGATTTAAACATCTAGACATACGAAATGTTAAACAGTAGAGTTTTTCCCATTGCATGTCAGTTATGGTAATGTTTAAATCCATCTCCCAGCGTTACTGAGCATTAGACTTTAGGGACGGAGCTAATGCTATAAGTGTATTGTAACAAAAAGTTATATCTTTAGAGGAAGTAGTCAAAGAGATATGAGATAGGACAGAGTGGGTTATAGAGCTAGAAGGGATTTGTGAATGGAGTAGGCTCTTAAACCAGAGTCTAATTTGGAAGTAATGAAATAGTTCATTATGAGGGAGAGAAAATCGGTCACGTATTTGGGGAAACGTGAGGAGAGTGTTTCCATCCATCAAATCTCCCACAATAGAAATATTACAGGCAGAAATGTTCAAAGGTATTAATTTACTTACGGCTTTCAATGAAGTGCTGCATATGGGCCAGTAAACCCTTGAAGTTTGCTTATTAGGGTATCCCACACTCGCATAGATGAGGTCGTAGAAGGAAGAACTGATAAGTTGAAGGAGTCCACAGCAAGTCTTCGAGTGGGTAATTTGGACATCCAACACACTCGACATGGGCCCACTGGGATTTAGAATGGGTCAGCCGCCAATATTTTAGTTGGGCTAGCAGACAAGCATCTTGATATAACTAAATCAGGGAGAGCAAGACCACCACGATTATGAGAAAGGATCATTCTAGCGCGTGCTAATTTAGGGGGATGGGAATTCCATAAGTACTTTATCAAAATAAGTCTGTATTTATCAAAATAATATTTAGGAAAGGAGTAAGGTATAGTACGAAACAAATACATAAGCTTGGGCAATAAGGTCATTTTAAATGCAGCTAAACGTCCTAACCAGGATATTTCATATAAAAGCCAAGAGTATGTCAAGGCTTGGAAGGTAGCTATTAGGGAAGGTAGGTTCACAGCAAAGACTTTATCAGTGGAGGAGGGAATATGTATACCTAGATACGTAAGCGAGTCAGATTTCCAATTATATGGGTAGCAAGAGCGCAAAGAAGCTATAATTGAGTCAGATAAATTGATAGGTAAAGCGTCAGTTTTGGTTGTGTTCAGAGGCGTCGGAATGGGGGGGGGCAAGGGGGCAGCTCGCTCCCCCCAAATATGGAGAGAGGCGCCGCCCACCCGGATCCGCGATTGCCCGCTGCCGCCGATGCTAGCGGCAGCACTACAATGCCGGTCCTATACATTCAGTACGCGGTCGGGTAAGGCGCCGCACATTGAGGGCGCTCCGGCCGCGTACCTCGATTCACTGACTTCACTGTCATTGACAGTGACAGTCAGTGCTTCCGCGGACCTGCACGTACTCCCCCCACCATCGATTATGCATATGTAATGAGCGGCGGAGCGTCATGACGTCACGCCGCTCATTACATATGCTCAAACTGTGCTGAGGCCGGACAATGCAGACTTGTTTGAAAGTGCGGGTGCCGCCCGCTCCTGCCCGTCTGCTCACTCGCCTGCTCCTGCCCGCCCGCCAGGCATCCTATGTAGGTATGTGTTTTTGCACTGTGGGGCCATCTGCATATCTGGCTCTGTGGGGGCATATCTGGCACTGTGGGGGCATCTGCATATCTGGTACTGTGGGGGCATATTTGGCACTGTGGGGGCATCTGCATATCTTGCACTGGGGGGGCATCTGCATATCTGGCACTGTGGGGGCATATCTGGCACTGTGGGGGCATCTGCATATCTGGCTCTGTGGGGGCATATCTGGCTCTGTGGGGGCATATCTGGCATTGTGGGGGCATCTGCATATCTGGCTCTGTGGGGGCATATCTGGCTCTGTGGGTGCATATATGGCACTGTGGGGTATCTGCATATCTGGCACTGTGGGGGCATCTGCGTATCTAGCTCTGTGCAGGCATATCTGGCACTGTGGGGGCATCTGCGTATCTGGCACTGTGGGGGCATATGCGTAGCTGGCAGTGGGAGCATATGCGTATCTAGCACTGTGGGAGCATATGCGTATCTGGCACTGTGGGGGCATCTGCGTATCTAGCACTGTGGGAGCATATCTGGCTCTGTGGGGGCATCTGCATATCTGGCTCTGTGGGGGCATATCTGGCACTGTGGAGTCATCTGCGTATCTGGCTCTGTGGGGGCATATCTGGCTCTGTGGGGGCATATCTGTCTCTGTAAGGGCATATCTGGCACTGTGGGGGCATATCTGGCACTGTGGGCGCATCTGCGTATCTGGCACTGTGGGGGCATCTGCGTATCTGGCACTGTGGGGGCATATCTGGCACTGTGGGGGCATCTGAGTATCTGGCTCTGTGGGGGCATATCTGGCCCTGTGGGGGCATATCTGGCACTGTGGGGGCATCTGCGTATCTGGCTCTGTGGGGGCATATCTGGCTCTGTGGGGGCATATCTGGCTCTGTGAGGGCATATCTGGCACTGTGTTGGCATATCTGGCACTGTGGGGGCATCTGCGTATCTGGCACTGTGGCGGCATCTGTGTATCTGGCTCTGTGCGGGCATATCTGGCACTGTGGGGGGCATCTGCGTATCTGGCACTGTGGGGGCATTTGCGTATCTGGCACTGTGGGGGCATCTGCGTATCTGGCAGTGGGAGCATATGCGTATCTAGCACTGTGGGAGCGTATGCGTATCTAGCACTGTGGGGACGTATGCGTATCTGGCACTGTGGAGACGTATGCATATCTGGCACTGTGGGGACATATGCGTATCTGGCACTGTGGGGGCATCTGCGTATCTGGCAGTGGGAGCATATCTAGCACTGTGGGAGCGTATGCGTATCTAGCACTGTGGGGACGTATGCGTATCTGGCACTGTGGGGACGTATGCATATCTGGCACTGTGGGGACTTATGCGTATCTGGCACTGTGGGGACGTATGCGTATCTGGCACTGTGGGGACGTATGCGTATCTGGCACTGGGAGCATATGCGTATCTGGCACTGGGAGCATATGTGAATCTGGTACTGGGGGCATATGTGAATCTGGTACTGGGGGCATATGTGAATCTGGCACTGGGGGCATATGTGAATCTGGTACTGGGGGCATATGTGAATCTGGCACTGGGGGCATATGTGAATCTGGCACAGAAGTATCTGGCCATGCCCTTTTATTGTGAGACCACACCTCTTTTTATGGCACACACTGTCCATTTAAGAAGTTTATCCCATCAAAGGGCCCCAGACTTTTTAATTTGCTTACTAAAAAAATATGCTTGGGCTGGCCCTGGCTACATGCTGTGTAAAGTAATAGCAGCGGTGCTGGACGCACCGTTGCTAATACAGCGCGGGCAGGGCTGAAGGTGCCTGCCACGTGTTCTCTACCCCCCAAGTTGTCTCTGCCAGTGTCTGAGCTCTGCGATGTGATGCCAGTGAGGTGACAACGGAGGTAAGCAGCTGCACAGTTGCTTCCTTCTAATACCGCTTTCAGATCGCAAATGCCGGATCCCACCCGGGAAGAGAAACGTGTCCTTACCGGGTGGGATCCGGCATTTGCTCTGCTTTGCTGGCTTTCTGACCCGGCAATATACCGGGTCGGTTGCCATAGCAGCGGGGGCGCAGCAGCAGGGGCGGGGGTGGAGGCGGCGCTGCCTCTCCCTATGCTGTGAATGGGAGCCGTGTTGCATCGCAACGGCTCCCATTCACACTGCGCCTGACCCGGTATTCAACCTGGTAATAACCTTTCTTCCATACCAGGTTGAATTACCGGGTCAGGCGACCCGCTAATTCGGGCAGAGTGCTTTCACTTCGCACACTGACCCCTGTCGACACGGCAATATGCCGTGTCGATACCGGGTTATTGTGCGATGTGAAAGGGGTATAAGATACACCCACAATTTTGCATCAATAATACAGATCAATTGTGCAAACTTATTAAGGCATAAACAGATATAGACCGTCATTCCGAGTTGATCGCACGCTGCCACTTTTTGCAGCCCATGCGATCAACTAGATGCCACCTATGGGGGAGTGTATTTTTGCATAGCAGGGCTGCGATCGCTTGTGCAGCTCTGCTATGCAAAAAAAAGTTGTGTAGAACAAGACCAGGGTAAGAGTTATTTTCCCTGTGCGATCAATCCAGCGTTGCAGGTCCCGGAATTGACGTCAGACATCCGCCCTCCAAACGCCTCGACACGCCTGCGTTTGGATCTCCACGCCCTGAAAATGGTGAGTTGACTCCCTGTTCCGCTTTCCTCCTGTCAATCTTCTTGCGGTCGCCGCTGCGACCACTTTCTTCGTTTTCAAGCGCAGTTCAGACCCGATCGCACGGCTGCAGTAATTATATACGTTCTTGTCATAAGCTTTTTTGTTTTGCATGTAATTCCAACTTTAAGCTTCTGATGCAGATACCTTTTTTCCCTTGCGAAAAAGGTATCACTCATAGGGGGTCTTTCCGAGTTGATCGCTCGCTAGCTACTTTTAGCAGCAGTGCAAACGCATAGTCGCCGCCCACGGGGGAGTGTATTTTCGCTTTGCAAGTGTGCGAACGCCTGTGCAGCCGAGCTCTGCAAAAACAGTTTGTGCAGTTTCTGAGTTGCCCAGGACTTACTCAGCCGCTGTGATCACTTCAGCCTGTCCGGGTCCGGAATTGACGTCAGACACCCGCGCTGCATACGCTTGGACACGCCTGCATTTTTCCAAACACTCCCAGAAAAGGCCAGTTGACACCCACAAATTCCTTCTTCCTGTCAATCTCCTTGCGATCGGCTGTGCGAATGGATTCTTCGTAAAACCCATCGCACAGCAATGATCCGCTTTGTACCCATGCATGCACATTGCGGTGCATATGCATGCGCAGTTCTGACCTGATTGCAGCGAAAAACACTAGCGAGCGATCAGGTCTGAATGACCCCCTATATCTGTTTATGCCTGAATAAGTTTTCCCAATTAATCGGTATTATTGATGCAATATTGTGGGTGTACCTTAGAAGGGTGTGCCTGGAACAATTGATACACAATTCTTTTTGTTACTGCTCATTGGGGTGTGGGAAGTGCCCCACAAGTGTACTAATTGTTAAGGCTGACCCTTTTTGCGCACCAGAGAAAATACTAATTTTTTTCTCAGCTGCATAGTTGCTGACCGTGGGGAAGGGGTAGGGAAGTGGAGCACAGGAATGAGAAGGAGAGAGGAATATAATGGGCATAATGTGTGTAAGAGGCTCTACCAGACACAATGTATATAAGTGGTCACTCACTCCCAGCTGCTCCATAGAGTTCCGTACAGGTACAAGCAGTAGCGGATCTTGCCACGGGCAAGCAGGACTTTAGCCCGGGGCGCCGCCTTCCGGAGGGCGCCGCACAGTGGCAAGATCCGCTACTGTGCTCCCCCGCCGCTGTGCCCCCCGCTGTCACCCCCGCCACTGTGCCCCCCGCTGGTCCCCCGCTCTGAAGGGAACCAGACGCTACACGTCTAGTTTCCCTTCGTGGAGAAGACCTTTGCTGTGCGGTGCGCGATGACGTCATCGCGCACCACACAGCATTGTGGCACAGACTCTAGGGGTCATAATTGACCTTTAGTGTCTATGCTGATCGAGGAGAGGAGCGGCGCCGGCGGCTGTCTGCAGCGGTCTGGATCAGGAACGTGGATAGTTAGTATACTTTTTATTTTATTTTTTATTCCAGCGGCACTACAGGGGGCACAAATGGGGGCGTTACTGACCACGCCCCGTGTGAAGCCACGCCCCTATAGTTTTGCCTGGGGCGCAACCACAGGCAGATCCGGCCCTGGGTACAAGTGACCCGTCTAAGGTTTCCATAAATTATGGGCGCCAAACTGAGATTTTATCTTGCCCCCCCAACTGAAAAACGTTCTGACGCCCCTGGTTGTGTTTAATTTATAATAGGAGACATCACTAAAACTGTCCAGTAAAGACTGTAGATGAGAGAGGGAGGAGGAAGGGTGTGAAACAAAAAGAAGCACATCATAAGCAAAAAGACATAGTTTATGATAAAATTGACAACAAGATAATCCCGGAAATGCATCGTCTGATCTAATCTTAGCAACTAGGGGTTCTATCACTAGCACAAATATCAGGGGTGAGAGAGGGCAGCCCTGATGTGTACCATTAAAAATTGGGAATGTGTCTGACATGCACACCCTTGCCGATGGCGAACTGTAAAGTGCTAGAATTGATGACAAAATCTGATCAGAAAAACCAAATTTAAGTAGGACAGTGTGCATGTAAGACAAGTTCAACCTGTTGACTGCTTTCTCGGCATCCAAAGAGAGCAAAAGAAACCCATCGGTCCCAGAGGCTGTATCGATCAAATTAAAGACTCTGCGGGTGTTATCGGAGGCCTGTCTGCCAGGCACAAACCCAACCTGGTCCAAGTGTACCAATGAGGGCAAATAAACGTGAAGACAGGAAGCTATTATCTTAGCATATAATTTTACATCACTATTAAGCAGTGCGATTGGACGATAGTTTTGGCAATAGGCTGGATCCTTTCCTGGTTTAGGAATTGCTACTACCTGAACCTCTAACATTTCTCTAGGTAAGTAGCCAACACGGGTAACTTTGTTAAATAAAGAGGTCAATGTAGTAGAAAAACGATCAGCAAGGGTAATAATAGGATTTTAGTACCTACCGGTAAATCCTTTTCTCTTCGTCCGTAGAGGATACTGGGGACTCCAAAAGGACCATGGGGTATAGACAGATCCGCAGGAGCTTGGGCACACTATAAAGACTTAAACTGGGTGTGAACTGGCTCCTCCCTCTATGCCCCTCCTCCAGACCTCAGTTAGAAAACTGTGCCCAGGAGAGATGGACAATTTCAAGGAAAGAATTTATTGTTATACACACAGTGAGTGTCAAACCAGCTCACACCTCAAACACACCGTAGAACGTGGCATTCAGTAGAATACCAGCCAACGGTATGAACAAAACACAGCCACATGCTGAGAGAATATGTAACACAACCCGTGTGTCCACAGAAGCAAAATAAGACCCCGCATGCCATGTCATGAACAACGGTAGCAACCGCCAGACAGAGAAAACACACCACCAGGGTGTAACCAAAAGCAATAACTGCAGACACCGTACGCACTGGGACGGGCGCCCAGCATCCTCTACGGACTAAGGGAAAAGGATTTACCGGTAGGTACTAAAATCCTATTTTCTCATACGTCCTAGAGAATGCTGGGGACTCCAAAAGGACCATGGGGTTTATACCAAAGCTCCAAAACGGGCGGGAGAGTGCGGACGACTCTGCAGCACCGAATGAGCAACAAAAGGTCCCCAAAAATCAGGGTATCAAACTTGTAGAGCATATCAAAAGCGTTTTACCCCGACTAAGAATCCGTTCGGCCAAGTTGAACCGCCGAGACTCCTCAGGCATCCGCCCAAGAAAAACCCATCTTCCCAAAAGAAGGAACCTCCACCGACTTCGGTGACGGCAAATCAGCCGTAGAACAACATGCCCAACCGCATCACAGATTCAGCATGTAACAGACTGCATAACGCAGTCTCCCAATCTAAGCTGGGAACATACCAGGCAAACAGGGCCTCTGTTTCTCCAAACTGAGCCAAATTGATGACCTACATACTCAAATCCCTGGCTAGATTAAGGGAATTTGAACCAGCTAATGCCTAAGTAACCCCCGGCATCAAAATAGGTCGATTTCTGCGAAACCCAGAAACCACTCTTGGTAGAACTACCAACCGAGTACTCAATTCCTCTCTATCCACCTGAAAGATCAAACAAGGCTCTTGTGAGACAAAACCACCACTTCCGACACCCGCCTTGCGGATGTCAAAGTCAATAGCCTGACCACTTTCCAGAGAAATTTCGTAAAGAACTTATCAGGCTTGCCTCTACATCGGATTGTAAAGTATGGGTAAGCACGACCTAGCTGAAAGTCCTCCATAGGAGCCTTCCCAGATACACACCGAGACACATAATTTCTCCAACAACGGTGGTAACGCTGTGCCGTTAGTTCTTTCCTAGCCTGAAGAATTGAAGAAACGACTTCACTGGGAACTCCCGTTCGGCTTAGGATATGACATTCAACCGCCCCGCCATCAGCCGCAGCCGCGGTAAGTCTTGATACACGCCCTGATCTTGTTGTAACATTACCACACGTAAAGGAAGAGGGCAGTAATTTTCTAAGAATAAACCATGAAAAACTGGATAGCCAACCCTCGCTGGCTAGACCGGATTTAAGAGGATCATCGGAACCTTCGATTATCTTACGCTAACCACTGTCAGAAAAGTGAAAGCGGAGAGGCCACCTAGACCAACTAAAAACACCCACTGCTATATCTTGAGTGTCCCTTGACCTGGAACAATCTCCTCGAGGTCTCTCGTTGAGGCGATACGCCAACATGTCCAATTGCGACACTCCTCAAAGACTTGTCACGTCTGAGAAAGCTTCTTGATGATGACAGAATTTGTCCCGGCTGGATATCGTGTCCGCAGAGGAAATCTATTTCTCCGTCGTTTACCTCCGGAACGAAGACTGCTAATATAGCGTTTACCAGACTTCCCACTCGACTGCAAACTGTGCATCTTCTGCCATTGCCGCTTTGTCCTTGTTCCACCCTAGCGGCTTACTTACGCCATTGCTGACAAGTCGTCTGGCAGAATTAACACGGGCAGAACACGAAGAATACGTTCGTCTAAAATAGCTCTTAATTCAAGAAAGCTTACAGCAGACAAGTTTCCCAACTTGACCTCATCCTCTGGAAATACGTCCCCTGCAAAGGACCGCTCCCCAGCTTCGGAGATCTGTATGCACGGACACCAGGATCTAAACCTGGATCCCTAACCTTCATTCCTCTAGAAGGAAAGAACCGAGCAGACACCACAGGAGCGATGTCCTGGCCATTTTGATTATATTCCGGTGCACGCGCAGGTGAGACCCGGACCACATTTCCAACTGGTCCCATGTAAACCACTCTGGTATTAAACCTGCTCACCGAAAAAGGTCTCTTATGCCATCTGTCTTATTAATGGAACCTATTGAAGAGGTGTCACCTCAAAGCCGATCCAACTTTGGGTCCTCAGACCTCTTTCCACAGGAAAAACATTGAACCTTAACCGGTCAGTATCTACTCTGAAACCCCCTTCTGACATCAGCATCATTGGGAACAACAGCCAATCCCTGCGCTGAAGAACAGTCAGAGATAAACCACGATATGTACCTTTATACAGGGACAACCAGACAATGTCCTGAACGTGACACACCTCTGTATGGTGTCGCGTACTGCCTCCCCTTCCATAGGGGAAAGGCAAGATCTATTAGAAAAAACAGCAAGGGGAAACAACCGCAACTCAGAATGTTCCCCTTTGGCTTCTATAAATAACTCACAGGTCCTAGTCTATTCCTGGACTAACTGAAAATTAGTAGACAAGTGATCACCGGATTGGGGACCAGCCAGATAGACTCAGGGACAAGTGGTGTATGTAGTGGAAACAGAAAACTACGTCCACTTCTGCGAACCTAACAAGGCTGCAGAACTCTTATCTTTTCACCTTCCACTGTCTACACAGAAAAGGAAAAAAGAACGGTATCGAACCGGTTAAAACGACTGCATCCCACAAAAGAATGCATCACCAACCGTTGTGAAAGAGGCTAACTCACGAATTCAGACTTACCAGCGGAAACCGCCGAGATTGACTGAACAGAGGCCATACCAAACAGCTGTATAACTCCCACCAGCACCTCCCGGAGACCTCCTCCGCATTTTTCCGGTCACACCACCTGCTGTCACGTGGCAGCCTGCTGTAATGTTATAAGGAAAAATAAACATAGGCAAGCCTACGCACTCTGGGTAGGATAATTCTATCGGATGCCTACCCGACTACAACACCCGCTCAAGTGCATACAGTGCATACAAGGTCAAAGTATAGAAATAAAATTTCACTTAGCTGCCTGTGTATGATCCCTTGCGACCGGGCTCTGCGTCGACCAGGAGATGACTGTCATAATTTTCTCTCCGCGTTTTGAAGAGAATAATATTCGGACTCCCTGAGGGGATCGAAACCAACTCGTCCCGACCAATCTAGAGCTTAATCAACAGAGGGATCAGCACATGATAAGAATACCATTATTTCAGCATTCATGGATAAACATCATGTAATACACAATAAAACACATACCTCCTAAGCCTGCATATATAAACCTATATCTACATATACACCCATATAGATATAACCTATACGCAAGTGGATTGTCCAGACCTGTCAGGTCCATAGTGACAGTAATGTGTTGTAAACGTATATGAACATGTACCGATATCTACCAGGAAGGTTAAGGTCGACATAAGACATAGTAAATGTCGACCGGCTGGAATATTTAGCGACAAAATTTTGGGAGCCCGAGGGGTCTGAGGGAAGCATACCAAATAATTTGATAAAACTCCCCCTACATATGCCTATAAATATACATATATACATATACAGGTATAGGGCAATAACAGACTGATAATTTTTATACACGGGAAATACCGTTGATGCCGACAGGGCATCCACCAACGACTGTATCTTCGCTATCGTGTTTTATGTTCTAGGCATACGAACTGCTAATACTTCATTTCCCGAAATAAGCTTCGCCATGTCCTGCGAAACCGACAGTTAACCCCACAGCAGCTCATGACCAAGTCCTCACATCTGCCGATTTATGTCGACCAACCGATAGTGGGTTAACAAACAGGGAAAGAGGGAGATTATGCCTTACTACAAGGAATATGCATCCAATCTCAAACTTAATGTTATATGCCACCCCTAAAGCATTAAAACACTATGCCCCCCTTCCATCTTCCTTTACAGCAAGTTCTGGCGGGGATCTTGACGAAAATGTCGCTGACTCCTCAGAGAAAGCTAAACTCGGCCCCTTTCCGGTGCCTTACCGCTAGAGATGAGCGGGTTCGGTTCCTCGGAATCCGAACCCGCCCGAACTTCTGCTTTTTTTACACGGATCCGAGCGACTCGGATCTTCCCGCCTTGCTCGGTTAACCCGAGCGCGCCCGAACGTCATCATGACGCTGTCGGATTCTCGCGAGACTCGGATTCTATATAAGGAGCCGCGCGTCGCCGCCATTTTCACACGTGCATTGAGATTGATAGGGAGAGGACGTGGCTGGCGTCCTCTCCATTTAGATTAGAAGAGAGAGAGTGAGATTGAGACAGAGACACTTGATTTACTGGAGCTTAGGAGTACTAGAGAGTGCAGAGTTTACTAGTGACTGACCACTGACCAGTGACCACCAGTGCAGTTTTATTTAATATAATCCGTTCTCTGCCTGAAAAAAACGATACACAGTGACAGTCACATACCATATCTGTGCTCAGCCCAGTGTGCTGCATCATCTATGTATAATATCTGACTGTGCTCACACAGCTTAATTGTGGGGGAGACTGGGGAGCAGTTATAGGTTATAGCAGGAGCCAGGAGTACATATTATTAAAATTAAACAGTGCACACTTTTGCTGCAGGAGTGCCACTGCCAGTGTGACTGACCAGTGACCTGACCACACTGACCACCAGTATAGTATACTATATTGTGATTGCCTGAAAAAGTTAAACACTCGTCGTGTGACTTGTGTGGTGTTTTTTTATTCTATAAAAAACTCATTCTGCTGACAGACAGTGTCCAGCAGGTCCGTCATTATATAATATATACCTGTCCGGCTGCAGTAGTGATATATATATATTTTTTATATCATTATTTATCATCCAGTCGCAGCAGACACAGTACGGTAGTTCACGGCTGTAGCTACCTCTGTGTCGGCACTCGGCAGTCCATCCATAATTGTATACCACCTACCCGTGGTTTTTTTTTTTCTTCTTTATACATACTACATCTCATTATCATCCAGTCTATATTAGCAGCAGACACAGTACAGTACGGTAGTCCACGGCTGTAGCTACCTCTGTGTCGGCACTCGGCAGTCCATCCATAATTGTATACCACCTACCCGTGTTTTTTTTTTCTTCTTTATACATACTACATCTCATTATCATCCAGTCTATATTAGCAGCAGACACAGTACAGTACGGTAGTCCACGGCTGTAGCTACCTCTGTGTCGGCACTCGGCAGTCCATCCATAATTGTATACCACCTACCCGTGTTTTTTTTTTCTTTCTTCTTTATACATACTACATCTCATTATCAACCAGTCTATATTAGCAGCAGACACAGTACAGTACGGTAGTCCACGGCTGTAGCTACCTCTGTGTCGGCACTCGGCAGTCCGTCCATAATTGTATACCACCTACCCGTGGTTTTTTTTTCTTTCTTCTTTATACATACTACATCTCATTATCATCCAGTCTATATTAGCAGCAGACACAGTACAGTACGGTAGTCCACGGCTGTAGCTACCTCTGTGTCGGCACTCGGCAGTCCATCCATAATTGTATACCACCTACCCGTGGTTTTTTTTTCTTTCTTCTTTATACATACTACATCTCATTATCATCCAGTCTATATTAGCAGCAGACACAGTACAGTACGGTAGTCCACGGCTGTAGCTACCTCTGTGTCGGCACTCGGCAGTCTATCCATAATTGTATACCACCTACCCGTGGTTTTTTTTTCTTTCTTCTTTATACATACTACATCTCATTATCATCCAGTCTATATTAGCAGCAGACACAGTACAGTACGGTAGTCCACGGCTGTAGCTACCTCTGTGTCGGCACTCGGCAGTCCATCCATAATTGTATACCACCTACCCGTGGTTTTTTTTTCTTCTTTATACATACTACATCTCATTATCATCCAGTCTATATTAGCAGCAGACACAGTACAGTACGGTAGTCCACGGCTGTAGCTACCTCTGTGTCGGCACTCGGCAGTCCATCCATAATTGTATACCACCTACCCGTTGTTTTTTTTTCTTCCTTCTTTATACATACTACATCTCATTATCATCCAGTCTATATTAGCAGCAGACACAGTACAGTACGGTAGTCCACGGCTGTAGCTACCTCTGTGTCGGCACTCGGCAGTCCGTCCATAATTGTATACCACCTACCCGTGGTTTTTCTTTCTTTCTTCTTTATACATACTACATCTCATTATCATCCAGTCTATATTAGCAGCAGACACAGTACAGTACGGTAGTCCACGGCTGTAGCTACCTCTGTGTCGGCACTCGGCAGTCCATCCATAATTGTATACCACCTACCCGTGGTTTTTTTTCCTTCTTTATACATACTACATCTCATTATCATCCAGTCTATATTAGCAGCAGACACAGTACAGTACGGTAGTCCACGGCTGTAGCTACCTCTGTGTCGGCACTCGGCAGTCCATCCATAATTGTATACCACCTACCCGTGGTTTTTTTTTCTTTCTTCTTTATACATACTACATCTCATTATCATCCAGTCTATATTAGCAGCAGACACAGTACAGTACGGTAGTCCACGGCTGTAGCTACCTCTGTGTCGGCACTCGGCAGTCCGTCCATAATTGTATACCACCTACCCGTGGTTTTTTTTTCTTTCTTCTTTATACATACATACTACATCTCATTATCAACCAGTCTATATTAGCAGCAGACACAGTACAGTACGGTAGTCCACGGCTGTAGCTACCTCTGTGTCGGCACTCGGCAGTCCATCCATAATTGTATACCACCTACCCGTGTTTTTTCTTTTCTTCTTTATACATACTACATCTCATTATCATCCAGTCTATATTAGCAGCAGACACAGTACAGTACGGTAGTCCACGGCTGTAGCTACCTCTGTGTCGGCACTCGGCAGTCCATCCATAATTGTATACCACCTACCCGTGGTTTTTTTTTCTTTCTTCTTTATACATACTACATCTCATTATCATCCAGTCTATATTAGCAGCAGACACAGTACAGTACGGTAGTCCACGGCTGTAGCTACCTCTGTGTCGGCACTCGGCAGTCCGTCCATAATTGTATACCACCTACCCGTGGTTTTTTTTTCTTTCTTCTTTATATATACATACTACATCTCTTTATCAACCAGTCTATATTAGCAGCAGACACAGTACGGTAGTCCACGGCTGTAGCTACCTCTGTGTCGGCACTCGGCAGTCCGTCCATAATTGTATACCACCTACCCGTGGTTTTTTTTTTCTTTCTTCTTTATACATACATACTACATCTCTTTATCAACCAGTCTATATTAGCAGCAGACACAGTACAGTACGGTAGTCCACGGCTGTAGCTACCTCTGTGTCGGCACTCGGCAGTCCATCCATAATTGTATACTAGTATCCATCCATCTCCATTGTTTACCTGAGGTGCCTTTTAGTTGTGCCTATTAAAATATGGAGAACAAAAATGTTGAGGTTCCAAAATTAGGGAAAGATCAAGATCCACTTCCACCTCGTGCTGAAGCTGCTGCCACTAGTCATGGCCGAGACGATGAAATGCCAGCAACGTCGTCTGCCAAGGCCGATGCCCAATGTCATAGTACAGAGCATGTCAAATCCAAAACACCAAATATCAGTAAAAAAAGGACTCCAAAACCTAAAATAAAATTGTCGGAGGAGAAGCGTAAACTTGCCAATATGCCATTTACCACACGGAGTGGCAAGGAACGGCTGAGGCCCTGGCCTATGTTCATGGCTAGTGGTTCAGCTTCACATGAGGATGGAAGCACTCAGCCTCTCGCTAGAAAAATGAAAAGACTCAAGCTGGCAAAAGCACAGCAAAGAACTGTGCGTTCTTCGAAATCCCAAATCCACAAGGAGAGTCCAATTGTGTCGGTTGCGATGCCTGACCTTCCCAACACTGGACGTGAAGAGCATGCGCCTTCCACCATTTGCACGCCCCCTGCAAGTGCTGGAAGGAGCACCCGCAGTCCAGTTCCTGATAGTCAGATTGAAGATGTCAGTGTTGAAGTACACCAGGATGAGGAGGATATGGGTGTTGCTGGCGCTGGGGAGGAAATTGACCAGGAGGATTCTGATGGTGAGGTGGTTTGTTTAAGTCAGGCACCCGGGGAGACACCTGTTGTCCGTGGGAGGAATATGGCCGTTGACATGCCTGGTGAAAATACCAAAAAAATCAGCTCTTCGGTGTGGAAGTATTTCACCAGAAATGCGGACAACATTTGTCAAGCCGTGTGTTCCCTTTGTCAAGCTGTAATAAGTAGGGGTAAGGACGTTAACCACCTCGGAACATCCTCCCTTATACGTCACCTGCAGCGCATTCATAATAAGTCAGTGACAAGTTCAAAACTTTGGCCGACAGCGGAAGCAGTCCACTGACCAGTAAATCCCTTCCTCTTGTAACCAAGCTCACGCAAACCACCCCACCAACTCCCTCAGTGTCAATTTCCTCCTTCCCCAGGAATGCCAATAGTCCTGCAGGCCATGTCACTGGCAATTCTGATGATTCCTCTCCTGCCTGGGATTCCTCCGATGCATCCTTGCGTGTAACGCCTACTGCTGCTGGCGCTGCTGTTGTTGCTGCTGGGAGTCGATGGTCATCCCAGAGGGGAAGTCGTAAGACCACTTTTACTACTTCCACCAAGCAATTGACTGTCCAACAGTCCTTTGCGAGGAAGATGAAATATCACAGCAGTCATCCTACTGCAAAGCGGATAACTGAGGCCTTGGCATCCTGGGTGGTGAGAAACGTGGTTCCGGTATCCATCATTACTGCAGAGCCAACTAGAGACTTGTTGGAGGTACTGTGTCCCCGGTACCAAATACCATCTAGGTTCCATTTCTCTAGGCAGGCGATACCGAAAATGTACACAGACCTCAGAAAAAGAGTCATCAGTGTCCTAAAAAATGCAGCTGTACCCAATGTCCACTTAACCACGGACATGTGGACAAGTGGAGCAGGGCAGGGTCAGGACTATATAACTGTGACAGCCCACTGGGTAGATGTATGGACTCCCGCCGCAAGAACAGCAGCGGCGGCACCAGTAGCAGCATCTCGCAAACGCCAACTCTTTCCTAGGCAGGCTACGCTTTGTATCACCGGTTTCCAGAATACGCACACAGCTGAAAACCTCTTACGGCAACTGAGGAAGATCATCGCGGAATGGCTTACCCCAATTGGACTCTCCTGTGGATTTGTGGCATCGGACAACGCCAGCAATATTGTGTGTGCATTAAATATGGGCAAATTCCAGCACGTCCCATGTTTTGCACATACCTTGAATTTGGTGGTGCAGAATTTTTTAAAAAACGACAGGGGCGTGCAAGAGATGCTGTCGGTGGCCAGAAGAATTGCGGGACACTTTCGGCGTACAGGCACCACGTACAGAAGACTGGAGCACCACCAAAAACTACTGAACCTGCCCTGCCATCATCTGAAGCAAGAAGTGGTAACGAGGTGGAATTCAACCCTCTATATGCTTCAGAGGTTGGAGGAGCAGCAAAAGGCCATTCAAGCCTATACAATTGAGCACGATATAGGAGGTGGAATGCACCTGTCTCAAGCGCAGTGGAGAATGATTTCAACGTTGTGCAAGGTTCTGATGCCCTTTGAACTTGCCACACGTGAAGTCAGTTCAGACACTGCCAGCCTGAGTCAGGTCATTCCCCTCATCAGGCTTTTGCAGAAGAAGCTGGAGACATTGAAGGAGGAGCTAACACGGAGCGATTCCGCTAGGCATGTGGGACTTGTGGATGGAGCCCTTAATTCGCTTAACAAGGATTCACGGGTGGTCAATCTGTTGAAATCAGAGCACTACATTTTGGCCACCATGCTCGATCCTAGATTTAAAGCCTACCTTGGATCTCTCTTTCCGGCAGACACAAGTCTGCTGGGGTTGAAAGACCTGCTGGTGAGAAAATTGTCAAGTCAAGCGGAACGTGACCTGTCAACATCTCCTCCTTCACATTCTCCCGCAACTGGGGGTGCGAGGAAAAGGCTCAGAATTCCGAGCCCACCCGCTGGCGGTGATGCAGGGCAGTCTGGAGCGACTGCTGATGCTGACATCTGGTCCGGACTGAAGGACCTGACAACGATTACGGACATGTCGTCTACTGTCACTGCATATGATTCTCTCAACATTGAAAGAATGGTGGAGGATTATATGAGTGACCGCATCCAAGTAGGCACGTCACACAGTCCGTACTTATACTGGCAGGAAAAAGAGGCAATTTGGAGGCCCTTGCACAAACTGGCTTTATTCTACCTAAGTTGCCCTCCCACAAGTGTGTACTCCGAAAGAGTGTTTAGTGCCGCCGCTCACCTTGTCAGCAATCGGCGTACGAGGTTACATCCAGAAAATGTGGAGAAGATGATGTTCATTAAAATGAATTATAATCAATTCCTCCGCGGAGACATTGACCAGCAGCAATTGCCTCCACAAAGTACACAGGGAGCTGAGATGGTGGATTCCAATGGGGACGAATTGATAATCTGTGAGGAGGGGGATGTACACGGTGATATATCGGAGGATGATGATGAGGTGGACATCTTGCCTCTGTAGAGCCAGTTTGTGCAAGGAGAGATTAATTGCTTCTTTTTTGGTGGGGGTCCAAACCAACCCGTCATATCAGTCACAGTCGTGTGGCAGACCCTGTCACTGAAATGATGGGTTGGTTAAAGTGTGCATGTCCTGTTTATACAACATAAGGGTGGGTGGGAGGGCCCAAGGACAATTCCATCTTGCACCTCTTTTTTCTTTTCTTTTTCTTTGCGTCATGTGCTGTTTGGGGAGGGTTTTTTGGAAGGGACATCCTGCGTGACACTGCAGTGCCACTCCTAGATGGGCCCGGTGTTTGTGTCGGCCACTAGGGTCGCTTATCTTACTCACACAGTCAGCTACCTCATTGCGCCTCTTTTTTTCTTTGCGTCATGTGCTGTTTGGGGAGGGTTTTTTGGAAGGGACATCCTGCGTGACACTGCAGTGCCACTCCTAGATGGGCCCGGTGTTTGTGTCGGCCACTAGGGTCGCTTATCTTACTCACACAGTCAGCTACCTCATTGCGCCTCTTTTTTTCTTTGCGTCATGTGCTGTTTGGGGAGGGTTTTTTGGAAGGGACATCCTGCGTGACACTGCAGTGCCACTCCTAGATGGGCCCGGTGTTTGTGTCGGCCACTAGGGTCGCTTATCTTACTCACACAGCTACCTCATTGCCCCTCTTTTTTTCTTTGCGTCATGTGCTGTTTGGGGAGGGTTTTTTGGAAGGGACATCCTGCGTGACACTGCAGTGCCACTCCTAGATGGGCCCGGTGTTTGTGTCGGCCACTAGGGTCGCTTATCTTACTCACACAGCGACCTCGGTGCAAATTTTAGGACTAAAAATAATATTGTGAGGTGTGAGGTATTCAGAATAGACTGAAAATGAGTGGAAATTATGGTTTTTGAGGTTAATAATACTTTGGGATCAAAATGACCCCCAAATTCTATGATTTAAGCTGTTTTTTAGGGTTTTTTGAAAAAAACACCCGAATCCAAAACACACCCGAATCCGACAAAAAAAAATTCGGTGAGGTTTTGCCAAAACGCGGTCGAACCCAAAACACGGCCGCGGAACCGAACCCAAAACCAAAACACAAAACCCGAAAAATTTCCGGCGCTCATCTCTACTTACCGCCCCTTATCAGTATACTGGCTGGCCCCATATATCTTCTAACAATGTCCCTCAGGGCGCCCCCCCCTTGCGCCCTGCAACCAAGAAATTCGTTGGCGTGTGGGAGCACCGGGGCGGGACCGCCGCTATGTCGGAAATGGCGGTGGGGGAGAAAGAAGGCGCACAGTGGCCTAACCCGCGCTGTCGGGGGTCCGGGACACGGAACCCCCGGCCGCGCCAATCGTTTGTTCAGGGCGCTCCCCCCTCCGCGCACTGCACCCGTGGGAAGCAGCGGCGGGGAGGAGAAAGCGCGTCGCACACAACACGCGCTGGCGGGGATCCGGGATACGGAGTACCCGCCCATGTCATAACTAAGTAATAAGTTGCTCAGGGCGCTCCCACCCCAGCGCCCTGCACCCAAGGGAGGCAGCGGCGGGGAAGAGAGGCGCGCAGTGCGCAAACACACGCTGGCGGGGGTCCGGGACACGGAGCCCCCGGCCGCGGCATTACTGTACTCAGGGCGCTCCCTCCCCAGCGCCCTGCACCCGAGGGAGGCAGCGGCGGGGGAGAGAGGCGCGCAGTGCGCAAACACGTGGTGGCGGGGGTCCGGGACAGGGATCCCCCGGCAGGGTCACAATAACATCCTGCACGGTCCCAATAGTAACATGTTACACAGGGCGCTCCCCCCTTGTATGTCGTCGGCGGGGGTTAATGGTGCGTAGCGCGCTTTACAATGCTGGCGGGGGAATTAGACACGGTGCTCCCAGCACCTAACACGTTTTTAAAGCCAGACTAATTCAAACCTCAGTAACCTGCCGCCCAGGGCGCTCCCCCCCCAGCGCCCTGCACCCAGTGAGTGCTGTTGAGTGGGAGCATGGAGCGCAGCGCGACCGCTGTACCTCCGTTACTGAAGTCTTCTGCCGTCACTGAAGTCTTCTGTTCTTCTAATACTCACCCGGCTTCTTTCTTCTGGCTTCTGTGAGGGGGGTGACGGCGTGGCTCCGGGAACAAGCAGCTAGGCGCACCAAGTGATCGAACCCTCTGGAGCTAATGGTGTCCAGTAGCCGAGAAGCAGAGCCCTTAAGCTAAGAAGAAGTAGGTCTGCTCCTCTCCCCTCACTCCCACGATGCAGGGAGCCTGTAGCCAGCAGGTCTGCCTGAAACTAACAAACCTAACAAAGTCTTTCAGAGAAACTCAGTAGAGCTCCCCTAGTGTGTGACCCATCACTCCTGGGCACAAAGTCTAACTGAGGTCTGGAGGAGGGGCATAGAGGGAGGAGCCAGTTCACACCCAGTTTAAGTCTTTATAGTGTGCCCAAGTTCCTGCGGATCCGTCTATACCCCATGGTCCTTTTGGAGTCCTCAGCATCCTCTAGGACGTATGAGAAATAAAAATCATTAATAAATCCGTCAGGGCCAGGGGCCTTGTTTTTAGGGAGTGATTTAATTGCCGTCTCAACTTCGAGTGAGTTCCAAGGGGCATTTAAGGAATCTAGCTGGTCAGGAGTCAGGGAGGGCAAATTAACAGAGGATAAAAAGGATTGGACAGATTCAGCAGAAGGTTGGTGTGCAAGAGGGTCAGACTGTAAGTTATACAACTGCGCATAATAATCTGCAAAAAGGTTAGCAATATCTAAAGGATTTGCTAAATTAGAACCAGTAGAGGAAATAACGTATTTGACCCTATTACAAGCTTGTTGGACCCGTAGTCGACGGGCAAGCATTTTACCAGGCCTATTGCCAACTAAATAGAACTTTTGCCGCAGTCTATTGAGATCTGCCTGAGTTTTGATAACTAAAAGTTTTTGTATTTGGCTACGAATAGCAGATAATTTGTTGCGTAAGGCGTGAGTAGGGTGTCGTTTATTTTATCATCAGCTATTTTAAGTTTATCCTCTAAATGGGTTTGAAGTTGTTTGGCTTGAAGTTTAAGGGTAGCTCCGACTTTTATAGCCGAACCCCGGACCACTGCTTTGAATGCGCACCAGACATTTTGAATAAAAGCATCAGAGGGTGAGTTTGTATCAATATATAAAGAAATACAGTCAGAAATAATCTTTTTCGCTATCGGGTCTGATAAAAGGTGGGGAGATAAATGCCATGGTCTAGGGGGTATGAATGTATTATTTATATCCCATCACCAGTAGAGTGGTGCGTGATCGTACCAAGTCATAGGTAACATATCTACCGAACCAGAGTGTTGTAAAGTCCATTTCTCACATAATATAAAGTCAATACGTTAATAAGAATTGTGAACAGGTGAAAAGAATGTATAGTCTCTGATCTTTAAATATAGGTGAGTTGTGAGAGGAAATGTGGGTTTCTTGTAAGGCGACTATGTCAGCTTTATATTTGTAAAAGGAGGACAAATCCAATCTACGTTTGTTAGGGGAATTTAAACCTTTAACATTTAAAGACACAATTCCGACCATGACGGTTCAATCAAAGTACAGTGGAAATGCTGACTTCCCATAGGGGCAGGGGGGTGGGGGGGAGTCAGTAGGATAACACAGAGCAGGGAAATAGAAAGGGAAGAAAAACAAAACGACCCAGTATATTGGGTCTGCATTGCTACTGTATGGGAAGAAGAATACAGTAGATACATGGGGGGGAAGGGTGTGGAATTGGCAAGCCACCCAGGGTCAATCAGGGATAACGAAGAACATGTACAAATAAAGGCAAAGAAGTTACATCACTAACCATATAAATGTGGTGTTTGAAAAGGAAATCTATAGCCTTATAAATGATGCAACCTTCATTTGCAAACATAGTTGAAATGCTAATATAATCTGAATAGAAACATAAGCTAGACATATAGTAAAAAAATAAACATATAGAACCAACAAAAAGAATTTTAAACTGTTTCAATGAACCATAACAATCAATACTGCATAGTAAACCTGTATGAGACAGTATACCTCCAAGAGGATATAGTAAAACAAGTAATGGTAATAGTTACGAAGTGTATTCAAGTAGTGGACCATTCCAATCGAGGCGGGGGGGGGGGGGCATCTTTCCGGACGACAGTTTTACAGAAATGTCCCAGTCTGTAAGCAGTTTTACTCCGGCCTTCAAATCGGATATAATAAACGAGAAACCATCATAGGTAATTATCAATTTCACAGGAAATCCCCATCTGTAGTGGATCTCTTGATCTCAGAGGAAAGATGTTATAGGAGCCAATTGACAACTTTTATAGATGGTAAATGCGTAGAAATCCGGGAAAAGTTGTAATCCGCCTAGAACATCAGAGTCCTCTGCGTCCCGTGCTGCCTGAAGGATACGCTCCTTAATAGTAAAGAAATGGACTCGTAGTAACATATCTCTAGATGAAGAAGTAGGTAAAGAATAAGGTTTAGGCAGGTGGTGTATCCGATCAATAAGCAGTTCTGAGTCTCCTTTGTTGGGTAGGAGGTTACGGAATAGTGACATAGCAAAGTCCAGCAGTTCCGAGTTAGCGACGGAGTCAAGTATTCCACGTATTTTTATATTGTTCCATCTGGAACGGTCCTCCACTACCACCATTTTGTTTTTAAACACTTCCATTTCACTTTGTTGGTGATCATGGGCAGTAATGAGGTCATTGTGTGATGCCACCAGCTCTTCCATTTTACGTTCAAGGTTATCCGTTCTATCACCATTAGCTGAGAGTTCGACTTTGACTTCACGTATCGCAGCTGTCAGGTCTTGAGAAAGATCCGACTTAAAGGCCGCCAAGATCTGGCAGAGGGTTCTCACCGTGAGGGGGTCTTCAGAGTTGGGCTCTACCCCTGGTACCGTGAAGGAACTGGTTGAGTCAGTTTGATGAGAACGTTTAGGAGGAGGGGTAGGATTTCCTTGCCCTAAGGGCGATGACCTCTGGTGCTTCTGAACCGGAAAAGAGATCGGAGGAGGAAGCATCCCTTTAGCTTTCTTGGGTGGCATGTTGAAAGATTGGATAAAGCTTCTGTGAAAGGAGTGAAACGCGTCAGAAGTGTGGATTTTGGACCCTTATATTGCCTTTGAACCCATCTGTATTGCTGTTCATCGCCATTAACATCAGCCCAACATCTATTGAGAGGAGAGAGACCGGGACCTGGGTGCTTGCAAGCAGCACTGGAACTGTGCGGTCTCGTTGTTCCCTGTGGTTGGACATCCTGGCCATCAGCGGGCGTCATTGCAGGCGCTGGATCCCCTGAAACCGGGACCGCTGTACTTACCATTGGGGCTTCATCTTGCGTTACACAATATTGACGGAAACCACACGTAAGGCTCCGTATAGGAGCATATCTTCATGCCATTATCTATGCTGATGGGCAATAAAATAAGGAACATTGCTTTTACATAAGAAACATCTAAGGAAGTTATATTTCTACATGGGTTCTAGAAGCAAATTGTTGCGCATTATAACAAGTGTATTATGCGGACTGAAATATAGTTACTAATTTGTCCGTTTGAGAACTGTGCACAGATTAGCTTGGCTCCACCTCCTTGAGTTATTTTTAATAGTATTGTGATAATACTGATTATAATATTGTTCTTATATTGTTAAGATATCTTAGACCGGTCTAGTCTTTTATGTGTATTAAAACTCATGAATTATAACAAAATTTGCAGTTTGTTTATTTGAACATCAGCCATACCATATACAATTAGCGCAAAGAGGTAAGTGTTAGATTAGCTTTGGGAACTAGCACAGGGTTCACCTGTGATAATTATTCTGACTTGAAGACCCCAAGTCAGTGGCTCTGTGTTGCAGCTTGAAAATAACGAATGGTGATTTATTAATTGAAATTAGCTAATCATTAGCGCCTGGTTGCGGTTTGGGCATGTTGAAAGAGACAAAGAGGAAACTGGTGGATAAGTAAGCAAAAGGAGGCCTCAGAGGAAGGTATGGCATGTAATAGAGGGGATGTTGGTTCTAAGATGAAGCCATCTATTCAGCAAGAGGACCCTGGACGGGAAGGCACAGACAGGAGATCACATCACTCACTCACTGTGAGAATGCGTTGCTCATTTGCAAACAGAAATAACCTGTGGCAGCGTCAAGAAAAATAAAATATCATGCCCAATCCAATTATTCACAGTGCCATCCAGTGAAAGGGCAGTATATGTTATGAAGAATAGTAGCTGCGTTGCGGAGTATGAAGAAGTCCGCCGCCAATGTCACAACTAGGGGACTCTACCTTGTCTGCCGTTGCCTCCAGGCAATTGTTGAAGTCTGCAGCGATGGGCTGAGGCTTTATGAGGGGAAAATGGAAGTGGTGGGCCGCCTCAGATCTTCACTGTGGCCACGCTCTGATCCAGGAGCAAAGACCAGGGCCGTACCCAAACTCAATCTCAATGCCCCCACCATGTCACACAAATCCCTGTGGTCTCTGGCGGATCGCAGCAGTCCCGGGTCCCCAGCCGCCGCTCACGAAGCCACGGAGCTCAGCTGTAGGAGGGACGAGCTCGGGTGCCTGAGGACCACCGCTTGGCTGTCAGTAGGTCCCCGCCACATAGGAGAGTGTCACATTGGTGGGCGGGGAGGAAGGAACTGTCACACGAGGCGGACATGGCCCGCGCCAGGCAAGTGACGGGAGTTGCAGCGAGATAGGTCCGGGACAGGTGAGAACCTCCTCCGGTGAGTCAGCTGCAAGGGTCCCGAGCACTGGTGATGGAGGGGTCGATCAGCATGCAGCACAGCATCGCGTCCACGGGGAGGGGTCACAGGTTCCAGGCTCTTATAAAAATCAAGCTTCCGGCTTCAGTGGGATGTGCAGGCCTCAACCCGCAAGGAGGCTGGTGGCCCCCACGGCTCTGAGACTGAGCACACCTTTATCAGAGAGGAGCAGGGGACTGTAGAGGGTGTGGAGGGAGCGAAATGAGGGCTAAAGGGGTGCCACAGGAGGACAATAAAGTGCAAAAGCCTGGAGCTCCACACAGGCACATCTCTCCTGGTTGCAGATCAGGCCACGCCCCGAATGCAGCTTTCTTGTCTGAAGGGTCCTGTCTCATTTCTCCTGCCTCTAGTAGGACACCTCATAGCTCTTCATTAAGGTGACTACTTAGCTGCCTACTGAGCTACAGTAAGGTGTTCTCACACACATCATTCCTGTTGAGAAGGTTCCCAAACTACAGGTTATGAACAAGTTGTAAAGTAGCAACAAATAGCCTGTAACTATCACAATATTACTTAGTAACATCAACTTACTCTTTAAATTCAATTTCAAACAATTTACACTAGTTCTGGTCGATGACATATACCGCTATTGGCAAAGAGACTGAAGCAGAAGAAATTCTTGTCTGAAGGGGGTTGCATCTGATTTAAGTGTCACCTAATATCTTGGTCCAGCCCCATTACGGTTAGTGCCTTTTTAATTATATACAGTACCTTGCTAAAGCATTCACCCCCCTTTGCATTTTTCAGGTTTTGTTGCCTCACAATTTGGAATTAAAATGGATTGTTTGAAGGTTTGCATCACTTCATTCACAGAACATGCCTACAACTTTGAAGCTTTTTTTTATTGTGAAGCAAACAACAAATAGGACAAAATAACAGAAAACTTCAGCGTGCATAACTATTCCTCCTAAAGTCAGTACTTTGAAGAGCCACCTTTTGCGGCAATTACAGCTGCAAGTCGCTTTGGATAAGTCTCTATAAGCTTGCCACATCTTGCCACTGGGATTTGTGCCCTTTTCTCAAGGCAAAACTGCTCCAGCTTCTTCATGTTGGATGGTTTCTGCTTGTGAACAGCAGTCTTCAAGTCTGACCAAAGATTCTTAATTGGATTGAGATCTGGCCTTGACTAGGCCATTCCAACTCATTTAAATGTTTCCCCTTAAACCACTCGAGTGTTGCTTCTGGTCTCAGTCTTAAATCACAGGCAGACTGAAACAGGTTTTGCTCAAGAATATCCCTGTATAAAGCACCATCCATCTTTCCCTCGACTCGAAACAGTTTCCCAGTCCCTGCTGCTGAAAAACATCCCCACAGCATGATGCTGCCACCACCATGTTTCACTGTGGGGATGGTGTTCTTGGGATGATGGGATGTGTTGGGTTTTCCTTGGTGGCCGAAAAGTTAAATTTTAGTCTCATCTGACCAGAGTACCTTCCTCCATACATTTGGGGAGTTGTCCACATGGGTGGTATTCATGTGACCGCCGGTCAGCTGACCGACAGTCACATGACCTCCTCCGTGAGCCCGACGGCTCACTATCCCGATGGTCGGCATGCCGACCAACAGGGACTATTTCCACTCGTGGGTGTCCACGACACCCATAGAGTGGGAATAGAACCCGTGGCGACCGCAGGTCGCCACCGAGCCCGCAGCGTGGCGAGCGCAGCGAGCCCGCAAGGGGCTTTCTGCACTCGCCCCTCCCCGCCGGGATCCCGGCGTCGGTATGCTGCCGGGATCCCGGCGACGGTAAGGTGTCCGGCGGTCAGGAGACCGCCGGTCACCAGTACTACACCCATCCACATGCCTTTTGGCAAACTCAAAACATGCCTTATTTTTAACACCAAGTACTGGCTTTTTTTCTGGCCACTCTTCCATAAAGCCCAGCTCTATGCAGTGTATGGCTTATTGTGGTCACATGCGCAGATACACCAGTCTCTGTTGTGGAACTCTGCAGCACCTTCAGAGTTACCTTTGGTCTCTGTGCTGCCTCTCTGATTAATGCCCTCCTTGCCCGGTCTGTGAGTTTTGGTGGCCAGCCCTCTCTTGGCAGGTTTGTTGTGGTGCCATGTTCTTTCCATTTGAAGATGATGGATTTGATGGTGCTCCAGGGGATCATCAAAGATTTGGATATATTTTTTTTATAACCCAACCCCGACTTGTACTTCTCAACAACTTTGTCCCTGACTTGTTTGGAGAACTCCTTGGTCTTTATGGTGTGATGCCTCTTGCTTAGTGGTGTTGCAGCCTCTGGGGCCTTTAAGAAAAGGTGTGTTTATACTGACAGATCATGTGACACTTAGATTGCACACACGTGGACTTCATTTCACTAATTATGTGACTTCTGAAGGTAATTGGTTGCATCAGAACTTTTGAGGGGCTTCATAGCAGAGGGGGTGAATACATATGCACATGCCAATTTTCAAATTTGTATTTATAAAAATTCTTTTTTTATATACATTTTTCTCATTTCACTTCCCTAAGTTAGACTATTTTGTGCAGATCCATCACATAAAATTCAGATTATTTAAAATAAATTACAGGTTGTAATGTAACAAAATAGGTAAAAAGCCAAGGGGGTGAATACTTTAGCAAGGCACTGTATATATTTTTCATCCTTCATATTCTAGTGACTACACACAAGTAATACATTAATATACTTTTGCCTTACAATTGGTTGATTTTATTTAATCTACCCAAGTTGATGGTACAAGAGTGATTAATTTAACTTAATTTGCACATAACATCTTGCAACATAAGCACTTGTAAAAATGGCTTGCATTGACCTGTGTGGTTCATCAGTCAGCCGTACCAATCTTTGCTTCACATCTATATTAGTCAAGTGTTTCCTGTGTGGGTACCTGCTCACAGAATAGCGTGGGCGAGAACTGAACATTTTGCTCTGTGTTGGATTAAAGGATTTAGCACACCATATCAATTTACCTCAGAATGTCTTTTACCTTCAGTGGTAAGCAAAATTCTCATCAATCTCTATCCTTTGGGACAGAGTAAGAAATATGTGACTCTCCGAATGGTGTGGAAGTAGTATGGAATAGTGTGGAATAGTATCTCTTGCCAACCAAAGGCTGGGATCTGTAGTTACTGAATAGTGACTTTATCTCTTTTTTAATTTCCTATATCCCGGCCACCCTGTTTCTAACAAAAGCAGACACAGAGTAACCAAAGAATGTTGTAAGTAGAAAACAAGTTGTCACTGAGTGTGAAGTACACGGACTGATAAATCTCAGGTTTAATTAAATTATGTTTTTTGTGTGCCTTTCATGTAGATTGGCAGTCAGATAGTGACTAGGTATCAGCCAGTCCACCAGTGAAAGTTGTGTTAGGAGTGGCCCCTATTGGATTTATTGTTTTTGAGAGCCTACCAACACTAAAGGGACAAGTTGCTGCCTCAATAATTTGGTGTGCTGACTGTTGGGGAGAGTGATATTTAGCCTGGCATATTCAGGTGGATGGTGAAAGGGTAGGTGCTTGGAAATGATTGTGAAGGGTAATATGGCCTGTCATGTTTCTTCAATGTGTGGGTAAGTGAAATGCTGTCATAGGGATTTTTTAAATTGGGCTAGACTAGACTGCTCCTGATAAATTTGTTTGAGATTGGAGTTATTTCACAGAAAGGTAGTTATCATGGACATATCAGGAACAGAGAGTGCAGCAAAATAAAGGCTAGGAGGAAGCAGGGTGTGATAACTGGACTTAGACAGATATACTGTCCTATCTACTTTGTTATAGTAGTTTGAAAACAATCCTTAAACTACTGGTAATCTCATAAATTTGGGTCATGTTGGCAGGACAGATGGTGTAATGGTTAGGATTACTGCCTCACAGCACTGAGGTCATGGGTTCGATTCCCACCATGGCTCTTCCTGTGCGGAGTTTGTATATTCTCCCTGTACTTGCGTGGGTTCCTCCGGGTACTGCGGTTTCCTCCCACAATCCAAAAATATACTGGTAGGTTAATTGGATCCCAACAAAAATTAACCCTAAAATGTGTGCGCGTGTATATGTGGTAGGGAATATAGATTGTAAACTCCAATGGGGCAGGGACTGATGTGAATGGGCAAATATTCTCTGTAAAGCGCTGCGGAATATGTGTGCGCTATACAAATAACTGGTAATAAATAAATGGTGTTTTATTATTGTCTGTATATCGAAAAAATCCTCATGAAGAGGGACAGTTACAGTACATGATCGAGTTATGAAACGCTCTCCTGCATTCACTCCCAAGACTGAAATATCTCTAATAATGACAATACTCTATGTTCATCCTAGACTCAGGGGGCTTAGTGAACTTGGATGAATATAGCTTTATACTTTGTCAGAATGGTAAGACAGCCTGCAGATGTGATTCACAGCACATAAATATGACATGAGTGGACGTTTTAACAACAAAAGAGAGATTACAGGAACAGACAGTAACATCTCAGTGCAGAATCATATAATATGGAAGATGTTGTCCATCACATTCTACACTGAAGATTCATCAATTGTTAGAGGTTCTGGACCTTTAGATTATTTAATTAGAAAATAAAAGCATTGCAATCTGAACATTCTAATTGGCAGCTCAAGGGAATTGGTCATCCGTATCTCTGGAGATTTGTTCATCTGTAGTTAACACAGGTCAAAGTCTTACCTGCTCTGTAAACTCTTTGTCCCATTTCTTCTCAAATCCCTATTTCCCCATCTTCATCTAATCATTTACTTTACACCCTCTGCTCTTGATAATTGGTGCAATATGGGGGGCTATCATATTGGTCTGTGCTATCAGTGAGTTTCCTTTACAATAGCCTGGCTTAAATCTTTGATGCTGTAGGCTGCTGACACCGTAAATTGAACAAACCCATTCTATCACACAGAAAAGCTTTGTGTAACTATGAGCTGTCAAACTCTACACTCAAAGCTGATTGCATTCATGAAACCATTAGCAACTAAACTAAAAGGAAAACAGGCTGTTTTGAAATGCATTGAACAATGAAATAAACCTTAAAGTAAATGTATCCTTAACTTAGATTATATCTACATCACTAGATCACTGAATTGTATAGATGGACTCACTGTTACAGATGCACGCCTGTGTGCAGACAGAAAACATTTTGTAGTATAATATAACACACAATAAAATTAGTCTTCCACGGTTCTCAGAATGGAAACCTCATGTTATTCCAACCTCTGCTGCAGGAAAATGCTTCTCTTTGTTAAACTGTCCTTTTCAATGACAATATTTTCTAATTTCCGGCAACATTTTCTTTACAGTCATGGCCTCGATCTAACTGATAAAATGACCAGGGGAAACGAAGTAGCAAGAAGTTGAAGGGACACCAGAAAGATTAATATCGCTGTATAACATTTATTTTCCCAAAACACAGGTTTTATCACATTGAGGTGAATGCATCACAAGCAGACTAGAATATCAATCAGTATTCAACAGGCTGTTCTAAGAATTTCTGAATAATAAAAAGAAAACATCTGAATATTACAAGGTAACACGCATAATATAAAAGGACATATTATGTTCACAGAATACAGAATTCTGTTTATTTCCATGAAATAACCGAAAACTATTAAACAACAGAAACACCACAACCTAATGCTTTAAAGGGTCTACAAAGGTGGATTATGATTTAGTCATTTACAACATTTTTTTTTATTTGTGCCACCAGTTAGGGTCTATCACTGTAGAATCAATGGTAACAGTGTACAGCAATGGCAACCAGATGATTTTCCCAAGTGGTGGAACTACCATGGGTGAAGGGGTTGTGGCTGCAATGGGTAATAGAGGAGATGGGGCTCACTAATGCCTCACACTCTGAGGCCCCTGCAAACCCCTCCTGTCCACCCTTGATGTCACACTCCTGACTTTCAGACCCGTGTAATTACCTCTTTGCTGCCTCTCTCTTCCGGGAGGTTTGCTGGCTCTGTCTCTTCCAGGGGTCTCCATAGTATACTGCTAGTCCATCTCCACTCCAGCATCCCCAACAGAACTAGCATATGGGTGCCGCTATGTTGGCTGTTGTCATCTGACTCCTCTCTGCTACTCTAAGCACTGCTCCAAGACAGCTGATCGCAGCATCCAATGGGAGTCCAGCAGTCCCTATAAGAGTTGCAATGTTGTAATTCTCCAGACACCTACATGGTCTTCTGTGCTCCGCTGTATTTCAGGTCTTCCCAATCCAGCCAGTACAGAGAGTTAGCTGGCTCTAGTCCCGATCAGCATCCCAGTTCCAACCTGGCACAATATTCCAATTATTTCCCTGTTCCAATCCGACTCACTATTCCGGTTCCAGTCAGATTATTTCCGGGTTCCAGTTCAGCTCAATATTCCAATTCCATTCTGGTTATCTTCCAGTTCCAGTGCGTCTCAATATTCCTGTTCCAGTCTGGTTATCACCCTTGCTTTATGCACCTAGGTATAGTGACCACAGGAATCAACTGTTTATCTCCTTTTTTTTGTCTGTAATTCATACACTGCCCAAACTACACTTTTCTGTCAAATTAGTCTTGAAATGCTCCCTAAATACTGCCACAGCATTCATAGAGTTTTTAGTGCTATTGTGATTCTGAATGATACCTTGCATGCCTTGCACATCCATCAGGGGTAGAAAAAGTTGGCTTCCTCGTGGTGATTTTCTCCTCCTTCTATTCTGCAAACTGCCCTCTGTCGCAACTGAGGGCCTGAGCTGACGGGAGGCAGCCTCAGTTGTAGGGGCTGAGATGTAACGGAACCTGGGAGGTTGTATCAGACCCCTAGACATGTAAGTAACATGTAGAATAACTGCCCGAAGGCGTGACCACGACAACCAGGATAAAAGTCAATGATGTTTATTATGACAAACTCCGTAACACAGCAGCAGTAAAAGGAAACATAAAAGTCAACAGAGGATAAATACAATTCCTGGGTACTACAGGGTGGCAAGGGCCACAGGCACTGGTAGTGTGAGACAGTTGAATCAGCTGGAACTGATGGAGTCAGAATCCGGTTAGAACCGGAATGAGTGGTAAACTGCAGAAAGGACACCGGCCCTTTAAGAGAAGCTGTACACTGCTGGAAGCTGGGCTGGAAGCAGGTGATTGTTGTAGCTGGAAACAGGTGAGTCCAGAATGGATCGGAGAGTCAGGCTACACCGCAGATGGAATGCTGGTGCGGGTCTCTATAGCAGAAGTCTGGAGACAGGAGCTGGAACCTGGAAGACAACCACAGGAGAGAGACAAACTGGAACTAGGTTAGACAACCAAAGCACTGACGCCTTCCTTGCTCAGGCACAGCATATTTATACCTGCAGCAAGGAAGGGGTTGGCTAGGCAATTATGCAGATTAACAATACAGACAGCAGATTGGTGGAAATGATCAGATGACAAAATCCAAGATGGCTGCGCCCATGCAGACACTTGGAGGGAAGTTTGGTTTGTAATCCATGTGAGAATTGAAACAGCAATGGCGGCGCCGGCCACAGGAGACAGGAGACGCCAGACTGATGATTGCACATCTAAACCACGCGGGCACAGCGGAGGCCGCGGCTGACGTAATCGCCACTCTGACACTCTGCATGCAGGAACTCAGGGACAGCGGTGGAGGCCGCGGGGAACGCCATTCCAGATGTTACATGGCGCCGCGGTGACCGCGTCTCAGAGTGACAGGAGAGGAGGCAGGAATGTGGACATCAGTGTAACGGATGGGATCCGGTCCTGGAACGCTGAGCCAGCCTCAGGAGGCATCTGAAGGGTAAGTAATGGCGTCCAGATACCCGGATCGTGACAGCACCCCCCCCCCTTTAGGAGTGGCCCCAGGACACTTCTTAGGCTTTAAAGGAAACTTTGCGTGGAAATTTCGGACCAAGGCAGGAGCATGGACGTCTGAGGCATTGGTCCAAGAGCGTTCTTCAGGACCATAGCCCTTCCAGTCAATGAGGTATTGTAACTGACCGTAACGGAAACGTGAGTCCAAAATCTTGGCCACCTCGTACTCGACTCCCCGTTGAGTCTGAACTTTGGGAGCTGGAGGAAGTGCGGAATGAAACCGATTCAGGATCAGCGGTTTCAACAAAGAAACATGAAATGTCCTGGGTATTTTCAAGAAGGATGGTAACTGTAACCTGTAGGCAACAGGATTGATGACTTGTTCAATCTTGAAGGGTCCGATGTAGCGAGGTGCAAATTTCATGCTGGGAACTCTCAACCTCAAATTCTTCGTGGACAGCCACACACGATCACCCACCTTGAGAGCAGGAACCGCTCTATGCTTCCTATCGGCAAACTTCTTATACCTGAATGAGGCTTTAAGCAGGGCTGCGCGGACGTTCCTCCAGTTATTTGAAAACTGATGCAAGGTGACATCCACTGCTGGAACAGAAGTTGCGGGAAGCGGTTGGAATTCTGGGACTTTAGGGTGGAATCCATAATTAATGAAGAATGGTGTAGAAGAAGATGAGGAATGGTATTGATTGTTGTGGCTGAACTCGGCCCAAGGAAGGAGTTGAACCCAGTCATCTTGAGAGGAAGACACATATATACGGAGGAAGGCCTCCAAGTCCTGATTCACCCTCTCGGTTTGACCATTGGTCTGAGGATGGTAAGCCGTGGAAAACTTTAACTTGACTTGGAGGGCTTGACACAAACTTCGCCAAAATTTGGCTACAAATTGTACTCCACGATCCGAGATGATCTCTTCAGGAAAACCGTGAAGTCGGAAGATCTCTTGTATAAACACTTGAGCCAACTTGGAAGCTGACGGAAGACCGGTGAGAGGGATGAAATGTGCCATCTTGGTGAACCGGTCAACTACCACCCAGATGGTATTAAACTTGTTGCAGATAGGTAGATCGGAAACAAAGTCCATCGACAAATGGGTCCAAGGTCGACGGGGAACAGATAATGGAACCAGTTGCCCCGCAGGCGACTGGCGGGAGACTTTGTGTTGGGCACACTTTGGGCAGGAGGCAATAAATTCCACAACGTCCTTCTTCAGAGTTGGCCACCAGTAGGACCTAGAAATAAATTCAAGGGTTTTCTGAATGCCTGTATGTCCAGAAAAACGCGAAGCATGGGCCCAATGCATGAGCTTCTTCCTTAGAACTGGCTTAACAAAACTTTTCCCTGGTGGAGGCGTAGAGTCCATCCCTACCGTGGAGAATGCCAACGGATTAATAATAGGATGCTTGTCTGCAGACTCTGACTCATTTTCTTGCTCCCATGAGCGGGAAAGGGCATCGGCCTTACGATTCTGAGAACCCGGACAGAACTGGAGTTTAAAGTCAAACCTAGAGAAGAAAAGTGCCCATCTGGCCTGACGAGGATTCAGACATTGTGCGCCTTTGAGATATAAAAGATTTTTGTGGTCGGTAAGTATGGTGATTGAGTGGGAAGCTCCCTCCAACAGATATCTCCACTCCTCCAGAGCGAGCTTGATGGCTAGCAACTCCTGATCGCCAATGGCATAGTTGCGCTCAGCTGGGGAGAACTTCTGGGAGAAGAAACTGCAAGGATGTAGATGTCCATCTTTGGCCCTCTGGGATAACACTGCTCCTACTCCAACGGAGGAGGCATCTACCTCTAAGATAAAAGGAGAGTCGGTGTCGGGCTGTTTCAGAACTGGTGCAGAGATGAACCGTTGCTTCAGAAGGTGAAAGGCCTGTGTAGCTTCCTCGGACCACTTGGACGGATTAGCACCTTTCTTGGTTAATGCAGTGATAGGCGCCACAATGGTGGAAAAGTCTCGTATAAATTTTCTATAATAATTGGCGAACCCTAAGAACCTCTGGACCCCTTTTAGGCTTAAGGGTATAGGCCAATTCTGGATTGCTTGGAGTTTCTCAGGATCCATCTCTAGTCCGGAACCGGACACAATGTAACCTAGAAACGGAATGGTTTTAACTTCAAACACACACTTCTCCAATTTACAATAGAGGTGATTGACACGGAGACGGGAAAGAACCTCTTTTACCCAGAAACGATGATCTTCGAGATTATTAGCAAAGATGAGGATGTCGTCTAGATAAACCACGACATGGCGGTACAAGATGTCCCTGAAAATCTCATTCACGAAGTGCTGGAAGACTGCTGGAGCGTTGCTCAATCCGAAGGGCATGACGAGGTACTCATAATGTCCGTCACGGGTGTTAAAGGCGGTCTTCCACTCGTCACCCTCACGGATTCGGATGAGATTGTAGGCACCCCTCAAGTCCAGCTTTGTGAAAATAGTTGCACCACTAACTCTATCAAAGAGCTCGGTAATCAGGGGTAAAGGGTATCGGTTCTTGACGGTAATGTCGTTCAGACCTCTGTAGTCGATGCACGGACGCAGACCACCGTCTTTCTTCTTAACGAAGAAGAAGCCTGCGCCGGCTGGAGAAGAAGATGGTCGGATGAAACCCTTCGCCAGGTTCTCTTTGATGTACTCTTCCATGGAGTGTGTCTCAGGCAGAGACAACGGATAAGTTCGACCTCGCGGTGGAACCTTCCCTGGAATGAGGTCGATTGGGCAGTCCCATTCTCTATGAGGAGGAAGGATATCAGCAGAGGCTTTACTGAACACGTCCGTGAAGTCTTGATATGGAGGAGGCGGAACATCAGATGACCTGGGGAAGGAAGAACAAACAGGAAGAACTTTGGCTAAACAAGTCTCAGCACAGGAGGGACCCCATGCCAGTATTTGCGTAGTCGTCCAGTCAATTAATGGGTTGTGGAGACGGAGCCATGGAAGGCCTAAAACCACTGGATGTGTGGCTCTTGGAATCACTAAAAAAGAAATATACTCAGAATGAAGAACTCCCACTCTCAGACGAACTGGAAGAGTCCTTAAGGAAATGACTGCGTCAAAAATCTTGCTGCCATCCACGGCAGTCAAAGAGATGGACGAGGACAGTCTCTCGGTGGGTAGGGACCACCGTTTAACATAAGCTTCGGTTATGAAATTCCCAGCTGCTCCGGAATCAAGGAGGGCAATGACGTTCCTGTAACGTTGAGCAATTTGGAGCGACACTGGGAGGTTACAGTCATGAGGAGATGGAGAGGAGATCATTACTCCTAGCCGGCCCTCTCCTTGGCGAGCTAGGATCTGGAGTTTCCCGGACGTTTGGGACAGGCATTGATAGTGTGCGACGGAGCTGCACAGTAGAGACAGAGAGACTCAGAGAGACGTCTTCGGCGCTCAGCGGGAGATAGACGGGAACGACTAATTTGCATAGGCTCATCCTTGGATGGAGATGGTTGACGAGGAGGAGGAGCAGAAGATTTAGGAGTAGATGATCTTCCTCGCTCGGTTGCTCTCTCTCTGAAACGTAGATCAACCTTCGTGCAAAGAGAAATTAGCTCATCCAACTTAGAGGGCAAGTCTCTGGTAGCTAACTCATCCTTGATGCGTTCTGATAAGCCATGCCAGAATGCAGCATACAGGGCCTCGTCGTTCCATGCCAGTTCGGATGCCAGGATTTTAAACTGTATAAGATACTGTCCCACAGTACGTGTTCCCTGGCGTAAACGGAGAATCTCAGATGAAGCAGATGTTATCCGGCCTGGCTCGTCGAAGATGCGCCTGAATGTAGCTACAAAGTCAGTATAGGAGGATAGCAGGGGATCAGACTTCTCCCATAAAGGTGATGCCCAGTCAAGGGCTGAGCCACTGAGAAGGGAGATGATATAGGCAATTTTGGTACGGTCACTGAAGAAATTGCCAGGTAGAAGCTCAAAGTGGATTTCACATTGATTGAGAAATCCCCTGCAGAACCTTGGAGATCCGTCAAATTTTGCTGGCGTTGGAAGATGAAGATGTGGACTGGAAATGGGTAAGGTGGGTGGGGTTACAGCTGGTGTCACTGTAGTGGACGCACCGGATGTGCCAGGTCCACGGAGGGTCGTTTGAATCCCATCCAGCCGTGTAGAGAGATCCTGGAGACAGCGGATGATGTGGCCCTGTGCAGCCTCCTGATGTTCAAGTCGGGCTGCCAGTTCTTGCATCGGCCTGGCCGCTTGATCCTGGTCTCCGGCTGGATTCATTAGGTCAGTGCTTACTGTCACAACTGAGGGCCTGAGCTGACGGGAGGCAGCCTCAGTTGTAGGGGCTGAGATGTAACGGAACCTGGGAGGTTGTATCAGACCCCTAGACATGTAAGTAACATGTAGAATAACTGCCCGAAGGCGTGACCACGACAACCAGGATAAAAGTCAATGATGTTTATTATGACAAACTCCGTAACACAGCAGCAGTAAAAGGAAACATAAAAGTCAACAGAGGATAAATACAATTCCTGGGTACTACAGGGTGGCAAGGGCCACAGGCACTGGTAGTGTGAGACAGTTGAATCAGCTGGAACTGATGGAGTCAGAATCCGGTTAGAACCGGAATGAGTGGTAAACAGCAGAAAATACACCGGCCCTTTTAGAGAAGCTGTACACTGCTGGAAGCTGGGCTGGAAGCAGGTGATTGTTGTAGCTGGAAACAGGTGAGTCCAGAATGGATCGGAGAGTCAGGCTACACCGCAGATGGAATGCTGGTGCGGGTCTCTATAGCAGAAGTCTGGAGACAGGAGCTGGAACCTGGAAGACAACCACAGGAGAGAGACAAACTGGAACTAGGTTAGACAACCAAAGCACTGACGCCTTCCTTGCTCAGGCACAGCATATTTATACCTGCAGCAAGGAAGGGGTTGGCTAGGCAATTATGCAGATTAACAATACAGACAGCAGATTGGTGGAAATGATCAGATGACAAAATCCAAGATGGCTGCGCCCATGCAGACACTTGGAGGGAAGTTTGGTTTGTAATCCATGTGAGAATTGAAACAGCAATGGCGGCGCCGGCCACAGGAGACGCCAGACTGATGATTGCACATCTAAACCACGCGGGCACAGCGGAGGCCGCGGCTGACGTAATCGCCACTCTGACACTCTGCATGCAGGAACTCAGGGACAGCGGTGGAGGCCGCGGGGAACGCCATTCCAGATGTTACATGGCGCCGCAGTGACCGCGTCTCAGAGTGACAGGAGAGGAGGCAGGAATGTGGACATCAGTGTAACGGATGGGATCCGGTCCTGGAACGCTGAGCCAGCCTCAGGAGGCATCTGAAGGGTAAGTAATGGCGTCCAGATACCCGGATCGTGACACCCTCTTCCTTTGCCACCTGAGAAAGGACACTCTGGGAAAGTATTCACAGGTTACTCATAAATGAAGAACATATAAATGTTGTCATTGTGAAAAAAAATATCAACCAACCAGTGGTGGCTCCAGATATGGGACTGCAGCACAGTCTAAAATCAAAGTAGGGGAGACACACCAACTGCCTCCCAGCCCCCCCCTCCCTCCCCCAATGCTGCAACATCACCTGCCAGGACTCACTGGCAGTTGGCATGGCTACACTAGTTAAAGATTGGACTATACTGCAGCCCTACATCTGGAACTGCTTCTGCTCTAACTGTCCCACATTAGGTGACACAGTCCAGATTTGAGGAGAGTCCTGAAGTTGAGAGGTACAGTATGGTCACTCATTACCAAGGTGTATGAGTGAGAATTAATGGATGTTTACATTGTTCCAGTGCTTTGAAATCACTGTGCATGTTCTCTGTGATGTTGCAAGTCCCCAGCCTGGTATGACCACACCACATTTGTGCATATGCACCACCATTTCCACAGTAGTGCTATATTTGGCCCAATTAAAAGAATGGAATTTGCATGTTCTCTTTTGTTCACATTTACCAGGGTGGGATGAGCACTGATAATGACAGTGAGAGTGGATTTGTGCCACTCCTCACTCAGATCAACAAAGTGCCCCCGAGTGATGTAATACAGGGTGTAATGTAATCTACATCAGCAACCACTTGTGAATTCTTTTTTCACACTTGATTTTGTTATACAGCTATTGCTGTGTCAGGATCTTGGATTATTTCATGCATGAACTAAGTGTGCCTTGTACCTTACCTTTTGTTCTGCACAGATTTCAGGATTTCTCACAGTCTTGCAAGCACCATGCAGACTGCAGTTTCTAAGCTGGAGCATGTGTCTGTGTTACTCTCTCCTGATTAAGCCACCTGTGTTGGATTCCCTTGTGTGAGTAATCAGCAAGATCTTGAGTACATCTTCTGGTATCTCTGTTCATTGTGTTCACAAGAAGTTCCATCAGCCATGTTTCCTGGTCAGCTGATCAGACTATTCATCAGTAGGAGTGCTGGTTACTCTCAGTTGACTCCTTCCACCAATGTCAGTCTACCTAAGGGTATAAAGCAGGTCTCCAGGAACAGGAAGGTGCCTGTGCAACTAGTCACATAGGGGGTCATTCCGAGTTGTTCGCTCGCTAGCAAATTTTAGCAGCATTGCACACACTAGGCCGCCGCCCTCTGGGAGTGTATCTTAGCATAGCAGAATAGCGAACGAAAGATTAGCAGAATTGCGAATAGAAAATTGTTTGCAGTTTCTGAGTAGCTCCAGACCTACTCACAGATTGCGATCAGCTCAGGCCGTTTCGTTCCTGGTTTGAAGTCACAAACACGCCCTGCGTTCGACCAGCCACTCCCCCGTTTCTCCAGACACTCCAACGTTTTATCGTGGCACGCCTGCGTTTTTCCGCACACTCCCAGAAAATGGTCAGTTTCCGCCCAGAAACACCCACTTCCTGTCAATCACACTCCGATCACTTCAACGATGGAAATTCTTCGTTCGGACGTGAGTAAATCTACTAAGTGTTTAGCTAAACTACTTAGCGCATGCGTACTGCGTACCATGCGCATTTTCGCCTTAATCGCTCCGTTGCGAAAATCGGCAACGAGTGAACAACTAGGAATGACCCCCTTAGTGTGACAAGTGAACCTGTTTCACTTCTTCCGTGTGAACTATCAGGCTCAGCATATTCTCAGCCGGTAACCAGTCCGGTCCTGCATATCCTCAGCCGGTAACCAGTCCAGTCCTGCATATCCTCAGCCGGTAACCAGTCCAGTCCTGCCATATTCCTCAGCCAGTAGCCTGTCTGGTCCAGCAGCATTTCTTCAGCCAGTAGCCAGTCCGGTCCAGCTGTATTCCTCAGCTGGTAGCCTGTCTGGCCCAGCAGCATCTCTTCAACCAGGAGCCAGTCTGATTCAGCTGTATTCCTCAACCAGTAGCCTGTCCGGTCCAGTAGCATCTCTTCAGCCAGTAGCCAGTCTGGTCCAGCTGTATTCCTCAGCTGGTAGCCTGTCTGGCCCAGCAGCATCTCTTCAACCAGGAGCCAGTCTGATTCAGCTGTATTCCTCAACCAGTAGCCTGTCCGGTCCAGCAGCATCTCTTCAGCCAGTAGCCAGTCTGGTCCAGCTATATTCCTCAGCTGGTAGCCAGTCCGGTCCAACAGCATCTCTTCAGCCAGTAACTAGCGAATGTAAATTATGTGGCAGGCATTTCACTACCCTAGTGTTCTATATTGCCAAGGGTACTAAAATGTCTCTGTTAGATCATCTGATTAAACTGACCCTAGATTGTGTGACTGTCTTTGTTGGCAAATATTGTAAGCTCCACAAGGCTAAATATTATATACACATTTGTAAGCAAGACTATAAAAGGGAGGTTTCACTCTGTATTTTACATTGAATAGTTAAAATCCTCACTCAAGGTTTTCATTTCCAAGGTCCAGAAATCCTATTTGGCTCTTCATTAGTACCATGTGCCTTGATATGCCCAAAAGTACCAACATTTCTATGCATAAGTGTGCAGCTACATATGCATTTGTGGATTGTGCATTGGACAACCACTCACATCAATGTAGTACCTTAGTTTGAGTGACCAGCTGGCAGTCTTTCTAATCTATTGCTATAAAGTGGGATCTCAGCAGTCAGTGCTAGGTGATTGCTATTGGATTTCCAATCTGTGCACACCCTGTGTTTTTTTCTAGTTACTGATTAGAAGCAGAGCCGGATTAAGGGGGGATTAAAGCTGGTGGCTGCCACCAGCCACAGATCGGATCTCTATTACAGATCCGATCCGCAGCACTGAGTTTCCCCGCTGGCACTGACTGCCATCACTGCCGGCGCCGCCGCGGAGCTTTGCTGGGTTTCTGGGTGATGGGTCAGCTGACCAATGGGGTGTGCAGCTGCAGCCAGCAGCTCCGTTACTGGCTGGAGCACAGGCTGCAGGAGAAAATGGAGGCAGGATCCCTGGTGTGAACTGCAGCCGCAGCTTGTGGAGGTGGATGTGCTCCAAGGAGAGCAGAAGATCTCTCCCTCTGCTCCTGTACTGTATCACTCACAGCCTATCTTTGTCAGCAGCAGGACAAGTAAGGCAGGCTGCATTAAACTTTTTTTTATGTTATGAATTAAATTTGAGGTAAGGATCTGGGTTTTATATCTGGGTATTATGGTTTTAATTTAAGACCTGAGAGGCCCCCTGTCTTAAGTACCCCGGGCCCCCCAAAGTCTTATTCCGGCTCTGATTAGAAGTCTGCTCTTTGACTGCTCTCTTAAACCACGGATTCCTGTGTACCAACCTGGTTCTCTTGGATTTTTATTCTGCCTAAATTAGTGCTATATGACTTCCTGTTTACCAGACCTCTATATCTGTATCTGACCAAGCTTCTTGTCTACTCCCGATTCCGATACTGTGCTGTTATTCTGTGTACTGGATTTTTGGAATTTAACCCGGGCTGTGATAATGCCTAATTCTCACCTGTTATATGACTACCCCTCTGTGTACCACGATAAGGACAGTGTTATCACAACCTGTAAACCTACATTTTCTGTTGTTGCTTACATAGTGTTTTCATAAGTCATATTGTTCTTCTCTGCAACTGGAGCCTTGAAATGGAAGAAAATACATTCCTTCCCTTACAAGAAATGGAATTATATCACTGACTATAAAGTAACTTCATATTGCAGAAGGAGATTATTGATATTAGATCAATGCACAGAAAGGGAGTATTTTTCACGAACTCTTTACAGGCAGGAGGACTTTATGAGGGGAGACGGTTTGGGGACTTCTCCATGTGATTTGGACAGCGGGTTCCAGGGACGCCTGTGTTTAACATCTAACCTATGCTGTTTTGTCTGCTCATGTGGTAGACCATTTCTATTGGTGAGAGACCATTTCATATCCCCTCATCTTTGTTTTTAATGTTTTTAAAGATGAATAAAACGGTGTTGCACTATCAGAGATTTCTCTCTCTTTTTGGTTGGATATAATCTGTGAGGAGATCCTGACAGAAAAGAGTCCAGACTGGTGAAATCCAGCTCCTATGAAAAGTGTGGTTGTCTACTCTTTAAAATGGTAGACCTATCCGTGGGGTACGAGAAATTACCTATATTTATCTCATTGGAGGATATGTTTAAAATAGAGTACACTATGTATGTTCTTTTCTGTTTTGCATGAGCGCCTATGGACTTGTCAAAGTCAGAAAAATATCTCCATGCACACTACCATATTTGCACCTCATACGGGTCCGTGCTGCGCATGCGTGCGCTCTCCCGTGCATGCGCATACCCGCTGTTACGTGCACCCGCGGGGGCACGGTATGCGTATTTACGGTAGAGATTGTATGCGTCTAGCGGGCGACTCTTTCGTTACATATTTTCACCATATAATGTATTTTATAGATTATGGTCCCTTTGATAGATTCTGAAAGTTTGGTTAATATAGAATGTTCATGTACGGAGAAATCCCTCTTTGTTTGATACGAAGGGTCAGACAGGAGTAATACAGTGGTGTTTAGTATCCATCGGAAGAGTATTTAATTAGCAATATTCCGGTGTTGGTTTGGAGCGGATTAATCGCTCGTGCGAATAGTTATGGACATAAGAAGTTTATGTCCATTTACTATTATTTGCACTTACTTAGCCATGCGGCGGGAAACCTAGTATCCCACCCACCTGAGCAGTTGGAAATAGCCACAGCCCACCTGTATGAATCAACCTATGACCTTTTGTTATAATGCGAAGACGAATTCCTGTGTCCAATGAACAATAAGAATGTAGGGACCATTGTACTGTATTGTGTGTAGTGTATATAAGGTCAGCCAGCCTGAACAGGGATCAGACTCTCTCCACAAAGGGTTATCATATTGACAAACTTGGGGTCTGGTACCAGGCTGCGCTGCGATCGTTCCCAGTGTGTGTATGTAAGTAATTCTCTGTAATCATTGCTCTTTGTTTGTATTTGCCACATTCTCTCTCTCTTTCGGTTTAGTTTAAGATTGTAACGTTATTGTATATTTCTGTCTAGATATTCGGTTAGATTTATATGTTAGTTTGTAGCGTATGACTTGTGAATTGTTTCCCCTTTTTGAAATAAGTTAAGACTCTTGTTAGTAAAAGGTTTTGGACCCTTAACACGGTAGTGTGTATTCATTATATTGCAAGGGGTAATAAGAGCGTCTCAATCGCTCAAACAGCTTTAGTATTAACAAGGTTAAACAGCGTTATATCGCTACATTGGTTCTAGTACAAGGTTTACAGCATAAGAATATCTTTTCTGTGTGTTACATACAAGGTTTAATGATTGTTATCTTGTGAGCGTATGCGCCGCTCGTGATCTCCTCGTGATCTCGAGCGTCCACTACGCTGATAGCGTAGCATTACGGTATTCGCTCAACTATTGTGTGCCCGATACCAACAGCGTATTCTCGCGAGCGTTTGTGTCGCTCGAGCGGCTCGCTCCCGATACAGCGTCCGCTACGCTAAGAGCGTACCCTTACGGTACTACATACTCCAATAGCGTACAAAGTCTCTTAACCTCTTAGAGTGTTTAATAAGGTAATCAAAATCGACATTCTCAATTGAGGGCTCGTCCTCCCTCCACACATCCATCCGCACTAGCCAAAACAGACTTTATCTGTCAGCAAAGGGCGGGAACGCAGTATCCTTTCGTATCCGTATTGGTGGTGAGGGATACAGTAGTGCTGGCTAGATAAGCGTCTGTTTCGCTACGCTGTAGGAGTGCTGGGGTGGAATCCGGAACCGGAGGTAAGAACAATACACTATTATCTTTTAAAACTGTTTATTTCTGCTTTTGCATACGCACACACGCATGCACGCACACATCTACATTGTTGTAGCTCACTTTCTTGTTGCCATTAGAATTGATTATTAGACACGTGCTGAAGAAATCTGGTGCTATTTAGTTAAGATTACAAAGGAACATTGTTAAGGGTATAAGTGTAAAGTACACACACACAGCATAGCAAATACTGTGTGGTGGACGGTAAGCGATGTCTGTTGAGTATTGTTTACATTGATAGAAGCGTGTTGATTGTGTCGCTGTGGGCGTATCTGCACTTTTGTCTCGGACAACGTGCAAAAGCACGTACGTGACGCAAAGGCATACGCACGTGGCGTGTTTTACGCAACGGAGCGTACGGATACGCCCATTGAGACTCATATCACACAATAACCTTGTTTAGGGTGGGCGGTATAGTATAGCCACCTGATAAATAGCACACAGTTGTTCAGTTCAGTTTTTCCTAAAAGTATTAGTGAAAATAAAACCTTTTTCTACTGCAAACCCAGGGATTGGACTCCTACCTGTATGAAAGGAATTTCTGTACAGAAAGATTAAAAGTGTATATGATTGAATAGGAGTAAGTGTGGAACTTAAGGTATTATTTTTTGTGAACCCACAAATCGGGATCCCGTCGGAGACCACATCAGGTGAGTGGACACTTGGTGGCGTGGACTGGCTTGCCCACGTTAACATTGTATAAGGTAAAGGAGCAAGTAGTTTCCGCAGACAAAAGGACTGCGAGGTATTCAAGCGCAGCCCCGGGGGGGTTTTGCGTAGCACCCATATAGTTAAAGCTCCGGCTGAAGGTTTCGCAGCCTAAACAACCGATTCCATTGGTCGTAAAGCGTATAAATATTTAGTTATTTATGCGCTGTGCGACTGGACCGCACGTAATTGTGTGCATTAGTTTGTTACCTTGGTACCCATCAACAATTTATTGTGGGATCATAAACGCTATTTGTACATTCTAACGTGATTTGTGTAGGTTTTTTGTTATTTTAAGGGAGTTTCGCTGTTCACTAAGCAAATCTCTAACGACCAATACTTGCTGGGGAGGGATCGCATACTCCCACGCGCCCCAGTAAATAGAGGTTACAAAAGATCCCACGGATTGGATAGGCCAATTGGGGCGCAGAGTGAGTGAAAGCACTAGTTGAACTTTCACCGTCGCCTTACCGCGGGCAATTTGGTCTGTTTGTCAGAATTAGCTAAGACAGCAATATCTGCAAACGATGGGGGCCAGTTGCTCAAAGAAGGGACGTCCAACAAGGGTTCACGTTGGTAGTTGCTGGCCCAAAGGGTCTGCCAGGTATCAGGTATTATGCAACGAATGGGAACGTATGACAGAGGATGATGGGGAACAGTCTCCCCGGGTAGGCAGTCTGAACCCTGAGGTATTGCAGAACCCACGAAAAAGGATAGGTCTAATAAAATCTGCTAAACAGAGGATTAGACAAAATGATTGTTTACAGTTATGGCAAGGGGAAAGTGAAATACAAGGAGAGCTAGCTCATACAGCTGACTCTCACCTTGGTGAGAGGAATGTGGCAATGAAAGAGAAGGTGGTTACAGAGAATGACACACTGGTGTACGATAAAAATGCACTTAGTAACTGTGTTAAGAATGAAAGTGTAAAATGTAATAATGTTTATGAAAATGAAAGTGTTAAATGTACAAATGTTAACCTGTGCAAGTCGCACCCCATGTTAAACTTCCCTCAGGATTATCAGCAAGAAAGTGAGCCCAGAACGATGTCGGCACCTCTTCCAGCAGCCATCACACAAGACATCCAGGTGGACGCGACCAAATCGGTAAAGGCAATAATCAAACCCCCTAACGGAGGGTCAGGTGAGGTCGTGTCCACAGGTACGTACAATGTTTTATATCACGCACAAACAAATGTACCCCATATTGTAAGACCAAAACAAGGTGATGTAATTGAGTTTAGTCCTGTCAGGGTGATCACAGTCCCCAATGGGAAGACTGACGATCAGGGAATCATTCCCGTCAAGGACAGTGCACTGCGCCGTCCCTGGTCCCGGACAGAATTAAGGTCAATTATGTCTGAATTCCCTGATCCCAGGAAAGATCTAGATGCATGTCAAAAGTTTATTAAAGAACTAGGAAACTCCACAGAACCCACCAACAAAGATTGGCGGACAGTGCTGAGGGCATGTTTGCCCTCCAGTGTTGACCCTGCGAAATTTATTGCTGATTGTAAATTAAACACAGAGGTACCTCGTACGGAGGAAAACAATCAGGAATGTATTAAGCAGATCAACCGACAGTTAGGAGTATATTTCCCAGCCATTGTCAAGTGGAATGAAATTTTCTCCATAAGGCAAAACGAAGGGGAAAGTACTTCTAATTATTTCCATCGGGCATTGCAGGACATGACTAGGTATACGGGTATAGAAAACATCGAAACAAGTGCACCGCACAGAGAAGTAGCAGTATCTGTGCTAATGGATGGTTTAAAGGAAGTGTTGAGAGCAAGGATACAGATCACCAATCCATACTGGAGAGATAAATCAGTAACTGCATTAAGGGACTCTGCTGTTGGGCATGAGCAAAACATCAGCAAGCACAGGGAAACGCAGAGACGTAAGGAGCCTCAGATCCCTGTGGGTAAGTCCAAGGTGATAAGGTGTTATAATTGCCAGAAGGAAGGCCATCATGCAAGAGATTGTAGATTAAGAAATTTACAGAAGGTATATAAACCCCCTAGACAACAACATAATCATGATATCCAAGGAATCAGGGAGGTACAGGGAAAGCGGTTGATGGTGATGAGCATCCAAGCGTTTGAGGAGGCATCAAATCAACCAAGACCCCATTTCACTGACACTTGGAGGAAGCCCAGGGTTTGTTATCGTTGCAAAAGAGAAGGGCATTATGCCAGCAACTGCAACAGCCCACATAAAGTCAGACCCCCTAGACATGAATACGAGCAAAGTTATAACACCCCAAATTATAATCAGGGATCACATAGGCTGCACCTGTAACATGTAGTCAGGAAAGGTGATCATTAGGACTGATGGTAAGCCTGAGGTAACAGTTAATAAATTGGGAGGTCATTCCCTGAAGACACAGGAATGACCGGGTGAAACGTTGTAAATGTATCTGTGAAATGTTTCTTTTCTCTCCCCATCTCTGACGATCATTGATAGGACTCAAACATTGCATATCTACTTGGTCTTTGCAGAAGTCTACCAAACCCCAGCATGACCTATCCACATCAATGTATTCTGGCCAGATACAGAGGGTGGAGTATGGAGGTGCTGGTGGGAGGGACTGCGCAAGGAAACCATTGGACATGTAGATATGACAGCCTGATGATCTGACAATGTTTTAAAATGTTTGAAAAATGTTTTTTTTCCCCTGTTGTTGTTCACTGTTGATTTATGTGATATATACATATATGAATTGTTCTCTCTCTCTTTTGTTTTTTTTGTTTCCTCTCTTCTTTCTCATGTTTTCATGATTTAAAGATGGTATGTCACCCATCATTTAGACAAATGGTAATGCAAGATTTTTGCTCCTTACAGAGAGATCGCTGGTTTGGAAGAAATATTGCATCACCGGAATGTTCGTTTGGAAGACTGAGAGACAGCACCTTTGAGATGACGACAGAACAGGAAGAACAACAAAGACTAGAGAACTTAATTATCGTAACAAGTCTCTCTCCCCCTCAAACTGATTTTCTGTACCCCATTACAAATTTCTTCTTTTCTCCTCCAGTAAGATGGACTTGCCCCAAAAGACTGTGATATGGATTTTTCCTGTTGACCATGATGTTGACCAGAGCAGTCCGTTTCGGTGAGAGTACCAGTGAGGTCGAGAAAGAAGCTTTGGCACCAGAAAGGTTCCAATGACTGAGACAGAGGTGTAAATTTCCAATAACAACACAACCACCAAGCAAAAGGCGAGTACCGGAAACAATCTAGCAGCCATGTTATTTGTAAACATTGTTAGCTGAAAAAAAGAACTGTATCTGTAGGCTTTGTGACAATGTAGTTGAGGATGGGTGCATTAAGAAATGCCAATCCAGTTTTAATATCCACATGGACCGGCATCCCTTGAGTGACTATCACTCCTTAGTGGGTAGTGTGTTAAATCAAACAGATTGTTGGGTATGCTCTCAAGTACCTCAAGGTCATAGCAAATCAGGACTAGTACCATTTCCTTTAACGATAGGGGAGGTACTTGAGCTAAAGGGTGGGAGACCGGTGGACAGGAGGTTTAATATCTCCAGTCCTCCTAGTTTGAAGCTCCACCAATATCATGTGGATAGATCCCTAATATGTTTTAACATTACCATCCCCCGAAAGCCGGGAAATTGGGAAGTGTCATGGAGTAACCAAACCATGACCTTTTCATATAGAGCAGATAGAATGCCGACAGATACAGAGCTTATACGCCACATAGCCAGTAGAGGAAAATCTTTCCGATATAGGTATACCCTAGGAAGTAGGATTACGAGAGTTGGAGAGGTATCACCAGGATACTGCGCACATATCGTACAAACTGATACGTGTACTAAACAGATGGGAGCATTAGGGTTAGGAGATTTCACATGGAAGATGTGTAATATGGTTATGTCCTACTCCGTCCCATATGTTCTCCCCGATGATGCATATTTCATATGCGGGAGGAAGGCGTATAAGTGGCTTGCCCCAAACTCTGAAGGATTGTGTTATATTGGAAAAGTACTGCCTGAAGTAATGACTGTATCACATGCCAAAATGAAGGATATACACCGTGTTGCCCAAGCTCCCTATACTCACACCCATTACGAGCACGTAGTTAAACGGCACCTGATAGAAAGAACAGAGCATCCGGCCTCTGACATGATCCATGAATCCACCGGGATTCAGTTTCTAATCGCGTTAGACATCACTCGCACCGCCAGAGGAGTGTTGAATTATAAATACATATCTGCGCTTGCAAATTTGTTAGATAATATCACAGAAATGTATGATGACACGTTTAGGTATACTGGAAGAGAACTTCAAGCTTATAAAACAGAACTAGTTCAGCATAGAATGATTCTCAATTATCTCACAGCAGTAACAGGTGGATATTGTGTCACACTGGCAACGCAGTACGGCGTGAAATGTTGCACATATATTACAAATAGTACCGAGGACCCGGTCGAGGTCATAGACCAAAAGATGGACGATATTCTCCAACTGAAGTGGGAATTTCGCAGGAGACACAATCTCACCCTTGCTGCTGTGAGTAATGAGCTGACTGGTTGGGTGTCATGGTTGAACCCGCGAAATTGGTTCTCCGGTTTAGGAGAATGGGCTCAAGAAGTCATAATGGATGTAGGGAAGTTTCTCCTATGTATCTTAGGTGTTATCATAACGATTGGCTTGATATTTAGATGCGGTCAGGCTTTAACGAAGTGCAAACGAAGTACCAGGGTGATGAGTTTAAGGAGTGAGGAAATTGTAATTCCAATGGATTTGATTTATGACCCAAATGTAGAAACAATGATGTGATGAAAATGCGATTTCTACGGTCCGTTTCTTTCACCTGTTTTTCCGTTTTCTCCAAGGTAAAAAGACCCACTTGGACGAGGAATTTGATGAGCCGATATACAGACAACAGATGGATTAAAGAAGAAGTTTTGACAACCTGATACACAGATTTTTGATGAACTTTGCCATAGATCCCCAGTTTCCCTAGAAATTTTAAAATTACGCTAGCCCAACACTTTTGTAAATCTATGGACATTGACAAAGCTTTTGCTCGCACCTTTTGGCAAAAGCACAAAGAAGACTGCATTCAACAGACACCGAACAAGACTTCAACCGACAAATGTTCATTAACCGGACATAGAATACCACTGCATTTACCGTAATTATGTCTTTTCTTCATCTCTACAACCTTCAGGTAATTACACACATAGTCGATAGGGAATACAGGCACAGATATCAGCAATCACATATTCCCCCATTCATGTATCATCAACTAAAATGTGCTCCCCCATTTTGTTACAACCACAGCCGAAAAGAGCTCGGTAAAGTTTGACAGCCCATCCACAGACCCGTACCACGGGATAAGAAGGAATTCAAATGTATACTTCGCAATACCTCGAAGCTTGATGTAAAACACGTACGGCACGATGATACATGACCCCCAAACACGGATTCATACACACATGCCTCTGCTATCTCACTAGGTCATACCCTCTTCACACCTTCTCCTCTCTCCTCCCTTACCCAACCATGGAAATGTATTAACCCCTAACATATATTTTTCTCTTTTTGAAATGTTTTAGAAAGTGGCAGTTATTGTTGACTGCCAAAGGGTGGACTGTCAAAGTCAGAAAAATATCTCCATGCACACTACAATATTTGCACCTCATACGGGTCCGTGCTGCGCATGCGTGCGCTCTCCCGTGCATGCGCATACCCGCTGTTACGTGCACCCGCGGGGGCACGGTATGCGTATTTACGGTAGAGATTGTATGCGTCTAGCGGGCGACTCTTTCGTTACATATTTTCACCATATAATGTATTTTATAGATTATGGTCCCTTTGATAGATTCTGAAAGTTTGGTTAATATAGAATGTTCATGTACGGAGAAATCCCTCTTTGTTTGATACGAAGGGTCAGACAGGAGTAATACAGTGGTGTTTAGTATCCATCGGAAGAGTATTTAATTAGCAATATTCCGGTGTTGGTTTGGAGCGGATTAATCGCTCGTGCGAATAGTTATGGACATAAGAAGTTTATGTCCATTTACTATTATTTGTACTTACTTAGCCATGCGGCGGGAAACCTAGTATCCCACCCACCTGAGCAGTTGGAAATAGCCACAGCCCACCTGTATGAATCAACCTATGACCTTTTGTTATAATGCGAAGACGAATTCCTGTGTCCAATGAACAATAAGAATGTAGGGACCATTGTACTGTATTGTGTGTAGTGTATATAAGGTCAGCCAGCCTGAACAGGGATCAGACTCTCTCCACAAAGGGTTATCATATTGACAAACTTGGGGTCTGGTACCAGGCTGCGCTGCGATCGTTCCCAGTGTGTGTATGTAAGTAATTCTCTGTAATCATTGCTCTTTGTTTGTATTTGCCACATTCTCTCTCTCTTTCGGTTTAGTTTAAGATTGTAACGTTATTGTATATTTCTGTCTAGATATTCGGTTAGATTTATATGTTAGTTTGTAGCGTATGACTTGTGAATTGTTTCCCCTTTTTGAAATAAGTTAAGACTCTTGTTAGTAAAAGGTTTTGGACCCTTAACACGGTAGTGTGTATTCATTATATTGCAAGGGGTAATAAGAGCGTCTCAATCGCTCAAACAGCTTTAGTATTAACAAGGTTAAACAGCGTTATATCGCTACATTGGTTCTAGTACAAGGTTTACAGCATAAGAATATCTTTTCTGTGTGTTACATACAAGGTTTAATGATTGTTATCTTGTGAGCGTATGCGCCGCTCGTGATCTCCTCGTGGTCTCGAGCGTCCACTACGCTGATAGCGTAGCATTACGGTATTCGCTCAACTATTGTGTGCCCGATACCAACAGCGTATTCTCGCGAGCGTTTGTGTCGCTCGAGCGGCTCGCTCCCGATACAGCGTCCGCTACGCTAAGAGCGTACCCTTACGGTACTACATACTCCAATAGCGTACAAAGTCTCTTAACCTCTTAGAGTGTTTAATAAGGTAATCAAAATCGACATTCTCAGACTCAAATGGGAATTCTTTTGACTGCATCCATACAGAGTGCCTGGTGACACTTTATCTTTTCCAGTTTGAGACCAGAAGGCTGCCTATTTTTGGCGCACGGTAATTTATTCAAAACATTTCTGTCACGTCTTTACAGTGTGGCTGTACATGCAGCCATTTCCACAAAAAGGACTTGACTTTTCTTTTTAACAGCTTATACAGGAAGGTATTATTTGATTTTCCGTTCATCGGTGAAGTTTTATGCTGAAATAACTACTAATAACTACCAATGTACAGTAGTAGCAGGTAGCTTTTCCCTATTCTGCCCGGGCTCATTATTTTTGCAACAGACCAACTGGACAGTAAATCTTTTCTGAGAAGTAGAAGGGGAGTTAGGAGGAATGTGTTTAACTGTCTATTTTCAGCTTGTAACACAGCTAGCTCTTCCTGCTGCTGAAATCAATTAAACATAATCCGTAAGGGATGCATTTTAACCTTATTCAGATTAAAAAAAATAGTAATACTCGCTATTTCTGAAGATCAGGATTTATTAACACAGCTTATCCATTAATTTACCTTTGCGTTGGTGCACTGTACCACTCCTGGAAAATAAGTGACCTGCACATGACATGTACAATTTACAATGATATACTACTTCACAAATAGACAAGCCTCTTGTAAATGAATCATAGTCTACAAAATGCATCAGATAATTGCTTGGCGTCTGTCATGTATGGGCATATTTGTTTTCTCAAACTATACTATATAATTAATTTATGATTAAAGATCTATTTTAGAAAAGGAATACAATAAGGGTCATTTATGGACCACAAAGACTACACAACTGAAGTGCTTTTTTTTTTGTTATTGCCTACTTGCCCACCAAGCTCATTTAAAATTGCACATCCCCTAGTTGAGCATTGGAAATACCCCTATAAAATCTGTCTTTGCCTAGATTGGTGGGTGAGCAAAAGCGGTGTCACTAGGGTTGGTGACACCCATTGCGCCGCATAAACCCCATGCTCTTGTGTATGCCCAAAAAGGCGGCCTGGTGTTGGGAAGGGGCATGGTCTTGATGGGGAGGGAGAGTGGCTTCTTGGGTCATCCCATTTTTAACACTCCAGGAGTGTGCCCAGCATTGCTGGAGATGCTTGGCTGCCCTGAAGACTCTGCCTGCACTGCCGGCTCCTCCTCACTGACAGGAGCCAGGTGCTGCACAATACTGTCACAGTGCAGCAGCCAGCTCCCAGTCACTGAGGAGAAGCCTTGATTTTGGTGTCACCTCCTGGAAGTGTGATACCCAGGGGTGGACCGCACAATCTAGACCCTTAGTGACGTCAGTGATATAGAGACATACAAAATGGTCACATGAAGGTCAAACCTCATGTCACTTGATGTCCACTTAATTTAAACTTTCCCCTTTTCTTCTAAAATACTAAAGGAGTAATGTATCAAACCTTGGAGAAGTTACCTAGCTTCTGACAGTTTAATAGCACAATGTGGGGTTTATGTACTAATCCTTGGAGAGAAAGAAAGTGGACAGAAACAAAGTACCAACCAATTAGCTCCTAACTGCCCTGTTACAGGCTGTGTTAGGAGCTGATTAGTACTTTATCTCCGTCCGCTTTATCTCTCTCCAAGGCTAAGTACATAGACCCCAGTATATGAAATGGCAGTTAGAAGCTGACGTTTGCTTTGGACAACTTCTGCAGTTTATCTTTCAAAAAGGCTTGATACATCTCCCCTTTACTGATTTAGCCTCCTTTATGTCTTAAACATGGGAGTTATGTGACATCATCGGCCAAATGTAATAGAGTCAGAGTTTGCAAAATGTGCAAGTTTAGCGCTAAACTCGCACATTTTTTAAACTCAACCAATGTAATAGGATTGTGGGAACATGCAAACTCGCACCCAAAACCTGACCAAAAAGTCACCTATACATAAACCAGATGTTTATAGGTAAGCTCTGACAGAAGCATGCACTGATCTGTGAGATCCTTGCAAAAAGTAATAAAATAAAAAATTAAATGGATTCCAACCCAAAAGCATAAAAATCACTTTGGCTCTTTGAGCCGGTCCTGGTTGAAAAAATACAGGGGGAAAATGAACCCCCCTCCCCACCTAGTCAGTCCTGGCCAGGGACTCCTGGGGAGTGGGGACCTCCCCCAATAAAGGGATCCTCCCTCTGGGGCACCCAAGGGCAAGGCTGAAGCCCTATGCTATCCATGGTGGTGGGAAGGGTCGTAGAGAGCCACGCCGAGCCCCGGTAAAGGGGTGGGGGTATGGCTTAATAAAGTGGGCATGATGATGCCCTTTAATCTGAAAATCTTTAAATAATAAAATAATTAAGTGGGCACCTTTTTAACATGGGGGAGACAGGGGAAGGGCTACTTCCTACCTTACTGTATCTGGAAGATGGTCGTTGCTACCTGGCCAGTGCCATCTTCCCAGTGATATTTTGGAAGATGATGCTGGCCACTGACTAGAGTGCAAAGAATCTGGCACAGTGCCAAAGTCTTTGCTTTCTATGTGCAGCACAGTCTACCCTAAGATATCTCTGGGAAGATGGTGCCACCGCGAGCCACAGCACAGGTATACTGGCGAGGTGGTTTAGCGGAGCCAGGCCCCCACTGGGCCCCTCCAGCAGCATGGGCTTGGTAATTTGTACCGCTTTTTCCCCCCTTTCTGCGCCACTGATGCCTAAGTGTTACATTTAGAAATAATTATTAAAAAATTATAAGCTGCTCTATGTGCTCTGAACACACTTTAGAGATATAAGTACCCATTTAAATGAATATTTTTGGGTCAATTAATTTTGTTTAATATAAATATATATATATACTTGACATTCTGTAAACATTCATGTCTTATCATGCTGCATAGTGTTTCCTAGGATAGAGTTTTTTGACACACAACTTAACGATCTCTAGTGTTGTCAGATCACATATTATGGCTTTATACGTGGATCATGTGATCCACTTATTTGAATCATGTTAAATTCATGATTAGAGAGGAAATCTGTGACCATGCAAGAACTTGAGTATTATATTTATATATATATTTTTATTGGAATGTGGCCAGCTGTCACCTATGAGCATTGGTGCCTGCATATCATGAAAGTGATTCAATATTGAAAATTACGATCTGAACACTCTTTTAATATCCATATAAATGAGTAATTTTGGATTAATTGATTCTGTTTAAAATAGTTATGTATATGCTGTTCTGTAGACACTCATGTTCCACTGGGATAGAATGTCTGGGATAATATCCAATGATCCTTTGGTGTTGGACTATGTGTTAGAGAAACTGGACTTTTTATTTATCAAAATAAGACTAATCTTTGAATTTGGTGACACTATAAGTGTAGTGACAGCCTGAAGGGGAGGGAGATGTGAGATGTATGTCATGACAGCGGGGCGATCGGGTGTTTCGCCGGGAGGCACTCACTCTCCGGCGGTGACATCACACCCATATTCCTTTAATTCCTTCAAAAGCCTGTATGATCACGGGCTCCCAGCGTTGCTAAGCCACAGGACGCAGGTCTATCACATGACCGCAAACAGGGTCATGTGACTCAGCAAAGATGACCTTGGTTCCCTTACATGTGAAAATGTGTCCGGGGTTTAAATAAAGTTCTATAACGCTGCCTAGCGATGAGACAAACAACTAGGTCACGTGATCGAAGTCCGGTCACCTGACCTATTCTGATTGGTTACGTGACCTCTCTCTCAAATTGGAGCGAAAGAGAGGCTTGACACTCACGCCTAAATGTATGTTGGAATCTCTTCCTATTTCCGGGAAGAGCGATCATGTGACCATTATGAATTTAACAAATAGTGTTTTTAAGCATCTTCCACACCTCGTTTTTATTAATGTATAATAGGACTGTTTTCTGGCATTTGATTAAACAATTTAATTATATTAATGTTCAAATTTGATAATTTTATTAATTGATTGGTAATTGCACACCTGCGGCACATCATGATTAACACTGCTATATAAGGGCTTTTTGTACACTGCATCTACACCTTGAAAAAGCTGCGCTAGCAGTGAAACGCGTTGGTGATAAGACTGGGACCCTTCAACTGCAGGATTTGCCTACAATCCACCTATTGGGGACCGTGACCTTTATGGAACAACTTTTGGGAAGCTAACTACATCTGGACCTTGCCAAGGTTCAATTCCCACATGAATACCAGCACGGGACAACCAAACAAGTGAGAGGATCTCCATTTTCACGGAGTGCTAACCGATTGGAGGATTCACCACAGTGAACTGGTAACACCGTATATCAATTTCCCTAGGATAAGACCTCCTGCATTATACCCAGCATTTCAAGAATTTTTCTCAAAATTAAGCAGTGTTGATCTTGGCGCCATTTTTTAACTTCAATTTTGAATTTTGGTACCAATATTGATTTTATTATTAATATCTGTTGCAACAGTAAATATTTGTCAATATATATGATATTTATGACGTATGTTCTTAATAAATTACCTATTATATATCTAATTAGTTATCAGCGCTGAATTGTTTTCACCTTTTCTGTACATTTAGAAATAATACTGTCTTTTACAGGCGGAACTACAGGTCCAAGTGCTGGAACGCATAGCCCGAAGCCGGAAGTACCTTTTAAAACATTCACAGTGCTAATTAGAAATCGAATGTATTTCTAACAAATAAATAAAAAGAAACATTATATAAATTGTGGCAGGAACAGCATAGTTCCACATGGAGTTGATGTGGAATGTCAGGATTTCCCAGGTTAAACAGAGCAACAACAGTAGGGCTGAAGGGTCCAGTCCAGGTTTTGCCTCAATCAGGTGTCAGCCAGAAGCTAGGCTAATTAATTAACAGCACCTGTAATCTGCCATTTTGTATGTGTTCAGTGCCTAGAGACTATGCCCCCGACGGCAGTTAGTGCCCAGGCGATAGGTGGGAGTGTGGGGTTATGTTAAGAGCCATTTGGAATGTGTACTGTCTATGATTACCAGCATTTGGACTATTATCTGCTCTTGTGAGAACTGCCTGCAAACCTGACCTGCAAGACAAGAAAAGATGATAAATATGGATAATGACATTACATATATATTATTTTATTGAAACTGAAATTATAGAAACCTCTATATAAATATATCCACATTACTACCTAATAATGGGGCATATGTATTAACCTGGAGAAGGCATAAGGAAGTGATAAACCAGTGATAAGTGCAAGGTGATAAACGCACCAGCCAATCAGCTCCAATATGTAAATGAACAGTTAGGAGCCGATTGGCTGGTGCGTTTATCACCTTGCACTTATCACTGTTTTATCACTTCCTTATGCCGTCTCCAGGCTTAATACATCTGCCCCAATGTTTTGCACCTGCTTCACATGTGCTTTATTAGAATAGACTTCCTATGGTTATTAAGCACACTTCTCTGATATGGAAACAGTTTCCGATATTCAACACATCATGGGGGTCATTCCGAGTTGTTCGCTCGGTAAAAATCTTCGCATCGCAGCGATTTTCCGCTTAATGCGCATGCGCAATGTTCGCACTGCGACTGCGCCAAGTAAACTTGCTATGCAGTTAGGAATTTTACTCACGGCTTTTTCATCGTTCTGGAGATCGTAATGTGATTGACAGGAAATGGGTGTTACTGGGCGGAAACAGGCCGTTTTATGGGCGTGTGGGAAAAAACGCTACCGTTTCCGGAAAAAACGCAGGAGTGGCCGGAGAAACGGAGGAGTGTCTGGGCGAACGCTGGGTGTGTTTGTGACGTCAAACCAGGAACGACAAGCACTGAACTGATCGCAGATGCCGAGTAAGTCTGGAGCTACTCAGAAACTGCTACGAGGTGTGTAATCGCAATATTGCGAATACATCGTTCGCAAATTTAAGATGCTAAGATTCACTCCCAGTAGGCGGCGCCTTAGCATGAGCAAATCTGCTAAAATCCGCTTGCGAGCGAACAACTCGGAATGACCCCCCATATACGCAGTGTTACAACACCACCATATATTAGCCAAACCCTAATATGTTAATCACACTTTGAAGAAAAAATGTAGCAACATCCTTTGAACTAATTTGTACCAGTTATTTGCAAAGAATGTGATCCACATATGTGATCCAAAAATATTATTTCAAAAGTAAATTAAATAAAATAATTTTATATTCTAAATTTTTATCCTCAACAAATTAAGGGCCTAATTCAGATCTGATTGCAACAGCAAATTTGTTAGCTAATGGGTAAAACCATGGGCCTAATTCAGACCTGCGTCTTCGTAAAGCCTGCGATCAGGTCTGAACTGAGCATGCGTATGCACCGCAATGCACAGGCACGTCAGTCTGCAGCAACGGGATGGTGCTATAAAATCGATCGCACAGGCGATCTCAAGGTGACTGACAGGAAGAGGCCATTTGTGGATGGTGTCACGATCCTAGGCACGGCAATCCCCCAGATATGCCAATCTGCGAATCCGTGACACCGTTACTGGATACCTGAGTGCGTGCATTAATTTCAACACGGTCACTGCCACCAGACAAAGTACAAACATTTAGGGTATGACCCAAGGCAAACTTATGGCTTTTGCCTGCACCCAGAATTATTAATATTTTTGTAATGCCTATCTAAGAGAGTTGGGTTGGATACACAACAGAAACCAGAGCTAAAATTGATTATTTAATTTAAGTATAACACTTCAAAGCTTATGTTACAGAAAAGAAAGTTACAAGATATAATGTTAAAAAAGTCAAAGTCACATCAGAAAAGACAATTTCAAGAAAAATAAAAATAGGGAGATAAAACCCCACGATCCTAGCACATGCAGAGTGGAATGATGGGATGAAGTGAAGCCTTTTCAGATATTCGGGACATTACAGAGTCAGGATGCTGCTCCTGACTCGCTTCTTTGATAATGCACCCATTGCAGTCTGTGTTTCTCCTATTTAAAACTCAGGCTGCCCGTTCAACCCCCCTCCCTCTGGAGAGTTTGTTTTTAACCCTTCCAAAGCCAGAGAAGGTATTGAGTGTCAGCTCATACTGGGCTTCCCAGTCACTCGCTCAGGGGCAAATGGCCTTATCTTCTAATAGCCTTTGAAGCTCTAGCCATGGTTCTTGTGTAAACACAACTGTGACATGGGCTCTCTTGGTCATATACACAGGGGCTGGCTAATTACTTTTCCCATTCCTTTTGAAGCTGGGCAATCAGATTTATCAATCATACTAAGACACTGTTATAGCTAGCTGAAGAAAGTTTTTATCACCTTCCCTAGCCAGCATGTCTTTCTGGTCTCTCTGTTGACCCCCTGGGGTCAGGAAAAAACCTGTTGGGAGATACACAAGCCAGTTGAGAAAACACATTTCAGGCCTGACCTGCGTTTACTTCAAGATCTCAGTTCTGATTCTGTGGTAATTAAACTAGCTCTTGTCAGGAGGAATTTCACACCTGCATAGCCAGTGTGTCTTTGAGTTCTGTGGCTATAATGAAATGCCAGCAGATCAATCAAGCTTCAACCATTTGACATGTAAAGACAGTTATCACACACTGGTACATTGATACATCGATTAGAATATTGATATAACATACATTGATTTTAACAGGCATATTTCTACTTGAAATAGCCTGGATCATGACACCTCCCCCTTTAAGATCAGCATGGGAGCAGTGGCAAGTCAGGCCAGTACTATTCTTCTATTTGTCCTGAGAAGACAATTACAACACAATACAATAGATCAAATACAGTACTACTTAATATAGTTTTTATGGATATAGAGAGGAAGGGGATACAATATGCTTCCCTGAAGCCTTTCTGCTTGACTTATCCCCAGGCTTGCTACCTTGACACATAGCAGAGTTCCTGCTGTGAAGGGGCTGTTAGAAAGACTTTTTCACACAGGATTTATACATAACCACACAAAGGGATTTGCAGAGATTGATCAATACAATATTATTTGCAGTTATGCACATTCTGGCATCAAAATGGTGTCCAATCATGACACCTCCCCTTTCTAAAATCAGCATGAGAGCAGTTGGCACCTGAAGCCGCAGTCTCTATGCTGTGCCCTGACAGTTGTCAGTACCTTGCCTGGATGGACTGCTGTCATCTCCCTGTTGAGATGGATCATCGCAGTTCCTGTGTTGGGTTCAGCACTATGGGCATAATCCATGAACTCCAGGACTTCTGTATTACTCCTAGGCTTAGCATCTCATCCACCTCCCGCCATATTGCATGCAACACCCCCAATGTGCCTCTGTACTCTGACTGTCTCATGGGTGTGTGGTGACTGGGGTCTACCTGGTTGGTGCCTAGGCGCATTTTTCCTACCCTCCCTGTGAAGCAGGTCTAGTAGGAGTACAAGGCATCAGACAGCTGACTCCGCTGCACCTCTGTCAGTTCCTCTCCATACTGGGCATCTGTCAGGGTACCTCCTGATGCAACCACAGCTTTCAGATCTAACTGTGGGTCTGGTTCCTGGTCCTCCTCTGGGAGGCTGCAAACTGCCAGCACACAGGTGGCCCTGCTTTGGTAGGCCTTGAGCATATTGATGTGATATACCCTATGTCTCTTCCTGCCCCCATCTCTGACAATGACATAGTTCACATCATGGGGGTAATTCCAAGTTGATCGCAGCAGGATTTTTGATAGCAATTGGGCAAAACCATGTGCACTGCAGGGGGGGCAGATATAACATTTGCAGAGAGAGTTAGATTTGGGTGGGTTATTTTATTTCTGTGCAGGGTAAATACTGGCTGCTTTATTTTTACACTGCAAATTAGATTGCAGATTGAACACACCCCACCCAAATCTAACTCTCTCTGCACATGTTATATCTGCCTCCCCCTGCACTGCACACGGTTTTGCCCAATTGCTAACAAGAATCCTGCTGCGATCAACTTGGAATTACCCCCCATGTACGCACTGGAGTACCATGTATGGACCTTCCCATGTGGCTTGCAGTTTGTTTGCCTTGTTGGAATTAGTACCAGAACCTTCTGCCCCACTTCAAATTTGTGCTCCCGGGCATTCCGGTCATACCAGCATTTCTGCCTGGTTTGGGCAGCTTTAAGATGGCTTTGGGCAATCCCTATCAGATGTGGCAAAGTGTCCCTATTATAAGGCTGACACAATGAGTATGATAGAAATCATATAAAGTATTGTTCTAAAGACTTTGGTTCCCTCTCCCCCTGGTACTCATGATGCTGCAGGGTTTGTACCACAGGTGAGGGGAGTTTCCTCAGCACTACATACAGTGGGACATACAGCTATGTCACCTTCCCAAAACACCTTGTCTTGATCTCCTTCCTGAGCTGACTGACCACCCCTCCCCTTCACTGGGAAAAATGTAATCTTACTCTGTACAGGGTCAGTTCTCAGTTCTGCCTGGAAAGCCAGGTTTTCCACAGCCGCCCATGACACCTTCCCCAGACGGACATTACCTCCCAGACTCACATCCTGTCTGCTAGCTCTCTTCACTGTGATTGTAGCACTGAGAGTCCCAGGAGAGGTGTCTATTATCAATTCAGCTTTGAAGGACACTCTCTCTCTGTTGAGCTCTCAGTGAGGGGAATGGACCCCTGCTGGGTGCCTGTGTTTGTGTGCCTGCTTGAAGGTTTGGGTTTAGGGGGAAGCTGCAGTGTTGGGCATCTCCCTGTGCTGGGAGTGAGCAGTGACTGCAGCTGCTTCTTCCGATTCTCCCCTGGCAGCACCCCTAACTGGCATATCAGCAATGTATACCGGACCCACCGGGTCACAACTTACGCAAGGTACATTTCCCACATTGGTACAAGACAATACATTATCAATATCGACACTTTTATCTTGACCTGGTAGATCTTCACGTGGTACCTGGAAAATAACATCTTCAACACTACATGGGATAATTTCGGCTTTCCTACAATTAGGCAACTGCTTAATATCTGGATCCTATGGTTCCTGGGAAGGAATGTGGTCATCTGAGCAAAATGACAACATAGCATTTATCAAATCAGGCACATTACTATCATCCTTCACATGTTTACCCCTTTCTGGGCGGGAATCCTGGGGTACCTGAGGGGTAGCGAGGATAGTAGGAATCCTAGCAACAGAACATTCCTTTATGTCAGTCCCATACTCTGCCCGCATCTCACCCAGATCTGTCCCATTTGTGCAATCAGGGTCCCCTGGCCCCTTGTCATGACCAGACCAGACATCAATAGAAGAACATGGTTAACATCTAGCACAGTAACATGAATTATATCACCAGCAGTACACCTACCACTATTAGGTGATGGTAACTTGTTCCCGACTAAATTAGGGCTTCCGTTTAACTCCACATAGGGACAAGAATTAACAAAGATGCCTGTGTCCTTCTCACCCTCCCCTATCTCTATCACTTTAACAGATGCAACATTATCACAGATCATCTCAGGAGCTTCACACATAGGCCCAAATACTAGGTATAGACAAAACCAATCCCAACTTGATAGTTATTCCTCCTCAGAGAGGGACTCCTCTGACTCTCAGACCAACACTAAGCCACCACTCCCACGAGCCAATACCTGCTCACAACCTGGAGGACAGTCTTTAAACGCAGAAGGCCCCACCTCCGGCGGGGCAAATTCAAAAGAAAAAAAGAAACAGAACAAAAATCAAAAGAATCAGTGATTAATTTATCATCTTATAAACTCACAGAAGCTGAGAGGATCTTATGGTCTAAGGGACTCAGTTTTGTTCCCACCCCTAAGTTCAATGACTTTGGCTGGTCTGTGGATAAATATAGACTTGGGCAAAAATTTTGACTTGTTGAAAAATTTCAACAGACTCAGCCAACACCATTGAAGCATAAATCATTTATGAAAAAAGCACTTATGATCCTCCGTCATACAATCCTAGTATAAAAACCTTTACTAGTATGATGGATCACAACGTGAGGGGCTCCTTAAATAGACAGACGAGGATTAGATATAATCTCACCCCCTTAGAAAGGAAGGCAATTACCGAAATCAAGAATAATCCTATTATCACTGTAAGATCAGCTGACAAGGGTGTCGCCATGGTGATTTTAAATACCTGTGATTATGAGGCTGAGGCACAAAGACAATTGGCAGATCAGGATATTTACAAATGACTCTCTTGTAATCCCACTATACCTTTTAAAAATCAATTGGACTCACTATTACATAGTGCCTTGAACAATAACTGGATAGATGAGGATACATTGGATTTCCTAAAAACGGAATACCCGATCTGTCCAATTCTATATTTACTACCGAAAATCCATAAAACCTTGGACAGGCCTTCTGGCCGTCCAATAATCTCAGCCAGGAATACACTATTTTCTCTAGTAGCACAGTTTATAGATACCTTTCTACAGACTTGTGTCAAACAGACCAAAAGTTACCTACGGGATACTGATGATTTCCTGAGATTGTTGAAGTTGATGCCTCAGGAGTCACAGAATATTTTGGTCTCCATGGACGTTACCTCCTTGTATAACGTAATCCCCCATGGGGAAGGTATAGATACGGTAAGACTTGTCCTGATGGATAAGCACGTAGGGGGTCCTCCTATTGATTTTCTGATTGATTTACTCAGGTTAACCTTGACTAACAATTATTTTTCTTTTGGGGGGCGGTACTATCTCCAAACGGCGGGAACCGCTATAGGTAGCCAGGCCCGGCGATAGGGGGGGTCAAAGGGGACAACCCTCCCGGGCCCCGAGCTTCAGGGGGGCCCCATCACTTGCTTGGTCTGGTTGGTCTTCGCTTTGTTGCCTTCATTATGCTTGCGGCATGCCTCTCTGCTGCCCCGTCCCTGTCTGACGATCTGCTGCTGCTGCCGCTGAAGAGCCGGGCAGCAGAGCAGCAAGCACAGGCTACACTGACTGTGTGAGTCAGGGCTCCTTATAGCAGCTGCCCGCAGCACTACCTCTGTCCAACTTTGCTCCCTACGTGCCTGGATGGCACCCTCACAGCCTGTCATACTGTATACTATGTCAAGGTACTGCCATATTATTCTATATAAATGTGTGTATGGTGAGTTCTATGTGTGTGTGTGTATGTATATATATATATATATATATATATATGCAAAAAATGTCCCTGGCACTCCGGACTTCCGTTCACCTTGCTCCGGTGCCCTCCCCTCAGATCTGCATCTGTGTATATGGTCCTTGTATGCCGCCCATACAAGGACCATATATATATATATATATATGTATAAATTATAATATATATACTGTATATTTTATATATATATATATATACATACAGTATATGTGTGTGTGTGTGTGTGTGTGTGTGTGTGTGTGTGTGTGTGTATATATATATATATATATATAAACAAATATAGAAAACCACAGCACTCGCAACCCCAGAAGCGGGGTGCAGTGTCTGCACTCACCACTCATAGGGTGGGGTGCATGCAGCCCATGGCCACCTACCCAAATACATACAAATAGAGAATTCAGCACTCACCATAGCAAGCTCACTTGTCCTCACAACATCAATAAATAAATGATGGGGGTTTAGTTAGTGAATTGGCCAATGCACGGAAGCCTGCATACCGCTCCACGGTACCCCACCTACATGCAGGTCCTACACTATCACAAAGCCTTAAGAATTAAAACCTGGCAACTGTATCACATAATATAACTGCAAATATGCCCACTAAGTTTAATGTATGCCTGCCACATATCTAGTGGCTTTTAAAGGCATACTAGTCACCTGACACAGCCGGTAAATTACTAAGGAGCAGCTGACACAGGTTTAGAACAATTGAGATTACACAGGGGTGCATGAAAAGGCCTGTGACCATGGTTAATAAGAGTTAACCAAAGATTAACCCCATAATAGTGTAGTGTAGGACCTGCATGTAGGTGGGGTACCGTGGAGCGGTATGCTCCTATGAGTGGTGAGTGCAGACACTGCACCCCGCTTCTGGGGTAGCGAGTGCTGTGGTTTTCTATATTTGTTTGTATATTATGGGGTTAATCTTTGGTTAACTCTTATTAACCATGGTCACAGGCCTTTTCATGCACCCCTGTGTAATCTCAATTGTTCTAAACCTGTGTCAGCTGCTCCTTAGTAATTTACCGGCTGTGTCAGGTGACTAGTATGCCTTTAAAAGCCACTAGATATGTGGCAGGCATACATTAAACTTAGTGGGCATATTTGCAGTTATATTATGTGATACAGTTGCCAGGTTTTAATTCTTAAGGCTTTGTGATAGTGTAGGACCTGCATGTAGGTGGGGTACCGTGGAGCGGTATGCAGGCTTCCGTGCATTGGCCAATTCACTAACTAAACCCCCATCATTTATTTATTGCTGTTGTGAGGACAAGTGAGCTTGCTATGGTGAGTGCTGAATTCTCTATTTGTATGTATATAATTTTTTTACAGCGACTTTGTGCTTTATAAGGGGGGGGGGGAGTCAAGGCAGGGTGGGGGGCCCTGGAGAAATTGGTGTACCAGGCCCCAAGATTTCTCTTGCCGGCCCTGTAGGTAGCAACATAGCTCCATCTTATGCAAATCTTTTTATGGATGCTTATGAAAATTAGTACATCATCCCGCCGTTTGGGGATAGTATCGCCTTTTATCATCGATTTATTGACAATATATTTTTGATTTGGACTTCCTCAGAGGAGTCTTTGTTAGCAATAGTACAACAGTTTAACAGTTTGGACTCCCCCATTAGACTAATGATGCAATGTCACAGGGAGATAATTGATTTTCTCATTGTGTCTATGCCACTGAACTGGGGTATGGCCATAAACTGTTTAGAAAATTAACGGACCGAAACACCTTATTGCATTTTGGGAGCCATCATCCTGGCCCGTTAAAACAAAATTTACCAATCTCTCAATTCTTGAGGGTTTTGCGTAATAACTAAGATAAATGCACGACTCAGACTCAATTGGAAGAGATGATGGATCGATTTTTGGTTCGTGGGTGCAATCAACAGACGATAAACAGATGCCTGGTGAAAGCAAAGAGAATTTTCACTAAAGGAAACCCCAATAAACACAAAGATGAAAATCCATTTGTGGTCACCGCCACGTTTGACACTGCTGGTCCAAGCATACATAAGGCTCCTAGGGAGGTCTGGCCCGTAATCAAGACCGACCCGATGTTTGCTAAAAAACTGCCTGAAAACCATTGCTAAGCTTTAGATGGGCATGAAATCTGAAAGATATCCTGATGCAACCAGACAGATTACTCCCACAACCTCCAATGATGTGGTTACAGCCTAAGAAAATGGGATGCTACAGATGCATTAATTGTACCACATATAGGAGCATGATGACTGGTGAATTTTTTCATCACCCTCATACCAGAAAAAAAGATATATATACGGCATAGAGTTACCTGCACCTCTGATTTTGTGATCTATACTCTAATTTGCCCTTGCTCCTTGATGTATGTGGGTAAGACCATTCGCTCATTCCGAGAGAGGATGGCGAATCATCGTTTATCTATCAGATCAGCACTGGAAAATGGGAGTTCTGATACGCCTGTTGCCAGACATTTCGTGGAAGCCCGTCATTCATTAGCATCATTAAGAAGCATGATTATAGATTGGGTGGATCAACCCAGAAGGGGTGGTTATCGTGGAAAGATGCTTCTAAAATGAGAAGCGAGTTGGATTTATCGTCTGGACACAATACGACCACGAGATCTAAATGATGGCATTCAATCTGGAATTTTTTTGAATTAATCAGTTTTTGTTTTATTTTTTATATATATAGATTTTTTTCAATATATAGATTTTTTTATTTTTTATTTTTTTTACTTATTTGATGTGTAACAAAAGTTTTTAAATGTGTGTATTCTGGCGCAGTATTAAGGTATCTGCCCAATCTCACTCCTCTTGTGATTCGCCCAACCCCGGATCACACAAAAATGGTATAAAGCAAAAGTGTGATGAGGAAAAGATCAAAGGCGCTACTTAACAAAATACAATGATAATAAAGAAATTAAATATACATCACTTGAGTTCTTTGTGTGAATTTCTCTTTCTCCAATGTCAAGGATGATTTTTCTTTTTTTGTTGTTGTCAGTTCAACAACTCCCAGATGTTACATGCATAAAGAGAACAACAGAAACACAAAATGTGTAATATTGTTTGCCACAGTTAAATGATTAAAATGTCCCGTGAATTCCTCAAAAGGAAACAGAGCCCTATATGGTGGGGATCTTGATAGTAGAGAAAGGGACAGTTCCTCACCACCTCCTCATGTCAACGCAAACGTACCAAGACTCACTTAAAGAGATATAACACCATGTCTATCAGGGTATCTTTTATGCTTCTTAAATGACACCAGCAAAACAGAATTAGATCCGTTCAAATTGAACGTACCACACTCACGTTCTTAGTAGACGGATATCCACACGTAGCGGTTTCTTTGAAATGGATGCACGAAAAAACTTGGGAATTCTCGGAGTTGAAAAGTAGAAATCAATAAAATGCAAATGGATCACTGCCTGGAAGCACCAACGCCGTTTCGACACAAGGTCTTTGAAAAACGGCGTTGGTGCTTCCAGGCAGTGATCCATTTGCATTTTATTGATTTCTACTTTTCAACTCCGAGAATTCCCACGTTTTTTTCGTGCATCCATTTCAAAGAAACCGCTACGTGTGGATATCCGTCTACTAAGAACGTGAGTGTGGTACGTTCAATTTGAACGGATCTAATTCTGTTTTGCCGGTGTCATTTAAGAAGCATAAAAGATACCCTAATAGACATGGTGTTATATCTCTTTAAGTGAGGCTTGGTACATTTGCGTTGACATGAGGAGGTGGTGAGGAACTGTCCCTTTCTCTACTATCAAGATCCCCACCATATAGGGCTCTGTTTCCTTTTGAGGAATTCACGGGACATTTTAATCATTTAACTGTGGCAAACAATATTAAACATTTTGTGTTTCTGTTGTTCTCTTTATGCATGTAACATCTGGGAGTTGTTGAACTGACAACAACAAAATAAGAAAAATCATCCTTGACATTGGAGAAAGAGAAATTCACACAAAGAACTCAAGTGATGTATATTTAATTTATTTATTATCATTGTATTTTGTTAAGTAGCGCCTTTGATCTTTTCCTCATCACACTTTTATTTGATGTGTAATAAGGTCCGTTTCCCTGAACAGTCTATGGCCGCTATTATAATAATATTATTAATATATTGTTATACTTATCCTTAGAGTAATACAAGATAAGGTTAATATTCTTTTTTCAGAAGAAGTTTTTTTCCTTAACATTAGAACTCATGTTATGAATTTGAATACATGTAATATAGATGTTTTTATTGCCACCCAGACACTGCAACTGCTTAGGCACCTTGGGTCCATTGAGTTTAGTGAGAATTATAAAACTGTAATATAACAATTATATAGTATTACTGTCTCCCATGTGCTACCTAACAGTGGACTATTGCCATTAAAACCATTAAGAATACACAGAAAATTGATAAACTTAAATTACTAATGGTGGAACGCGCTACTGTGCGCTGAAACGTACACACTTCCGGGTTCGGAAGGCGGAAGTGCGTTCCATTCACAGGAAGTGACGGCGGTGGTGGAGCGCACGGCTGTGTGCTGAGACGCACACACTTCTAGCCTCACGGGCTCCACCAGGGGTAGCGATGGCGGCGGTGGAACGCACACCGCAGCCAACAGCAGGGGGGACAGTACCCGTGGACACAATGGTGCATATAGCAGATCTGCATATAGAGGTGAGCTGATAATATAGATGTATGTGAACTTTGGTGTTTCTTGTTACTTGCCACTAAGGCAATTGAACAGTTAAATTGCATTTTACTGGGGTTGATTGTTATTAATTGGTGGGTGGGCTCTGCCTGTCCTTTTCATTGTGTGTTGTTCTTGACAAAGGTCCAAACGTGGACCAAAACGTTGATACGATTTTGTCTGGCATGATGCTTTAATAAAAATCCTGCTTAATGAACACTGGTGAGTGCTCCCATTTTTTATTTGTATATATATATATATATATATATATATATATGAATTGCAATACACAGAGGCACTCCCGGACTTCCAACTTAGTGAAACAAATGCGGTGATTTAATTCAATGTTTCGGGGAACTGCCCCCCGTCATCAGGACACACACACATCAATCAGTGTACAAAATACAGTACTTAAATACACACTTACAGGTCTCCAGCCTCCCAGCGCGTGCTCCCGGCGTCCGCGCCTCATTTCCGGTCCCGAGTGTGACAGCGCCCCGAGAGTGACGTCCGCCGGGCCACCAAACTAGGGCTAATCAGGTTGTCATGGTGATACCGCTGACGCTGCAGCCTCCCCATGTGCCCGGACTCCAAGCTCCCGGCTTCTACTCACGGCGTCCGTCTCTTCCTTCCGGTCCCGAGTGTGACGTCGCCCCGGAAGTGACGTCCACCGGGTACCTCCACTAGGGCTTGTCCCCGTTACCATGGTGATACCACTGCAGCCGCCGCAGTCCCCATATGACCTGCAGATACATAATAAACATACAATAATAACAGTGCAAATCATAATACAGTGCAACAATACATTAATAATAATATGATGCATATTTACTAAAACACATGTGCAAATACATTAAGCACAAGATCGTACCTAATGAAATGTGAATAGATAGCTTCAAAAACTCTGTCTCCATCTAGTGACTAAAAATCATTGACAACTAATCAATTAAAAACCAGTGTTGCTAAACTAAATTTCAATGATGCTCCATTAGTGTTAATTCATCAAACAATCTCCATGTTCAAATCTATCAAACATATCCAGGCTGTCCTATCTCCCACTGAGTCTGTGCTGTTAACCCCACCCCTGTGAACCCCACCCGGGGCAGTGACTTTCTGAACCCCACCCGGGGCAGTGCCTTTCTGAACCCCACCCGGGGCAGTGGCCTCCGGGAACCCCACCTGGGGCAGTGGCCTCCGGGAACCCCGCTGGGGCAGTGGCCTCCGGGAACCCCGCTGGGGCAGTGGCCTCCGGGAACCCCGCTGGGGCAGTGGCCTCCGGGAACCCCGCTGGTGCAGTGGCCTCCGGAAACCCCGCTGGGGCAGTGGCCTCCGGGAACCCCGCTGGGGCCAGAACCTCTGATTCTTTTACTGGGACCGGGCCGTCGGCCTCCCTCACTGGGACCGGGCCGTCGGCCACCCTCACTGGGACCAGGCCGTCGGCCTCCCTCACTGGGACCGAGCCGTCGGCCTCCCTCACTGGAACCGAGCCGTCGGCCTCCCTCACTGGGACCGAGCCGTCGGCCTCCCTCACTGGGACCGAGCCGTCGGCCTCCCTCTCTGAGTCGATAATTATCGAAACTTCTCCCGGGACTATGACTTCCGGGACTTTTGCTGAAGCTATTACCTTCAGAACCTCCACTAACGCTATGCCTCTTGAGTCCTTTCCTGGGGAAGCGACTTCTAGACCCTTCTTTGGGTTTTTGTCTCTCGAGACCCCACTTGGGGATATTACTTCAAAGATCCCTTCTGGGGTTTTGCTTCTCGAGTTCCCTTCTAGAACTATGGTTTTAGACACCTTCTCTGGAGTTGCGCTTTTCAAGTCTCTACCTGGGGTAACAGCTTCTGAGACCCCTTCTGGTATTGACACCTGAGCTATAATATTCGATGTCCCTCTATAACCAAGAGCATCGGGTACCGCTCCAGGACTCTGGGCATCGGGTACCGCTCCAGGACTCTGGGCATCGGGTACCGCTCCAGGACTCTGGGCATCGGGTACCGCTCCAGGACTCTGGGCATCGGGTACTGCTCCAGGACTCTGGGCATCGGGTACCGCTCCAGGACTCTGGGCATCGGGTACCGCTCCAGGACTCTGGGCATCGGGTACCGCTCCAGGACCCCGGGCATCGGGCACTGCTCCAGGGGCTTGCAACTCTGCTTCAACAGGAAAATCAAGAGAGGAGAGAAACATTCTCCTTTGGTTCCTGAATCTATAATGGGGCTCCCTAGCCCAAGGACCCCAATTATAGGACAGAGTGCTTTTTAGTGTTGGTTGTGTGACAAGTACCTCTGCCACAGTAGAGACAGGAGTAGGTCTTGTATCCTGACTAAACTTGGCCAGAGGGCAGGACTTGTCGCCACACTTTGGCTTGCGCAACTCACAGGTCTGCAGATAGTGGCCTAAACCCCCACAATATAGGCATAAATCTAAGTTTCTGCGATGCAGACGCTCCTCTTCTGAGAGCCTGGGCCGCAGAAAACTTTTAAACCTTTTCTCTTTAATTAAACCTGAGGATTCACTTGTCACCATACTGTGAGCAAGAGTCTCTTTATAGGATGAACTCTCAACAACTTCTGGCAAAATAAGCAAAATTTTGGTCAGAAGGTTTTGCAGTTGCTTTAAGGATTGCTGCAAAACTTCCAGCCGCTCAGGTTTCAAAGCGCTGAAAGCAGAGTTCAGGGCTGAGAGAGATGCTTGCAGGGCTTGCATAGTAGGCATAGGAGGATATCAAACTAGACAAGACAAGAAACAATTCTAGACACGATTCTAAGACAAGATTCTAGACAAGATTCTTAGACAATATTCTTAGACAAAATTCTAGACATGATTCTAAGACAAGATTCTAGACAAGACAAGACTGGACTGGATTTTTAAACTAGACAAGACAAGACTGGGCTGGATTTTTAAACACCGGACTGGATTCTGCACACTGAATTCTAGACAGGACTGGATTCTAGACAAGACACTGGACTGGGCCAAAAAAGAAAAAGCTTTATTTTCTTTTTTGTTGTATGGCTGGTGATAATGTTAGGTTCCTGGTGCTCAGAACAAGGGAGATGTTGCGTAGTGAGTCCTGAGCACCAGAACGTGACGCTGAAATAAGGTGTGGTGTGGAAATAGCCCCTAGCACCCTACCTCCGTTGTTTTACCCGTGTGGTCAGTTCACGCCTGAGTGACTATGGTTTCTTGGGCCCACGGCAGCCGCGTTTGAAGGGCGGATTATGTCTGGCCAACTCCGATGCCCCCAGGTCTTAGCGTGAGACAAGGTGTGAACCGAGACAGGATAATAACAAGGGGACATCTGACTAAAACAACAGAAAGCTAGGGGCTACTAACTACCCTAAAACTAAATATATGTGCGGCACGCCGCCAAAGGAAAAGAACAACCAAGGAAATGCTGTCCACTCGCTGACACAATACTGTTGTGTACCGGCGGTGACAGCATAAGCAGAACCCTCTGCAAAACACCAGTAACAAAATATAACCAAAGAATACTGCGGCCTAGGCCGACGGACGCGGCAAAGCCGCTACTCACGGAACCGGTACAAACACTGGCAAACGGACAGGAACCCCCAATGTAGCCGACACAGGCTCTCAGAACCGGAGGACAGGCAGAATCCCAAACGACAGACCGGTGGACACCAAGAAGCCAGAAACTCGACTAGGCACAGACAAAGCCACAGGACTTCTGGACAGGAACACTTCACGGCAGGACACAGGAACCAACACAGGAATCAACACAGGAACCAACACTGGAAGCAGCTAGACAGACACTGCTAGACAGGAGCTCAGGAACTGGCAGGGACTAGCTCAGAACGCAAGAACTCTGGAAGTCTAGAAACCTGGAAATATCACCAGCGTCTGTGAATTGCACTGAGCCAGCATATAACAGAGAGTCTTAATTAATTATGTCGTGCAGCTGCCCTGCTGCACAACTGAGAGGTGCAATCAACAGACAGGTGAGGCTGAACACATGGGAACAAGCTGCAATTACACAGACTCACCACTGGCAGCAAACAAGAATATTCTTAAACCAGAGCAACGGGAAAACCTGGCCTGCAAGACAACTACAAACACAAAATAGGAATGAACCACTACCTGTGGTTCATAACAGTACCCTTTCCTTAAGGGTAACTCCGAACACCCCATGACACCCACGGGGAACATGAACAGAAGTATAACATAAAATACATAACCAAAAATGCAAAACAGGAATGAGCCACAGCCATGGCTCATAACACCTATGTCCTTCTCCTGTAACAAAACTGATCTGTCCATCCCCATAGCCTTCTGTCTGGCTATTAATAAATCCTTATGAGAATAACCTCTCTCTTCAAATTTGTTCATCATGTCATCCAGCTGTTTGTCTCTCTCTGACTCATCGTTGTTAATTCTACATACTCGGATGAACTGCGAGTATGGTAGTCCTCTAATAGTTGCTTTGGGATGAGTATCGTGTTCCGATCAGTCGGTTTGGAAAACAACTTGGTATACAATTTCTGATCTACACATGAGATATTCACATCTAAGAAGTTAACCTCCTTCTTACTCATGGTAAGAGATAGTTTAGCTGGACATGAGGATTCATTAAGGTCTTTATTAAATCATCTAATGCCCCCTCTGTGCCTGTCCATAATACCAGGATATCATCTATATAACGATGATAGTTCAAAATTTGCTTACTGACATTGACCCTGGAAAAAAATAGCAACTGTTCCACCATGTACATGTATGCGTTTGCGTACACAGGAGCAGCACATGATCCCATGGCACAACCTGAAGTTTTAATAAAAAACCTGTCATCATAAATAAAAATAGTTATGCTTCAGTATACATCTCAACAATGCAATAATGAACTTAACATTGGTACCTGTATACTTATCATTGCCTGTAATCAACTTGTTTACTGCATCAATACCTGCCTCGTGTGGTATACACTAGTGATGAGCACCGGAAATTTTTCGGGTTTTGTGTTTTGGTTTTGGGTTCGGTTCCGCGGCCGTGTTTTGGGTTCGAACGCGTTTTGGCAAAACCTCACCGAATTTTTTTTGTCGGATTCGGGTGTGTTTTGGATTCGGTGTTTTTTTTCAAAAAACCCTAAAAAACAGCTTAAATCATAGAATTTGGGGGTCATTTTGATCCCAAAGTATTATTAACCTCAATAACCATAATTTCCACTCATTTTCAGTCTATTCTGAACACCTCACACCTCACAATATTATTTTTAGTCCTAAAATTTGCACCGAGGTCGCTGGATGACTAAGCTCAGCGACCCAAGTGGCCGACACAAACACCTGGCCCATCTAGGAGTGGCACTGCAGTGTCACGCAGGATGGCCCTTCAAAAAACTACTCCCCAAACAGCACATGACGCAAAGAAGAAAAAAAAGAGGCGCAATGAGGTAGCTGTGTGACTAAGATAAGCGACCCTAGTGGCCGACACAAACACCTGGCCCATCTAGGAGTGGCACTGCAGTGTCACGCAGGATGGCCCTTCCAAAAAACACCCCCCAAACAGCACATGACGCAAAGAAAAAAAGAGGCGCAATGAGGTAGCTGTGTGACTAAGATAAGCGACCCAAGTGGCCGACACAAACACCTGGCCCATCTAGGAGTGGCACTGCAGTGTCACGCAGGATGGCCCTTCCAAAAAACACCCCCCAAACAGCACATGACGCAAAGAAAAAAAGAGGCGCAATGAGGTAGCTGTGTGACTAAGATAAGCGACCCAAGTGGCCGACACAAACACCTGGCCCATCTAGGAGTGGCACTGCAGTGTCACGCAGGATGGCCCTTCCAAAAAACACCCCCCAAACAGCACATGACGCAAAGAAAAAAAGAGGCGCAATGAGGTAGCTGTGTGACTAAGATAAGCGACCCAAGTGGCCGACACAAACACCTGGCCCATCTAGGAGTGGCACTGCAGTGTCACGCAGGATGGCCCTTCCAAAAACTACTCCCCAAACAGCACATGACGCAATGAAAAATGAAAGAAAAAAGAGGTGCAAGATGGAATTGTCCTTGGGCCCTCCCACCCACCCTTATGTTGTATAAACAGGACATGCACACTTTAACCAATCCATCATTTCAGTGACAGGGTCTGCCACACGACTGTGACTGAAATGACGGGTTGGTTTGGACCCCCACCAAAAAAGAAGCAATTAATCTCTCCTTGCACAAACTGGCACTACAGAAGCAAGATGTCCACCTCATCATCATCCTCCGATATATCACCGTGTACATCCCCCTCCTCACAGATTATCAATTCGTCCCCACTGGAATCCACCATCTCAGCTTCCTGTGTACTTTGTGGAGGCAATTGCTGCTGGTCAATGTCTCCATGGAGGAATTGATTATAATTCATTTTAATGAACATCATCTTCTCCACATTTTCTGGATGTAACCTCGTACGCCGATTGCTGACAAGGTGAGCGGCGGCACTAAACACTCTTTCGGAGTACACACTTGTGGGAGGGCAACTTAGGTAGAATAAAGCCAGTTTGTGCAAGGGCCTCCAAATTGCCTCTTTTTCCTGCCAGTATAAGTACGGACTGTCTGACGTGCCTACTTGGATGCGGTCACTCATATAATCCTCCACCATTCTTTCAATGGGGAGAGAATCATATGCAGTGACAGTAGACGACATGTCCGTAATCGTTGTCAGGTCCTTCAGTCCGGACCAGATGTCAGCATCAGCAGTCGCTCCAGACTGCCCTGCATCACCGCCAGCGGGTGGGCTCGGAATTCTGAGCCTTTTCCTCGCACCCCCAGTTGCGGGAGAATGTGAAGGAGGAGATGTTGACAGGTCGCGTTCCGCTTGACTTGACAATTTTGTCACCAGCAGTTCTTTGAACCCCAGCAGACTTGTGTCTGCCGGAAAGAGAGATCCAAGGTAGGTTTTAAATCTAGGATCGAGCACGGTGGACAAAATGTAGTGCTCTGATTTCAACAGATTGACCACCCGTGAATCCTTGTTAAGCGAATTAAGGGCTCCATCCACAAGTCCCACATGCCTAGCGGAATCGCTCTGTGTTAGCTCCTCCTTCAATGTCTCCAGCTTCTTCTGCAAAAGCCTGATGAGGGGAATGACCTGACTCAGGCTGGCAGTGTCAGAACTGACTTCACGTGTGGCAAGTTCAAAAGGTTGCAGAACCTTGCACAACGTTGAAATCATTCTCCACTGCGCTTGAGACAGGTGCATTCCACCTCCTATATCGTGCTCAGTTGTATAGGCTTGAATGGCCTTTTGCTGCTCCTCCAACCTCTGAAGCATATAGAGGGTTGAATTCCACCTCGTTACCACTTCTTGCTTCAGATGATGGCAGGGCAGGTTCAGGCATTTTTGGTGGTGCTCCAGTCTTCTGTACGTGGTGCCTGTATGCCGAAAGTGTCCCGCAATTCTTCTGGCCACCGACAGCATCTCTTGCACGCCCCTCTCGTTTTTTAATAATTCTGCACCACCAAATTCAAGGTATGTGCAAAACATGGGACGTGCTGGAATTTGCCCATATTTAATGCACACACAATATTGCTGGCGTTGTCCGATGCCACAAATCCACAGGAGAGTCCAATTGGGGTAAGCCATTCTGCGATGATCTTCCTCAGTTGCCGTAAGAGGTTTTTAGCTGTGTGCGTATTCTGGAAAGCGGTGATACAAAGCGTAGCCTGCCTAGGAAAGAGTTGGCGTTTGCGAGATGCTGCTACTGGTGCCGCCGCTGCTGTTCTTGCGGCGGGAGTCCATACATCTACCCAGTGGGCTGTCACAGTCATATAGTCCTGAGCCTGCCCTGCTTCACTTGTCCACATGTCCGTGGTTAAGTGGACATTGGGTACAACTGCATTTTTTAGGACACTGGTGAGTCTTTTTCTGAGGTCTGTGTACATTTTCGGTATCGCCTGCCTAGAGAAATGGAACCTAGATGGTATTTGGTACCGGGGACACAGTACCTCCAACAAGTCTCTAGTTGGCTCTGCAGTAATGATGGATACCGGAACCACGTTTCTCACCGCCCAGGATGCCAAGGCCTCAGTTATCCACTTTGCAGCAGGATGACTGCTGTGATATTTCATCTTCCTCGCAAAGGACTGTTGGACAGTCAATTGCTTGGTGGAAGTAGTAAAAGTGGTCTTACGAGTACGACTTCCCCTCTGGGATGACCATCGACTCCCAGCAGCAACAACAGCAGCGCCAGCAGCAGTAGGTGTTACACGCAAGGATGCATCGGAGGAATCCCAGGCAGGAGAGGACTCGTCAGAATTGCCAGTGACATGGCCTGCAGGACTATTGGCATTCCTGGGGAAGGAGGAAATTGACACTGAGGGAGTTGGTGGGGTGGTTTGCGTGAGCTTGGTTACAAGAGGAAGGGATTTACTGGTCAGTGGACTGCTTCCGCTGTCGCCCAAAGTTTTTGAACTTGTCACTGACTTATGATGAATGCGCTGCAGGTGACGTATAAGGGAGGATGTTCCGAGGTGGTTAACGTCCTTACCCCTACTTATTACAGCTTGACAAAGGCAACACACGGCTTGACAAATGTTGTCCGCATTTCTGTTGAAATACTTCCACACCGAAGAGCTGATTTTTTTGGTATTTTCACCAGGCATGTCAATGGCCCTATTCCTCCCACGGACAACAGGTGTCTCCCCGGGTGCCTGACTTAAACAAACCACCTCACCATCAGAATCCTCCTGGTCAATTTCCTCCCCAGCGCCAGCAACACCCATATCCTCCTCATCCTGGTGTACTTCAACACTGACATCTTCAATCTGACTATCAGGAACTGGACTGCGGGTGCTCCTTCCAGCACTTGCAGGGGGCGTGCAAATGGTGGAAGGCGCATGCTCTTCACGTCCAGTGTTGGGAAGGTCAGGCATCGCAAACGACACAATTGGACTCTCCTTGTGGATTTGTGATTTCGAAAAACGCACAGTTCTTTGCTGTGCTTTTGCCAGCTTGAGTCTTTTCATTTTTCTAGCGAGAGGCTGAGTGCTTCCATCCTCATGTGAAGCTGAACCACTAGCCATGAACATAGGCCAGGGCCTCAGCCGCTCCTTGCCACTCCGTGTGGTAAATGGCATATTGGCAAGTTTACGCTTCTCCTCCGACAATTTTATTTTAGATTTTTGAGTCCTTTTTTTACTGATATTTGGTGTTTTGGATTTTACATGCTCTGTACTATGACATTGGGCATCGGCCTTGGCAGACGACTTTGATGGCATTTCATCGTCTCGGCCATGACTAGTGGCAGCAGCTTCAGCAAGAGGTGGAAGTCGATCTTGATCTTTCCCTATTTTTGGAACCTCAACATTTTTGTTCTCCATATTTTAATAGGCACAACTAAAAGGCACCTCAGGTAAACAATGGAGATGGATGGATACTAGTATACTTATGGATGGACGAGCGACTGCCGACACAGAGGTAGCTACAGCCGTGGACTACCGTACTGCATCTGCTGCTAATATAGACTGGATGATAATGATATAAAAAATATATATATATCACTACTGCAGCCGGACAGGTATATATTATATAATGACGGACCTGCTGGACACTGTCAGCACTGCAGACTCCTAAAGTAAGCTACTAGTATCAAGAAGATAGAAAAAAAAAACACCACAGGTAGGTGGTATACAATTATGGATGGACGAGCGACTGCCGACACAGAGGTAGCTACAGCCGTGGACTATCGTACTGCGTCTGCTGCTAATATAGACTGGATGATAATGATATAAAAAATATATATATATCACTACTGCAGCCGGGCAGGTATATATTATATAATGACGGACCTGCTGGACACTGTCAGCACTGCAGACTCCTAAAGTAAGCTACTAGTATCAAGAAGATAGAAAAAAAAAACACCACAGGTAGGTGGTATACAATTATGGATGAACGAGCGACTGCCGACACAGAGGTAGCTACAGCCGTGGACTACCGTACTGCGTCTGCTGCTAATATAGACTGGATGATAATGATATAAAAAATATATATATATCACTACTGCAGCCGGACAGGTATATATTATATAATGACGGACCTGCTGGACACTGTCAGCACTGCAGACTCCTAAAGTAAGCTACTAGTATCAAGAAGATAGAAAAAAACAAAACACCACAGGTAGGTGGTATACAATTATGGATGGATGAGCGACTGCCAACACAGAGGTAGCTACAGCCGTGGACTACCGTACTGCGTCTGCTGCTAATATAGATTGGATGTTAATGATATAAAAAATATATATATATCACTACTGCAGCCGGACAGGTATATATTATATAATGACGGACCTGCTGGACACTGTCAGCACTGCAGACTCCTAAAGTAAGCTACTAGTATCAAGAAGATAGAAAAAAAAAACACCACAGGTAGGTGGTATACAATTATGGATGGACGAGCGACTGCCGACACAGAGGTAGCTACAGCCGTGGACTACCGTACTGCGTCTGCTGCTAATATAGACTGGATGATAATGATATAAAAAATATATATATATCACTACTGCAGCCGGACAGGTATATATTATATAATGACGGACCTGCTGGACACTGTCAGCACTGCAGACTCCTAAAGTAAGCTACTAGTATCAAGAAGATAGAAAAAAAAACACCACAGGTAGGTGGTATACAATTATGGATGGACGAGCGACTGCCGACACAGAGGTAGCTACAGCCGTGGACTATCGTACTGCGTCTGCTGCTAATATAGACTGGATGATAATGATATAAAAAATATATATATATCACTACTGCAGCCGGGCAGGTATATATTATATAATGACGGACCTGCTGGACACTGTCAGCACTGCAGACTCCTAAAGTAAGCTACTAGTATCAAGAAGATAGAAAAAAAAAACACCACAGGTAGGTGGTATACAATTATGGATGGACGAGCGACTGCCGACACAGAGGTAGCTACAGCCGTGGACTACCGTACTGCGTCTGCTGCTAATATAGACTGGATGATAATGATATAAAAAATATATATATATCACTACTGCAGCCGGACAGGTATATATTATATAATGACGGACCTGCTGGACACTGTCAGCACTGCAGACTCCTAAAGTAAGCTACTAGTATCAAGAAGATAGAAAAAAACAAAACACCACAGGTAGGTGGTATACAATTATGGATGGATGAGCGACTGCCAACACAGAGGTAGCTACAGCCGTGGACTACCGTACTGCGTCTGCTGCTAATATAGATTGGATGTTAATGATATAAAAAATATATATATATCACTACTGCAGCCGGACAGGTATATATTATATAATGACGGACCTGCTGGACACTGTCAGCACTGCAGACTCCTAAAGTAAGCTACTAGTATCAAGAAGATAGAAAAAAAAAACACCACAGGTAGGTGGTATACAATTATGGATGGACGAGCGACTGCCGACACAGAGGTAGCTACAGCCGTGGACTACCGTACTGCGTCTGCTGCTAATATAGACTGGATGATAATGATATAAAAAATATATATATATCACTACTGCAGCCGGACAGGTATATATTATATAATGACGGACCTGCTGGACACTGTCAGCACTGCAGACTCCTAAAGTAAGCTACTAGTATCAAGAAGATAGAAAAAAAAAACACAACAGGTAGGTGGTATACAATTATGGATGGACGAGCGACTGCCGACACAGAGGTAGCTACAGCCGTGGACTATCGTACTGCGTCTGCTGCTAATATAGACTGGATGATAATGATATAAAAAAATATATATATCACTACTGCAGCCGGACAGGTATATATTATATAATGACGGACCTGCTGGACACTGTCAGCACTGCAGACTCCTAAAGTTAACTACTAGTATGAAGAAGATAGAAAAAAAAACCCCACCACAGGTAGGTATACAATTATGGACGAGCGACTGCCGACACAGAGGTAGCTACAGCCGTGGACTACCGTACTGCGTCTGCTGCTAGTATAGACTGGATGATAATGATATAAAAAATATATATATATATCACTACTGCAGGACAGGTATATATTATATAATGACGGACCTGCTGGACACTGTCAGCACTGCAGACTCCTAAAGTAAGCTACTAGTATCAAGAAGATAGGAAAAAAAAAACACCACAGGTAGGTGGTATACAATTATGGATGGACGAGCGACTGCCGACACAGAGGTAGCTACAGCCGTGGACTACCGTACTGCGTCTGCTGCTAATATAGACTGGATGATAATGATATAAAAAATATATATATATCACTACTGCAGCCGGACAGGTATATATTATATAATGACGGACCTGCTGGACACTGTCAGCACTGCAGACTCCTAAAGTAAGCTACTAGTATCAAGAAGATAGAAAAAAAAAACACCACAGGTAGGTGGTATACAATTATGGATGGACGAGCGACTGCCGACACAGAGGTAGCTACAGCCGTGGACTACCGTACTGCGTCTGCTGCTAATATAGACTGGATGATAATGATATAAAAAATATATATATATCACTACTGCAGCCGGACAGGTATATATTATATAATGACGGACCTGCTGGACACTGTCAGCACTGCAGACTCCTAAAGTAAGCTACTAGTATCAAGAAGATAGAAAAAAAAAAACACAACAGGTAGGTGGTATACAATTATGGATGGACGAGCGACTGCCGACACAGAGGTAGCTACAGCCGTGGACTATCGTACTGCGTCTGCTGCTAATATAGACTGGATGATAATGATATAAAAAAATATATATATCACTACTGCAGCCGGACAGGTATATATTATATAATGACGGACCTGCTGGACACTGTCAGCACTGCAGACTCCTAAAGTTAACTACTAGTATGAAGAAGATAGAAAAAAAAAAAACCACCACAGGTAGGTATACAATTATGGACGAGCGACTGCCGACACAGAGGTAGCTACAGCCGTGGACTACCGTACTGCGTCTGCTGCTAGTATAGACTGGATGATAATGATATAAAAAATATATATATATATATCACTACTGCAGGACAGGTATATATTATATAATGACGGACCTGCTGGACACTGTCAGCAGAATGCGTTTATAGAATAAAAACACCACACGACGAGTGTTTAACTTTTTCAGGCAGACAATCACAATATACTGGTGGTCACTGGTCACTGGTCATTCACACTGGCAGTGGCACTCTGGCAGCAAAAGTGTGCACTGTTAAATATATGTACTCCTGCTATAACTGCTCCCCAGTCTCCCCCACAATTAAGCTGTGTGAGCAGTGAGCACTCAGCACAGTCAGATATACATAGATGATGCAGCACACTGAGGCTGAGCACAGATATGGTATACTGTGTCACTGTGTATAGTTTTTTTTCAGGGAGAAAACGGATTATATTAAATAATAATAAAACTGCACTGGTGGTCACTGGTCGTCACTGGTCAGTCACTAGTAAACTCTGCACTCTCTGAGTACTCCTAAGCTCCAGTAAATCAAGTGTCTCACTCTCACTATCTATTTCTATTCTAAACGGAGAGGACGCCAGCCACGTCCTCTCCCTATCAATCTCAATGCACGTATGAAAATGGCGGCGACGTGCGGCTCCTTATATAGAATCCCAGTCTCGCGATAGAATACGAGCCTCGCGAGAATCCGACAGCGGGATGATGACGTTCGGGCGCGCTCGGGTTAGCCGAGCAAGGCGGGAAGATCCGAGTCTGCCTCGGACCCGTGTAAAAAGCGTGAAGTTCGGGGGGGTTCGGTTTCCGAGAAACCGAACCCGCTCATCACTAGTATACACGTATACAACCCTACCACATCAATACTAGCAAGTACTGTGTCCAAGGGTATGGTAGGTAAGGTGGCTAAAGTGCGTAAAAGTGACGAAGTGTCCTTAAGCTGCGTAAACGTGCTCGTAATGCAGGGCTGTAGATGCGCATCAATAAAAACTGCCGCCGGTTCACACAGAGAACCCCTGGCAGAAATAATAGGTCTGCCAGAGGTCTCTGCGTGTCTTTGTGTATCTTAGGGATGATGTAAAATTCTGGAGTCTTAGGCGTAGTACGCATCAATAAGGTCTTGGTTTCCAAATCTATCCAACCTTGTTGTACAGCCCCTTCCAGTAACGACAACAGTTCTTGCTTGAACCTCTCAGTAGGGTCCTTCTCCAATTGCCTGTAAGTAGTGGAATCAGATAGCAGGCGGGTACATTCATCCTTGTATTGTTAGAGGTCCATCACAACTATAGCTCCCCCTTTATCTGCCCCTCTGATGATGATATCATGTCGGGCTTTTAAGGACTTGAGGGCAAGATTCTCCTCCCTTGTGAGGTTAAATTTAACCTGGGGGTTAATATCTTCTGTTGGGTGTTCCAGCATCCTGGAGAATACTTTTATAGCTGGGTTAAATGACTGTGGATCGAAGGTAGAAGGAGCACCTAATTTGCGTAGTTTCGGGGGGATGTTGGAATTAATCTCATGACTGTGAGTCTGTTTACTGAAATGTTCTTTTACTCTCAATTTTCTTTGGAACTTATAATTATCAATCCTCCGTTGAAAAGGTGCATGAGCATGTGTCGGGATAAAACTTAACCCTTTACTCAATAACTGTGTTTCTGCTTCACGTAGAGGGTTTTTAGAAAGATTGAAAACTAAACTCGTCTCCCCCTCGGGGGTTTGTTTCCTTTTCTCCCTCTGCGATTGTCCGCCCCGTCGTGTGCGTTTATGCACATCTATGCCTGCGTCCTGCGGGTATCTACACCTAAAGGGACCGCCCGAGATGTAGATGTTATATCCTCCACAGCGATACCCTCTGTGTCACTCGCTGGGGTGCTTGAGTTACCAGGTTGCCCCTGCCAGGGCCGTCTCCTCTGGAATTTCTTTAATTGCATACCTCCAGGGTTTCTATAACCTGTGTGTAACCAATTATACACCCTATGCTGCGCATAGTCCTGTTGTACTTTCGTCAGTTTTTCTTTTTTATACTGTATCAACTCTACACGATAGTCCTCAATTTGTGTTTTTAATTTGTCAACCCAGTTAGTGGCAGTGTCAGCTGTTACAGGAGAAGGACATAGGGGCTAACTCGAGTCAAAGGGATAGCCTTCCATGGGTTAACCAGTTTGACACGAATAGTAATTATACTAAAAAAAGGGCCAAATCTTTATGGCCAATAATTACTAAAGATCCCCATTTAACTGTGTTGAATAATACCAAACTAATGCCCAGTTATACGAGAGGCCCTAATTTAAAAGACCTTTTGGTAAAAACCGATATAACAGGGCTTGAACCTCCTAAAACACATTTTTTGACTAGACCAGGAGGGTGCTATAAATGCACAGGTTGCGTGACCTGCAGCTACATGATTGCTGGCAGTAGGTTCACGCATCCGCATACTGGTAAAACACTGTGTATTAGACATCCAGTGACATGTACCTCGAAATATGTCATTTATCTACTTACCTGCCCTTGTGGGCTCCACTATGTTGGGAAAACCAAAAGGCAATTCAAAGAAAGAATGGCCCAACATAGTGGGGCGATAAGAGCAGCAATTAGTGAAGGTAGGAGTGATCAGACAGTAGCTCGGCACTTCCTGAAGGCCAAGCATTCCATGGCAAACTTAAGATATATAATAATAGACCAGATCCCCCCCAACCTGAGAGGGGGGATAGGGATAAGCAGTTGTTGCAATTGGAATGCAAATGGATATACCGCTTGAATATGGTTAGCCCACACGGGTTGAATTAAGCCCTAAACCTCAGTTGTTTTTTATAAGAAGGCTGGGTTGGTAGATGGGCTTGACATAGGAGTGCATGGATATATGGTGGACCTGGAACTTGACTCTTGTGAGGTCTACATTATCTAAATAATTAGTATTGGTCCACAAGGGGAGATCCCATTGGGTAGAAGTAATGTGTGTAGATGCCTCATTAATCCAACCATATTTTTACAGGTTTATAATACAGTTTTATCAAACATCGGTTGGTGGTATAGCCTAGTGATTAACAGCACAGACTAAGTGGGAGATAGGACAGCCTGGATACGTTTGATAGATTTGAACATGGAGATTGTTTGATGAATTAACACTAATGGAGCAACATTGAAATTTAGTTTAGCAACACTGGTTTTTAATTGATTAGTTGTCAATGATTTTTAGTCACTAGATGGAGACAGAGTTTTTGGAGCTATCTATTCACATTTCATTAGGTACGATCTTGTGCTTAATGTATTTGCACATGTGTTTTAGTAAATATGCATCATATTATTATTAATGAATTGTTGCACTGTATTATGATTTGCACTGTTATTATTGTATGTTTATTATGTACCTGCAGGTCATATGGGGACTGCGGTGGCTGCAGTGGTATCACCATGGTAACGGGGACAAGTCCTAGTGGAGGTACCCGGTGGACGTCACTTCTGGGGCGACGTCACACTCGGGACCGGAAGGAAGATACGGACGCCATGAGTACAAGCCGGGAGCTTGGAGTCCGGGCACATGGGGAGGCTGCGGTGTCAGCGGTATCCCCATGACAACCTGATTAGCCCTAGTGTGGTGGCCCGGCGGACGTCACTTCCGGGGCACCATCACACTCGGGACCGGAAGTGTGGCGCGGACGCCGGGAGCACGCGCTGGGAGGCTGGAGACCTGTAAGTGTGTATTTAAGCACTAGATTTTGTACACTGATTGATGTGTGTGTGTCCTGATGACGGGGGGCAGTTCCCTGAAACGTTGAATTAAATCACTGCCTTTGTTTCACTAAGTTGGAAGTCCAGGAGTGCCTCTGTGTATTGCAATTCGTATATAGGGATCATCTGACCCAAGGAGAGCACCCTGGCAAGGTATCAGTAAGCTATTCCATGGAGTGCCGGCTGATGGAAAGTATTTTATATATATATATATATATATATATATATATATAAAGTACAAATGAGGGCGGCACTCCAATGGATTTGAAAAAAAATAGCTCACCAAGTCAGCATAGGTTCAATGATTGAACCTATGCTGACTTGGTGAGCTATTTTTTTCAAATCCATTGGAGTGCCGCCCTCATTTGTACTTTGTCTGCTGGGCCTTGTGGTGCCACGGGAAGGCACCCTGGTATTCATTCATTGCTGTAGGAGTGCCGGTCACATCCAGAGTTATATATATATATATATATATATATATATATGTGGAAATACAGAAATAGAAAACAACAAAAATTACTAACAAAACACATATACTTACCGGAAAGATGCTGGAGGATTAGTTCTTGCCTTACCTGGCTCCCTACATCTGTACTCCAGGTATCGCCAGATGTTTCTAATGCCTCTACTTGCTGACTGTTTTCTTCATCCTCCTCCTCAACATGTGGCAGATGTTGTTGCAAACACATGTTATGAAGAAAACAGCAGCAGAACACAGTCCTAGTCACCTTAAAGGGACTATACAACAAAAGTCCACCAGACTTATTAAGACACCGAAACCTAGATTTCAGTATCCCAAAACATCTTTCAATCACATTCCGAGTGGACTTATGTGCATGATTGAAATTGTGTTCAGCAGGGGAATTAGGATGGGACAATGGAGTCAGAAGCCAAGAGAAACAGCCATATCCCCCATCACCTGAAAGACATATATAGTATAGAGTGTAAAGTAGGTATTCAGCCACACATTGCTGGCATAGTGGTCATTTTATCAAAATATAGATGTATACACATATCTTGTTACATACCCAGCAGCCATCCATAGGGCATTTGTCCGGCCTCAAATTTATCAAAGAGGGATGACTGACTGAGGATTAAGGAGTAATGACATCCGCCAGTGTAACCCGCAACAACACTCATTATTTTGAGGTTTACATCACAAACCACCTGGACATTAGTGGAGTGGTCCAGATTCCGATTGCTATAAATATACCGCCTGCCCCAAGGTGGTCTCAGCTAAACATGTGTACAATCTATGGCACCTAGCACATTGGGCATGCCAGCAAGGCAATAGAAAGCTACCCTGACTGCATGCCACTTAGACTCTTGGGTAGGGAAGCAGATAGAGGCATCTACGTGGGATTTCAAAACATCCAACACCTGTGTGTACATTTGAACAAATGAGGTGAGTGACATGAGTACAAATTTAAACAACACTGTGTAATGTAACATTATGCATAAACGACTTTGGCATAGATGAGTATGTATGATATACATCACCTGATTTAAGCATTTTGCAAAGGTGGGCTGTGAGATTCCAATGACATCGCCACACACAGCCCGAAAGCTGCCAGTAGCCAGAAAGTGCAACACAGCCAGGAGTTTGTGCAGGCAGGAGACAGAGCGAGAACGTGCTGTCTCAGGATCTAGATCAAGTTTGACAAGGTCATACAGACGGAAAATGTTGTTTCTATTTATCCAGAACATCTGTATGACCTGGTCATCGGCCAATACATTTAAGTTTAAATGCCCCCTAAAAAAACGAGGCCTGCGCAGCCTCCGCAGAACCTATACAACCTTCTGACCATGTTCAGTTTCATGCCCCTGGTTTCTTCCAGACTGATGGAGCAGTCTCCGGAATCCCACAGCACACAATACTTCACTGCTACACAGCCCAGCAGTCATTTCAGAGTTAGGGATGTGAGTAATGTGCTTAGGCCCCTTTTAAAGGCTCACAAATTCAGGTGTGATTAATGGTGAAGTTGAAATACATGTAAACATGTCAGCCAAAAGAAGGTCTACTTTTTTCCCCGCTTTTTTTTCGAATCACAATTTTTCACGGTCGCAATTGCCCTTTCACGGTGGACATTACAAATACGAAAGCTTGGTAAATTACTGTGTTGTATACCTAAACAGCCGTGTTTGACCGATGGTGTATTCATTCTTATTTGTGAACTCTGCCTTGAAAAACAATACAAATAGCCCCAACACTGCCGAGATTTGCGTTTAGTAAATTCCCGAGATCAGAGCCTGCCCTAGCTATAGGCAGACTAGGCAATTGCCTAGGGCATCTGCCTTTACCTAGTTGCTGATTTAGCTATCATTTGGTAGTGAGGGGGGGGCACCCGATGTTCGGCGCTGTCGGCGTCTCTGCTCTTCCATTATTAGAGCAGAGCTGCCTGCGGTAGCGCCGGAGGATGGAGCGGGTGAGGGCGAAAAATGTACCTGGCTGTGCGTGCGGCGTTTAACTGTCTTACGGCGCCAGCGCAGCGGCGCTACTCAGGGGCAGTGTGGGTATTCCAGCAGCGTCTGCTGCCGGGCTGCCCCTTACAAAGATGGCCGCCGCTCCGGGAGGAGGGCTGCTGCGCATGTCCGGCCGCAGCAGCTCCTCCTCCCATGGTCCTTAGCGGAGTCAGTAAGACTCCGGGCACTGCGCCATCAATGTAGTTGGAAGGCCAAAGGGAGTGGGACTCAAGGGAGCGGCTAATTCCACCCTGACACCACCACCGCAAAGCAGCAAAAGTACAGCTGCTGACAGTAAGGCAGTCTAATTAATTCAGTGTCCACTCTGTCATTTTGCCAATATATATATATATATATATATAAATATATATATTATATATGTATATAAATATATATATAGATGGGGGGAAGCTTATCGGCGCTTAACCGCGATACCAAATAGTACTAGAATGTAGTCCAGGATATTTATAAAAGAACAAGAAAAGTCTCCTTTTTCTAGACACTCCCTATTTATATTAATCGGGCGTCAGCTCCACCTTAAAGAAAGAAGCATTGGTAAGGTGCTTCATGTATAATGTAAACGAAAAGAAGGGATAAGGTGGTTTTAAGCGACCAGTGGTGTCTAATGTTAATCGGAGACTTATATTTCAAACAAAAAAAATTTTTTTTATTAAATCTAATATGCACCAATAAAAACAAATAAAATAATAGCCCTATTACAGGGAGCCAGAAACGTTACTAAAGACTGGATGTAAAATAATATAAAATCAATAATACAAATTTAGATAAGACAAGAGGAAAAAACGTCCTAAAAGTGCAAAAAATTGGACATAAGATCAGCATAAAAAGTATATAAAGTATATATATATAAAAAGGTTCTTAGCTTTTAGAGAGGATATGTATCATAGCACCCAACGCGTTTCGTCCTATCTGGACTTCATCAAGGGTGAAATTTGTATTATTGATTTTATATTATTTTACATCCAGTCTTTAGTAACGTTTCTGGCTCCCTGTAATAGGGCTATTATTTTATTTGTTTTTATTGGTGCATATTAGATTTAATAAAAAAAATTTTTTTGTTTGAAATATAAGTCTCCGATTAACATTAGACACCACTGGTCGCTTAAAACCACCTTATCCCTTCTTTTCGCATAAATATATATATATATAAATATATATATATATTTATATATATATATGTATATATATATATATATATACTGTAAATACATAATATATATTATACAAATATATATATATATATTTTTTTCCTCAATTTGCTGGCACTCCTATTGTAACCTTTGCTGAGGTGCCATCCTAAGGCCTGTAAACAGGGTGGTCTTCAGTATGCCGGCGGTCGGGCTCCCGGCGACCAGCATACCGGCGCCGGGAGCCCGACAGCCGGCATACCGACACTTATTCTCCCTCGTGGGGGTCCACGACCCCCCTGGAGGGAGAATAAAATAATGTTGTGCCAGTAGCGTGGCGAGCGTATCGAGCCCGCAAGGGGCTCATTTGCGCTCGCCCCACTGTCGGTAAGCCGGCGGCCGGCCTCCCGGCGCCGGTATGCTGGTCGCCGGGAGGCCGGCCTCCGGCAGATTGTAGTGAACCCTGTAAACCTATGTATATCGGCGACAATGAGGCGGAACTCATCGGAATTCTGTAAACATAAAATTTGCGTCCTTTCATCCTACGTTTCAGCCTTGCGCCCGTTGTCAGGGACGAGTATCGTAGCAAGTCTGGTGAGTGTCGCCTCATTGCCGCCGATATATATTTATAAGATATCTATATTATAAATACATATGTGTATATAAAATATATACATATATATATAATATACATGGCAAAGCACACTCCAGTGGTACTGTTATAATAGTCAACGTTTCAGATGTCTTCTATTCATACATATTTTGTCAGTTCCTGACGAAAGATGTATGAATAAAAGATATATAAAATGTTGACTGTGTATATATATATATATATATATACCCCAATAGTGCATGGATCGGAGCCGCCTGCGGTAGCTCCAGACAGTACCTGCAGTTACGGAGCTGTTGAAGGGCAGCCTGGGCATTCCAGCGCCCGCTGCCCCTAACAAAGATGGCCACTGCATCGGCAGGAGGGCTGCTGCGCATGCTCGGCAGCAGCAGCTCCTCCTCCCATGCTCCTTTGCGGAGTCAGGCTGACTCCGGGCACCGCTGCGCAACGAGTCAGCAACTGTGACTGAGCCACTGCTCTTCTAGACCACCAACGCAAAACAGAGCAGCAGCTTTAAAAGTGAAGGGGCGGCCAGTACTATATAAAAAAACAGTAAGGCAGTTTAATTAATTCGGTGTCAGTGTCTCTGTAATTTTGGTGGGCTGCGTAAGTGTGTGTATATATGTATGTGTATAGTGTGTATATATTATATATAAATATATATATATATATATACATATATATATATACATACATACTCTCTCTCTCTATGTATATATATATATATATATATATATATGTGTGACGTGCAGTGAAGTCTTTGTCAGGGGAGGCACATATATATATATATATATATATATATATATCTGCCCCCCATCTCTCACCTGAGATGTCCCCAGAGTGTAGGCGCCGCTGCTGCTGACTTGGGGACAGAGGAGGAGGAACGAGAGGGGAGAGTGCTGGCCACCGCCGCCGCATACATTCCTGGTCTGGGCTTCCCAGGGCCGCTGCTGTAGTGACAGGAACTGCCGGGTCCTGCGCCGCTTCTCCCGCCGCATATGTTTGATTGGGCCAGCGGATCCAGCACTGGATCCGCTGTCCAATCACATGTGGCAGAAGCGTGCTTCCCCTGCCAGCGAGGCACTTGTATAAGTGCCGCATTCCCCTTTTTTCTAATGGGCTTTTACAGCCCAGCGCTTGGCCCCCCTGCTTTGTCCCTGTTCCTACCGTCTACGGGAGGCACTATCTATCAGTGCCTCCCAAACTAATTAAATGTTCTAAAAATGATTAGAATAATATAAAAAGGATACATATGACACTTAATATGTGTCTTATGTATCTTCTTTGTATTATTTTAATCATTAATGACAGGGGAGGCACTGCCTCCTACCTCCCCTGACTGCACGTCCCTGATATCCATGTAGTGAACTCGGCACTCACTTATAATAAAACTACAATCCTAACTAAAATCCTGCTGTGTGTGTAGTTTTCCTCTCTACCACTTCCCCTATGCTTTGGGTGCCCGCAGCATTATCTCCTCCATACCTCTATCCTGTCCCTGACCTCTCTGTCCTGTACCTGTCACCCCTCTCTCCTGTTCCCTCTGTCCTATCCCCCCTATCTTGGTCCTATGACTTTTGTCCTGTCCCCTCTGTCCTGTCCTCACTGTATTGTCCCAGTCCCCACTGTCATATCCATGTCCCCTCTGTCCCAGCACTATCACTCCTCTCTCCTGTCCCTTCTGTCTTGTCCCTATCTTCTCTGACCTTTCCCTGTCTCCTCTGTCCTGTTCCTGTCACTCCTCTCTCCTGTTCCCACTGTTCTGTCCTGTCCTTGCTCAATCTGTCCTGGTCCTGACACTTGTGTTCTAGCCCGTTCATGCCAGCTCTATCCTGGCCCTATTACTTATGTATTGTCCCTGTCACTTCTGTTCTGCCTTGCCTTTTGTTCTGCAATCACTGTCCTGTCCCTGTCACCTGTCCTGGTCCTGTCCCCACTGTCATGTCCCTGTCACCACTTTCTCCTGTCCCTTCTATTCTGTCCAGTCCCTTTTCCCTCTGTTCTAACCCTCTCTCTGTCACCCAGTGTCTTCCTGCCACCCACTATCTCCCTGTCTCCCTTTCCCTCTCCAGTCACTCATTATCTCCCTGCTGCCCCTCCCTCCCCAGTCAATCACTATCTCTGTCACCCACTATCTCCCTGTCTTGGGGAAGAGGGGGGGGGGGCACCAGACATAAACTTGCCTAGGGCATCACATTGGCTAGTGCCGGCACTGCCCGAGATGACACTTAGAAATATAAAACAAACTCGGACAAAATCTGGACTTTAGTAAATATACCCCTTGGTTTATGTCTGTAGGATAGGAGACTGCTGGGATGTGGGCTGTGCTGCTATGGAGAGCTTTCAATGGGACATCCTGTGCAGGCTGTCAGTGTGATATATAGCTGCTGCTGCCCCGGGATCTGGCAGGCTGACGATACGCTGCTCTGCAGTTGATAGATCTAGACTGCAGCAGACAGCATAATGGATCCGAAAATCTTTGATGCAGGCAAAGCAGAAAGCAGAGATTCCACACAGCGGGAACTTACTGCCCCGGCTGAGGGAGCTGAGTGGAGGTCTCGCGCCCATACAAATCCAGCGCCCATGGCGCATGCCTCCCCAGCTCCCCCCCAGTTATGGCCATGCTATAAATATACTGTACATGTAATACCCGGAAGCAGTGCATTCCACTGTGGAACGCATATCGGCTGGTGTTCATTTCCTGCTATTAACTAATGACCTCTTCAGTTTGGTGCTATATAAGGGGGCTCGATCATATGCTGCCTGTGTCTGCTGACATAGCTCCATTTGACCTGTCTTGGTAAACATCCAGGGCCAAAATGCTGACTTTTATGATGGTTTTTCCATAAATGTGCATTGAATGTTAGATATGGTGAGTGCCCTCATTTGGCTGTGGTTATTATTGGAGCCTAAACTGTTTTTTTAGTGGAGCACCCCAACTGTTAACAAAGATCTGAGTATGAGTGTGGACATCTCCTAGCAATGCAGCATGAAAAATGCTGCATCCCCCCATGTTTCTGCAGCTCCAGTTCCCCAGTGTCTTCCCAACTAGCAACCTTCTATTTCTCCAGGCCCTACAGTGTCTCGCCAGCCAGCCAGCTTGCCTTTCCAGCCTCCCATTGTCTCCAAAGTCAGCCACCTTGTCTGTCCAGCCACCCTGTGTCTCCCCAGCTAGCCCCCTTCTGTCTCTCCAGCCACCCATTGTCTCCGTAGCTAGTCTCCTTCTGTCTCTCCAGTTACCCAGTGTCTCTCCAGCCACCCAGTGTCTTCCTAATCAGCCACCTTCTGTCTCTCCAGGTCCCATAGTGTCTCCGCAGCCAGCCCCCTTCTGTATCTCCAGCTCTCACAGTATCTTCTCAGCCAGCCCCCTTGTCTCTCCAGCCACCCATTGACTCCTCAACCAGCCCCCTTGCCTGTTCAGCCACCGAGCATCTCCCCAGCCAGCACCCTTCTGTCTCTCCTGTAACCCAGTGTTTCCCCAGCCAGCCCCCTTCTGTCTCTCCTGCTCTCACAGTATCTCCCCAGCCAGCCCCCACATCCAATCCCCTTGCAGCCTACAGACACTAACCTCCTTTCGGTGTCTTCTGGGCAGCTACTACTCTTCACGTAGCGTCTCCTCTGTCCAATTCTTCCATTGCATCTGGGTGTTCCGCCACTGTGTGTATATATTATATTAGAGATGTGCAGCGGACACTTTTCAGGTTATGTGTTTTGGGTTTGGATCTGGATCTCCGTTTGTGTTTTTAATCTGGATTGGTTTTGCCAAAACCACCCTTTCGGGTTTTGGTTTTGGATCTGGATGTTTTTGAAAAAACCATAAAAACAGCTAAAATCACAGTATTTGGTGGTAATTTTGATCCTACAGTATTATTAACCTCAATAACATTAATTTCCACTCATTTCCAGTCTATTCTGAACACATCACACAATATTGTTTTTAGGCCCAAAGGTTGCACCGAGGTCGCTGGACGACTAAGCTAAGCGACAAAAGTGTGCGGCACAAACACCTGGCACATCTAGGAGTGGCACTGCAGTGGCAGACAGGATGGCAGTTTTAAAAACTAGGCCCCAAAGAGCACATGATGCAAAGAAAAAAAACGAGGTGCAATATGGAATTGTCCTTGGGTTCTCCCACCCACCCTTATGTTGTATAAACAGGACATGCACTCTTTAATAAACCAATCATTTCAGCGACAGGGTCTGCCACACGACTGTGGCTGAAATGACTGGTTTGTTTGGGCCCCCATCAAAAAAGACGCAATTAATCCCCCCACCAAAAAATAAGAAATTAATCTCTCCTTGCACAAACTGGCTCTACAGGGGCAAGATGTCATCCTCATCCACCAATTCCTCACCCCTTGCAGTGTGTACATCCTCATCCTCACAGAGTATTAATTCGTCCTCACTGGAATCCACCATCATGGGTCCCTGTGTACTTTCTAGAGGCAAAGGTCTTCCCAGAGGAATTTATAACATCATCTTCTCCACATTTTGTGGAAGTAACCTCCTACGCCCATCGCTGACAAGGTTACTGGCTGCACTAAACACTATTTCGGAGTACACACTGGAGGGGGGGGGGGGGGGGGGGGGCGTGGCAACTTAGGTAAAATAAAGCCAGTTTGTGCAAGGGCATCCAAATTGCCTCTTTTTCCTGCCAGTATACATACGGACTGCCTGACATGCCTAGTGATGCTGTCACCGATATAATCCTCCACCATTCTTTCAAAGGTGACAGCATCATATGCAGTAACAGTAGACATGTCAGTAATTGTTGGCAGCTCCTTCAGTCCAGACCAGATGTAAACACTTGCTCCTGACTGCCCTGCATCACCGCCAGCGGCTGGGCTAGGAAAATGTATTATTTTCCTCACAGCCGCAGTTGCAGAAGAAAATGAAGGAGGAGCTGTTGACGGGTCACATTCCGATTGAGTTGACAATTTTCTCACCAGCAGGTCTTTGCACATCTGCAGACTTTGTGTCCGCAGGAAAGAGAGATACAATGTAGGCTTTAAACCTAGGATCGAGGACGGTGGCCAAAATCTAGCACTCTTATTTCAACAGATTGACCACCCTTGAATCCTGGCAAAGCGAATGAAGGGCTCCATCCATAAGTCCCACATACTTAGCAGAATTGCTTCGTCTTAGCTCCTCCTTCAATTTCTCCAGCTGCTTCTGCAAAAGCCTGATGAGGGGAATGACCTAACTCAAGCTGGCAGTGTCTGAACTGACATCATGTGTTGCAAGTTCAAAGGGTTGGAGAACCTGGTATAACATGGAAATCATTCTCCACTGTGCTTGAGTCAGGTGCAATCCCCCTCCTTTGCCTATATCATAGGTGGATGTATAGGCTTGAATGAACTTTTGCTGCTCCTCCATCCTTTGAAGCATATAGAGTGTTGAATACCACCTTGTTACCACCTCTTGCTTCAGGTGATGGCAGATTCAGGCGTGTTTGCTGGCGCTCCAGTCTTTGGCATGCAGTCGCTGAATGTCGAAAGTGGCTCACAATTTTTCGGGCCACCGACAGCATCTCTGCAAAAATTCTGCACCACCAAATTAACTGTATGTGCAAAACATGGGACGTGCTGAAATTTGACCAGATGTAATGCATGCACAATATTGGTGGCATTGTCAGATATCACAAATCCCCAGGAGAGTCTAAGTGGAGTAAGCCATTGTGCGATGATGTCCCTCAGTTTCCGTAAGAGGTTGTCATCGGTGTGCCTCTTACGGAAACCGGTGATACACAGCGTAGTCTGACTAGGAATGAGTTGGCGCTTGTGAGATGCTGCTGCTGGTGACGCTGCTGTTGTTGCTGCAAAAGGCAATACATCTACCCAGTGGGCTGTCACAGTCATGTAGTCCTTAGTTTGACCTGCTCCACTTGTCCACATGTCTGTGGTTAAGTGGACAATGAGTACAACCGCATTTTTCAGGACACTGAGGACACTTTTCTTAATGTCCCTGTACAGTCCGGGAATCGCTTGCCTAGTGAAGTGGAATCTAGATGGGATTTGGCACCGGGGACACAGTACGTCCATCAACTGTCAAAATCCCACCGCACTAATGGTGGATACCGGACGCACATCTAACACCAGCATAGTTGTTATGGCCTCAGTAATCCGCTTTGCAATAGGTTGACTGCTGTCATATTTCATCTTCTTCGCAAAGGACTGTTGGACAGTCAATTGCTTAGTTGAAGTAGTACAAGTGGTCTTCCGATTTCCTCTCTGGGATGACAATTGACTCCCAGCAGCAATAACAGCAGCGGCAGCAGCAGTGGGCGTACCACTCAAGGATTCTCTGGAGGAATCCTGGATAGGAGAGGACTCGTCAGTCATGCCAGTGACATGGCCTGCAGGACTACTGACGTTCCTGGCTGAGGAGGAAATTGACGTTGTGGGAGCTGGTGGTGTGGATTACAGGAGCTTGGGTACAACAGAAAGAAGGGATTTAGGTGTTAGTGGACTGCTTACACGATTACCCAAAGTTTCTGAACTTGACAATGGCTTATGATGAATGTGCTACAGGTGACATATAAGGGAGGATGTTCCTAGGTGGTTAACGTCCTTACCCCTACTTATTATGGATTGACAAAGGCAACAGGCGGCATGACACCTGTTGTCCGGATTTGTGGAGAAATAATTCCACACCAAAGAGGTGGCTTTTTTGGTATTTTGCCAAGGCATGACAATGGGCTTTTTCATCCCATGGACAAAAACTGCCTCCAGTGGTGCCTTATTCAAACAAACCACATCACCATCAGAATCCTCATCGTCAACTTCCTCCTCAGCGCCAGCTATACCAATTTCCTCCTCATCCTGATGTACTTCTACATTGACATCCTCAATATCAATATCAGCAACTGGACTGGCCGTGCTCCTCCCAGCATTTGCAGGGGGCGTGCAAACGGTGATAGAAGCCTCCTCTTTCCATACAGTCTTGGGAACGCCTACACATCGCAACTGCAGACACACTTGGACTCTCCTTCGGGATTTGTGGTATCTCTGAATGCACAGTTGTTTTTTCATGAGCTTTAACAAGCTTAATTTTTTACATTTTTCGAGAGGTAGGTGGGCTTCCATCCTCATGAGAAGCTGAACCACCAGTCATGAACATAGGCCAAGGTGTCATGTTTAAATACAGAAAGGAGGATCACAAATTATATATGATCTAAGGTGTGGTGATTAACTGCAGAAATAATCACCAATAATGTTTCAAGTGACTGTATATATATAATTTTGTATTCTCTCAGCTTAGATGTGACAAAATGGCTGACAGGAAATGTACTGCATTTTACCTCCATGCATATAGGTTCTGGAAGATCTACAGACCATAAAAGTTAGGGATGAAAGCAATGTGTCATGTGCAATGTCATGGAAATCACAATTTCTACTGTGAGCTGACCTCAGAATTGTATATTGTCCAAAATATAAATTATCTGTGGCTTGGGACCCTGACATGACGTTTTAAAAGGGGATTGCATTTCTACATCAAAAGCAGATATTGGGTGTCATTCCGAGTTGTTCGCTCGGTAAATTTCTTCGCATCGCAGCGATTTTCCGCTTAGTGCGCATGCGCAATGTCCGCACTGCGACTGCGCCAAGTAAATTTGCTATGCAGTTAGGAATTTTACTCATGGTTTTTTCTTCGTTCTGGTGATCGTAATGTGATTGACAGGAAGTGGGTGTTTCTGGGCGGAAACTGGACGTTTTATGGGTGTGTGTGAAAAAACGCTACCGTTTCTGGGAAAAACGCGGGAGTGGCTGGAGAAATGGAGGAGTGTCTGGGCGAACGCTGGGTGTGTTTGTGACGTCAAACCAGGAATGACAAGCACTGAACTGATCGCAGATGCCGAGTAAGTCTCGAGTTACTCAGAAACTGCACAGAGATGTCTTATCGCAATATTGCAAATCTTTCGTTCGCAATTTTAAGAAGCTAAGATTCACTCCCAGTAGGCGGCGGCTTAGCGTGTGCAAAGCTGCTAAAAGCAGCTTGCGAGCGAACAACTCGGAATGACCACCATTGCCAAGCTCTGGCCATTGAGGTCTGATAAGCCCAATTCGTTTGTTATGTCAAAAGGCAGGGGGGGGCACTGTAAACAGACCAGGGAAGTGTGACCAAATGTCCTTACTGAAATGTTCAGGAATCCTATTTCCTGGCTAACGTCATAAACCTCTAGAACTTCAAATCCACAACTCCATGCTTAAGAAGATGTGACACCCAGAGACCAGACCTCACTCTTTGAAAGAAATTCATACAGTATGCCTTTGGGCTGCACCCCCTTTTCCCCTGCCTGTTGCCAAGCACCAAGTATGTAAAACTGGTGTATGTGTAGTGTCCAGCAAGAAAGTAGTTAGAAATCCTAAGGGAGTGGGCTGATGAAGCTGAGGACTATATCTGTCTCTCTCACTGGGACACAAAGTGCATCTCTTGGGGACTCAACAATATGTTGGAGATGACCTGAGTTTTTCTGTGAAACTTCCCCACAACAGAATTACCTAAGTTCGTTTGAGTGAGTTAGGTTTTCTGTATTTTTTATTTATTTCCATTTGTTGAGATTGCTGTATTCTATGTGTGTTTTTAAAATATTCTTAATAATCTTTGTAACCTTTTTGTAACTAAAGCTCTGAGGTATTCTTGAAATTAAATATCTAATTTTAGTTCTGATTCTGTGATCTTATGAACAAAGACCCGTGTGGCTCACATCTACCTACTTTTCTAAGTATTGCAGTGTGTGTGTGTGACAGGTAGAAGCGAAGACTACCTTTCGTTCAGTCGCTATAGTCCTCTTGCTAGTGGCAGCTAAGGTGTTTGTTTAATTCCGTGTGTCCAAAGTGACCCCCACGTTCCATGTGTCAATTCTCAAATTGGCGTATTTGTGGAATTGGCTGATAGCGTCGTGACACATGGCCTTAGCCTTTCCTTGCCACTTCGTGTCATGAATGGCATATTGCCAATTTTACATTTCTCATCACATAATTTTTTTTTTCTGATTATTCATTTTTGCTTCTTGGATTTTGCATGCCCTCTATGACATTGGACATTGGCCTTAGCAGACGACATTGATGGAATTGCATTGTCAATGTCGTGACTGGTGGCAACAGCAGCTTCAGCCTATTACTAGCAACTGGAAGTGGTTCCTGATCTTCCACTATTTTTTCCTCAAAATTTTGTTCTCCATTTCACAGGACAGCACCCCTTTATTATTACAGCACACAGAATAGTGCCCCTTTATTTTCACAGCACCCCTGTATTTTTACAGCATACAGGACCAGTGTACTTTTATTTTAACAACGACACCCCTTTATTTTTACAGCATACCAGTGTACTTTTATTTTAACAGCAGCACCCCTGTAAATTTACAGAATACAGGACCAGTGTATTTTTATTTTAACAACAGAACCCCTGAATTTTTACAGCATACAAGACAGGGCTAGTGTACATTTATTTTCCCTGCACCTCTGAATTTTTACAGCATACAAGACAGGGCCAGTACCCCTGTATTTTCACAGCATACAGGAGGACAGTGCCCCTGCCCTCTGTACAACACAGTGACAGCTAGGCCAGCAACACCCATGTACAGCTGCAGCACCTTTAATAGCACATGAAACATCAGTGACAGCCAGGACAGCACCCCTAACATCACAGGGACACCACAGTGACAGGAACAGCACCCCTACAGAGCACACACTGACTCCACCCAACGCCACCACCCACAGAGAGAGACAGAGGTCTGTCTCCCTCACTGTCCAAGTCCGGAGAGAAAATGGCGGCGCCACAGGGATGTTTATATGGAATCCAAAACCCGCAAGAATCTGACAGCGGGATGCTAATGTTTTGCCTCATTCTGGTTTCCGAGTATGGTGGGAAGTCCCAAGCCAGACACGGTTCCCGGCTCGGTACGTGAAGTTCGGGGGGGTTCGGATCTCTGAGATCCAAAACCGCTCATCTCTAATATATATATATATATATATACACACACACACACACACACGTAGAAAACCACAGCACTCGCCACCCCAGAAGCGGGGTACAGCAAAGCACCAACCACTCATAGGGTGGGGTGCACATAACACAGCACTCGCCACACCAAAAGCGGGGCACACAGCTGCACTTACCACTCACAGGGTGGGGTACATGTAGCCCATGACCACATCACCCTAATACATACAAACAGAAAACCCAGCACTCACCAGAGTAAGCTCACTTACACAGTTGTTGAGGATAAGTGAGCTTACTCTGGTGAGTGTTGGGTTTTCTGTTTGTATATATATATATATATATATATATATACCAGCATATAGAAAACCACAGCACTCGCCACCCCAGAAGTGGGGTGCAGTATCCGCACTCGCCACTAATAGGGTGGGGTGCATGTAGCCCATGGCCACCTACTCAAAAATATAGAAACAAAAAGTACAGCACTCACCAAAATAAGCTCAATTATCCTCACAACATCTATGGATAAATGAATAAACGATGGGGGTTTAGTTAGTGAATTGGCCAATGCACTGAAGCCTGTATACCGCTCCATGGTACCCCACCTTCATGCAGGTCCCACACTATCACCAAATCATCTAAATTAAAACCTGGCAACTGTATCTCATAATAAAACATAGATGTTGTGAGGATAATTGAGCTTATTTTGGAGAGGGCTGTAATTTTTGTTTCTATATTTTTGAGTAGGTGGCCATGGGCTACATGCACCCCACCCTATTAGTGGCGAGTGCGGATACTGCACCCCACTTCTGGGATGGCGAGTGCTGTGGTTTTCTATATGCTGGTATATTTTAGGGTTAACCCCTGGTTAACTCATTAACTGTGGCCACAAACTCTGTTCATGCACCCCAATTATCTTAAACCTGTGTCAGCTGCCCTTTAGTAAATGATTAGCCAGTGTCAGGTGACTAGTGTGCCTTTAAAAGCAATGCAGTTCATGGCAGGTATACCTTACACCAAGTGGGCATTTTTGCAGTTATATTATGAGATACAGTTGCCAGGTTTTAATTTAGATGATTTGGTGATAGTGTAGGACCTGCATGAAGGTGGGGTACCGTGAAGCGGTATGCAGGCTTCCGTGCATTGGCCAATTCACTAACTAAACCCCCATCGTTTATTCATTTATCCATAGATGTTGTGAGGATAATTGAGCTTATTTTGGTGAGTGCTGTACTTTTTGTTTCTATATTTTTGAGTAGGTGGCCATGGGCTACATGCACCCCACCCTATTAGTGGCGAGTGCGGATACTGCACCCCACTTCTGGGGTGGCGAGTGCTGTGGTTTTCTATATGCTGGTATATTTTAGGGTTAACCCCTGGTTAACTCATTAACTGTGGCCACAAACTCTGTTCATGCACCCCAATTATCTTAAACCTGTGTCAGCTGCCCTTTAGTAAATGATTAGCCAGTGTCAGGTGACTAGTGTACCTTTAAAAGCCATGCAGTTCATGGCAGGTATACCCTACACCAAGTGGGCATTTTTGCAGTTATATTATGAGATACAGTTGCCAGGTTTTAATTTAGATGATTTGGTGATAGTGTAGGACCTGCATGAAGGTGGGGTACCGTGGAGCGGTATACAGGCTTCCGTGCATTGGCCAATTCACTAACTAAACCCCCATCGTTTATTAATTTATCCATAGATGTTGTGAGGATAATTGAGCTTATTTTGGTGAGTGCTGTACTTTTTGTTTCTATATATATATATATATATATATATATATATACACACATATATATGTCTTGAAGAAATGAAGTAGTGGGGGGCATCAATAGTGCATTAAAAGATAACAATTTATTGACACATCGTACAACACAGGTCTGAAATGAGTGCGTACCAAAGATGGCGGTAAAATCAATGCTGATAAAATCGTATAAGAACAATGATAAAAGATGGATTCACCACTGCATACTGCCTTGTTCAGCGTCCATCCATAAGCCACGTCCCTACGCATTTCGTCACCAGGACTTCATCAGAGGGCTTGGCTTCACATTTCCCATAGAGCCTTTAAATCCTGAAAACCTATTTGCATTCTCCAATCAGTGTTATGTGCTAACAGGTTCAAATACTCATTCATTAACGAGTGAGATTCCACCAAATAAAACATCAAAAACAGGTATAAATGTACAATAAGATCATAAAAACCTATCTACTACAAATGTATTCCATGCATTCATGCTTTATCCTAAAATTACACAAATAAAAAATCTATCCCCACCACGTTTATCTACTGGTTTATGTTCCAGACCTAGGAATTTTAATGAAGAGGGAGCACTAGATAAACGTGGTGGGGAAAAATTAAATAGATTTAGCAGAAGAGAAACCTTCTGGATCATTACTTTAAACACTTTACACCCAGATGGACTTAATGAAGGTTATGAGCTTACTCCTTTTTTGACTTAACAAACGGTGTACATGGCTGTCTGTAATTATTCATGTATTACAAATGTTCTTTTTATATTTTTTATTTGTGTAATCCTGCAAACACCTGGGGTGGCATCTGGACTGGACTGCCACATATCCTCCCCCTAAGCTTCGAGCCAATGGGTGAAGCTGAGTCTTTCTTTGGCACACATACCTGCTCGCCAATCTCAACAGGCATACCCCTTTTTGGGTCGGTCTCTCTCCGAGTCCTCCTCCCCTCTAGCTTCACCCCACAGAGTGCACATCAGATGTAATAAAGGATAATGTATGAACAGACCCAAATATGAGTTTGCACTTAGATATAGAAATCACAAAAATAACAATATGATGCGAATCAATTGTTTTGAGCCACTGTATTTATTGTATACTGGCCAATCTAAAAGTGTGCGGTTAATGCCCAAGGTGGGCGATATTGTCTCTTATAAAGTTCATGCAGGTTGTAATACAGACTGCGGCATCCCGCACATCTGCTGTTGAAAAGTCTTTAGGAAAAAATAATAATAACATATGCTGGTGTTGGTAAAACATCTTTAAAACCTTCATGATGCCCTGAGCTTACGGTGGTGGCATAAGTGGGGTAAAAAAGGGGTCTCCGAACTGGTTTCCCCTCTCTGCCCCTGCTGCCCGTGGTGCATCCTTGTTCAGACGCCCCCCCGGGTGCAGGTCGGTCAGAGAGGTGGACCTGTCTAGCAGTGGGGAAAGGATTCAGATGCTGCTCTGCAGAGCGGCTAGCTGCGCCTCTCCCACCGCTTACAGAGAACTCACCTGTCGCCCGCTCCAGCTGCACCCCGGGCTCCATCACCGGCTTCCTCTGCTGTCTGGTATCCTAGCAGCGCTGCTGGCTTTCCGGCTGGTCTGGTCACGTGACCGGGTATTTTCAACGTGGGAAGGAGTTTTCCTGATGAAGTCTTTGAATCTGTAGTGGTTCTTTCTTTGTAGTTCCTCCAACGCGTTTCAACTAGTGATGTGCACCGGAAATTTTTCGGGTTTTGTGTTTTGGTTTTGGATTCAGTTCCGAGGCAGTGATTTGGATTCGGACGCGTTTTGGCAAAACCTCCCTGAAAATTTTTGTTGGATTCGGGTGTGTTTTGGATTTGGGTGTTTTTTTACAAAAAACCCTCAAAAACAGCTTAAATCATAGAATTTGGGGGTCATTTTGATCCCATAGTATTATTAACCTCAATAACCATAATTTCCACTCATTTTCAGTCTATTCTGAACACCTCACACCTCACAATATTATTTTTAGCCCTAAAATTTGCACCGAGGTCGCTGGATGACTAAGCTAAGCGACCCAAGTGGCCGACACAAACACCTGGCCCATCTAGGAGTGGCACTGCAGTGTCAGACAGGATGTCAGATTTAAAAAATAGTCTCCAAACAGCACATGATGCAAAGGAAAAAAAGAGGTGCACCAAGGTCGCTGGACGGCTAAGCTAAGCAACACAAGTGGCCGACACAAACACCTGGCCCATCTAGGAGTGGCACTGCAGTGTCAGACAGGATGGCACTTCAAAAAAATAGTCCCCAAACAGCACATGATGCAAAGAAAAAAAGAGGCGCAATGAGGTAGCTGTGTGACTAAGCTAAGCGACCCAAGTGGCCGACACAAACACCTGGCCCATCTAGGAATGGCACTGCAGTGTCAGACAGGATGGCATATTTAAAAAATAGTCCCCAAACAGCACATGATGCAAAGAAAAAAAGAGGTGCACCAAGGTCGCTGGATGGCTAAGCTAAGCGACCCAAGTGGCCGACACAAACACCTGGCCCATCTAGGAGTGGCACTGCAGTGTCAGGCAGGCTGGCACTTCAAAAAAAATAGTCCCCAAACAGCACATGATGCAAAGAAAAATGAAAGAAAAAAGAGGTGCAAGATGGAATTGTCCTTGGGCCCTCCCACCCACTTTTATGTTGTATAAACAGGACATGCACACTTTAACGAACCCATCATTTCAGCAACAGGGTCTGCCACACGACTGTAACTGAAATGACTGGTTGGTTTGGGCCCCCACCAAAAAAGAAGCAATCAATCTCTCCTTGCACAAACTGGCTCTACAGAGGCAAGATGTCCACCTCCTCCTCATCGTCTGATTCCTCACCCCTTTCACTGTGTACATCCCCCTCCTCACAGATTATTAATTTGTCCCCACTGGAATCCACCATCTCAGGTCCCTGTGTACTTTCTGGAGGCAATTGCTGCTGGTGAATGTCTCCACGGAGGAATTGATTATAATTCATTTTGATGAACATCATCTTCTCCACATTTTCTGGAAGTAACCTCGTACACCGATTGCTGACAAGGTGAGCGGCTGCACTAAACACTCTTTCGGAGTACACACTGGAGGGTGGGCAACTTAGGTCAAATAAAGCCAATTTCTGCAAGGGCCTCCAAATTGCCTCTTTTTCCTGCCAGTATACGTACAGACTGTCTGACGTGCCTACTTGGATGCGGTCACTCATATAATCCTCCACCATTCTTTCAATGGTGACAGAATCATATGCAGTGACAGTAGACGACATGTCAGTAATCGTTGGCAGGTCCTTCAGTCCGGACCAGATGTCAGCACTCGCTCCAGACTGCCCTGCCTCACCGCCAGCGGGTGGGCTCGGAATTCTTAGCCTTTTCCTCGCAGCCCCAGTTGCGGGAGAATGTGAAGGAGGAGCTGTTGACGGGTCATGTTCCGCTTGACTTGACAATTTTCTCACCAGCAGGTCTTTGAACCTCTGCAGACTTGTGTCTGCTGGAAAGAGAGATACAACGTAGGTTTTAAATCTAGGATCGAGCACGGTGGCCAAAATGTAGTGCTCTGATTTCAACAGATTGACCACCCGTGAATCCTGGTTAAGCGAATTAAGGGCTTCATCCACAAGTCCCACATGCCTAGCGGAATCGATCTGTTTTAGCTCATCCTTCAATCTATCCAGCTTCTTCTGCAAAAGCCTGATGAGGGGAATGACCTGACTCAGGCTGGCAGTGTCTGAACTGACTTCACGTGTGGCAAGTTCAAAGGGTTGCAGAACCTTGCACAATGTTGAAATCATTCTCCACTGTGCTTGAGTCAGGTGCATTCCCCCTCCTTTGCCTATATCGTAGGCAGATGTATAGGCTTGAATGGACTTTTGCTGCTCCTCCATCCTCTGAAGCATATAGAGGGTTGAATTCCACCTCGTTACCACCTCTTGCTTCAGATGATGGCAGGGCAGGTTCAGGACTGTTTGCTGGTGCTCCAGTCTTTGGCACGCGGTGGCTGAATGCCGAAAGTGGCCCGCAATTCTTCGGGCCACCGGCAGCATCTCTTGCACGCGCCTGTCATTTTGTAAATAATTCGGCGCCACCAAATTCAATGTATGTGCAAAACATGGGACGTGCTGGAATTTGCCCAGATGTAATGCACGCACAATATTGCTGGCGTTGTCCGATGTCACAAATCCCCAGGAGAGTCCAATTGGGGTAAGCCATTCTGCGATGATGTTCCTCAGTTTCCGTAAGAGGTTGTCAGCTGTGTGCCTCTTATGGAAAGCGGTGATACAAAGCGTAGCCTGCCTAGGAACGAGTTGGCGTTTGCGAGATGCTGCTACTGGTGCCGCCGCTGCTGTTCTTGCTGCGGGAGGCAATACATCTACCCAGTGGGCTGTAACAGTCATATAGTCCTGAGTCTGCCCTGCTCCACTTGTCCACATGTCCGTGGTTAAGTGGACATTGGGTACAACTGCATTTTTTAGGACACTGGTGACTCTTTTTCTGACGTCTGTGTAAATTTTCGGTATCGCCTGCCTAGAGAAATGGAACCTAGATGGTATTTGGTACCGGGGACACAGTACCTCAATCAATTCTCTAGTTCCTTGTGAATTAACGGTGAATACCGGAAACAAGTTTCTCACCACCCAGGCTGCCAAGGCCTGAGTTATCCGCTTTGCAGCAGGATGACTGCTGTGATATTTAATCTTCCTTGCAAAGGACTGTTGGACAGTCAATTGCTTACTGGAAGTAGTACAAGTGGTCTTCCGACTTCCCCTCTGGGATGATGATCGACTCCCAGCAGCAACAACAGCAGCGCCAGCAGCAGTAGGCGTTACACTCAAGGATGCATCGGAGAAATCCCAGGCAGGAGAGGACTCGTCAGACTTGACAGTGACATGGCCTGCATGACTATTGTCTTTCCTGTCTAAGGAGGAAATTGACACTGAGGGAGTTGGTGGTGTGGTTTGCAGGAGCTTGGTTACAAGAGGAAGGGATTTAGTGGTCAGTGGACTGCTTCCGCTGTCATCCAAAGTTTTTGAACTTGTCACTGACTTCTGATGAATGCGGTCCAGGTGACGTATAAGGGAGGATGTTCCAAGGTGGTTAACGTCCTTACCCCTACTTATTACAGCTTGACAAAGGCAACACACGGCTTGACACCAGTTGTCTGCATTTCTGTTGAAATAATTCCACACCAAAGAGGTGATTTTTTTTGTATTTTGACCAGGCATGTCAATGACCATATTCGTCCCACGGACAACAGGTGTCTCCCCGGGTGCCTGACTTAAACAAACCACCTCACCATCAGAATTCTCCTTGTCAATTTCCTCCCCAGCGCCAGCAACACTCATATCCTCATCCTGGTGTACTTCAACAGTGACATCTTCAATTTGACTATCAGGAACTGGACTGCGGGTGCTCCTTCCAGCACTTGCAGGGGGCGTGCAAATGGTGGAAGGCGCAACCTCTTCCCATCCAGTGTTAGGAAGGTCAGGCATCGCAACCGACACACTTGGACTCTCCTTGGGGATTTGTGATTTAGAAGAACGCACAGTTCTTTGCTGTGCTTTTGCCAGCTTAAGTCTTTTCATTTTTCTAGCGAGAGGATGAGTGCTTCCATCCTCATGTGAATCTGAACCACTAGCCATGAACATAGGCCAGGGCCTCAGCCGTTCCTTGCCACTCCGTGTCGTAAATGGCATATTGGCAAGTTTACGCTTCTCATCAGACGCTTTCAATTTTGATTTTTGGGTCATTTTACTGAACTTTTGTTTTTTGGATTTTACATGCTCTCTACTATGACATTGGGCATCGGCCTTGGCAGACGATGTTGATGGTATTTCATCGTCTCGGCCATGACTAGTGGCAGCAGCTTCAGCACGAGGTGGAAGTGGATCTTGATCTTTCCCTATTTTAACCTCCACATTTTTGTTCTCCATTTTTTAATGTGTGGAATTATATGCCAGTAATATATCAATAGCAATGGCCTACTACTATATATACTGCGCACAACTGAAATGCACCACAGGTATGGATGGATAGTATACTTGACGACACAGAGGTAGGTAGAGCAGTGGCCTACTGTACCGTACTGCTATATAGTATATAGTGGTGGTCAGCAAACTGTGCAAAACTGAAATGCACCACAGGTATGGATGGATAGAATACTTGACAACACAGAGGTAGGTAGAGCAGTGGCCTTCTGTACCGTACTGCTATATAGTATATACTGGTGGTCAGCAAACTGTGCAAAACTGAAATGCACCACAGGTATGGATGGATAGTATACTTGACGACACAGAGGTAAGTAGAGCAGTGGCCTACTGTACCGTACTGCTATATAGTATATACTGGTGGACAGCAAACTGTGCAAAACTGAAATGCACCACAGGTATGGATGGATAGTATACTTGACGACACAGAGGTAGGTAGAGCAGTGGCCTACTGTACCGTACTGCTATATATTATATACTGGTGGACAACAAACTGTGCAAAACTGAAATGCACCACAGGTATGGATGGATAGTATACTTGACGACACAGAGGTAAGTAGAGCAGTGGCCTACTGTACCGTACTGCTATATAGTATATACTGGTGGACAGCAAACTGTGCAAAACTGAAATGCACCACAGGTATGGATGGATAGTATACTTGACGACACAGAGGTAGGTAGAGCAGTGGCCTACTGTACCGTACTGCTATATATTATATACTGGTGGACAACAAACTGTGCAAAACTGAAATGCACCACAGGTATGGATGGATAGTATACTTGACGACATAAAGGTAGGTAGAGCAGTGGCCTACTGTACCGTACTGCTATATAGTATATACTGGTGGTCAGCAAACTGTGCAAAAACTGAAATGCACCACAGGTATGGATGGATAGTATACTTGACGACACAGAGGTAGGTAGAGCAGTGGCCTACTGTACCGTACTGCTACATATTATATACTGTTACAGATGTCGTCTGATATACGGTGTATCCTCAAGAACTTGGAAAAAGGTAGTCCCCTCTTGGTGGAAATGGGGTGTTGGCTGCTCGCATGAAGTATCGTGTTCCGGTCAGTTACCTTCTTGTACAGAGAAGTGCAGATTTTACAGTTCATCAAAGAAATTTGCACATCTAAGTAATTCACGTACTGTGAGCTCATCTGGTACGTAAATTTGATGGTACTCTCAGTGGCATTAATGGCTGACATAAGGTTACTGAATTCTGTCTCTGTACCTGTCCAGACCAGGAGCAGATCATCAATATACCGTACAAAGAATGGAATTTTGGCCGCTATGTCGGAATCACTGAAAAAAGCTTGGCGTTCAACTTCAAACATGTAGGTGTTCGCAAAGGCTGGGGCCACGCAGGACCCCATCGCACAGCCCTGTTGCTGGACGTACCACCGAGAATCAAAGAGGAAGTAATTTCTCTTCAGGGTAAGTTCTAGAAGTCTGGTGAAGAAGGAGATATCTGGGCCAGAGTATGACGGACTGGATGACAGGAGTCTGTAAACTGCTTCGAGTCCCCTCGAATGGGGAATATTGGTATATAGACTCACAATATCTAGTGTACAGAGGAAGGCATTACTAGGAAGTATGGGTAACTTCAGTAGTTGTATTATCAATGAAGTGGTATCCTTCAAGTAAGTCCTCTGTGCTTGCACTACTGGATGGAGGTAAACATCCAGATAATGAGAGATTTTATAGTAGACAGAGTCTCTCGCCGCTATAATCGGGCGGCCCGGTGGGGTGCTAGGATTTTTATGTATTTTAGGCAGTGTGTACAGGACCGAGGCCACCGGGTTCTCCTGAATCAGGGTGTCCCTCGTAGTCCGGGTAATGATCCCCTGCAACACCGCCTCATCCAATACTGTTTTGAGTTCCAGATTGTATCTCGCCGTCGGGTCCACTGGTACTTCTAGATAGACAGTACTGTCTTCTAGCTGTCTGTAGACTTCATCCTTATATTTCTGTAGATCTTGTATGACAATCCTGCCCCCCTTGTCAGCGGGGCGGATGACAATACTAGTGTCACTGCTCAAATTGCGTAAGGTGTCCCAGTCAGCCTTGGACATATTGGACCTGACCGGTTTGGAGGAACAGACCAACCCTTTTACCTCCTGGTACAAGGACCGGTTGAAACACCTGAGTGAAGTGTTCATGCTAATGGGGTCAAAGTTAGAAGCACCCTTAATCTTCTGCAGAGGGTTAACAGCTGTCGAACAGGTCGAAATAGTGGAACCAAAATGTTCGCGTAATCTAAGTTTCCTATTGAAACGATAGGAATCCAGTTTCCACTGAAATTCATTGAATGAGGAAGATGGTATAAAGGACAATCCTTTGTTTAAGAGTCTCTCTTCGTCTGACGTGAGGCCTCTACTCGACAAGCTGAAGATTATTTTTTCTTCTTTATGGTCTTGTTTTTGCGCTTTGAGGACCCTCCGCCATTGTCCTCCTCATCTGGTAAAAGATCCCCTGTAGCTTCTCGCTTTGCGCGAGTGCTTACCCCTAAAGGGGGCTTACCAGTGTTTGATCTGCCCGTTGCCTCAGTCTCGCTCTGTGATGATTGGCCACCACTCGAGGTCTTTGTATCTCCAGCAAGCCTTCTGAAGCGCCTCTGACGGGGTTTGAAGTCCCTCTTGTGGCCTGGGTTGGACGCCCAAGCATATACCCTGCCCTCCGCGTAGTACTTCTGTACAAGGGTAAGCTTGTTGCGTTTAAATCTGACAAGGTCTTTGCAGTATGTCTCCACCTGTATGGCTAATTTGGCAAGCCAATCAGTATCAGTGTCTTGTTTAAGCGTGGACAGATGGAGTGCTTCAAACTCAGCTTTCGTTTGTTTGATCACCTTCAACTCTCTGGCTGACTCCTCTACTACTAGTAGAATAAGATCCAGGCTACACTTGTTGAGGATTGCAGCCCATTTGCGGCAGAACTCTGTATTGAATTTCCCTATTGTCGTGGAATTTCTCAACCGGAAGCCCCTGGGTATTTGGCCACTCCGGTGGTAATCTGACAAGGTCACCCCGTGTAGAAAGAAGTCAGTCTCCTTTTTGGATAATCTTAACAATTGGACATAGAGCTGTTCCGCACATTCAGCACCTACTGTGTGCTCAAAGTGTTCCTTGAAACGGATAGTGTCTGCATCAGCATCCGAGAATCTCCAGGTTTCCCCTGCCGGGAGTGTGATATTTAAAATCCCTATATTCTCCTGCATGCCGACAAACAATTAAAAACAAACACAAGTGCAGTGATGCACTTAGACAACAGTGATGAGACGAGCTCTCAGCGGGAGGTGCCTTGTCAAAGCGATGTAAATAGCGACAGTCAGTCAAAGACATCCTATGGCTGTAGTACACCTCAGTATAGCAGTGTAGGGACCGGCATTCTCACCAACATAGCACAAATGCCCAGGTGCCTCCACAAATGATCGGCAGACCATAAATAGCAAAAGAGAAGAGTGGCACTCTCAGGACTTCATTCAAGCAAAGAAGGACACAGCGGTCACAACTTGGTCTAATCGACGTTTCGATAATTTAATATCGTCATCAGGATAACCAGAATGCACAAATAACAACATTTAAATACCTACTCACCACCCCTTGTGTATCCACGCCATCGCTACGGGCGCCGGGTCCTCGGACGACAGCAAACTGCGTCGCGCACTTCCTGTGCGCCCGGACGCTCGAGTGGTTGAATGGAGACAAACATGTCATGTGACATAAACAAACAAGTAAAACAATGCAGCAGCGTACAGGTCTAATGGAGACGCAAATCTAGAGACAAGATAAATAGATGAGGCAGACAATCATATACATATTGAAGGCATGTACATCACATATAACCGGTAAAAGACATATAATGCCTGTCTATAGCAGACACGGCTCCCGGTTACCTTCAGGGCTGATTACATAGCAATATGAATAAACTCCTCATATGTATATTAAATATAATGATACAACAAAAAACAACAGTACATTTGCCTCTATAAATCAAACTATCTATTTGAAAGGACTTCGGACTGCTGGACAGAACACATAGCGCAAGGAAGCCAGGGTACTAAGAGCACATGTAAACTCACAAAAAGCAATTAAGAGGAAGGTTCTCATTTAACCCTTTAGGGGTAATCGTATTCAAGCGGTGTATCCACCTAGCTTCTCTCTGTAACAGGGCATTGCCCCTATCCCCCCCCCCCCTCAGACGTTTGGGTTCAGAATCAATAATTTTGTACCGCAATGTGGCAAGGCCATGATTCAATAATTTAAAGTGCCTAGCTACTGGTTGGTTGGATCCACTTTTAACCCCCTCTAGGGCATGTCGTATGGCTGATCTGTGGAGCGCCATGCGCTCCTTAAACCTCCTGGTGGTCTTCCCTACATAGAGGAGACCACAAGTGCAACGAATAATGTAAATAACATAAGTACTGGTACAAGACAGCACCTGGCGTATGGCGATTCGTTCCCCTGAATGTGGGTGGGCAAAGGAATCGCCATGCTCCATGTAGCTGCATGTGGTACAACCGTTACACCGATAGCATCCAGCTTTTCTAGTAAGGAAGGTGCTGGGCCCACTACCCCTACCACCCGAAACATCATTTTTAACCAGCCAGTCCTTTAAATTTCTGCTTCTAGTATGGCTAGCTATCACTTTGGTGTTACTCAACATAGTCAGATCAGGATCTGAAGTCACCACAGGCCACAGATTCTTCACTGCCTTAACTATCCGTTGACAATGTCTATAATATTTGTCCTATTAAAAACACGTTAAAGGTTAAAGAACACAGTACGCAATTGGCGCAAAAGGTACCGCAAGGGTACGCCCTTAACTATATCTTAAGGAATGTACTTATACTGTAAACATTTGTGCAGTGATAATGTGTAGATGTAATGCAGTGTAACCTTGTTAGCTTAAAAGCTGTATGAGCGACTATGACGCTCTGAGAACCCCTTAGTAATACAATAATCAACCAAATACCGGTCTAAGGTTCTAACGCCTTTAGTGAGAGAATGAGAACGTTCACTTTGCAAAAGAATACACTTTACAATTTATACACTACCAAGATAACATAGAATATCTAACCAAGTAACTACACATAAAATACAATAAAGACACAAGTACGTTTAAGGGGGAGGGGAGAGAGAGGGGGAGAGAGAATGGCTAACAATAACAATAAGACAATATGGTTATATGGCTGCAGAGAAACTTACACATGTGAGGAACAATCGCTGCGCAGTTAGTCAATGCTGAGAATCTTTGTGGAGAAAATACTTGAGCTTACCCAGGCTGCCTGTCCCTATATACACAACACCCAGCAACACAATTGTCCCTACAATGCCGCATGGGGCAGAAGCTAGACTCCATTTTGGGAAAAACCTCCCATGATTCCAAAGACTGCAACACATGGTTCAAAGGGGGAGGGGAAAACACCCAGCAGCAGCCATTTCTTACAAACCAACTAATCTTATTCCACATTCCAATCCAACTTCCTAGAACCATCTTATTCAATTTCACATTCCAAACAAACTCAGTATTTCAATAACCAAAGCATATGGTATGCTGGCTATGCTATATGAATCATCACAATGTAACCACACATATCAGCCTGCCATTGCTACAAGCACATGACTACAGTAACAAAAGGAAGTATGCTTTGACTTTAAACCTTCAGCAAGATGCATCATGTAAAACTACTATAATCTGTTATAAATCACCAACCATAAATGTATACCAGGAATGCTATGCTACAGATTGTCTACTGTTCCAATTCATTACAGATTTCATAGAGTATTATCACCAACACATAACAATCACACAACTGCACAAGCCTCATTAACCTTAAGCCATTTGTATCTCCACTAACTATTCAATACCAATCATTTCACAACTACTTTAAACTATTCTATGCCAATCAGCCATGTGGATTCAATACTTAGCCTTTCGCTTGGAGGTCAGTCCTGGGGATGAACCAGCCATGCTGCTGGGTGCTAGCTTAGTTCTGAGTGAGTGTCTGTGCCCTGTGATTTCCAGTGGATATAATCATACCTGCATTCCAGCTGTGGGGGTGTGTCAACCACAGGAAGTGTGTGTCTTTCACAACATGTGGGCTAGCTGTATCAGTGACCTTGGTTATGCAAAACTTTGGGTGATGACTAACAAATTCCTGTCTTGTGGGAAGCTATTGTTTGGCGAATACTGTCTCACTGTCCACTTTCAGTTGAGACAATGACATCTCAGCAATCATTCTTCTGGAGACAAATCCAGCCCCATTTCGTAAACACAGGTGTTGGCCCTCCTCATTGAGTCTCAAAGCTCAGTGTAATTAAAGGCTATTGTACTCCGTCTGCGGGACAGAAACTGACTATTCTTAGGTGTAATTTATTCGGAATACAATTAATCTTCAATTACTATTCCTGTCCTTAACTATGCATAAAAACATGTGAAGCCCTTTTAACATGCAAACTATTGTTTGGGGAATCTCTAAGGTCAAAGAGCCATCTTTAATATACCATACTTTGCTGAACTCAGGGGAATATTAACTTATAAAATACATTATTTTGATTAAATATGCAGCGTGCACACACACATGAAGTGCATATATGGCAACGTGCAGCGTGATATTTTTCTGACTTTGACAGTCCACCCTTTGGCAGTCACCAATAACTGCCACTTCCTAAAACATTTCAAAAAGAGAAAAATATATGTCATATGTAAATACATTTCTATGATTGGGTAAGGGAGGAGAGAAGAAGGTAGGAAAAAAGTATGACCTAGTGAAATAGTAAAAGTATGTATGTATGAATCCATGTTTGGGGGGTCATGTATCATCGTGCCGTACGTGTTTTAAATCAAGCTTCGAGGTATTGCGAAGTATACATTTGAATTCCTTCTTATCCCGTATCAAGGGTCTGTGGATGGGCTGTCAAACTTTACCGAGCTCTTTTCGGCTTTTGGTTGCAACAAAATGGGGGAGCACATTTTAGTTGATGATACATGAATGGGGGGATATGTGAGTGCTGATATCTGTGCCTGTATTCCCTATCGACTATGTGTGTCATTACCTGAAGGTTGTAGAGATGAAGATAAAGAACAATTATGGAAAATGCAGTCATATTCTATGTGAGGTTAATGTACATTTGTTGATTGAAGTCTTGTCTTGATGTACATGTTGACTGCAGTCTTCTTTGGGCTTTTGTCAAAAGTGCGAGCAAAAGCTTTGTCAATGTCCATAGACTTACAAAAAGTGTTGGGCTAGCGTAATTTTAACGTTACTAGGGATAAGGGGGTCTATGGCATAGTCCATCTGTTGTCTGTGTACAAGGTTGTCAAAACTTCTTCTTTAGTCTATCTGCTGTCTGTATACACGGTCGTCAAATTCCTCTTCCAAGCGGGTCTTTTTACCTTGGAGAAAAACAAAGGAGAAACAGGTGAAAGAAACGGACCGTGGAATCACATTTTCATCACAACAGTGTCTCTATCGTTGGGTCATAATATCAAATCAATTTTGTTATGCGATACAGTCATTACCTCAGGCAGTACTTTTCCAATATAACATAATCCTTCTGAGTTTGGGGCAAGCCGCTCATACGCCTTTCTCCCGCATATGAAATATGCATCATCGGGGAGAACATATGGGACTGAATATGTCATTACCATGTTACACATTTTCCATATGAAATCTCCTAACCCTAATTCTCCCATCTGTCTAGTACACGTATCTGTTTGTATGATATGTGCACAGTATCCTGGTGATACCTCTCCAACTCTCATGATCCTATTTCCTAGGGTGCACCTATATCGGAAAGATTTTCCACTACCGGCTATGTGGCGTATAAGCTCTGTATCTGTTGGCATTCTATCTGCTCTATATGAAAAAGGTCATGGTTTGGTTACTCCATGACACTTCCCAATTTCCCGGCTTTCGGGGATTGGAAATGTTAAAACATATTAGGGATCTATCCACATGATATTGGTGGAGCTTCAAACTAGGAGGACTAGAGATATTAAACCTCTTGTCCACCAGTCTCCCACCACTTAACTCAAGTACCTCCCCTATCGTTAAAGGAAATGGTACTAGTCCTGGCTTGCTGTGGCCTTGAGGTACTTGAGAGCATACCCAACAATCTGTCTGATTTAACACTTTACCCACTAAGGAGTGATAGTCACTCAATGGGTGCCGGTCCATGTTAATGTTAAAACTGGACTGACATTTCTTGATGCACCCATCCTCTACTACACTGTCACAGAGTCTACAGATACAGTTCTCTTTTCAGCTAACAATCCTTCACAATGTTTACAAATAACATGGCTGCTAGATCGTTTCCGGTACTCGCCTTTGCTTGGTGATTGTGTTGCTATTGGAAATTTACACCTCCGTCTCAGTCATCGGAACCTTTCTGGATCCTTTCTCGACCTCCATGGTACTCTCGCCGGAACAGACTGCTCGGGTCAACATCATGGTCAACAGGAAAATCCGGATCATAGTCTCTTGGGGCAAGTCCATCTTACAGGAGGAGAAAAGGAGAAATTTGTAATGGGGGTACAGGAAAACAGTTTGAGGGGGAGAGAAACTTGTTACGATAATCAGTTCTCTAGTCTTGTCGTCCTTCTTGTCATCTCAAAGGTGCTGTCTCTCAGTCTTCCAAACGAACATTCCGGTGATACAATATTTCTTCTAGCTCAGCGCTCTTTCTGTAAGGAGAATAAATCTTGCATTACCATTTGTCCAACTAATGTGTGACATACCATCTGTAACATTATGAGAACATGAGAAAGAAGAGAGAGAGAGAAAAAAAACAACGAGAGAGAGAGAACCGTTCATATATATATGCATCACATATATCAACAATAAACAACAACAGAAAAAAACATTGTCAGATCTTCCGTTCACCATTAGGCTGTCACATCTACATGTCCAATGGTATCCTTGCATAGTCTCTCCCACCAGCATTTCCATACCTACACTCTGTATCTGGCCAGGATACATCGATGCTGGCAGGTCATACTGGGGTTTGGTAGACTTCTGCAAGGACCAAATAGCTATGTGATATTTGGGTCCTGCCGATGAACTTCAGAGATGGGGAAAAGAACATTTACAGATGAATTACAACGTCTACCCGGCCGTCCTTGTGCCTGCAAGGAACTGACCTCCCATTTCATTAACTGTAACCTCAGGCTTACTATCAGTCCTAATGATCACCTTTCCTGATTGCATGTTACAGGTGCGGCCCAAACTCCTTCCTATGTGATCTCTGATTACAATTTGGTGTGTCATAACTCTGCTCATATCTTTGTCTAGGGGGTTTATATGAATTTGGTCTACTTCTTGATCTACAATCTTTTGCAAAATGACCTTCCTTCTGGCAATTATAACACCTTTTCACCTTTGACTTACCCACAGGGATCTGGGGCTTCTTTGTTTCCCTGTGCTTGATGATGTTTTGCTCATGCCCAACAGCGGAGTTCCTTAATGCAGTTACTGAGTTATTTCTCCAGTTAGGTAGAGAGGCTTGTATACTCGTTCTTAATACTTCCTTTAAACCATTTATTAACACCTAAACTGCTACTTTCCTGTAGTGTACATTTGTTTTAATATATTGTGTTCACCCTGACAGGATTTTGTTCCATTATGCTATTTTGTGTTAACTCTTTGGTGTAAGATGCATTTGTCTGTGAGTAACATACAATACCGTACTTACCTGTTGACACGACCTCACCTGACCCTCCGTTAGGGGGTTCTGCTATTGCCTTTACCAACTTGGCCGTGTCCCTCTGGGTGTCTCGTATGATGACTGCTGGGTAGAGTGTTGACATCGTGTTGGTTTCACCTTCTCGCTGGTAATCCTGAGGGGAGTTTAACATGGGGTGCGACTTGCACAGGTTAATAGTTGTACATTTAACAGTATTACAATTATCATCGTTACGTTTATTACAATTATTCTTATACAAGTTACTAAGTGCATTTTTATCGTACAACATTGTGCCATCCTCTGCAACCATAATCCTCTCCATTGCCATGTCTCTCTTCCCAAGATGAGAGTTTGATATGTAAGTTAAATTTCTTTGTATTTCACTTTCCTGTTGCCACAATTTTAAATAGTCATAATGTTTGATCCGTCTCTTTGCTGATTTAATGAGACCTATCCTTCTCCTTAGATTTTGTAACACATCTGGGCTAAAGCTACCTACCCAGGGAAACTTCTCCCCGTCATGCACAGTCATTCTTTCCCATTCATCACATAAAACCTGTGTGTGTGAACCGTATTTTTCACACATTACATACCTTGCCGACCCGATTGGTCGGTTTACTGAATCAACCCGAACCGAGGTTGATCGTCCCCTACCCGAACAACTGGCCCCCATACCTGCAGGTGTTGCTTTCACTACCTCTGACCTTCAATCAGGGTCTTCAGCGAACCCTTACAAAAACCAAGATGTTCAAGATAGGCCGACGGTGGCGGTTTACCGAGTACCCCACTCACTCGCCCACGCCGACCAATACGCCCACACACTGCCTTAGCGCTGGCGTACTCGACCAAGGGCCCCTGCGACCTGAACCGCTATTTACTGGAACATATGAGGGTGATCCGAAGAGCACTTACTCTTTTCAGTAACTATTGGTTGCTGGATAGTTCCTGAGTGACCAGCGAACCTCCCTTAAAATAAAAAAAATTACACAAATCACGTCAGAATGTACAAATAGCGTTTATGACCCCTTTCGTACACAAATGGTACTGGGTCAAATTACTAACTAATGCACACAATTACGTGCGGTACAATCGTTCGGCACATAAGCAACTAATCTTATGTGCGGAGCGACCAGTGGAATCGAAAATTGCGGCTGCGAATTCCTTCAGCCAGAGCTTTAATGGCCTATATGGGTTCTGCACCAACCCCCTGGGTTGTGCTCTTTTCTCTATAGCGGACTTCTTAGTCTGCTGTACCTGGACCTCCTGGTCTGTTCCGGACCTCCTGGTCTGCTATACTCTAATGCTCAAATTTATGTTTAACAAGGGATGCCTCCCCAGCCACCATGCACGTCACTTACATGTATGTACCTCACGAGAACTCGACTTCTTGTGGTTCAACCCAAAAATTGTAAAAACATATATATGCAAACACTCACTCACCACATGTACACTTTACTTTTGTTTCTATTTCTGCGCAGAAATTTCTTTCCTTTAGACCAGATGAGTCGTAAATTTAGAGAAGGGTCTATTAGTTTAAATTTCGGACACTAAAATTGACTTGTGCTATTTATCGCGTTGCCACCTTTTCGCCTGTTAAAATAATACTATAGTGTGATTTGAGTTACGTGGGCGTACCCAGACGCTCCGTTGTAATATACGCTGCGTGCGTCGGCCTTTACGTTGCGTACACTAGTCTAACCCTTTTGTTAGAGACACGTGTATGCCAGCCAGATACAATTCATGGGTTGTAGCGCTCAACCTATGTGGGTATGTAAATGATGATGCTGTGAAACTAAATTTCAGAAAAATAAATCAAAGTTTTATTGTTAGTAAAGGACACAAACGTATAGTTCGTGTACATGCATTGATAAATAAATATATATTGATAAATACGTTTGTGTCCTTTACTAACAATAAAACTTTGATTTATTTTTCTGAAATTTAGTTTCACAGCATCATTATTTACATACCCACATAGGTTGAGCGCTACAACCCATGAATTGTTACTTGTTTCCTATAGGTTAGTCACCCTATTTTGTAAGCAGCTCGCCGAGCTCATCCACCCAGTGCGCTGGTACAACCCCCCTGAAGTAAATGCCAGCCAGATATGTCCACAGAAATACAATTAACACGTTTATCAATGTAGATGGTCTTCAATCATCTACCGAGCACCACCCAGGTCTTTCCTTGTATCTTAGGCAAAGCTGTGTGCGTGCTTTACAAATTACCCCTTAATGTATTACTTTTACTCTTTAACTTCTAATAGCAACAAATCTTTCTTAGCACGTTATCAATGCAAATGGCAAACAGGAAGGTGAGATGTGAAAACTACACAAATGAACATGCAATTCTAAATGTAATCTAATAACATACATTGATGTAAGCACACACATATAGATATTACATATAAGTACCAATCACTATTACTTATGATTGACTATGATATAGACTAAATAAATGCATTAAAAAAAACTCATTAAATGATGATTTCTTTTTGACAATGGATGGCTGATTATTTCCTGAGTCAACTGAAAATCAGCCGCTTAGGGAAAAAAAAAATTTTTACCTTCCCAAAATGGCCGCTGCTCCTCCCCCCTTTCACCTCCATGAGGGCCACACAAAATGGTGGACAGACCATGCTGCTTCTTGTCACAAAGAAAGTCATCATTCAAACTCCTAAAGTTATCACGCTATGCAGAGCGATTAAAAATAATTTTAAACCTATTTAAACAGACAAACCATCCAATCTGCGTGTGTAGTTGGCACCAAATAGAAATAAAAACCAGATTTACAAAGACAATAATGTACTGTTCCTACCTTCCAGTTCCCGAATTCCCTCAGCACTCCTTACTAAGTGAAGCAGGTGCTTATCTGGTCAGCACTGCGAGGGATAGCACCTTCCCGCCTTTTGCTGATCGATAATGTCTGCTAAAGTTACCTAGTGCAGATATGTGAAGACCGGAGGACGAGCTCCCAATTGACAATGTCTATAATATTTGTCCTATTAAAAACACGTTAAAGGTTAAAGAACACAGTACGCAATTGGCGCAAAAGGTACCGCAAGGGTACGCCCTTAACTATACCTTAAGGAATGTACTTATACTGTAAACATTTGTGCAGTGATAATGTGTAGATGTAATGCAGTGTAACCTTGTTAGCTTAAAAGCTGTATGAGCGACTATGACGCTCTGAGAACCCCTTAGTAATACAATAATCAACCAAATACCGGTCTAAGGTTCTAACGCCTTTAGTGAGAGAATGAGAACGTTCACTTTGCAAAAGAATACACTTTACAATTTATACACTACCAAGATAACATAGAATATCTAACCAAGTAACTACACATAAAATACAATAAAGACACAAGTACGTTTAAGGGGGAGGGGAGAGAGAGGGGGAGAGAGAATGGCTAACAATAACAATAAGACAATATGGTTATATGGCTGCAGAGAAACTTACACATGTGAGGAACAATCGCTGCGCAGTTAGTCAATGCTGAGAATCTTTGTGGAGAAAATACTTGAGCTTACCCAGGCTGCCTGTCCCTATATACACAACACCCAGCAACACAATTGTCCCTACAATGCCGCATGGGGCAGAAGCTAGACTCCATTTTGGGAAAAACCTCCCATGATTCCAAAGACTGCAACACATGGTTCAAAGGGGGAGGGGAAAACACCCAGCAGCAGCCATTTCTTACAAACCAACTAATCTTATTCCACATTCCAATCCAACTTCCTAGAACCATCTTATTCAATTTCACATTCCAAACAAACTCAGTATTTCAATAACCAGAGCATATGGTATGCTGGCTATGCTATATGAATCATCACAATGTAACCACACATATCAGCCTGCCATTGCTACAAGCACATGACTACAGTAACAAAAGGAAGTATGCTTTGACTTTAAACCTTCAGCAAGATGCATCATGTAAAACTACTATAATCTGTTATAAATCACCAACCATAAATGTATACCAGGAATGCTATGCTACAGATTGTCTACTGTTCCAATTCATTACAGATTTCATAGAGTATTATCACCAACACATAACAATCACACAACTGCACAAGCCTCATTAACCTTAAGCCATTTGTATCGCCACTAACTATTCAATACCAATCATTTCACAACTACTTTAAACTATTCTATGCCAATCAGCCATGTGGATTCAATACTTAGCCTTTCGCTTGGAGGTCAGTCCTGGGGATGAACCAGCCATGCTGCTGGGTGCTAGCTTAGTTCTGAGTGAGTGTCTGTGCCCTGTGATTTCCAGTGGATATAATCATACCTGCATTCCAGCTGTGGGGGTGTGTCAATCACAGGAAGTGATTGTCTTTCACAACATGTGGGCTAGCTGTATCAGTGACCTTGGTTATGCAAAACGTTGGGTGATGACTAACAAATACCTGTCTTGTGGGAAGCTATTGTTTGGCGAATACTGTCTCACTGTCCACTTTCAGTTGAGACAATGACATCTCAGCAATCATTCTTCTGGAGACAAATCCAGCCCCATTTCGTAAACACAGGTGTTGGCCCTCCTCATTGAGTCTCAAAGCTCAGTGTAATTAAAGGCTATTGTACTCCGTCTGCGGGACAGAAACTGACTATTCTTAGGTGTAATTTATTCGGAATACAATTAATCTTCAATTACTATTCCTGTCCTTAACTATGCATAAGAACATGTGAAGCCCTTTTAACATGCAAACTATTGTTTGGGGAATCTCTAAGGTCAAAGAGCCATCTTTAATATACCATACTTTGCTGAACTCAGGGGAATATTAACTTATAAAATACATTATTTTGATTAAATATGCAGCGTGCACACACACATGAAGTGCATATATGGCAACGTGCAGCGTGATATTTTTCTGACTTTGACACCGTGGACTGGCTGAGGTATACTGTTGCACAAATGGGATACAGTCACCCATGCGTCCTTTGCTGCCCGCAGATGGAATCAGGGTTTTGGACCGTGGGATAGCCAGAGCTTTCTCTTTGGCTTTAACAAGGTCCTCGTATTTGTATCCTCTGATCATGAATTGCTTGATCATGATATCAATTTCCTTATTGGTGTTACAGATGTCGTCTGATATACGGTGTATCCTCAAGAACTTGGAAAAAGGTAGTCCCCTCTTGGTGGAAATGGGGTGTTGGCTGCTCGCATGAAGTATCGTGTTCCGCAGTGGCGGAAGTCTGGGAGGCAATGGAGTCGGATGCCGCCGGGCTCCAGCAATGGAGGGGGCACCTTCTCCATTGCCTCTGACAGTGCGGCTGTCCGGCTGCGACTCCCATCCCCCGAATTACACCCCGGCTGAGAAGTGCGGCTGCCCGGCTCCTGGATAATATTACCGCATCTCGTCAGATCCCGCCCCCTGATAGCACAGCTACTCAGCTTCAGCCTGATGACATCACGCCCCACAGTGCAGTTGCCCGGCTCCGGCTCCTGCACTACAGCACAGCTGTCCGGCTTCAGCTCCTGCCCCACAACGCCGCTGCCCAGCTCCTGCCCACAACGCAGCTGCTGACACTGAGGCAGGTGAGAAGAGGTAACTGATGGAGGAAAGTGTCAGGATGGGGACAGTGTGTGTGTCAATGTGGCTGTGTGTGTGTGTGTATGTATTTGTATAGATGTGTATGTGGCTGTGAGTGTGTAGATATGTGGCTATGTGTGTATAAGTGGTATAATGTGTGTGTGTGTGTGTGTGTGTGTGTGTGTGTATGTGGTTGGGTGTGTATTTGTATATATGTGAGTGCGTGTAAGCCTGTATATGTGGCTGTGAGTGTATACCTGTACTGGGCCGAGGGGGGTCAATATAAACTTTTTCGCCTCCGGGCGTCTGGTAATAACTTACGCCCCTGGTGTTCCGGTCAGTTACCTTCTTGTACAGAGAAGTGCAGATTTTACAGTTCATCAAAGAAATTTGCACATCTAAGTAATTCACGTACTGTGAGCTTATCTGATACGTAAATGTGATGGTACTCTCAGTGGCATTAATGGCTGACATAAGGTTACTGAATTCTGTCTCTGTACCTGTCCAGACCAGGAGCAGATCATCAATATACCGTACAAAGAACGGAATTTTGGCCGCTATGTCGGAATCACTGAAAAAAGCTTGGCGTTCAACTTCAAACATGTAGGTGTTCGCAAAGGCTGGGGCCACGCAGGACCCCATCGCACAGCCCTGTTGCTGGACGTACCACGGATAGTGAAGGCAGTGAAGAATCTGTGGCCTGTGGTGACTTCAGATCCCGATCTGACTATGTTGAGTAACACCAAAGTGATGGCTAGCTATACTAGAAGCAGAAATTTAAAGGACTGGCTGGTTAAAAATGATGTTTCGGGTGGTAGGGGTAGTGGGCCCAGCACCTTCCTTACTAGAAAAGCTGGATGCTATCGGTGTACCGGCTGTACCACATGCAGCTACATGGAGCATGGCGATTCCTTTGCCCACCCACATTCAGGGGAACGGATCGCCATACGCCAGGTGCTGTCTTGTACCAGCACTTATGTTATTTACATTATCCGTTGCCCTTGTGGTCTCCTCTATGTAGGGAAGACCACCAGGAGGTTTAAGGAGCGCATGGCGCTCCACAGATCGGCCATACGACATTCCCTAGAGGGGGTTAAAAGTGGATCCAACCAACCAGTAGCTAGGCACTTTAAATTATTGAATCATGGCCTTGCCACATTGCGGTACAAAATTATTGATTCTGAACCCAAACGTCTGGGGGGGGGGGGGTGATAGGGGCAAGGCCCTGTTACAGAGAGAAGCTAGGTGGATACACCGCTTGAATACGATTACCCCTAAAGGGTTAAATGAGAACCTTCCTCTTAATTGCTTTTTGTGAGTTTGTATGTGCTCTTAGTACCCTGGCTTCCTTGCGCTATGTGTTCTGTCCAGCAGTCCGAAGTCCTTTCAAATAGATAGTTTGATTTATAGAGGCAAATGTACTGTTGTTTTTTGTTGTATCATTATATTTAATATACATATGTGGAGTTTATTCATATTGCTATGTAATCAGCCCTGAAGGTAACCGGGAGCCGTGTCTGCTATAGACAGGCATTATATGTATTTTACCGGTTATTTGTGGTGTACATGCCTTCAATATGTATATGATTGTCTGCCTCATCTATTTATCTTGTCTCTAGATTTGCGTCTCCATTAGACCTGTACGCTGCTGCATTGTTTTACTTGTTTGTTTATGTCACATGACATGTTTGTCTCCAGGCAACCGCTCGAGCGTCCGGGCGCACAGGAAGTGCGCGACGCAGTTTGCTGTCGTCCGAGGACCCGGCGCCTGTAGCGATGGCGTGGACACACAAGGGGTGGTGAGTAGGTATTTAAATGTTGTTATTTGTGCATTCTGGTTATCCTGATGACGATATTAAATTATCGAAACGTCGATTAGACCAAGTTGTGACCGCTGTGTCCTTCTTTGCTTGAATGAAGTCCTGAGAGTGCCACTCTTCTCTTTTGCTATATATATATATATATATATATATATATAGTATATATCTATATACATATATATATATATATATATATATATATAAAAGGAAAATGAAGTACAGGCGCCTGATGGTGCAGTAATTTCAGATTTTTATTTCTGTCACGACAACACTCATATAGGTATTAAGCGTACCAGATGATTACATTTTAGCATGCACATCAAAAAACTGTTGTCTTCTATTGCTCACAGCCTGGGGAGTCGGAAAACTTCCAAGAAGACGACACGTCACGGTGAGTCTTTAATCATCCAAAGCTCAGAGTGTGGTAGAGTCAGCTCACAGCACAGGAGTTCTAAACATAAGCAAAAAATGCGCCTCTCATAGTGCAATATTATTGTTACAATGCCGGACCATAAACCAATTTTATAGGTAATGAGTGTACCAGAAAGTAGAAGTATAACAGCACGTCACAGGTGGTCTTTATCCTCCAAAACTCAATATGTGGTTGGATCTTCAAAAGGCTTCCTCAGGAGTGTCTATAGGGATTAGAACTGGCTTCCTTCTTATACTCTCCAGAATTTTGGGTGGAGATCAATTATGCAAATTACTTCCGGATGTATTTTCCTGTCACATCCGGGTCCTTTCGACGAAGGGTAAATTGGATTCAGCCCTGACACCTGAGTGGTTGCTATGGGTTACAGCGCCATTCCCGCAACCTGTGCCCCGTCGCTGTAACCCATAGCAATCCTTCTCATCCCGTACTAAGGGTCTGTAAATGGACCAATAAACACTACCGAGCTCTTTTCGGCTTCTTGTTTCAACAAATGGGGTGCACATTTAGTTGATGATACATGGAGGGGGAACATATGTGAGTGCTAGTATATGTGGATATCACCTGTCGACTATGTGTGCCATTAACTGGAGGTTGAAGAGATGAAGATAAGACACATATATAAAAATACATTCACATAAACATTTTGGGTAGGGCTGACGTCTTTTCCAGTTGGATGTATCTGGGCAGAGGGGGAGACAAAGAAAAACGGGTGAAAGAAACAGGCCATGAAATTCATTTGCAATCCTTATCATAACGCTGTCTCTATGGATGGATCATAAATTAAATCTGCTGCTGTACAGCGCCCTCGCTCCTTAGACGCATCAAATTTGTGCTGTGCATGCGCCGCGTTAGAATTTGAACACACCTAAATATCAAACCAATAATTATGATGACTCCCAGGATACAAAGGAGAAACTTCCCCACACTCATAATGACATTTTGAGCCCACTCTCCTAAACCTGAGAACCATTTGCGTGGGTTCAACCATGAGACCCAGCCGGTCAGTTCATTACTCACATTCGCTAAGGTAAGGTTGTGCTTCCTCCTGAACTCCCACTTCAACTGCAAGATCTCGTCCATCTTCTGATCGATGATCTCCGTTGGGTCGTCAGTGCTGTTCGTAATATAGGTACAGCACTTCACACCATATTGTGTTGCCAGAGTAACACAGTACCCACCTGTCATGGCTATGACATAATTAAGGACCATCCTGTGCTGGATCAGTTCCTTCTTGTAGGCTTGTAACTCCCTTCCCGTATACCTGAAGGTGTCATCATGCATCTCAGTGATATTATCTATCAAGTTCGCTAGCGCATGGATATACTTATAATTTATAGTTCCTCTGGCAGTATGGGTGATGCCTAATGCGAGAAGGAACTGAATCCCGGTGGATTCGTGGATCAAATCAGAGGCTGCATGCTCTGCCCTATCTATGAGGTGTCTCTTGATGATGTGTTCATAGTGAGTATGAGTATAAGGAGCCTGAGCACTGCGGTGAACGTCTTTCATTTTATCATGGGTTATGGTTATGACCTCTGGTAGTACTCTCCCAATATAACACAATCCCTCTGAGCTCGGGGCAAGCCACTTGTACGCTTTCCTACCACATATGAAATAGGCATCATCTGGGAGAACATAGGGGACAAAATGTAACATCACCATATTGCAAACTTTCCAAGTAAAGAAACCAATCCCTAGTTCTCCCATCTGCTCAGTACAAGTATCAGGCTGAATGATATGAGAACAATACCCTGATGATACTCTTCCAACCCACATGGTTTTGCTTCCACGGGTATACCTATACCGAAAATACCGCCCACTGTTGGCTATTTGGCGTACAAGTTCAGCAGACAATATCCCTTCACAGTGCCTCCGAGCTCCATGACTACCAGAGCGCTTACTGATACCAGCCTTTACTCGAGTGATGTGCTGCTCCTGAGATCCTACAAATTCGTACTCGCCATCAGAACCCATTCCAGATCCCTGCTCGACCTCTCTGGGACCCTCACCAATACAAATTGTCCTGATCAAAAACTGAATTACTAGTAGAACCGGAATGCAGTTTCTTGTGATATATCCATTTGGTTAGGGGAAAGAAGGAAAATAAGAAGGAGAAAAGAAAGGAAAATGCAGGGGGAGGTGAAAAAAGAAAATGGTGCGACAACCGTCCTAGATATTGTTGCTCTCTGTGCTCAGATGCCTTTCAACAGTCCTGCCTCTCAACTTTCCCGGAACAAACACTCTAGTGATACAAGGTTCTCTACACTCTGCTCTTTGTCACGAGTTCTCTCCGGGTCAGCGACCTTCTTGCAGTGGGACGAGTGGACCCAAGTCTCTCTTTCGGCGACCTTCAATGCTGTCGTGCTGGTTAACAAGACTTGATATGGTCCTTCCCACCTGTCTATGAGGCAACCTGAGCGTAAGAAAGTTCGAATCATCACATAATCCCCAGGCTCAATGTCATGACAATTACTGTTCGGTAGGTCAGGAATCACCAGCTTTAGATTTCTTTGTTGATTTCTCAGCTGCTGGCTCATCCCAACCAAATATTTCACAGTCACTTCATTATTGCATTTCAAATCATCCTGGGGGTCTATCATTACATGAGGTTGTCGACCAAAATTTTTTTCAAAGGGTGATAAGTTAAGTGGAGACCTGGGAGTGGTTCTGATGCTGTACAACACTAGTGGCAAAGCTTCTGGCCATAACAATCCAGTTTCAGCCATTAATTTGCTCAGCTTGTTCCCATCAGTTTGCACATGACCTGAAAGACTTCACCTGTAAAATGGGTACCCCTATCACTTTCAATTACTCTAGGGATACCATATCTACACACAAATTCCTGCACAATTTTCTTTGCAGTGAACGTAGCAGTATTTGTGGCAGCAGGGAACGCTTTTACCCAATTGGAAAATACATCAATACAAACTAACACATATTTCAAATTCCTACAGGGTCTTAACTGTATGAAATCGATTTGTATCACCTGAAAAGGTCCGTCTGTCGGAGGGATATGGGATGGCTCTGTTGGTATTGTCTTACCAATATTCTTTCTCAAGCAAGTAAAACATGTCTCCCTTACCTGCATGAGAAGAGAATCCTGGCGCACACCAGTAGGCTCTCACCAGCTTGCACATACCCTCTTTGCCTAGATGAGTCAGACCGTGTGCCACCTCAGCTAGACTTGGAAGATATTCTCTGGGGGCCACCGGCTTACCATGTCCACCTGTCCAAAGTCCTGAGGACTCCTGGCCATATACCTTTGCCCTCCAGACTGCCTTTTCCTGTAGGGAACACAAATTTTGCATTTTTATTTACTATCGTGTGTTATCAGTTGTGTGAAGTAAACCGTCTCTGGATGAGAGAAGAGAGGGGAATAATAGTAAATAAAAAGAAAATGTCAGGTTTGGAAATGTCAGGTTTGACATTCACCAACAGGCTGTCACACCATCATGCATATCGGTGTCTGTACACAGTCTCCCTTCACCAGTATTCTCATTCTCCACCCTTTGTGCATGACCAGGCACACTGCATAAATACTAGTGTCCTTGCGCTGGTGAGATATACTGGATTTGGGCTGAACTCTGAAGGATCGGTAGGCATGTGACGTTTGAACTGTAATCGGGTCCAAGTATTGTACCCTCCTGTCGGTGAACGTAAGAGATCAGGAGGAAACTTTGAAGAAAAATCACATAGAGGTTAGTAACAGATAAGTTTATAGAGGCAAAGAGGATTTTATAAAATTTGACAACTGGATTGGGCACTATGGGGAAGTGATTCTCTACTGTCTATACCCCTAAAAAAAATTCTATGTGTCATATCTCTACTGGGACTATCCCAGCCATCAATCCAGTGTCCTGTCCATCCTAAGTTCATAGGGAACCCGGTATCTGTGAGATAATTTCCTCTACCTGTGATGGACATGCATCTAGAACCGTGAAATGCAACATTAGTCTTCGTGGGTATCCAACATACTTTGTGCTTCTTGGGCGGGAGCACGCTATATGTATACCATCTCTAACAAAACTCCTGTTAAGTTAATCAGGGGCCATTTCTGCTAGAGAAAGAAGCAAAAGTTTAGAGGCCTCATCTTAACCCCAGCAAGTTTTGTCAAAAGGGTAAAGTTGCATTTATCCCGTTCTTCCCATTAACCGAATCTGTGTTTTCTATATGGCTCGTGATTCCTTACTATATGTTCCTTGATCCCGTCTATGTGTTTAATAATGTGGCTTGTTTTCTCTGTCTAGGGGTCTATATTGACTATGTATTCTACTACTCCTACAGTCTCTAGCAAAATGCCCTTTATTTCTACAAATGTAACTATTCTTGTTCGTGATGTACCACCAGGGGTCTGGGGTTTTGGCTGATGAGGCTTTGTTGCAAGAGCCTGTTGACTTATTGTCATCAGCTTCTCCTCCTGTTGTTTTCTGCGTCTAGCAATATTATTGTGGTGTTCAATTGCGCACTCTCTAAGACAAGCTACTGTGGCCCCTCTCCAATTAGGCAAAGATGTTTGTACCCTGTCCCTTACTGCCTTATTGAGCCCGTCCATTAGCACAGAGACAGCCACCTCCCCATAATTCGCATTGTTCCCTGTATCTGATATCCCAACATATCTATCCATTATTTGCAGAGCCCGATGAAAATATTCAGATGCCATTTCATTTTCCCTCTGGTTTATGGAGAAATTTTTTTTCCACTTAACAGTAGTGGGGAAATACAACTCTAGTTGCATGTTAATTCGTTCCACATTCTCCTGATTGTATTCATCAGTCATAGGACTATCCGACTCTAATCTACAATCAGTGATACATTTTTGGGTAGGCACGCTTTCAAAAATATCCGCCAATCTTTGTTAGCTGGTTCATGAGCATTACCCAGATCTCTGATAAACTTTTGACATCTGGCTAAATGCTTCCGGAGATCCGGGAATTCTGAAATGATTGACCGCAGCTCAGCTCTGGACCATGGGCAATACATTGCATTATTCCTGGTGAGGATTACTCTCTGACTATCGGTTTCCCCATTGGGAGTTACTATTTCCAAGACAGGATGTAATCCTACCATTCCGTTCCTAATCTGTTTGCTGTAAGGTGTTGTTGTCTCTATGCAATGACCCGTCTCACATTTACCGGTAGCTGTGACCTCACCAGTTCTTTTAGTGGGTAATACTGTTACTGCTCTAACTGGATGGATAGGCCCCACCTGAGTTTCCTGCAAGGCGACTGCCTGAATGAGAGCTGCGATTTGGCTGGATCCTTCATCTTCCTGTGACCTATAACCTTGAAAAGACTTCAAAACAGGATACATCTTGCAAAAATTAGGGTTAATACATTTCTCTTGCATTATACTATCATTCATAGATATACCATTGACTGTAGCCATCTCCTCCCTCTCGACCTGTGTCGATAATGGTGTGTTTGTGTCCTCATTCCTGCTAGGTTTGGAACCTGCTTTGCAAGTTTGTTCCCTTTGCATCTCCCCCTCTTGTTGCCATAATCCTTTGTTTTCTGGATTTAAGCAGAAATATTTTACTGCCTACATTCTGCAGTACCTCTGGTTCAAAGCTGCCCACCCTAGGGAATGATACCCTATCGTTGTCAGTCATACGTACCCATTCGTCACAGTAAACTTCAGCGTGTGGACCATATTTTCCACACATAATAAACCTTGCTGACCCTCTCAGCCGCAATTCTGACTTTCTCGATCCCAACTCTTCTGCCTGAACTCTGGCTACCATACGTCCCTTAGTTGAGCAAATGGCTCCCATAATTTGTGGGTCTTGCCTTCTCGGCTATTCCCACAAATACCAAAATACTCAATATAAGGCGACGGTGAAAGTTCTCCGAGCGCTTCCATCCACTCTCGCCCACGTTGGCCGGTTCTACCATACACTGTCGATAGCGAAGGTGATGTACCCAACCTAGGGCCCCTAATTGACCTATATTTACTGGAAGTTTTTAGGAGTAACTTACCCTTTCCAGTAAAATATCTGTCGTTGGAGATTTTCCTGAGAGAGACCAGCGAAAACTCCCTATGCACTTTATACACAAATCATGCTTGCATATGCTCTACACGGCGCTAATGATACCGTGATTTTACGCAAAAGCTCGCAAAAAGGGTATCAATTGCGCTATATATCGCACCCACAAATGTGCGGTCCAATCGCACAGCGTATAGGTACTTGTTACCTATCCGCCCTACGACCACTGGAATCGAATCACAAGCTGCGAAACCTCAGCCGGAGCGTATCAAAAAAACTATATGGGTCACAAAGTTCACAATTCCCTACCAAGCTCCTGTGCAAGTCTCCTCACGACTTACGTATTCCAATCTTTACTAACGTGAGTCAGCTGCCTCACGCCGCCAAGCCTCCACTCACTTGGTGTACCACACGACGGGATCCCGAATTCCCGGGGTTCAATACGTTCACTCTTACTTTCACTCACTCAAATATGCTTTGTTTTTTTTTGTACAGAAAAATGTTCAGGTGTTCTGATTGGCAGCTTTACCCCCAGAGGCAATAAAGTTTAAACAAAAGTTTTATACTAATCTGCTTTAGAAACCGGATAGTTATGTGCTATTGTAGCATGGCTACTGTCCCACCTTTTAACTGAACAAAAACTATTGTGTAATTTGTACTTATCGTCCGCACTCTTACGCACTTTGCATAAACACGCGACCGTGCATGTCTTTTACGCTGCGTGCGCAGTCCTGTACTTTGTCCGAGACACGTGTACAAAACCGTGTGTCCGCAATAAAACAAATCCCACAACCTCTATAAATGTGAGCAATGCTAACTATAATTGCTCACAAGCACAACCGCTTGTTCTGTGTAACCTTTAACGACAGGGCCAGACCTGCGTGTTGTGCTTTATATTTCCTTAAACACTGTTATTTCAGTTTTAACTATATAGCAACAAATGTATCCGATTTCACACAGATCTAAATGAATCTAGCAATCTGAATCTTGCTGCAACAATGTGAGAGGGTATGCAAAGTATCGGTGCCCTTTGTGTACGCTTTTGGCGCCAAAAAAAATTCACAGATTTTTAAATAGCTTTTTTCCTGTTTTACGGGTTCTATCAGCACCTCTGCAGACCAGACAGAGCAGACACAATCTAACAGCACACAAATAGGGGTTTCAGCATATCCATCGACCAGGAAAATGTTATGTAGGATAACTTTCCGCCCTTTGCTGATAGATTAAGTCTGCTATGACCTGTTAGGCTGTGAGCATGTGAAAACCGGACAAGGCCCCCAATTGTAAACGCTGGTTAACTTACAGGACTAAAAGCATATACCTTAAACACACTTGATACACTTTAATATTGAGCCGCTGCGGCCGCAGTAATTAACCTTTCACCTTTATATTATTTACAAACCTTACGTACACAAGGTCGCACAGTGTACGCACTCTGCGTATGTACGCCGAAAGGGTGTAGGGACTACACAGTTTGCGTACACAGGCCTATACGCTGTTAGCACAATGCAGCAGCCCGAGTGGCTGTAAATACACTTTAAACATTAGCAAGGAAATGGAACACAACACCAATTGTAAATCAAAACTAGGTTGGGGTCTAACCCACCAACGGTTCTTTACTTGCAGGGGGTAACAATATAAACAATACAATATTATAGAATAATGGCTACAATCAATGGTACATACTTGTTTGGTTTCGCCTGCGCTTCCCAGTCTGGTCCTCAGTCATCTGGGTAGATGACCTTAAGAGTCTGTGTGTGACCAGGCATGCAGCTGGCTCTTTTATACAATCTTACAAAACCTAACACAATGGATACTGTAATCTCTTTGTCCATTGGACACAGGGATGGTCATTTACAGTACAAGAGAGGTCATAGGTTGGTATGAATAGGTGGGCGATGTCTGTTCCAGGTGCACTTGTAGGTGGTCTCCTCAGGGTTCCCGCCGCATACCAAATGTACAGTAAACACAGTTAATATTTATATTCTGCTCCTGCGCATAACTATCCGCAGTAGCGTGCGATCTTCTGCAAACCAACACCGGAATATTTCCCTTAATATACCCTACAGCTGGATACCAAACACCACCTTATAACCTTATTCTGTTCCCTCCTATCCTGTAAAAGTGAATCCCTTTGTTCTGATACCATTTAGACTGTTGTAAATTGCTGGTGTGATGCAGGGAGACTATGTGTACATTGTGCACTATTTGGATTAAATATGTAATGTGTTTTTATGGCTTTTCCATGCGACTACAAACACTACCGTAAATACTCATACCACGCGCTAAGGCGCAGGACCGCGGGAGCGACCATACGCAAATTGCGAATATGCGCACGCACGGAAGAACAAGTACGCGCACGGAGGCCATCTGTGTGTAGTTTGTACGTGATGTGTGTATTGCAATATTTTTGGACTTCGACAAAAGCAGTGGCAGGTTTTCCGGATACTATGGTGCGCTACCTTGCGCAGCGGAGAACTGGAAGCTGGCAAGAATCAGCAAAGTCTCTAAGGCCGCTAGGGATATAGGACTGTCCCTCTGGTTTACTGGAGGACTTCCAGTGAGTCTGGAGATGCCAGGATGTAGTGGCAGCGATGGCCTTTTAAATCATCCAGGGAGTCAGAAAGTGCGTGAGATGACAATTGCAAATGCCACTAGGGATATAGGATAGTCCCTCTGGATCACTGGAGGACTTTCAGTGAATCTGGAGCTGCCGGGATATAGTGGCAGCGATGGCCCTTTAAATCATCCTGGGAGTCAGGCAGTGCAGGGGATGGTAACTTGCACAGAGTCTATTACCAGCAGGAGATTCTGGAGCTAACTCCAGGCTGAGAGACACCAAAGAACTGACAGCTTGCTAGTGCTTGAGACCTGGAACTTATACCCAGTGCTTACAGCTGAGTGGATGAGCGGCTCACATGATGCAGAAGTGAATCCGGATTGGACCCTAGAAGGTCAGCTGACCAGGAACTGTCATGGCGACGTCCATAGCTGGTTTTGGAGGGAACTCCGGCGTGGTGTGTGCATAGACAGGCAATAATGGCCACAGGTCCTGAGAGCACAGGAAGGTATATCTGTTAATCACTGGACTTGTGGATGCTGGCATGGAAGTATAGGACAGCATGAGAATCCTCAATGATTGCTATGCAGGCACACCATGCAGAGACTTGCTGAGTTCTGAATTCATACAGAAGGTTAATCAATACAGATGCACTTGTTAGCAGAGAGCGAGCTCAGCACACAGAGAACTCATGATACTGGTGAGCTGTTTATCCCAGCCAGCAGAAAACATGCAGGTTACAGGTAAGATGGCAGAGGTAAGTCACCAAATGATATGATTTTAGTCAGGATTGTGACAGTACCCCCCCCCCCCCTCCTTTATGGGTGCACTCCAGACACCCTTGTAAAGACTTGAATAATAACTTGCACACAAAAAAAAAAAAAAAAAGGTGGAAACCAGGGAACCTAAAACAAAATCTAAGCTGGATTCCTTAGAAGTCTTCCTGATCTTCATCTTCAGAACAGATAGACCATCCATCATTTGATCCTAGAAAAGGCGCTCCTAGTGCAGACTGTTTATTTTAAATAAATTTAAAACATCAATATAAGCAGAGCAATCATTTAAAAACTCTTACCATATAACTCACATTGTGGACTGGTTACTACATGATTCAATTAAAAAATCCACCGGCATGTACTGCAAGCCCGCTCGTTCCTCGCTTGGGACCTCACACCGCGCCACCGGTTTCGTCTAAACCGTGACTCATCAGGACACCTTCACTGGAACAGATGATCAGAGCTGCTGCACAGGTGGATACCTTAGCGTCACGACTTCGTCAGGAGGCTGGCCTGTCCGACACTCTACTTGGTTTAAATAACCCCAAATCTATTTTATGCATCCGCCCACATCGTTTTAGACAACGGGACAGCTGGTTCTGCTCACATTATGAGCAGCCCTTTCCACAGGTGCATTTTAGCAGCAAGGTAAGAGTGCACATAGCAACGGATACAATAAAAAACATTAAAAAAACACTTAAAAATCTATACATAATACCTATAAATAAAAGTACATAAAAAAATACATAGCGCAAAATGCAAGATTTCAGAGTTCAATCCTTTAAACATTAGGTCTTAAAAATATTATTAGAAGGACAGAGAAACAATTTGCAGCATGTATTGACAAAACATGTAATAAGAAACACACACACACATACAAGAAAGCCTAAAACATTTTTGTATAGGAAATCAGAGAGCCCTTTGTCATAACACCTACATCAGAATACCAAGTCAGATATGTATCTACATAATACAGTACAGATCTATGGCTGCAACTTGATATCATTAGATCGTATTTCGGCTAATTAGGAGCATGCATGTTGTTCATCAAGCTCATTAAACTGTCATTTCAGCAAAGCATACAGTTTTAAACAATGCTGGAGAGATCTCTCAGCAAAGATGTTGCATTATTTTGTTGTTAGAGACAAAAAAAGACAGTGAATACAGGTTGAGTATCCCTTATCCAAAATGTTTGGTACCAGAGGAATTTTGGATATCGGATTTTTCCGTATTTTGGAATAATTGCATACATAATGAGATATTATGGTGATGGGACCTAAATCTAAGCACAGAATGCATTTATGTTACATATACACCTTATACACACAGCCTGAAGGTAATTTGAGCCAATATTTTTTATAACTTTGTGCATTAAACAAAGTGTGTCTACATTCACACAATTCATTTATGTTTCATATACACCTTATACACACAGCCTAAAGGTCATTTTAGCCAATATTTTTTATAACTTTGTGCATTAAACAAAGTGTGTGTACATTCACACAATTCATTTATGTTTCATATACACCTTATGCACACAGCCTGAAGGTCATTTAATAACTTTGAGTATTAAACAAAGTTTGTGTACATTTAGCCATCAAAAAACAAAGGTTTCACTATCTCAGTCTCACTCAAAAAAGTCCGTATTTCGGAATATTCCGTATTTCGGAATATTTGGATATGGGATACTCAACCTGTATATATATTCTTTATGTGTGTGTATATATCCTTAGAGTAATTTTCTCTGACCCCTTTTCTTCTTATTTGCCTGGTTTAGACTTCAGTTTGAAGAAAAAAGGCCTAATTGATTCCCTCATAGATATAAAGAGAAGTAATCTAACAGATATGAATGGACCCTATCTTTGTTTAATTGACCATCCATCATTGACGAAATGTAAATCTCCTTCATCAGAAAAGGCAGAGGAACAAACTGCAGAGGGATACTTCCCTGGATCAGAAGTGCGAGAAGATTGGGCTTTTGGAGCTAGCACTTCACTAAGGCTCAAATTAAATCTTGTCCTGAAGCGAGGTCCTTTCATACAGAGGCCTGTAGACCTTGTTGGAGACTCTGGGACTTCTTAATGCGAAAAAGCGTAACTGGGAAGAACAGGACCTCCCATAACATAATCGGAGTCGTCAAGAAATTCACTATCAGTCTGAGTCCAATTCTAAGGTAAGCATGGGTATCTTCTGCTTAGCAATAATGATATCCGTGGCATACGATGGTTCAGAGAACCTGGAGCTATACAAGGATTCAGAAATAGAGTCGAAGGATGCATAACCGATTTTCAAATCAACAGCTTGATGTCCTTGAGCTGTCTTTGAAGTCCTCTGAGCCTTCCTGAAATTTTTGATGTATTGATCCAACAGAGCTTGATCTTGCTTAGATAGCGATGGATCAGAGAACTGACTACTGGGTGAACTTTCTGTAAGCTGTGTGCTCGATGAACCCAAACGGACTGTCTTCGGAGCAAATTCTTGTTGAACTGCATCTAGGAAAGCAGGAAGATCATTTAAAATTGCATCTTTGGACTCAATGAGAGGATTCACCCATTCCAAAGTCTTGCCTCTAAAGAAAAGTAGTAAATATTTAATTGCGTTAGCAGGAGTTAAACTTATTGAAGATGCTGACTCAGTCTCAGTGAGGTATTGGCGTGCTAATGCATGGAACTGAGCATAATCACCATCAAAGTAAACGGGTGCTGGAGTATCAAATGGACGGATTGATAGGAGTCCATTACTTGAATCACTAGATTGAACCAGACCGGGTTCGGAGGAACTGGAATCGGAAGGAATTGAAGGATGCTGATCTGGACAGGCGGATGGGACTGGATTAGGTCCAGAAAAGCTTGTTCCGGCTGGGCTGGAGGAGGTAGCTCAGCACTGGACACAGAGCTACCTGGCTGGAACCCGTGAATTCTTTGAACCAACGGCTGAACCCGGATTTCATCCAGGGATACTTGAATTGGCTTGAATCAAAGGAGGCTGATCCGGACAGATGGATAAGACTGGATTGGAACCGGAGATGATTGGATCAGTAGAAGTGGAATCTGGGTGTTCAAACAGCTCTCCTTGAAGCTGGACTGTGCTGGATGCACTCTTAGAAGATGATGAATGGAAGTTCATGTCCATATCTGGGGCCTTAGCTCTGGATTCCTCCCTTGGGGCTGAAACGCTGGAAATCTCTCTTAGAGCATGCAAATCCAGTGCCCTTCCTGGGGTTAACAGACTAGACATTTCTTTTGAGGTAGGAGACTCCGATGACACTTCTTGAACCTGAACAAAGGATACCTCACCAGGGGACAGCAGAATGGATACTTCTTCTGAAGACAGTGGGTTGGACGACCCTTCCGGGGCTAAACCATGGAACACCCCTTCTGGGGTTAGAAAATCAGATGCCTCTCTTGAGGCTATAGAGTCTATCACCCTTCCGGGCACAGAAAGTTTAGATGCCCCACCTTGGCCTGAACCCTTGGATATCTCTCCAGGGGCTGTACACTTGGAACCCCTCTCCTGGGCCTAGACACTCAGAACCCCATCCTGGGGCTGGACACTCGGAAACCCCACATGGGGAAGGACACTCGGAAACCCCTCCTGGTGCTGAACACTCGGAAACCCCTCCTGGGGCTGGACACTCGGAAACCCCTCCTGGGGCTGGACACTCGGAAACCCCTCCTGGGGATGGACACTCGGAAATACCTCCTGGGGCTGGACACTCAGAAACCCCTCTTGGGGCTGGACACTCGGAAACCCCTCCTGGGGATGGACACTCAGAGCCCCCTCCTGGGGCTAGGGAGTTAGAGAACTCTTTAGAGAGAAGTGTCTTTAATGACCTCCTTCGGTGCCCGAATTGAAAATTGGGTCTTCCTGTCCTAGGACCCCAATCATAGATTTGAGCCTCTTTACGGATGTCTTTCTTGAATTCTCTGTCGGAGGACACTGTAGACGGAGAGAAAGCTTGAGCTAATTTGTGGACATAGACACAGCAAGATTGGGATGTGACCTCTTTCTTAGGCTTGTGAAGAGAATAGTCTCTAATGAAATGATCAGAACTCCCACAATAGAAGCAGAGATGGAGCTGCCTGTGACATTTGCGTTCATCTTCGGAAAGTTTAGGCCATGGGTTACACTGGGAATTTTTACTCAATGCAGGTGGTGAAGAAGGAGAGGAAGTAGCATTGGTTTCCTTGGTGCAAGTGAGCAGAGAAGATGTTTCCAGTGAGGCGGGTGTGGAGGGGAGTTTTACCATATCAGAAGGGTCACCAAGAAGTTCAGAAATATTCTGTACAATACTGAAGAGATGGTCTTGTAACTGCTTCAACAATGGAAGAAGAGACTTTAATTGTTCATATTTATGGGCAAAAAAAATCAGGGTGGTTGTAGGATAAACAAACGAAGGAGTCGACCTATGTGAATAAATGCTTCTAACATCAGCACTATGGAGTTCTTTCAGATCAGGAATCTGGATAAAAGGTTCTGATGATGCACCTGAAGTTGATGCTGGAGAATTTGTGCTAGAACTTCTGGAGAAGGTAGGAGGAAATTACGGAGAGCATCGAACTGCAGACTGTGGTGGCAACGTAGCCAGAGTCGCCTGGAACCAGTCTTGTCTAGCAGAAAGATCCTGTAAGCCTTTAACCGTCTAATGCTGTACTAACTCAAGTCCTTCCAGATGAGCTGCTATTGCTTGAAGCAGGTCTGCACTTAGCCCAGTACCACTAGCCGGATCCATGGGTCAGTGTTTACTGTCACGGCTGAGGTTATTTGTGAACCCGGACTAGTACTGGACACTGGGTTTGGTCTTGAGTGCAGAGGACAGAATCGAGATGGCTTAGTGAATGATCCGCTCATCCAGACGTGGCAGTCAGGCAGTATAGTTTATGGGAAAGGTGACCAGCTATGGGTACTGGAACACTGGTGGTGGAAGCCACCAGTGCAATGGGTAGCTGGGTTGTCACCTAATGGAGAGTCACGTGAGAACTGGTGAGTTGACGGAATCCTGGGAGGATCAGAAATGCAGAAAAGTCATAGATCACTTGCTGGAACCAGTGTGATAGCTGTCGACGAGGCTGAGAACAACAGCAGTACTTGAAGACGAAGCTGAGGATGTCAGCGATACTTGTACACGAAGCCGAGAATGTCAGCAATGCTTGTAGCAGAAGCTGAGGACGTCATTAATACTTGTAGGTGGAGCCGAGAACATCAGCAATGCTTGTAGCAGAAGCTGAGGATGTCAGCAATACTTTAACCAAAGCTGAGGACATCAGCAATACTTGTAGGCGGAGCCGAGGACATCAGCAATGCTTGTAGCAGAAGCTGAGGACGTCAGCAATACTTGTAACCAAAGCTGAGGATGTCAGCAACACAGGTATCCAGATGCTGGGCAGCTGAGGTAGCACAATGGGGATTTCATATGCTGTGCAATGCAGTGTCGGCACTGCTGGTTTCCCAGTAGCTGTGATGCGGTGGTTCTGCACAATGGATACTGCAATGTTGTAGACAGCAGTGGCAGGTTTTCCAAATACCATGGTGCGCTACCTTGCGCAGCGGAGAACTGGAAGCTGGCAAGAACCAGCAAAGTCTCTAAGGCCTCTAGGGATATAGGACTGTCCCTCTGGTTTACTGGGGGACTTCCAGTGAGTCTGGAGATGCCAGGATGTAGTGGCAGCAATGGCCCTTTAAATCATCCCGAGAGTCAGGAAGTGCGTGAGATGACAATTGCAAATGCCACTAGGTATATAGGATAGTCCCTCTGGATCACTGGAGGACTTCCAGTGAATCTGGAGCTGCCGGGATATAGTGGCAGCGATGACCCTTTAAATCATCCAGGGAGTCAGGCAGTGCGGGGGATGGTAACTTGCACAGAGTCTATTACCAGCAGGAGATTCTGGAGCTCACTGCAGGCTGAGAGACACCAAAGAACTGACAGCTTGCTAGTGCTTGAGACCTGGAACTTATACCCAGTGCTTACAGCTGAGTGGATGAGCAGCTCACATGATGCAGAAGTGAATCCGGATTGGACCCTAGAAGGTCAGCTGACCAGGAACTGTCATGGCGACATCCATAGCTGGTTTTGGAGGGAACTCCGGCGTGGTGTGTGCATAGACAGGCAATAATGGCCACAGGTCCTGAGAGCACAGGAAGGTATATCTGATAACCACTGGACTTGTGGATGCTGGCACGGAAGTATAGGACAGCATGAGAATCCTCAATGATTGCTATGCAGGCACACCATGCAGAGACTTGCTGAGTTCTGAATTCACACAGAAGGTTAATCAATACAGATGCACTTGTTAGCAGAGAGTGAGGTCAGCACACAGAGAACTCATGATACTGGTGAGCTGTTTATCCTAGCCAGCAGAAAACATGCAGGTTACAGGACAGATGGCAGAGGTAAGTCACCAAATGATATGATTTTAGTCAGGATTGTGACAATCAATTTATATACAGCACTGGTCACACCCCCATATCAGTAGCCACACCCCAACCATACTGGTCACACCCTATGCGGAGGCACACAATGGGCCCTTCATAAATTTCAGCTCCAGGCCCATGAGGACCTTAATCTGGCACTGAGGTCAGCAATGTACCATCTTTGCCCATATTTATGAAAGTTGCGTGGTAGCTAATCCAGAACATCATCAGTAGAATATGTCACACGCGAGACTGGTAAAGTCTGTTTTTGCACCAGCTGCTGTTGCTTCATTGCAGTGCATTACTCACTTAAGGCCCATATAGATGTGCCGATGTGGGAGAGATGTGTGCTGAGCGTACCTCTCAGTACACATCTCTCCCCCCGCTCAGCACATCGCGATGTGTGCTGAGTGCTGAGCGTGCGGGGGGGAGATGGGGGGGCCGCTCATTTCACCCAGTGGGTGAAGTGAGCGACCCGCTAGATTGGCCTGCATGCAGGCCAATCTAGCACCGGCGATAGCGATGCACGGGGCTGCGCATCGCTATCGCTGTAGGGGGTATACACGGAGCGATCATGCTGACATTCTAAGCAATCTAGTCAGATTGCTTAGAATATCGCTCCGTGAGTACCCCCCTTTAGACTGTCAGGACATGTTCCAAGACATTAATATAATAAAGAATGTTTGTTTTCTTCAAGTGGAACCTGCACCACCATGACATTGGTGCCACCATTTTGCCTGAGATTAGCTGATCACTTATTAACCAATTCTAGTCCAGATCTCCTGCACATGATTCCAGTGTCCTATCAGCAGCCAGGGGCCCTATGTAAGCAGGGCTGTCTTTTTGTATGGTCTCAATGGGCAGTTTCCAAAGGGCCCCAGGAGTGTAAGAGTCCCAGGCTGATAGCTGAGGGTCCCCTTTTTCCAGGGGTACCAGATTTTTGAAAATCGTCCCTGGGGAACCGGATATATCTAACTTCAAAGCAGTGGTCCCCCTCTTTGTGGGGAACAAAGGAAGTTCAGAATCAAGAATGCCGTCTAGCCATGTGGACTAGACAGGAAACTATTTCCCGGGGCTTTATTTGAGGTGAGCACTCTCGAGAATACCTTGTAATCACACTTAAAATGTGGTCAGTATGAGATGCATTATGTGGGAACACACCCTCACTATATTTTAGATGGGTTCCGGTATGAATGGTCGACAATGTTAAGGTCGACAGTCATTAGGTCGCCCACTATTGGTCGACATTGACATGGTCAACATGGACAAATGGTCGACACATGAAAATGGTCGTCACACGAAAGGTCGACACATGGAAAGGTCCTTTTGAACTGTTTTTGGTGTAATTTTTTCCGTAACTTGACCAGGAACCCCAATTAGTGTACTGCGTCCCCTTGCATGACTCGCTTCGCTCGCCATGCTGTGGGCAAGGTGCCTCGCACCACTACCGCTACGCTTGGCACAGGTTACTATTCCCAATCATAGTCCACGTGGATCGTAAAGTATGAAAAAGTTAAAAATCTATTTTTTTTAAAAGCCATGTCAACCTTTTCATGTGTCGACCTTTCATGTGCCGACCATTTGTCCATGTCGACCATGTCAATGTCGACCATTAGTGGTCGACCTAGTGAGTGTCGACCTTAACATTGTCAGCCATCTGAACGGATACCTTTTAGATGTGCTTACATATCTCCTTCAACTCCATTTCCAGACCGCAAAGTGCATCTCAGAGTGGCATTCTTACCTTGTGTCGGCACATTCCTACTGTGCTGCTCTGATACATTAGTGCACCTGATCTGCCTCTACAAGCAAAAGGGCTTCAAGTGCAAGATACATGTATCATCAAGATACATCCTTATTTTGAGCAAATGTACTTATGTGCAAATCAAATACAGACCTTACACTTTAAAGTAAATCGGAAGAAAAAAAATAAATTGATGACAGTGTCTCTTTAATACAAATAATAGTAGTATTACAATTGATAAGCTTTCCTCATAAGCTTCAATGCAGGTGCCCCTTCATATTATTCTAGATGACATTTATGGTTTATTCCTTGGATAATCCGCGTGGCTAACCCGATCCTTATTGTCTTGCAAATTAGATTTTCTGCAGTTTACCTTTCCGTCAACAAAAGGAGGCACCAAATCGCTTTCTGAAAACATAGCGTCTACATAACAGACATTAATCTAAACACGCCTAAGGGCTTTTTTTGTGATGTCCTCTATCTCTATAAATGTCACAAATTCAAAAACTGCCTCAAGTTACGTAGTTAGATTATTAACGACTAGTGATGAAAACATGAGCAATTAATTGAAAGCAATAAGATCCAGTGAGAATGTGGAATTGTAATGCAGAATATTATCTATAAAGGAATATTCCCTTATGACCTCATGTCAGCTGACAGCTGCAGAGAAACATCCAGTGTCATTTATCCTCTGATTTTGTGGGTCAAGAGTCCAAGAATTTTATAGGGCCATCTTGTGAGTTCTTGTGCTAGGTCCTGAATTAAGCTCTGTACCCTCCCATGTTGTTGATTCACAATTATCAGCCTGTTCTCTACTGGGCACAGTAACAAACACTATTGTGCATCCCCGGACCTCTGCTTGTATGTTTACATGGGACAAATATTTTCTTATTCGGATATAGAAAACATGGGATACTAGATAAAGGGTTCTTCTATTTAATAGTGACCCTGTGTCCTTAGTGTTATTATTTTTAAATATATATTTTTTTAAATGGGGCGGGTATTTATGAAAGCATGGAGGGAGATAAAGTGGAGCAAGAAAAAGTATTAACCAATCAACTCCTAACTGTCACTTTTCAAACAAAGCCTGTAAAATGAGAGGTAGAAGCTGATTGGTTAGTGTTTTATCTCTCTCCACTTTATCTCCATGCTTTGATAAATACCCCCTTTAAGGTCCGTATACACTGGGAGATTTCTCCCAGAGATGTGTGCTGAGCGAGGTGGGTGGTTGGGAGGCAGGGGGAACGCTCATTTCACCCAGCGGTGAAATGAGCGATCTAACTAGATTTGGCATACATGCAGGCCAATCAAGTACCGGCGATAGTGACGCATGGGGCCACGCATCGCTATCGCTATGTGGCATACACACGGAGAGATCCGTGCTTAATATCTAAGCAATTAAGCATGGATGTCTCCATGTGTACCCCCCTTTAAGGAGAAACGATTAGTCTGTATTTTATGTCGCATGGCTAGAGTCACAGCACCCACTCTGAGAGGCATAGCTAAAGCCTTGGTGCTCAGGATGAACCTGAGCAGCGAGTGACTGAAACCCTGTTTCCACATCCACCCGAGGAACATATTCTCCGTATATTATCCCATGACCAAGATGCTATGCACTGCTCTATGAGTCACAGGACAGCAAATATTAAAATAACAAAGTAAGAGGCTTATCTCATGACTCCTTAAGAAAGTGTCAGGTTGCATGCTGAAATCCCCTGCGGTGGATGTCTGTGAGAAGTGATCAGATGTGTTTATCAGCAGGAAGGAATTGAATGGAGAATGTGTCAACTGGGAGGGAAGTTGGAGCATTTACAATTGTAATATAACAAAAGTTACAAATATAAAAGGATCTTTTGTTAATATGGCCATGGTGATTGATGCCAGGCATGCTTGCTGACGAGGGATTGGTTTGGAATTATATTTTTTACAGCTTGCTATTGTTTAACTGGAGATTGTGCATAAAGGTGTAATCTTTAATGTAGCTTCTCTGGGGGGGGCATTTTTGCTGTCCTGTAATATACACTTAATATGTCATAGTTAGCACATCACTTTGATAGTTCTAAATATTATGCCTACATGTTCTATACTGTAGCTGTCTCTTGGCATACAGTATTGGTAAGTGATGTACATACCCTACCAACCATCACGATTTTGGTGGGACAGTCCCGATTTTCATGGCATCTAAACTGTGTGGGGGTGAGCCTGGGGGCAGCACAGCAGCTTGGGAAGAGTGACAGAAATGAGGTATGCCTCGAGACCACGCCCACAAGGCCATGCCCCTTTTTATATTATTCTTGGATCTACCTGTAGCCACCCCTTTAATCCCGGGGGTATATGGGCTACCTACAATACTACCAATGTGCCTCCACCCAAGTTTCGGGAAGTATTTATGGGCCTACTTGGGAAAACCCATGTGTAACTGTTACCATTGGAATGTAATGTTGCAATAAGAATTTTGTACAATAAGATTACACAGTTAAAGAAACCAGTAGTTCTGTTTATTTTCCATTGGCCATTTTAGCTGACCTTTGCTCAGTAACCTCTAACACGTTCATGTGAGGATCACATTAACATGAAATACAGATATTTATAATGGTGTTAAGTATTCTGGGTAAATTATTATTATTATTATTATTATTATTATACTTTATTTATATGGCGCCACAAGGGTTCCGCAGTGCCCAATTACAGAGTACATAAACAAATAATCAAGCAGGAAAACAGCAACTTACAGTTGACAATATAGGACAAGTACAGGGTAAATAAACATAGCTACATCAGCAGATGACACTGGAATAAGTATCAGGTGGCAGAAGACTGCTGGATTTGGTGCAGTTGAATATTATTAAAGTAAGAAAAGGATAAGCACATGAGGGAAGAGAGCCCTGCTTGTGAGAGCTTACATTCTAAAGGGGAGAGTAGACAGACAGGGGTGAGACAGATGGGGTACATAGAGAGCGTGGAACAGAGGTTTAGGATTAGATTTGGCTGGGTTTGGTGAAGAAGTGGGTCTTGAGAGCCCGTTTGAAGTTTTGTAGAGAGGTGGAGAGTCTGAGGGGGAGAGGCAGCACGTGAAAAATCTTGGAGGTAGGAGTGGGAGGAAGTAATCCGTAGGCAGAAGAGTCGCCGAGCATTAGCAGAGCGAAGAGGACGGGTGGGAGTGTAAAGGGAGATAAGGTCAGAGATGTAGATGGGAGAGGAGTGGGTGAGGGCTTTGTAAGCAAGTGTGAGAAGCTTGAAATGGATTCTGAAAGGGAAGGGGAGCCAGTGAAGGTCTAGTAAGAGAGGAGAGGTGGACGTATTGCGTTTGGTGAGGAAGATGAGCCGGGCAGCAGCATTGAGTATAGATTGGAGTGGAGAGAGGTATTTGTCAGGAATGCCAGTTAGGAGGAGATTACAGTAGTCCAGTCTGGAGATGACCAGTGAGTGGATAAGAGTCTTAGTAGCATCCTGGGTCAGAAAGGGTCTGATCCTGGAAATATTTTTTAGATGAAAACGCCAGGTTTGTGAGAGGTGCAGAATGTGTGGTTTGAAGGAGAGGGAGGAGTCAAGGATTACTCCAAGACAGCGCACTTGGGGGCTAGAGGAGACAGTAGTGCCATCAATAGATAATGAGATTGTAGGAGGTGAGGTTATGCGGGAGGGAGGGAAGATGATCAGCTCGGTCTTAGACATGTTAAGTTTAAGAAAGCGCTGGGACATCCAGGAAGAGGTAGCAGAGAGACAGTTGGAGATACGAGTGAGGAGAGCAGGGGAGAGGTCTGGAGAGGAAAGATAGATTTGAGTGTCATCAGCATAGAGATGATATTGGAAACCAAAAGAACTAATGAGCTTACCTAGTGAGGACGTGTAGAGAGAGAAGAGTAGAGGACCAAGGACAGAACCTTGGGGTACCCCTACAGTTAGTGGAAGTGAGGGGGAGGTAGAGTCATAAGAGGAGACAGAGAATGAATGGTCAGAAAGGTAGGAGGACAGCCAAGAAAGGGCATTGTCACGCAGACCAATGGAGTGAAGGATTTGCAGTAGGAGAAGATGGTCCACAGTGTCAAAAGCAGCAGAGAGATCCAGTAGAATAAGTAGAGAGTAGAGTCCCTTAGTCCCTTAGATTTAGCAGCATGGAGGTCATTGCATACTTTTGTAAGGGCAGTTTCAGTGGAGTGGAGAGGACGGAAGCCAGACTGGAATGTGTCAAGCAGTGAGTGTGAGGAAAGAAAGGAAGTAAGGTGGTTGTAGACAATACGCTCAAGGAGTTTGGAGGCAAAAGGGAGGAGAGAGATGGGTCGGTAGTTGGAGAGAGTGTTTGGATCAAGGGTAGGTTTTTTAAGAATAGGAGAGATGAGTGCATGCTTGAAGGCAGAGGGGACAGTGCCTGATGAGAGGGAGAGATTGAGAAGGTGGGAAAGATGGGAACAAGCAGAAGGAGAGAGGTAGCGGAGGAGGGCCATGACTTCCTCTCCAGATGCATGGGAGAAAGATGTCAGAGTTGTTGCGAGGGATGGGGAGGGTTGGTAAGGGATGGGAGAAGGCTGGTTACTGATGGTCTGGTGTGATGTGATGTACTGACGTATGGAGTCAATTTTGGATGTGAAGTAAGTGGCAAAGTCAAGAGCAGAGAGTGAGGAAGGGAGACGAGGTGGAGGTGGGCAGAGGAGTGAGTTGAGAGTGGCAAAGAGGCGCCGGGGGTTGGAAGACTGGGAGGAGATGAGGTTCTTGAAGTATGACTGTTTAGCAAGAGAAAGGGCAGCATTGAAAGATAAGAGCATAAGTTTGAAATGGAGGAAGTCTGCCTTAGAGCGTGATTTCCTCCAGTGTCGCTCAGCAGTACGTGAGCATTTTTGCAGATATCTGGTGCATTTCGTGTGCCAGGGTTGAGGTGTTAATTTGCGAGGGTGAATACTAGTGGTTGGTGGAGCAACAGAGTCAAGAGCAGAAGTAAGGGATGCATTGTATGTGGAAGTGGCTTGTTTAGGGCACGAGAGAGAGAGAATAGGAGAGAGAAGTGAGTCAAATAAGGATGAAAGGAATGTGGTGTCAATAGCTTCAATGTTACGCTTAGTGATGGTAGCCTTAGGAGGTAGAGATGGGGAAGTCGAGAGAGATAGGTTAAAGGAGAGCAAGTGGTGGTCAGAGAGGGGATATGGTGAGTTGGAAAAATCAGAAATATCACTGTGTTGAGTGAAGACCAGATCCAGTGAGCTCCCATTCACATGGGAGGGTGAGGAGGTCCACTGGGAGAGACCAAGTGAAGAGGTGAGGTTAAGGAGTTTAGAGGCAGGGGATTGTGTGGGGATGTCAATAGGGATGTTGAAATCACCTAGGATAATGGAGGGAATGTCAGAGGAGAGGAAGTGAGGAAGCCAGGAAGCAAAGGAATCACAAACTGTTTACTATACATATTTGTTATTTATTCAGTATATGGTAGAATGTACTTCTATAGGTATAAAGCTCACATTACAACACAATGAACCTCTGAAAATATAATGTTGCAATTAAACCCGGGTATAAATTAGTCTCTTTAGATACTTTAGCCACTTTAGTGCACTCGTTGGGGCTCTTTTTTATTTTTTGTAAATCCAATATAGATGTGGCTCATGAACAATTGTCATACGACTTTAGCTGAAGAAATACATAACTTTCCCTTATCTAGGGTTGCTAGAAAATGTTCCAGGGTTGTTACAATATAATACTATTTAATATAGAATTTTTTTTATCCTTCCACAGTCTCTCAGCAGAAAAGAAATGAAGTCATGGTAACTATAGCTCCACTCCTCTGGATATCGTGTTTAATATCTCTCTCTATCGGAGGAGTTTCCTATAGAGTGGTTTTATTATGTTAAGATCCACAGGACAGTCATGGAGTAGGTGCATTATGCCTAGGCTTCCTGTCCGCATCATCCTGTCTCCATTTCCTGCGGCTACCCACCGGACTCAGTTTCCTCAAAAAGGCTGCTGACAGTACCTGGACTGTGGGGACCCTCTTGCAGTCTCTCTGCGGCTGGCAGGTGTGTTGTACTGTGGCCTGTTCAGTTGGGCGGCCGGGTGTGGCACCACGTGGGATGCCAGTGCTGGGCTCCGTGCGGTCTCCTGCCATCCTCCTCACAGCAGAGATTTTACCGGAGCTTTCGTGCTGGTGTCACCTCACTCCTCACTCCTTGCTGGCCGGCGCTGCTTGGGACACCAGTGCTGTGCTCCCTGCTCTCCTACAGCCCTCCTCACAGTGGTAATTTTGCCACTACAGGTGTTTTCATAGCCCTGCCCTGCTCTTTACCCATCCACCTCACAGTGTAGCTCATGCCACTACAGACATTGCTATAGCCCTCCTCATTCCCTGCTGCCCAGAATTTGTAGCCTGTGAGGGTTACTGCAGCCATACACCCTGTGTGCAGTGTACTGCTGGGTGGGGCCGCCATTTTGACACCAATCTCATACCACTGTCTGCTACTCTGTGTCTCCTCAGACTGCTTTCTCTACTGGAGGAGTGTCCCAGATATCTACTGCTCTCTCTCTGCTGCATACAGCCTCTTATAGATGGATTCTAATTGTATCTCACTGCTCTGTCAACCTCCTGCTTTTACAGAAATGGTAAAGAACGGTAATAATTCAGCGGCTGCTAAGTTGGAGAAATTCTCCAGGACACCTAACCCTAAAACTACTACTTCTGAGCCTGATGTGGATTCTCAATCCCCTTCTCCTGAGGCCACTAATGCTGCTGCACCTCCTAATTCTATGCTGCATAAAGTGCTGGAAGATCTGGTGGAATGTGAGAACAGCCTTACTGATCAGATTGGAAAGGTGCAGTCTGACCTTTCACTCATTCATCATGACCTTCAAAGAGTCTGGGAATGCGGTGGGGTGGTTGAAACCCATACGTCTTCGTTGGAGGACCGTTTTACCCCACTCTCTGTTAAAGTTAAAACCATGGACGCGACATTAACAGCTGTCCATGGTTAAGTTACTAGATATGGAGGGACGTCTGAGGCGAAACAACATCCGAATTGTCGGCCTGCCTGAACGTGAGGAGGGTGCGGATCCTGAGAAATTTCTGGAGAAATGGCTCCTGGACGTGTACAGTGCCGCAGCTTTCTCCCCCTATTTCACTGTGGAGAGGGCACATCGAGTCCCATCTAGGGCTCTTCCTCCCGGCGCGCCGCCCCGCACCTTTATTGCAAAGCTGCTCCACTATCGAGACAGGGACACTATCCTGAAACTGGCCCATACTAACGGTCCATTAATGTGGAATGGGTCACGGGTAGGCTCAATTCAGTTATCTCCCAATTAATTCATGAAGACCAAACCGGCTTTTTGCCAGGTAAATCTACGGCAATAAATTTGAGGTGTCTGTTTACACACTTACAAGTCTCCCGTGGGGACATCCACACTTCTGTTCTAGTCTCTTTGGATGCTGCTAAGGCGTTTGACTCGGTGGAGTGGCTATTCCTGTGGGAGACTATGGAGCGGTTTGGGTTTGGCCCAGAATATGTCCGCTGGGTGAAACTATTGTACTCGGTTCCCTCTGCGAGGGTGTCCGTTAATGGGTATATCTCCTCTTCCTTTGCACTTGCCAGAGGCACTAGACATGGCTGCCCCCTGTCGCCCACTCTATTTGCCCTGGCTATTGAATCCTTGGCCAGCCTTATAAAGGCTAATCCTATGATAACGGGGTTAACTATTGGCTCTAAAATTTATAAAATTGCCCTCTACGCGGATGATGTCCTGCTATTTATTTCACAGTACAATGTATCTATGCCATTTGTCCTGGACATAATCACTAAATTTGGTGAATATTCTAGATTATTGATTAACTGGGACAAATCATGCATACTTTCCTGTGCGGGTGCCTGTCCAGACAACCCTATCATACCTCTACCACTGCGGTGGGTGGACTCCTTTAAATATTTAGGTATTTGGGTTACTAATACACCAGCCAGTTATATAGATCTTAATGTCTTACTTCAGCTTAGTTATTTACATTCCCTAATAGCTGCTTGGGGGAAACTACCTCTCACGGTTACTGGTAGGGTGAATCTTATTAAAATGACTACCCAACCTAAACTTCTGTATGTCCTGCAACATTCCCCAATCTACATTCCTCAAATGTATTGATGGTTATTTGTCCTCTATCATCTGGTCTTCTCGGAGGGTGAGGATCAAATTGAATACCCTAACTCGAACACGTGACTCTGGTGGTCTGGCCCTTCCCCTGTTTAAGTTGCATTACCTGGTAACTCAACTAGCTCCTATTGTGGAGTGGGTGACTGACACGACAGGCTTAGCTCTACTTTCCCTATTGCTGACGGAATCCCTACCTGGCCTTTTCGCCCCTGAACTTACTACTAAGTGGTAATGTCACTTTTATTAATATACCGATAATGAAACAGGCAATATTGGTCTGGCAACAGGCTGCTGTTACCCTTTTGGGGGAAAGTTGGGATCCTGACACCCCGTTAGATAGAACTAAAGCATTTGGGGAACTGTCCCAGTTAAACCTGCTGGGGTAGATGGGGTATATTTACAATTGGCCAGTTATACCAGGACGGGGTATTTCAATCTTTTGAACACCTACACATAACTTTTAGTCTACCAAAAACTTATTTCTTCCATTACCTTCAGCTTAGGCATGCTTGTAATGCTCAGTTTGCAATTACCACTCTCTGTACACTGGATTCACCTGTTAAGACATTGTTGACCTCCATTGGTCATAGACATTTGAGCTCTGCTGTTTACTCGGCACTACTTCGAACTTATCATAGAGATGATCTGTTACACCTTAAATTGAAATTGGAATCTGACTGGGCCCTCTGTCACAAGGTATATGGGAAGCAGCCCTGAGTGGTCCGAGTGTGTCCACTACCACAGTCCAGTTCCAGCAAATTCAACTTATCATACTCTACAGAGTATATATTACACCTTAGCGTTTATTAAGGATAGGGGGTAGGTGGGATGCCAGTTGCCCGAAGTGTGGCTCGCCAGACGGTACCTTCTGGCACATTTTGTGGTCATGCCCCATAGTCGCACTCTTCTGGAAAGCAGTCATTAGACTTATTGCACTAACTGGGATCCCTACGGATGTTCTCACCACTCCAGTGTGTATTTTGGCGGCCCTTGCTGATGATATTCTAGATAGAAACACACAGTGCTATGTTGTTAATTAATGTACTTTGGCGAAGGTCTGTGTTGCTAGACTGTGGATGGCCCCTGCTGGCCCCACTTCTAGAGCCTGGATAGCACGGGTTAATGAAGTAGTTGGCCATGAAAAAATTGTCTACCTATCCAGGAGACCAGAAACTAAATATCTCAAAATATGGGATAAATGGTTGACATCTCCATGTTATCTTCATTCTGGGAACTCTATGTAATCCTCCCTTGTGACAAGTGAGGACCTAATTTGTTAAAACATGCCCTTAGTGACTAGCTGCCTGCCTTTTTCTTTACGATACACTGTATTTTATATGCAAATTCTACAGCTTCAGCTACCGGTTCACTGACACTGTATTACCATATTTTAATTACTGCTGTTCCTCTCTATGGGGGTAATTCCAAGTTGATCGCAGCAGGAATTTTTTAGCAATTGGGCAAAACCATGTGCACTGCAGGGGGGGCATTTGCAGAGACAGTAAGATTTGGGTGGGTTATTTTGTTTCTGTGCAGGGTAAATACTGGCTGCTTTATTTTTACACTGCAAATTAGATTGCAGATTGAACACACCACACCCAAATCTAACTCTCTTCACATGTTAAATCTACCCCCCCTGCAGTGTACATGGTTTTGCCCAACTGCTATCAAAATTCCTGCTGCGATCAACTTGGAATTACCTCCTATATGTTTTACTGCCGTTCATGCCTAATCTATTGTTTTATCCCATCACTTCTTATTCTGTTATCTTCTACATGTCCTTGCATATTGGTCACATGTTACTCTACTGCTTGGGCCGACAGAATTGACACAACTTTGCCTTTTTTTTTTTTTTGTATAATGTAATGTTTATTTGTGTTATTTGTTAACAAGCAAAATCAATAAAAACCTATTGAATAAAAAAAAAAGATCCACATGAGCTGCTGCTAAATGTAGACAGTTATATACTGTACCACACTTGGCTACAACATGGGACTCCTAACCAATATAACGTGACTGAAGGCCCATTACTGTATAATAAAAGCTTCCTCATTTCTCAGCCATGACTGAACCTCCTTGCTGTTAGCTGCACTAGTATGATAATAACAGTGACGTACGGTGAGATCATTGGCTGGGGAGGCACTGAGATTATATATATATATATATATATATATATATATATACACAGTGGACGAAGTGGAAATTTTGAAGTAGGAGTATGGAAAAAAGAAGGTTGCAATTATGTGCGCGCCTCCGGAAAAGGGGACGTGACCACTCAAATGGGGGCGTGTCCTTCAGTGTACAGTGTAGTAGGACACCTTATACTATCTAGTACTGGTGCCCCTTTCACCGTATACCACACAGTATGACCCGAAATTCACATTACAGCACACGGTATGAGCCGAAATTCACATTACAGCACACAGTTTGAGCTGAAATTCACATTACAGCACACGGTATGAGCCGGAATTCACATTACAGCACACAGTATGAGCCAAAATTCACATTACAGCACATGGTATGAGCCGAAAATTAACAATACAGAACACGGTATGAGCCGAAATTCACATTACAGCACACGGTATGAGCCGAAATTCACATTACAGCACACGGTATGAGCCAACATTAACATTACAGCACACGGTATGAGCCAAAATTCACATTACAGCACACGGTATGAGCCGAAAATTAACAATACAGCACACGGTATGAGCCGAAATTCACATTACAGCACACGGTATGAGCCGAAATTCACATTACAGCACACGGTATGAGCTGAAATTCACATTATAGCACACGGTATGAGCAAAAATTCACAATATAGCACACGGTATGAGCCGAAATTCACATTACAGCACACGGTATGAGCCGGAATTCATATTTTACCACATGGTATGAGCCGAAAATCACATTATAGCACACAGTATGAGCCTAAATTCACATTACAGCACACGGTATGAGCAAAAATTCACATTACAGCACACGGTATGAGCAAAAAGTCACATTACAGCACACGGGATGAGCCAAAATTCACATTACAGCACACGGTATGAGCCAGAATTCACATTACAGCACACGGTATGAGCCGAAATTCACATTACAGCACACGGTATGAGCCGAAATTCACATTACAGCACACAGTATGACCCAAAATTCACATTACAGTGTACGGTAAGAGCCGGAATTCATATTTTACCACACGGTATGAGCCAAAATTCACATTATAGCACACAGAATAAGCAGAAATTCACATTATAGCAGACGGTATGACCCACAATTCAGGGACAGGGAGAGAGAGTGACAGCAGGGACAGAGACAGTGACAGCAGGGACAGAGAGAGTGACAGCAGGGATATAGGGAAGCAGAGGAACATTACCTGATATGAGCAGTGGAGGTGCGGAAGGGACTGTGGTCGGCGGCAGCAGAGAAGCCCATTGTCTGCGGGGGATGGGGCGATACTAAGCTGTCCTTCATTGCTGTGGCATTGATGTCCCTCTGACCACCACCAGTTGTGGTCTGCAGTGGTCAGCTTTCAGTGGCGGTGCAGCGTGTGGCAGTGAGCGTTGGTCTGCGGTGGGCGGCTGTGATATAAATGTATAATTTTTTTACATTTATTTTATTTTTATTCCTCCTTGTCCCTGCAGTCGAAGTGATCTGGGGGTGAACTGCAGTCCAAGTGATCTGGGGGTGAACTGCAGTCCAAATGATCTGGCCCAGATAACTTGGACTGCAGCTCACCCCCAGATCACTTGGACTGCAGCTCACCCCCAGATCACTTGGAATGCAGCTCACCCCCAGATCACTTGGACTGCAGCTCACCCCCCAGATCATCTGGGGGTGAGCTGCAGCCCAAGTGATCTGGGGGTGAGCTACCCAGTCACTTTCCAACCAGCCCAACTGCCCCCCCCCCTCTCGCCTGGGTGGTCCTGGAGGGAGCAGGTGCTGCCAGTGATGCTGTTAGGAGGGCAGAGAACAAGGAAGGGCATCAGGCAGACGGAGAGTAGAAGCAGCAGCAGTGGCCATTGGCAGGGGGGGAGGGGCCATTTGCAGAACATCCATCTATCCCCCCTCTCCCCCGCTGTCTCCTCTGTCCTCCCCCCTTCCCCCTGCGCTGGGCGTCCACAGGAAGGGGGCTTCTCCTGGGGAAGTCTTGCGGTGCTGCTGGGCCTCATCCTCCTTTTCCCCCCAGGGCAGCAGCAGCAGTAGTGGCAGAGCGGAGGAGCAGCACGGGTGACAGAGCGGCGCAGTTTGGCATCAGGCAGACGGAGAGCAGAAGCAGCGGCGGTGGGCAGCGGGGGAGGGGCCATCTGCAGAACAGGCAGTCCGGCCCTGCCCACTGCCCAATGACTTCTGCTCTAGTGACGGGGCGTGCTTTCATATGGGCTGTAAGCACGCCTCTGTCTCAAAGGGGCACTTCTAAAGGTGACGCTCAGAGGGATTTCTTGAATGGCTATTACGGCCCGATGCTTGCCCCCCCCCCCCCCTCCCCCCTCCCTCCAGCCCTTTCTCAATGGCAGCAGGAGGCACAGAGAGAGGTGCCTCCAAAACACAGAAAAACATGTTTTAACAGAATAAAAATAATTAAAATAATATAAAGGGGTAAGTCATATACTTATGATACAGTAGCTGTGTCATAAGTATCTACTTTGTATTATTTTAATTAGAGATGTGCACCGGACATTTTTCGGGTTTGTGTTTTGGTTTTGGATTCGGTTCCGGGGCCGTGTTTTGGATTCGGACGCGTTTTGGCAAAACCTCCCTGAAAATTTTTTTGTCGGATTCGGGTGCTTTTTTTCAAAAAACCCTCAAAAACAGCTTAAATCATAGAATTTGGGAGTAATTTTGATCCCATAGTATTATTAACCTCAATAACCATAATTTCCACTCATTTCCAGTCTATTCTGAACACCTCACACCTCACAATATTATTTTTAGTCCTAAAATTTGCATTGAGGTCGCTGGATGACTAAGCTAAGCGACCCAAGTGGCCGACACAAACACCTGGCCCATCTAGGAGTGGCACTGCAGTGTCAGACAGGATGGCAGATTTAAAAAATAGTCCCCAAACAGCACATGATGCAAAGAAAAAAAGAGGTGCACCAAGGTCGCTGGATGGCCAAGCTAAGCGACCCAAGTGGCCGACACAAACACGTGGCCCATCTAGGAGTGGCACTGCAGTGTCAGACAGGATGGCAGATTTAAAAAATAGGCCCCAAACAGCACATGATGCACACATATGGATAGTATACTTGACGACACAGAGGTAGAGCAATGGACTACTGTACCGTACTGTTATATATATACTAGTGGTCAGCAAAATTCTGCACTGTCCTCCTACTATATACTGCACACAACTAAAATGCAGCACAGGTATGGATGCATAGTATACTTGACGACACAGAGGTAGAGCAATGGACTACTGTACCGTACTGCTATATATATGCTGCTGGTCAGCAAAATTCTGCACTGTCCTCCTACCAGGGACGTGCACTCAGGGGAGGCAGTGCCTCCCCTGTCAAAATGATTAAAATAATAAAAAGAAGATACATAAGACACATATTCTGTGTCATATGTATGCTCTTTATATTATTATAATAATTTTAATCTGTTTAAATAGTTTGGGAGGCACTGATAGCTAGGGGGACAAAGCAGGGGGCGGGGCCAAGCTCTGGGCTGTAAATTCTATTAGAAATGAAAGGGAATGCGGCACTTATACAAGTGCCTCGCTGGCAGGGAAAGCACGCTCCTGCAAGCGAGGCACATGTCATTGGACAGCGGATCCAGCACTGGATCCGCTGGTCCAATCACACATAAGCGGCGGGTAGAAGCGGCGGCGGGACCCGGAAGTTACTGCTGGACAGGAGAGGACCGAGAATGGTGGCGTGGACAATCTGGATGACAAGGGGCCTCCCCGGTTCGCCCTGGACCAGCTCTCCCTGCTGAAGGTAAGAGCCAGAAGAGCGGTGATGGATGTGCCTAGGCGGTGGGAGTGCGGAGCCCCTGCTCCTGCCTGTGTGACGGAGGCGCTGCTGCTGTGTCACGGCCGCTGCTGCTTCGGCTCCCAGGGGACGTGTGTACAGTCTGCCCGCCTGCTGCCCTCATCTACCTGCTGCTTGGTCCCATGTGGGTGCTGCTGTACAAAGTGTATGTGTTTATGTTTATATACAATGCTGTGTAGTGTGTGTGTGTGTGTGTGTGTGTGTGTGTGTGTGTGTGTGTCCCAAATGGTGAAGATGATGATGCCGCGCGAGTGCCACACAAAGCTCTCTCCTCCTCACACAGCCCCCCCACAGCTCCCCCCCCTGTGCCAGATACACAGTGCCAGATACACAATTACCCCACAGTGCCAGATACATATTGCCCTGGCCGCCCCTCCTCACACAGATTGTATTTGGTTGGGGGGGGGGGGAGAGGGGAAGGTGCCTCCGTGCCTCTCCAGTCGGTGCCCTCACCACACGTCACTGCCTCCTACTATATACTGCGCACAACTACAATGCAGCACAGATATGGATAGTATACTTGACGACACAGAGGTAGAGCAATGGACTACTGTACCGTACTGCTATATATATATTGGGGGTCACAGCAAAATTCTGCACTGTCCTCCTACTATATACTACAATGCAGCACAGATATGGAGCGTTTTTCAGGCAGAGAACGTAGATATTTTCAGCACACTGAGCACAGATATTTGCAAGCACACTGAGCACAGATATTTGCAGCACACTGAACACAACTGAGAGGACGCTACACGTCCTCTCGCTATCATCTCCAAAGCACGAGTGAAAATGGCGGCGACGCGTGGCTCCTTATATAGAATACGAATCTCGCGAGAATCCGACAGTGGGATGATGACATTCGGGCGCGCTTGGGTTAACCGAGCAAGGCGGGAAGATCCGAGGCTGCCTCGGAACCGTGTAAAATGGGTGAAGTTCGGGGGGGTTCGGATCCCGAGGAACCGAACCCACTCATCCCTAATATATATATATATATATATATATATCCCAAAATCCGGCACTCCACGAGAACAAGCTTATAACTTTACCGGGTGCCCTCCAGAGATCATGTCGAATGGCGTGTCTCATACAAACTTCCAACGGCGGCACTCCGGACAGGTAAATGAATTTCAAATAGACTGCATTTACCTGTCCGGAGTGCCGCCGTTGGAAGTTTATATATATATATATATATATATATATATATATGTAGTGTTCATTTATAAATACATAAAGTGTATACATTCCTCAGAAATCCTTACACTGCTAGCCAGTGCAAGAGTTAAATAAACGCTGTTTTACTTCACAATACTTTGTACCTTGGCCCTCATTCCGAGTTGATCGCTCGGTATTTTGCATCGCATCGCAATGAAAATCCGCTTAGTACGCATGCGCAATGTTCGCACTGCGACTGCGCCAAGTAACTTTGCTATGTAGAAAGTAATTTTACTCACGGCTTTTTCATCGCTCCGGCGATCGTAATGTGATTGACAGGAAATGGGTGTTACTGGGCGGAAACACGGCGTTTCAGGGGCGTGTGGCTGAAAACGCTACCGTTTCCGGAAAAAACGCAGGAGTGGCCGGAGAAACGGTGGGAGTGGCTGGGCGAACGCTGGGTGTGTTTGTGACGTCAACCAGGAACGACAAGCACTGAACTGATCGCACAGGCAGAGTAAGTCTGAAGCTACTCTGAAACTGCTAAGTAGTTAGTAATCGCAATATTGCGAATACATCGGTCGCAATTTTAAGAAGCTAAGATTCACTCCCAGTAGGCGGCGGCTTAGCGTGTGTAACTCTGCTAAATTCGCCTTGCGACCGATCAACTCAGAATGAGGGCCCTTGTTTTACATTTTACACAGTTACCTGAATGTACATATATGACATATATGTATTACAGTATTGTTGTGTATATAAATGAATTTTATTTAAATATTTTAACTATAATATAGCATTTCCAATATCAGAATTTTCCAGATTTTGGAATACAAACTAACAAAGTCGAGCAGCCGGGATGCAGGCAACCCAGGAGTCCAGATGGCTGTGGAGTCCTCAATTGGCCATGCCAGGAGCTGCTGCTGGGAGAGTAGAGGTGGCGAATCAGGAGAGGGATACGGGACCTGTCAGAGTGGAGGTGAGGAATAAGGAGCAGCCAGGTGACAGGCAGCCCAGGAGTCCTGATCGCTGCAAGGTCAGTGATTAGCCCATCCGGAGCTGCTGCTGGGAGAGGCCACTAGGCCAGGGAAGTGGAGGAGGCACATCAGGAAAGGGACCCAGGAACCACAGACTGGTGAGTGGCTGTCATGCCGGGAAGTCATCAGGAAAAAGAGCAGGTAGAATAGCGCCTTTTAGCACAGAGCAGCCACGGGAGCCTGAGAAGATGGAGCCTGATAAAGGATCCAACAGCACTGTTGATATGGGGGCAGAGCGGGAGCAATGGGTATCCATTACCAAGCCACGTCCCCAGTCAGATTTCATATAACAGCTCTCAAAAACCTATGGTTTTTGGAATCGTTTACTTTTGGAATTTCGGATATGGGAGATTCAACCTATACTGCCACACAACCCCTCTAAGGCTTTTTATACTAGCTCCCACCCTCAGATGATGATGTTTTTGTTTGTCCAAGGCATTTCAAGATATACATCTACTTTTCTCTCCCAGGAACTGGTTCCCCCAATAAAAGTTGTTCAGAGAAGCAGACAGAGCTAAACTGCCCATCTGGCACTTCTGGCACATGCCAGAAGGGCTGATGGGCAGGTGGGCCGATCCGGACCCTCAGAGAGCCGGGAAGGCCTCGCGCATCGCAGCCTTTAGCTCACTGGTTCAGTCCCCCCCAGCCGTTCTCCATGGAAATGGGGAGGGGGGGGAGTGCCGCGATTCCATGCGGTCCACCCCGCCCCCAGCAAGCATCATCATAGTAATGGGGGCGTGCCATGAGTCCACACCCACATGACTCACGGCACACCCCTGTGTGATGGCGCGCCCCTCGTGATGTGCATGTGCCCCTCACCCCCGTGACGAGCGTTCACAAGTGGCCGGGATGAAATGGAGCCCCAGTCTGTCACTGGAAGCATATAATACTTTGCAGGAACATTGGGGGTAATTCCAAGTTGATCGCAGCAGGAATTTTGTTAGCAGTTGGGCAAAACCATGTGCACTGCAGGGGAGGCAGATATAAAATGTGCAGAAAGAGTTAGATTTGGGTGGGTCATTTTATTTCTGTGCAGGGTAAATACTGGCTGCTTTATTTTTACACTGCAAATTAGATTGCAGATTGAACACATCACACCCAAATCTAACTCTCTCTGCACATGTTAAATCTGCCTCCCCTGCAGTGCACATAGGGGGTTATTCCGAGTTGTTAGCTCGCTAGCAGATTTTAGCAGCATTGCACACGCTAGGCCGCCGCCCTCTGGGAGTGTATCTTAGCTTAGCAGAATTGTGAACGAAAGATTAGCAAAATTGCGAATAGAAAATTCTTAGCAGTTTCTGAGTAGCTCGAGACTTACTCCTACACTGCGATCAGCTCAGCCCGTTTCGTTCCTGGTTTGATGTCACAAACACGGCCTGCGTTCGGCCAGCCACTCCCCCGTTTCTCCAAACACTCCCGCGTTTTATCCTGGCACGCCTGCATTTTTCCGCACACTCCCAGAAAACGGTCAGTTTCCGCCCAGAAACACCCACTTCTTGTCAATCACACTCCGATCACTTCAACGATGAAAATTCTTTGTTCGGACGTGAGTAAATGTACTAAGTTTTGTGCTAAAATACTTAGCGCATGCGCACTGCGTACCATGCGCATGCACATATTTGCCTTAATTGCTCCATTGCGAAAATCGGCAACGAGCGAACAACTCGGAATGACCCCCATGGTTTTGCCCAACTGCTAACAAAATTCCTGCTGCGATCAACTTGGAAATACCCCCCTTGTGCAAAACTGGAAGTCAGATTGTAATACTCACAATAAAGGTCACCTACTGCTTTCATGCCACCCATTTCAAATAAATGTTTCACTTTTATTCTTAAAACAGAAGTTAACCGCAGCACAGAATACTTCCGCTGAATAAACTCCTGTAGTGGAGAGTGTGGTAAGATGAACCAATTTTTACTTATGTTCCACCTAGGCAAGGAAAAATGAGACAGAAAACGAATACATCTACCTTTAATCTAAATGATAAGAATTAGAGATGAGCAGGTTCGGTACTCAGAGAACCGAACTTACCCGAACTTCATGTCACGAGCCCGGATCCGAGTCAGGCTCGGGTTTTCCCGCCTGACTCGGAAACCAGAACGAGGCAAAACGTCATCATCCCGCTGTTGGATTCTCGCAGGGTTTGGATTCTATATAAGTAGCCGCGCGTCGCCGCTATTTTCACTCCGGCATTGGAGAGTGTAGAGAGAGGACGTGTCTCTGTCCTCAGTGTCCTGCATCAGTTCAGTGGTAGTGTCTTGTGCTGCATCAGTCCAGTCACAGTGGTGGTGTCCTCTGCTGCCATATGTCCAGTGCTGCTGTATAAGTCCAGTCCAGTGGTGCTGTGTTGTGCTGCATCAGTCCAGTGGTGGTGTCTTGTGCTGCATCAGTCCAGTCACAGTGGTGGTGTCCTCTGCTGCCATATGTCAAGTGCTGCTGTATAAGTCCAGTCCATTGCAGTGGTGCTGTGTTGTCCTGCATCAGTCTAGTGGTTGTGTCCCTGTGCTGCTGTATATGCCCAGTGCCCAACACTGGACAGGAAGAGGTGGCTCCTTCCACCATTTGCACGCCCTCTGCAAGTGCTGGAAGTAGCACCCACAGTTCAGTTTCTGATATTCAAACTTAAGATGTCACTGTTGAAGTACACCAGGATGAGGATATGGGTGTTCCTGGCCTAATAAGTAGGGGTAAGGACGTTAACCACCTAGGAACATCCTCCCTTATACGTCATCTGCAGTGCATTCATCAGAAGTCAGTGTCAAGTTGTGAAACATTGGGTAAGAGCGTAAGCAGTCCACTGACACCTAAACCCCTTCTTCCTCTTGTACCCAAGCTCCTGCAAGCCACACCATCAACTCCCTCAATGTCAACTTTCTCCTCAGTCAGGAATGTCAGTAGTCCTGCAGGCCATGTCACTGGCAAGACTGAGGAGTCCTCTCCTAACCGGAATTCCTCCGGTGGATTCTTGACTGGTACGCCTGCTGTTGTTATTTGGTGGTGCAGAATGTTTTGAAAAATGATAGGGGTGTGCTGGAGATGCTGTCGGTGGCCTGAAAAATTGCGGGCTACTTACAGCATTCAGCCACTGCGTGCCGAAGACTGGAGCTCCAGCAAACACGCCTAAACCTGCTCTGCCATCAACTGAAGCAAGAGGTGGTAACGCGGTGGAAATCAACACTCTATGATTCAGAGGATGGAGGAGCAGCAAAAGGCCATTCAAGCCTATACATCCACCTACAATATATGCAAAGGAGGGGGAATGCACCTGACTTAAGCGCAGTGGAGAATGATTTCTGTCTTGTGCAAGGTTCTCCAACCCTTCGAACTTGCCACAAGTGAAGTCAGTTCAGACACTGCCAGCTTGAGTCAGGTCATTCCCCTCATCAGGCTTTTGCAGAAGCAGCTGGAGAAATTGAAGGAGGAGCTAAGACGGAGCGATTCCACTAAGTATGTGGGACTTGTGATGGAGCCCCTCATTTGCTTTGCCAGGATTCAAGTGTGGTCAATCTGTTGAAATCAGAGCACTAAATTTTGGCCACTGTAGTCGATCCTAAATTTAAAGCCTACGTTGTATCTCTCTTTCCGGCAGACACAAGTCTGCAGAGGTTCAAAGACCTGCTGGTGAGAAAATTGTCAACTCAAGCGGAACGTGACCCGTCAACAGCTTCTCCTTCATTTTCTCCTGCAACTGGGGCTGTGAAGAAAAGGAAAAGATTTCCTAGCCCACCCGCTGGCGGTGATGCAGGGCAGTCAGGAGCGAGTCCTGACATCTGGTCCGGACTGAAGGACTTGCCAATGATTACTGACATGTCTACTGTCACTGCACATGATTCTGTCACCATTGAAAGAATGGTGGAGGATTATATGAGTGACAGCATCCAAGTAGACATGTCAGACAGTCCATATGTATACTGGAAGGAAAAAGAGGCAATATGGATGCCCTTGCACAAACTGGCTTTATTTTACCTAAGTTGCCCCCCCCTCCAGTGTGTACTCCGAAAGAGTGTTTAGTGCAGCCGGTAACCTTGCCAGCGATCGGCATAGGAGGTTACTTCCTAAAAATGTGGAGAAGATGATGTTCATCAAAATGAATTACAAATTCCTCCGGGAAGACCTTTACCAGCAATTGCCTCCTGCAAGTACACAGGGACCTGTGATGGTGGATTCCAGTGGGGAAGAATTAATACTCTGTGAGGAGGAGGATGTACACAGTGAAAGAGGTGAGGAATCGGAGGATGAGGTGGACATCTTGCCTCTGTAGAGCCAGTTTGTGCAAGGAGAGATTGATTGCTTCTTTTTTGGTGGGTGCCCAAACCAACCAGTCATTTCAGCCACCGTCATGTGGCAGACCCTGCACTGAAATGATTGGTTTGTTAAAGTGTGCATGTCCTGTTTATACAACATAAGGGTGGGTGGGAGGGCCCAAGGACAATTCCTTCTTGCACCTCTTTTTCTTCTTTGCATCATGTGCTGTTTGGGGCCTAGTCTTTTTAAGTGCCATCCTGTCTGCCACTGCATTTACACTCCTACATGGGCCAGGTGTTTGTGCCACACACGTGTGTCGCTTGGCTTAGTCATACAGCTACCTCATTGCACCTCTTTTACTTCCTTGCATGATGTGCTGTTTGAGGCCTAGTTTTTTAAAGTGCCATCCTGTCTGCAACTGCAGTCCCACTCCTAGATGGGCCAGGTGTTTGTGCAGCTCACTTGTGTGAAATCAGAGGTGTAGCTAGGCGCCATGGTGCTTGGAGCTCTACCCTGTACTGAATTGAGGGCCTAGCCAACATTGGGGCATGTTACATTTGAATATTTAAAAATCCTAAATTGGTGACTGGATCGGTTCTAGACCTTGTGGAGCTCAGGGCGAAAGCTTCCTTTGGGTGCCCCCCATGTTTAAAAGGATCTGGTATGATATACTGCCAGAAGGGATGCCGGCTGTGACAATGGTATCCTCTCTGCCGGAGTCCCAGCAGCAAGGCAGCGAGTCCCACTTGGCTAGTGGCGTGGACCCACCAACCAAGTGAGAAACCGGCGTGGACCCACCAACCGAGTGAGAAAACGGGACATGTGTCGGGATTCTGGCCATCAGTAAAATGCCGGCTGTCAGGATTCCGGCATTGGTATCCTGATTGCCGGGCTCCTGACAGCCGGCATTTTAACTGCAATTAGAATCAGTGCATGCCAAATGCTTGCAACAACAACTTAGGGGTGAGGGTGCCCCTAGGCACAACAGTATCGGCTGCCCCATGCCTGCCTATTTTTATTCTTTTTGTTGATTGGTCAGAAGCCCTCATTTGATGATAGCCAATTTAATAGAATAATAAAAAACAAGAATTTACTCACCGGTAATTCTATTTCTCGTAGTCCGTAGTGGATGCTGGGGACTCCGTAAGGACCATGGGGAATAGACCGCTCCGCAGGAGACTGGGCACATCTAAAGAAAGATTTAGGACTATCTGGTGTGCACTGGCTCCTCCCCCTATGACCCTCCTCCAAGCCTCAGTTAGGACACTGTGCCCGGAAGAGCTGACACAATAAGGAAGGATTTTGAATCCCGGGTAAGACTCATACCAGCCACACCAATCACACCGTATAACTCGTGATAGGAACCCCGGTTAACAGTATGATAACAACGGAGCCTCTGAACAGATGGCTCGCAGTAACAACCCGATTTGTGTAACAATAACTATTTACAAGTATTGCAGACAATCCGCACTTGGGATGGGCGCCCAGCATCCACTACGGACTACGAGAAATAGAATTACCGGTGAGTAAATTCTTATTTTCTCTGACGTCCTAGTGGATGCTGGGGACTCCGTAAGGACCATGGGGATTATACCAAAGCTCCCAAACGGGTGGGAGAGTGCGGATGACTCTGCAGCACCGAATGAGAGAACTCCAGGTCCTCCTCAGCCAGGGTATCAAATTTGTAGAATTTTGCAAACGTGTTTGCCCCTGACCAAGTAGCAGCTCGGCAAAGTTGTAAAGCCGAGACCCCTCGGGCAGCCGCCCAAGATGAGCCCACCTTCCTTGTGGAATGGGCTTTTACAGATTTAGGCTGCGGTAGTCCCACCGCAGAATGCGCCAGCTGAATAGTGCTACAAATCCAGCGCGCGATAGTCTGCTTAGAAGCAGGAGCACCCAGTTTGTTGGGTGCATACAGGATAAACAGCGAGTCAGTTTTCCTGACTCCAGCCGTCCTGGAAACATAAATTTTCAGGGCCCTGACTACGTCCAGTAACTTGGAATCCTCCAAGTTCCTAGTAGCCGCAGGCACCACAATAGGCTGGTTCAAGTGAAACGCTGATACCACCTTCGGGAGAAACTGAGGACGAGTCCTCAACTCTGCCCTATCCATATGGAAAATCAGATAAGGGCTTTTATATGACAAAGCCGCCAATTCTGACACACGCCTGGCCGAAGCCAGGGCCAACAGCATGACCACTTTCCACGTGAGATATTTCAAATCAACAGTCTTAAGTGGTTCAAACCAATGTGATTTCAGGAACTCCAAAACCACATTGAGATCCCAAAGTGCCACTGGGGGCACAAAAGGAGGCTGAATATGCAGAACTCCTTTGACAAAAGTCTGAACTTCAGGCAGTGAAGCCAGTTCTTTCTGGAAGAAAATCGACAGGGCCGAAATCTGGACCTTAATGGACCCCAATTTGAAGCCCAACGTCACCCCTGCTTGCAGGAAATGCAGGAATCGACCCAGTTGAAATTCCTCCGTTGGGGCCTTCCTGGCCTCACACCAAGCAACATATTTCCGCCAAATGCGGTGATAATGTTTTGCGGTGACATCCTTCCTGGCTTTGATCAGGGTAGGGATGACTTCCTCCGGAATGCCCTTTTCCTTCAGGATTCGGTGTTCAACCGCCATGCCGTCAAACGTAGCCGCGGTAAGTCTTGGAACAGACAGGGCCCCTGCTGCAGCAGGTCTTGTCTGAGCGGCAGAGGCCAAGGGTCCTCTGAAAGCATCTCTTGAAGTTCCGGGTACCAAGCTCTTCTTGGCCAGTCCGGAACCACGAGTATAGTTTTCACTCCTCGCCTTCGTATTATTCTCAGTACCTTGGGAATGAGAGGCAGAGAAGGAAACACATAAACCGACTGGTACACCCACAGTGTTACTAGAGCGTCCACAGCGATCGCCTGAGGGTCCCTTGACCTGGCGCAATATCTTTTTAGCTTTTTGTTGAGGCGGGACGCCATCATGTCCACCTGTGGTCTTTCCCAACGGTTTACCTTGCCGACAGGGTTATGGAAGAAACACTTTTTTCTGGTCTGTGTCCAGAATCATTCCCAGGAACAGAAGACGTGTCGTCGGGACCAGCTGTGACTTTGGAATATTGAGAATCCAGCCGTGCTGTTGTAGCACTTCCCGAGAAAGTGCTACCCCCACTACCAACTGTTCCTTGGACCTCGCCTTTATCAGGAGATCGTCCAAGTACGGGATAATTAAAACTCCCTTCTTGCGAAGGAGTATCATCATTTCGGCCATTACCTTGGTAAAGACCCTCGGTGCCGTGGATAACCCAAACGGCAGCGTCTGGAACTGAGAGTGACAGTCCTGTACCACAAATCTGAGGTATTCCTGGTGAGGAGGGTAAATGGGGACATGCAGGTAGGCATCCTTGATGTCCAGAGAGACCATGTAATCCCCCTCGTCCAGGCTCGCAATAACTGCCCTGAGCGATTCCATCTTGAACTTGAACTTTCTGATATACGTGTTCAAGGATTTTAAATTTAAGATGGGTCTCACCGAACCGTCCAGTTTCGGTACCACAAACATTGTGGAATAGTAACCCTTTCCTTGCTGAAGGAGGGGTACCTTGACAATCACTTGCTGTGAATACAGTTTTTGGATAGCCACCAACACTGCCTCCCTGGCAGAGGGAGTTGCTGGTAAGGCAGATTTTAGAAAACGGCGGGGGGGGGGGGGGACGTCTCGAATTCCAGCCTGTACCCCTGAGATACTACTTGAAGGATCCAGGGATCCACCTGTGAGAGAGCCCACTGTGTGCTGAAATTTCTGAGACGGGCCCCCACCGTACCCGGGTCCGCCTGTGAAGCCCCAGCGTCATGCTGTGGACTTACCGGACGCGGGGGAGGACTTTTGCTCTTGGGAACTGGCTGTATGCTGCAGCTTTTTCCCTCTACCTTTGCCTCTCGGCAGAAAGGATACGCCTCGAGCCCTCTTGTGTTTATGGGGCCGAAAGGACTGTACTTGATAATACGGTGCTTTCTTTTGCTGTGGGGTAGCCTGTGGCAAAAATGTCGAATTCCCAGCCGTAGCTGTGGAAACGAGGTCTGAAAGACCATCCCCAAACAGTTCCACCCACTTATAAGGCAAAACTTCCATGTGCCTTTTTGAATCGGCATCACCTGACCACTGCCGAGTCCATAACCCCCTTCTGGCGGCAATGGACATTGCGCTTATTTTTGATGCCAGCCGGCAAATATCCCTCTGTGCATCGCGCATGTATAAGACAGCTTCTTTTATATGCTCTACTGTCAGCAAAATATTGTCCCTATCCAGGGTATCAATATTATCCGACAGGGAATCTGACCACGCAGCAGCAGCACTGCACATCCATGCTGATGCAATCGCTGGTCGCAATATAATGCCCGTGTGTGTGTATATATAGCTTTTAGGGTAGCCTCCTGCTTTCTATCAGCAGGATCCTTTAGGGCGGCCGTATCCTGAGACGGTAGTGCCACCTGTTTTGATAAACGTGTAAGCGCTTTATCTACCCTAGGGGATGTTTCCCAACGTGACCTATCCTCTGGCGGGAAAGGGTACACTGCCAATAACCGTTTAGAAATTATCAATTTCTTATCGGGGGAAGTCCAGGCTTCCTCACACACCTCATTTAATTCCTCAGATGCAGGAAAAACTACTGGTAGTTTTTTCTCACCGAACATAATACCCTTTTTTTTTTGGTACCTGGGGTACTATCAGAAATGTGTAATACATTTTTCATTGCCTCAATCATGTAACGGGTGGACCTATTGGAGGGCACACTAGTCTCATCGTCGTCGACACTGGAGTCGGTATCCATGTCAACATCTGTGTCTGCCATCTGAGGTAGCGGGACGTTTTAAAGCCCCTGATGACATTTGAGACGCTGGAACAGTCACAAGCTGAGTAGCCGGCTGTCCTATGTCGTCAAACCTTTTATGTAAGGAGCTGACACTGTCACGTAATTCCTTCCATAAATCCATCCACACAGGTGTCGACCCCTCAGGGGGTGACAACACATTTACAGGCATTTGCTCTGCCTCCACATCATTTTCCTCATCATACATGTCGACACAGCGGTACCGACACACAGCACACACACAGGGAATGCTCTGACAGAGGACAGGACCCCACAAAGCCCTTTGGGGAGACAGAGGGAGAGTATGCCAGCACACACCAGAGCGCTATATAACAGAGGGATATCACTATACAGAGTGTTTTCCCCTATAGCTGCTTGTATTATATATATATACTGCGCCTAAATTTAGTGCCCGCCTCTCTTTTTTACCCTTTCTGTAGTGCAGGACTGCAGGGGAGAGCCAGGGAGCGATCCTTCCAGCGGAGCTGTGAGGGAAAATGGCGCCAGTGTGCTGAGGGAGATGGCTCCGCCCCTTTTTCGGCTGGCTTTCTCCCGCTTTTTGTGTTATTCTGGCAGGGGTAATTTACACCTATATAGCCTCTGGGGCTATATATGGTGTCAGTTTTGCCAGCCAAGGTGTTAATATTGCTGCTCAGGGCGCCCCCCCCCCCAGCGCCCTGCACCCATCAGTGACCGAAGTGTGTGGTGTGCATGAGGAGCAATGGCGCACAGCTGCAGTGCTGTGCGCTACCTTGGAGAAGACAGAAGTCTTCAGCCGCCGATTTTCCGGACCTTCTTGCTTCTGGCTCTGTAAGGGGGACGGCGGCGCGGCTCCGGGAACGGACGACGAGGTTGGGTCCTGTGTGCGATCCCTCTGGAGCTAATGGTGTACAGTAGCCTAAGAAGCCCAAGCTACCACCACTTAGGTAGGTTCGCTTCTTCTCCCCTTAGTCCCTCGCTGCAGTGAGCCTGTTGCCAGCAGGTCTCACTGTAAAATAAAAAACCTAAACTATACTTTCTTCTAGGAGCTCAGGAGAGTCCCTAGTGTGCATCCAGCTCGGCCGGGCACAGAAATCTAACTGAGGCTTGGAGGAGGGTCATAGGGGGAGGAGCCAGTGCACACCAGATAGTCCTAAATCTTTCTTTAGATGTGCCCAGTCTCCTGCGGAGCCGTCTATTCCCCATGGTCCTTACGGAGTCCCCAGCATCCACTAGGACGTCAGAGAAATAGCCACTATAATTTTTTTTGTTTATACATATTTACTAAGCAGCTTACAGGGGCAGTATATGCATATCTTACCCATTTATATTCCATTCAAGATGGCATATGGTGGTACAGTACAGTGTAAATATTTTGCAGCTACGTGTACATTTTGGGCTGATGTTACCAACACAAGCATCCAAGTGTCGTCCCATAACAAGTGCCGCCCCTGGCCATGTGCCCTATATGCCTAACGGGAAATTTGCTACTGGGGGTATGGCTTCAATGGGAAGGTACATGGCCACAGAATAGTACCAATTCACATTACACTACACAGTAGTGTCTGTTATTACATTAGTAACCCTTACACACGTTATGCAACACAGTAAAGACCCTTTTACATGTTATGCCACACAAGTAGAGCCCCTTATACACGTTACATTATGGCTAAACCCCTAATAGACATTCCACCATGGTAAATGCGCTATGGAAGAATCTGTATTTAATGATGTATTTGTATAATTCAAATAAATTAAAAACACTATATTTGCCCCGACTCACCTGACCTGACAACCCACATTTCCTCTGTGAAAATAAAGCTCCAAATGTGACTCCCCACAAACGTGATAACCCCCCAATCTCTGAATTAAAATTATGATGCAAAACTGCAGATCTGATAATCTCCCAAAGCCTCAATGAAAATAATGACCCAAATGTGACCCCCAACAGACTAGAAACACCACAAACTCTCAATGAAAATAATGCACCAAAATTCCCCTCCCCCGACTTGATAATCCTACAATGCCTCAATGAAAATAATACCCTAGAACTGCCATCCTAGACCGGATAATCCCACTATGCTTCAATTAAATAATGTCCCAGAATTGCCTGAGGGGCAGAAAGAGCTGTGCCGCAGCATCCTGAGGTGCAGAGAGAGGTTCTGCAGCAGCCTGAGGTAGAGACAGGTGCTGCAGCACCCTGAGAGACAGAGGGGGTCATTCCAAGTTGATCGTAGCTGTGCTAAATTTAGCACAGCAACGATCATTCACACTGACATGCGGGGGGACGCCCAGCACAGGGCTAGTCCGCCCCGCATATCAGTGCCGCCCCCCCCCCCCCCCCCCACAGAAGTGCAAAGGCATCGCACAGCGGCGATTCCTTTGCACTTCAAGAGTAGCTCCTGACCAGCACAGCTTTAGCGTGCTGGCCGGGAGCTACTCGTCGCACCCCGGCCACCGCAGCCCACCCCCCCAACAGTCCGGCCATGCCTGCGTAGGCCAAACTGCACCCCCTAAACGGTGGCTTAAAGCCGCCGTCCAGCCCCCTCCCGCCCAGCGACCGCCTCTGAGGTGATCGCTAGGCAACGACGGATGCCATGCGCAGTTCCGACCTGATCGCTGCACTGCGAGAAACTGCAGCGAGCGATCGGGTCGAATGACCCCCAGAGTGAGGCTTCTAATGCAGAGAGAGGTGCTGAAGCAGTAGATGGGGCAGAGAGAGTTGCTGCAGCACCAATGTAGAGAGAGGTGCTGCAGCAGCCGGGGCAGAGAGAGATGTTGCAGCGGCAGCTGGGGCAGAGAGAGGTGCTGCAACATCAATGTATAGAGAAGTGCTGCAGCAGCCGGAGCAGAGAGAGGTGCTACATTAGCTAGGGCAGAGAGAGGTTCTGCAGAAGCCAGGGCAGAAAGAGGTGCTGCAGCAGCTAGGGCAGAGAGAGTTCAATGCAACTGCTGCACCAATGGTAGTTCTGCCTCTGGTTTACCCCATATACAGTAGGGTAAAAAAAACAGAGTGCATTCCATAGCGGATGTGAGCAAATGTAATGGTCGAAGAGTAAAATATAGGGGGTCATTCCGAGTTGTTCGCTCGTTATTTTTTTGTCGCAACGGAGCGAATAGTCGCTAATGCGCATGCGCAATGTCCGCAGTGCGACTGCGCCAAGTAAATTTGCTATGCAGTTAGGAATTTTACTCACGGCATTACAAGGTTTTTTCTTCGTTCTGGTGATCGTAATGTGATTGACTGGAAATGGGTGTTACTGGGCGGAAACACGGCGTTTTATGGGAGTGTGTGAAAAAACGCTGCCGTTTCTGGGAAAAACGCGGGAGTGGCTGGAGAAACGGAGGAGTGTCTGGGCGAACGCTGGGTGTGTTTGTGGCGTCAAACCAGGAACGACAAGCACTGAACTGATCACAGATGCCGAGTAAGTCTGGAGCTACTCAGAAACTGCTAAGAAGTGTCTATTCGCAATTCTGCTAATCTTTCGTTCGCAATTTGAATATGCTAAGATTCACTCCCAGTAGGCGGCGGCTTAGCGTGTGCAAAGCTGCTGAAAGCAGCTTGCGAGCGAACAACTCGGAATGAGGGCTATAGTGATCCAATAAATTAAGTGCAAAAGTCAGATACTCTTGCCCTATGAAGGGCTTCTGTATTGCCTATAATATAATTAAAACTCTTTGTGCTTTTCAAAGAAGTATTTATTCTGATAAAATAAAATATAAAATAAATTGGTGTATGGTGTAATACTTTTAAAACAATGACATATTTAAAAAAAATAGCAGCTGTAATCACAATTCCAGAGTTTGGTAACAGAATAAAGTTAATCTCAGCAATTGTGATTGATGTCTTTTTTCCTCCAGAAGTGTGTGAGACTCTTTATAAATCACACTTACACATTTCATATGTTATCCAAAAAACATCATTATGATGAATGTCTATTTTTATTGTTCTTATGAACTCAATATTGAGTAACTTTTATCGTGATTGAAAAGTGCAAGTCTGAAAATATAAACAGCACATGAAAGTACTGTAGCTATCACATGATACAAAGTAAAGATATATGACGTAAACCTAGTGTACAGTAGGTGCAGCAGCAGTAGTTCTTATCTTATCTCTGGAATCCAACCAATTTCCTCTGCCTCCTTAGTACCCCCAGTTACAATGCTCTGCAACAATTATGGAGTTTAATTATCTAGTAACTTGTGCCAAACCCTGCAATTAGTATTTGGAGCCCTTAAGGGCCCTATACACGGGTGAGATGTGTGCTGAGCAAACCGCTCAGCACACATCTCTCCCGTCGCTCAGCACAGCGCGATGTGTGCTGAGCGATGCGGATGAGGACGGGGAGTCGCTCATTTCACCCAGCGGGTGAAATGAGCGACGTGCTAGATTGGCCTGCATGCAGGCTCAGTCTAGCACCGGTGATAGCAATGTGCGGGGCCGTGCATCGCTATCGCTGAGGGGGCTACACACGAGTGATCTGTGCTTAAAATCTAAGCAATCTAGTCAGATTGCTTAGATTTTAATCATGGATCTCTCCGGGAGTACCCCCCTTTAGACTGACATTGACAATGAAGTAGGGGCATGACAGGTAGAGGAGGTAAAGGCAAGTGTTTGAGATTCTGCCTCCCGAACATTGAGATCCGAGGAGGAATCTGAGTCCGGCTCGGGACTTGCCACCTTACTCAGATCCCAAAGCGAGGCCGAACGCCATCTTCCCGCTTTCAGATTCTCGTGTATTTTGGATTCTATATAAGTCCCCGGTGATTGGCGTCATATTCACTCTGGCTGTGGAGAGTGTACTGGACGGACGAGTCTGTCTCAGTACTGTGTTGTCTGGTGTGGGGCGAGTGCTCTGTCTTCTTATCTGAAAGTATGCTCTCTCTGTCTGTTGTATCTGAAAGGGGTGCCCTGTCTGCTGTATCTGAAAGGGGTGCGCTCTCTGCTGTATCTGAGAAAGGGGTGCTCTCTCTGTCTGCTCTATTTGAAAGGGGTGCTCTGTCTGCTGTACCTGAAAAAGAGGTGCTTTCTCCATCTGTTGTTTCTGAAAGGGGTGCTCTGTGTGCTGTATCTAAAAAAGGGGGTCTCTGTCCATCCATCCAGGGGCTCCACCCAGTGTAAAATTAAAATATAAAAGAAATAAAAGCTAAAAACAAAAATCCTAAAATTATAATTATAAAAAATATGTATATGTTTTTTGTTTGTGCTGTACCCCAATGTACTATACAATTTTTATTTTAGTTTCATAAGTACTGTGACACTGCCGGTCAGACCGCAGTATATTATTTTCTACGCATACACATATTGTCTGATGCTCTTGGTGAAGCTAAACCGCAGTATGTAATAATATATATTTCTGACTAATTTGTGCAACCACCTGTGTGTGATATAAAAAAATATTACATAGTTTTGATTCATTTGTCCAAAACTGTAACCGCAGTGTGTGATATAAAAAATTATATATACATTTTGATTTAAATTAATATTTTGTGCTGTGTCATCCCAGTATACATCCAGGGACTGCAGCTGCTCTGTCCATCTAAGGGTGTTCTGTCAGTCCACCCAAAATAAAAGACATCTTTTTTTTATATAAACTCTCTACACTTGAATAGCGAACATTCTGCATATCAAAGATATCTTTGAGGAACATGATCCAAAATAAATTAAAATGATTAAATGATTACAGCATCTAAAATACATCCAGGGACGGCAGCTGTTCCATCCATCTAGGGGTGTTCTGTCAGTCCACCCAAAATAAAAGACATATATTTTAAAAATATTTTGTGCTGTATCCTCCCAGTATACATCAAGGCGTAATTGGTCCATTTCAGGGTGCACTGTCCGTACCGCATATTCTTATGTTATAACTTATTGTCCTAATTTCATAATTTTTCCTATCACCACATTGTAAGTAATTCAAATTAATATTATTAATAATAATTATAAATTAATTCAATTGAAATAAAAATTAATCTAACCTTCTGCATGTCAAAGATATCTTTGAGGAACAGAAGAACTTAATCCTAATTTGAAAATATTTTTTAACGGATGATTAGCGAACCTTCTCCTTTCAAAGGTATCTTTGAGGACCAGAAAAACCTAATTCTAATTTTAAAATAATTTTAACATGATTACAGCATTTAAAAATATATTGTTAACTGCCACATGTTTGCTGCCCACTGCTGTCGCTTAGCTTAGTCATCCAGCTACCTCAGTGCAACAGCAAGGAGACAACAGAAGTGACCACTACTTGGGCCAACTGAGTAGGATCATGGCTGGTTCTCGCCCATATGGAGCTCAGGGTAAGAGTGTCCTTTGGTGTGCCCCCACATCACATAGAAGACCGCCAACCATGGCATGGCATGGTGATTTATTTGGCTCAGTAAGGCTCGGTGGACATGCTTATAACCATGTGTTGCAGTCCTATTTCACCCCACTTCATTCCAAAGGCATTGCCCCACAAACGGATGTCAGTACATAGGAGGTTATTCAGGGTGGACGCTATTGGGCCAATGACGTCACCTGCGTTTCCTGCGATCGAAAGCATGGTAACGGTGAATCTGCATATGCAGCGTGGCTGCGTATGCAGGGGGTCTACCTCTAATTCCGGATTCTGCAATGGGATCGCAATGGAATTGTGATCACATTACTGGGCAGCGCTACATTTGCTGGGCTGCCTTGCCCTGTGCTAGGCCGCCATAAGCATGTGATTTTATCACTAGCAGTTTTTCCTATTTTAGCAAAAACTGCTGCTACCAACTGGAGATGTGCGGAGGACACTTATCGGGTTTTGTGATTTGGTTTTGGATCTGGATCTCCACTCGTCTTTTGGATCTGGATTAGTTTTGCCAAAACCACCCTTTCGGGTTTTGGTTTTGTATCTGGATGTTTTTTGAAAAAAACATAAAAACAGCTAAGATCACAGAATTTGGGGGTAATTTTGATCCTACGGTATTATTAACCTCAATAACATTCATTTCCACTCATTTACAGTCTATTATGAACACCTCACACCTCACAATATTGTTTTTAGGCCAAAAGGTTGCACCGAGGTAGCTGGATGACTAAGCTAAGCAACAGAAGTGGGCGGCACAAACACCTGGCCCATCTAGGAGTGGACTCTTAAAACTAGGCCCCAAAAAAGCACATAATGCAAAGAAGAAGAAAGAAGAGGTGCAAGATGGAATTGTCCTTGGGCTGCCTCCCACCCACCCTAATGTTGTTTAAACAGGACATGCACAGTTTAAAAAAAAACATAATTTCAGCGACAGGTGGTCTCCCTGGAAAAAGCTTACCAAGTTCTCAAAATCTAGCTAGCTACAAACATACCACTCCTTCTTTGATGACTTTTCACGTTATGAGAAGCAGCAAGAGGAAGCGGACAGTGTCAAGAAGGTGATTAAAAATTAGAGAGGCACACGTAATCAGGTACAACACAGAGGCTTTCACCTCCACTCCTATATTGGTGTGGAATGGAAAAGACTTCAACCAAGCAAATATATAATTAATTACCACATTACTGGACAATCTGAAAAATTAGGGGCCAAAGCCTCCAAATTTGTACCCCCTTCTCCATTTTCAGGGATTAAGAAAATCTAGGATTTAATGTTGGGATGCAAATAAACTGGTGTATACCACAGGATCAAGATTGGATATTTCCCCTCCACGGAGTCTGGATACTTGTTTTGTGAAAATCTCGTTGGTTATTTTTTTCCTTTTTTTTTTGCATCTTTATTTACATATTTTGAGGCAGATACCTTATTTTTGTTTTCTTACAGCTCCTAGTTACACGCATGTGAGCATACCTCTGTGTCCCAGATAGATGCATGTGAGCATACCTGTGTGTCTTATTTTTTTATTTTTTTCATATTTAATTTTTAAATAAAGCAGACACTTAGTGGTTTTAGAAGCCCCTCCTGAGCCCTCACAGCAGCCCCGGATTGGTCAAGTTGAGTTTGGGTAGGTTCGGTACAGTACTAAGCAGGACTGTGCAGTGAATTTTTTGTTATTGAGCCCCTGCCCTAGTGGAGCTTACCACTCTACAGTCGAAAATCATTTCATACTATATGTAGGACTGTGCAAGGAAGCAATGCTCACAGCATGCCTCAGCCTGACAAGCCAGACATCTTTCTGGCTGTAAACCATCATGAGACTCCATACTGGGCCTTATTCAGTAACTGTTTGTACTTAACACAGGAGCTCATGGCCCATCTAGTGCTGCAGTGCAATGGAACTCTGATGCAATGCAAGATCACTGAAACTTCTAACACCGTGAGGTCATGCGATAACCCTACGCAGCCCTTAGGAAAAGAAAACTGAGTACCGAAACAACTTACTGACAGCGCCTAAATAAATAAATAAATAGATCTACCAAAGTGCAATCTCACCTGAGCGCTGCTGATAATTGGCACTGTGCGTGTGCCTATGGATACAGTGAGAAAAGGAAGGAAAAGATATCGGCTGCGCTTAAGGTGCTTTACAAATGGGTATAAATCATGGAGAGTTGACCACCTTCTAAATAAAATTGGTTTATTACGATATAAAATACATCAACAACAAATAAAATAAATCATATAAAGCATAATAAATAAATAACTGTACTCTGAAACACCATGAAATAAACACACAGTATCAATCAAGATTTATATGTAGTATTCCCCTGATTCAGGGTATGGGATTGATACTTATTTAGAGATTGTAACAATGATGCGACTAAATAGTTACAATTAAACTATCTGCAATATATTGTGGCTAAGAATAGATAGAGACAGCAAACTTTGGGTTTTTTTCTCCAATAATCTGAGACAGAAAAGGGGCCCAACAGTCAGGTGTGCAATGAGCAATGTGCAGTTTTACCTCTCCTGTGGGCTGGTGCTACCGAGCGTCCTCGGTACAATCCTGTATGAAGCCCACCGTGTGATGTTTAAGGAGAGAGACTTGATTAAGGAATAATTATCCAGATTAGCTGTTACGTTGAGAGTCCCGGATGCAGGATAATTACCTGTGTGTTACCTTGGGCTGGTGGAAATCCTTTTGGTGCCCTAAGCATAGGTGTTAACACATCTTCCAGGACGTCAAAGAAGCACACGCTGAGGCCGCTAATTGCGGTGAAGATTCACAGGTGTGATGTTAACCAGAGCCGTTGCACTGGTTTGTGTGAGGCTGGAATGCTGTCCCACGGCCAAATAGCCGTTTTAGGTGATGGAGGCTGGCGCTGTCTCACAACCAGATATTGCTGTGAAGTGATGATGCGGGCTGTCGTTTTTCCCACTGCCGGGAACAGCCGTCTGATGATAAATGCTGACGATGTCCCGCTGCCGATTGCAGCCGTCTGACAGTGCTGACTAGTGCCGTACAGAGGTAACAATATAGCCACCGTGCAGGCTGGAGAACTCACCGCTGTAGACAGAGTTCCTTGAAGCTGCGGTGCTGGTGAATCAGAGTCAAAAAAAGGGGGAGGAGCCTAAGGTAACACACATTGCACACCTGACTGTTGGGCCCCTTTTCTGTCTCAGATTATTGGAGAAAAAAACCCAAAGTTTGCTGTCTCTATCTATTCTTAGCCACAATATATTGCAGATAGTTTAATTGTAACTATTTAGTCGCATCATTGTTACAATCTCTAAATAAGTATCAATCCCATACCCTGAATCAGGGGAATACTACATATAAATCTTGATTGATACTGTGTGTTTATTTCATGGTGTTTCAGAGTACAGTTATTTATTTATTATGCTTTATATGATTTATTTTATTTGTTGTTGATGTATTTTATATCGTAATAAACCAATTTTATTTAGAAGGTGGTCAACTCTCCATGATTTATACCCATTTGTAAAGCACCTTAAGCGCAGCCGATATCTTTTCCTTCCTTAGGAAAAGAACCCTGTACAACAAATGCGCATCTTGTAAATAAATAATCCAAAAATGTGGAACATCAATAATAAATCAAAATTAAGGTTGACTAATTGGAGCCATTCAATTGAGTGAGTCCCTAACATGAAATAATTGAGAAGAACCTTTCTAATGCTCTGGCAGAAAATCTCAGTTTTACCTCTCCAGAATTTGCACTGGATTATGATTTAGTCTCTTCTGAGTCACAATGACTCTGGCCACAAATGTGGTCTCATTGGAAAACACTTTGTCAAAATTGCAATTTCCATTTCAACCTTTGCGGCTATGTTTTCACAAATCTGTTTGTGATGTTGAAGCTTGTTTCATATCTGCTCTAGGCTTTAATTTAAACCTAGGATCAAGTACAGTAGCACCGCTGGAATTATACGACAGCACCCCTGGATTTATACAGCATAGGCAAGACCCTGCTGAATTACACAGCATAGCAGACGGCGACAATACCCCTGGACTTAAACGGCTGTGGGGCAGCACCCCTGGACTGATAGGGTAGAGGGACAGCACTCCAAATTGGGCAGCACCCCTGGAATGATGTGGCAAAGTAAAGAGGTGCAATATGGAATTGTCCTTGGCCCCTCCCACCCACCCTTATGTTGTATAAGCAGGACATGCGCACTTTAACAAACAACTAATTTCAGTCACGGGGTCTGCCACACGACTGTGGCTGAAATGATTGGTTTGTTTGGGCCCCCACCAAAAAATAAGCAATTAATCTCTCCTTGCACAAACTGGCTCTACAGTGGCAAGATGTCGTCTTCTTCCTCAGATCCCTCCTCCCTTCAGTGTTTACATCCTCATCCTCATAGAGAAATAACATTTAAACAAACCACATCATGTAGGTGTCTGTGTACTGCTTACGCTATTACCCAATGTTTCTGAACTTGACAATGAGTTATGATGAATGCGCTGCAGGTGATGTATAAGGGATGATGTTCCTAGGTGGTTAACATCCTTACTCTTACTTAAAATGGATTGACAAAGGCAACAGATGGCTTGACACCTGTTATCCAGATTTGTGGAGAAATAATTCCACACTGAAGAGGTGGCTTTTTTGGCATTTTGCCCTGGCATGACAATGGGCTTTTTCATCCCATGACCAACAACTGTCTCCACTGGTGCCTTATTCAAACAAACCACATCACCATCAGAATCCTCATCGTTAACTTCCTCCTCTGCGCCAGCTACACCCATATCTTCCTCATCCTAGTGTACTTCTACAGTGACATCCTCAATCTCAATATCAGCAACTGGACTGGTGGTGCTCCTCCCAGCACTTGCAGAGGGCATGCAAATGGTGGTAGAATCCTCCTCTTACCATACAGTGTTGTGAAGGTCAAGCCTAGACATCGCAACCTCGGATAGTGCCAGCACCCTTGTATTTGAACAACACCCCTGTAATTTTACATTCATTAGAAACAGCAGCATTCCTGTATTTTTACAGCACACAGGACCAGTGTATTTATTTTAATAGCAGCACCCCTGTATTTTTACAGCATACAGGACCAGTGTACATTTATTTTAACTGCAGCAACCCTGTATTTTTACAACATACAAGACAGGGCCATTGTACATTTATTTTAACAGCAGCACCTCTGTATTTTATAGCATACAGGACCAGTGTACATTTATTTTCACAGCAGCACCCTATAATTTTTACAGCATACAAGACAGGGCCAGTGTACATTTATTTTCACTGCACCCCTGAATTTTACAGCCAGCACCCCTATATTTTTATAGCATACAGGAGGACAGCCAGGACAGCAACACACATGTACAGCTGCAGCACCCCTAACAGCACATGAAACACCAGTTACAGCACTTCTAACATCACAGGGACACAACAGTGACAGGAACAGCACCCCTATAGAGCATACACTGAGCCCACCCAACGCCACCACTAACAAAGAGAGACAGAGGTCTGTCTCTCTTACTCTCCAAGTCCGGAGTGAAAATGGTGGTGTTGCACGGCTCCTTATATGGAATCCAAAACCCGCTAGAAACCGATAGTGGGATACATAGAAATATAGAATTTGATGGCAGATAAGAACCACTAGGCCCATTTAGTCTGCCCATTTTTTTTATCCTTTAGGTAATCGCAACCCACTTTGAACCCTAATTCTTTGTAAGGATATTCATATGCCTATCCCAAGCATGTTTAAACTGCTCAACAGTCTCAGCCTCTACCACCTCTGATGGGAGGCTATTCCACTTATCCACTACCCTTTCTGTGAAATATTTTTCCCTTAAATTTTCCCTGAACCTGCCTCCCTCCAGTTTCAGTGTATGTCCTCGAGTTCTAATACTTCTCTTCCTTTGAAAAATGTTTCCCTCCTGAACTTTGTTAAAACCTTTGGTATATTTGAAAGTTTCTATCATGTCTCCCCTTTCACTTCTCTCCTCCATACTATACATGTTAAGATCTTTTAGCCTTTCCGGGTAAGTTTTGTGATGTAGGCCATGCACCATTTTAGTTGCCCTTCTTTGTACACTCTCTAATGTATTTATATCTTTCTGGAGATATGGTCTACAGAACTGGACACAGTATTCCAGATGAGGCCGCACCAATGACCTATACAGTGGCATTATTACTTCTCTTTTCCTGCCACTGATTCCTCTCCCTATGCAACCACGCATCTGACTTGCCTTTCTCATTGCTCTGTTACATTGCTTTCCTGCCTTTAAGTCACTTGAAATAGTGACTCCTAAATCCCTTTCCTCCTCAGCAGTTTCCATTATAGTACCCTTGATACTATATTTAGCCTTTGGGTTTTTGAGACCCAAGTGCATGATTTTGCATTTTTTGGCATTAAACTGTAGTTGCCATGTTCTTGACCATTTTTAAAGCCTAGCTAGGTTATCAATCATTTGTTTTACCCCTCCTGGTGTGTCTACCCTGTTGCATATCTTTGTATCATCTGCAAAAAGGCATACTTTCCCTTCAATACCATTTTCAATGTAACCAACAAAGATATTAAAGAGAACTGGTCCGAGTACAGATACCTGGGGTACTCCACTGGTAACATTTCCCTCCATAGATTGCACTCCATTTACTACAACTGTCTGTTTCCTATCCTGCAACCAGGTTCTTATCCATTTAACTATTCTATAAGCCACCCCCAGGCTTTCAAGTTTATTTAGCAGTCTGTGATGTGGGACAGTGTCAAATGCCTTACTAAAGTCTAGATATGCTACATCTACAGCTCCCCCTTGATCTATTATTTTCATTACAGAGTCAAAAAAGTCAATAAGATTTGTTTGGCATGATCTCCCACCACTGAATCCATGCTGTTTTGGATCCTGTAAGTTGTTTGATTTAAGATATTCCACAACTCTTTCTTTTAGTAGTTTTTCCATTACTTTCCCTACTGCTGATGTAAGGCTTACTGGTCTGTAGTTCCTTGCTTCTTCCTTGCTTCCACTTTTGTACAATGGAACTACATTTGCTCTTTTCCAGTCCTCTGGAATGGCACCTGTATTTAGTGACTGGTTAAATAATTCTGTTAATGGTGCCACCAGCACATCTTTTAGCTCTTTTAGTATCCTTGGGTGTATCCCATCTGGCCCCATTGATTTATCCACTTTTAGTTTTGAAAATTCAGTTAGGACCTTCTCCTCTGTAAATGTACTTTCATCTACCTTATTTTTATGAATGTCCTTGCAACATAACTGGGGCCCCTTCCCTTCTTCTGTAGTAAATACTGAGCAAAAATAATTATTTAGGTGATCTGCTATTGCCTTGTCTCCCTCCACCAAATTCTCACTCTCTGTCTTAAGTCTTATTATTCCTCCATTTGATTTTGTCCTTTCATTTATATACTTAAAAAAAAGTTTTGCCTCCTTTATCTACCGACTGGGCCATTGTCTCCTCAGCTTCTGCCTTTGCACGTCTGATCACTTTCTTAGCATCCTTCCGTCTGTCAAGATACACCTCTTTGTCATTATTATTTTGAGTCAGTTTGTATTTCCTAAAAGCCATCTTTTTTGCTTTCACACTAGTTGATACTTCTTTTGTGAACCACATTGGCTTCCTTTTCCTGGTGCTTTTCCAAACCCTTTTGATACAAAGGTCTGTTGCCCTTAGTACTGCACTTTTCAGTTTTCCCCATCTCTCCTGCACTCCTTCCAAGTTCCTCCAGTCCGCCAATGAATCACTTAAACATCTCCCCATTTTTGCAAAGTCAGCATTCCTAAAATCCAACACCTTTGTTTTTGTGTGACAGGAGTTGGATCCTGTCTTTATTAGTGATGAGCGGGTTCGGATCCTTGGGATCCAAACCCGCCCGAACTTCACCTTTTTTTTCACGGGTCCGAGCAACTCGGATCCTCCCGCCTTGCTCGGTTAACCCGAGCGCGCCCGAACGTCATCATCCAGCGGTCGGAATCTCGCGAGATTCATATTCTATATAAGGAGCCGCGCGTCGCCGCCATTTCTCACTCGTGCATTGGAGATGATCGAGAGAGGACGTGGCTGGCGTCCTCTCAGTTTCTATGTTCAGTGGGCTGCAAATTGTGCTGCAAATATCTGTGCTCAGTGTGCTGCAAATATCTGTGCTCAGTGTGCTGCAAGTGCAAATATCTACGTTCTCTGCCTGAAAAACGCTCCATAACTGACTGTGCTCAGTGTGCTGCAAATATCTGTGCTCAGTGTGCTAATTGCTTTATTGTGGGGACTGGGGACCAGCAGTATTATATAGTAGGAGGACAGTGCAGAGTTTTGCTGACCAGTGACCAGTGACCGATATTATACGTTCTCTGCCTGAAAAACGCTCCATATCTGTGCTTCATTGTAGTATATAGTAGGAGGACAGTGCAGAAGTTTGCTGACCACCAGTATAACTATATATATAGCAGTACGGTACAGTAGTCCACTTCTCTACCTACCTCTGTGTCATTAAGTATACTATCCATCCATACCTGTGGTGCATTTCAGTTTTGCACAGTTTGCTGACCACCAGTTTATACTATATAGCAGTACGGTACAGAAGGCCACTGCTCTACCTACCTCTGTGTCGTCAAGTATACTATCCATCCATACCTGTGGTGCATTTCGGTTTTACACAGTTTGCTGACCACCAGTATATACTATATAGCAGTACGGTACAGTAGGCCACTGCTCTACCTACCTCTGTGTCGTCAAGTATACTATCCATCCATACCTGTGGTGCATTTCAGTTTTGCACAGTTTGATGATCACCAGTATATACTATATAGCAGTACGGTACAGTAGGCCACTGCTCTACCTACCTCTGTGTCGTCAAGTATACTATCCATCCATACCTGTGGTGCATTTCAGTTTTGCACAGTTTTCTGACCACCAGTATATACTATATAGCAGTACGGTACAGTAGGCCACTGCTCTACCTACCTCTGTGTCGTCAAGTATACTATCCATCCATACCTGTGGTGCATTTCAGTTTTGCACAGTTTGCTGACCACCAGTATATACTATATAGCAGTACGGTACAGTAGGCCATTGCTCTACCTACCTCTGTGTCGTCAAGTATACTATCCATCCATACCTGTGGTGCATTTCAGTTTTGCACAGTTTGCTGACCACCAGTATATACTATATAGCAGTACGGTACAGTAGGCCACTACTCTACCTACCTCTGTGTCGTCAAGTATGCTATCCATCCATACCTGTAGTGCATTTCAGTTTTGCACAGTTTGCTGACCACCAGTTTATACTATATAGCAGTACGGTACAGCAGGCCACTGCTCTACCTACCTCTGTGTCGTCAAGTATACTATCCATCCATACCTGTGGTGCATTTCAGTTTTGCACAGTTTGCTGACCACCAGTATATACTATATAGAAGTACGGTACAGAAGGCCACTGCTCTACCTACCTCTGTGTCGTCAAGTATACTATCCATCCATACCTGTGGTGCATTTCAGTTTTGCACAGTATACTGACCACCAGTATATACTATATAGCAGTACGGTACAGTAGGCCACTGCTCTACCTACCTCTGTGTCGTCAAGTATACTATCCATCCATACCTGTGGTGCATTTCAGTTTTGCACAGTTTGCTGACCACCAGTATATACTATATAGCAGTACGGTACAGTAGGCCACTGCTCTACCTACCTCTGTGTCGTCAAGTATACTATCCATCCATACCTGTGGTGCATTTCAGTTTTGCACAGTTTGCTGACCACCAGTATATACTATATAGCAGTACGGTACAGTAGGCCACTGCTCTACCTACCTCTGTGTCGTCAAGTATACTATCCATCCATACCTGTGGTGCATTTCAGTTTTGCACAGTTTGCTGACCACCAGTATATACTATATAGCAGTACGGTACAGTAGGCCACTGCTCTACCTACCTCTGTGTCGTCAAGTATGCTATCCATCCATTCCTGTAGTGCATTTCAGTTTTGCACAGTTTGCTGACCACCATTTTATACTTTATAGCAGTACGGTACAGCAGGCCACTGCTCTACCTACCTCTGTGTCGTCAAGTATACTATCCATCCATACCTGTGGTGCATTTCAGTTTTGCACAGTTTGCTGACCACCAGTATATACTATATAGAAGTACGGTACAGAAGGCCACTGCTCTACCTACCTTTGTGTCGTCAAGTATACTATCCATCCATACCTGTGGTGCATTTCAGTTTTGCACAGTTTGCTGACCACCAGTATATACTATATAGCAGTACGGTACAGTAGGCTACTGCTCTACCTACCTCTGTGTCGTCAAGTATACTATCCATCCATACCTGTGGTGCATTTCAGTTGTGCGCAGTATATACAGTAGTAGGCCATTGCTATTGATATATTACTGGCATATAATTCCACACATTAAAAAATGGAGAACAATAATGTGGAGGGTAAAATAGGGAAAGATCAAGATCCACTTCACCTCGTGCTGAAGCTGCTGCCACTAGTCATGGCCGAGACGATAAAATGCCATCAACGTCGTCTGCCAAGGCCGATGCCCAATGTCATAGTAGAGAGCATGTAAAATCCAAAAAAATAAAGCTCAGTAAAATGACCCAAAAATCTAAATCAAAATCATCTGAGGAGAAGCATAAACTTGCCAATGTGCCATTTACGACACGGAGTGGCAAGGATTGGCTGAGGCCCTGTCCTTTGTTCAAGGCTAGTGGTTCAGCTTCACCTGAGGATGGAAGCACTCATCCTCCTGCTAGAAAACTTAAAAGAGTTAAGATGGCAAAAGCACAGCAAAGAACTGTGCGTTCTTCTAAATTACAAATCCCCAAGGAGAGTCCAATTGTGTCGGTTGCGATGCCTGATCTTCCCAACACTGGACGGGAAGAGGTTGCGCCTTCCACCATTTGCACGCCCCCTGCAAGTGCTGGAAGGAGCACCCACAGTCCAGTTCCTGATAGTCAAATTGAAGATGTCACTGTTGAAGTACACCAGGATGAGGATATGGGTGTTGCTGGCGCTGGGGAGGAAATTGACAAGGAGGATTCTGATGGTGAGGTGGTTTGTTTAAGTCACGCACCCGGGGAGACACCTTGTCCGTGGGACGAATATGGCCATTGACATGCCTGGTCAAAATACAAAAAAAATCACCTCTTCGGTGTGGAAATATTTCAACAAAAATGCGGACAACTGGTGTCAAGCCATGTGTTGCCTTTGTCAAGCTGTAATAAGTAGGGGTAAGGACGTTAACCACCCAGGAACATCCTCCCTTATACGTCACCTGGACCGCATTCATCAGTGGTCAGTGACAAGTTCAAAAACTTTGGATGACAGCGGAAGCAGTCCACTGACCACTAAATCCCTTCCTCTTGTAACCAAGCTACTGCAAACCACACCACCAACTCCCTCAGTGTCAATTTCCTCCTTAGACAGGAAAGCCAATAGTCCTGCAGGCCATGTCACTGTCAAGTCTGACGAGTCCTCTCCTGCCTGGGATTCCTCCGATGCATCCTTGAGTGTAACGCCTACTGCTGCTGGCGCTGCTGTTGTTGCTGCTTGGAGTCGATCATCATCCCAGAGGGGAAGTCGGAAGACCACTTGTACTACTTCCAGTAAGCAATTGACTGTCCAACAGTCCTTTGCGAGGAAGATGAAATATCACAGCAGTCATCCTGCTGCAAAGCGGATAACTCAGGCCTTGGCAGCCTGGGTGGTGAGAAACGTTTTTCCGGTATCCACCGTTAATTCAGAGGGAACTAGAGACTTGATTGAGGTACTGTGGCCCCGGTACCAAATACCATCTAGGTTCCATTTCTCTAGGCAGGCGATACCGAAAGTGTACACAGACGTCAGAAAAAGAGTCACCAGTGTCCTAAAAAATGCAGTTGTACCCAATGTCCAATTAACCACGGACATGTGGACAAGTGGAGTAGGGCAGACTCAGGACTATATGACTGTGACAGCCCACTGGGTAGATGTATTGCCTCCCGCAGCAAGAACAGCAGCGGCGGCACCAGTAGCAGCATCTCGCAAACGCCAACTCGTTCCTAGGCAGGCTACGCTTTGTATCACCGCTTTCCATAAGAGGCACACAGCTGACAACCTCTTACGGAAACTGAGGAACATCATCGCAGAATGGCTTACCCCAATTGGACTCTCCTGGGGATTTGTGACATCGGACAACGCCACCAATATTGTGCGTGCATTAGATCTGGGCAAATTCCAGCAAGTCCCATGTTTTGCACATAAATTGAATTTGGTGGTGCAGAATTATTTAAAAAACGACAGGGGCGTGCAAGAGATGCTGTCAGTGGCCCGAAGAATTGCGGGCCACTTTCGGCATTCAGCCACCGCGTGCCGAAGACTGGAGCACCAGCAAACAGTCCTGAACCTGCCCTGCCATCATCTGAAGCAAGAGGTGGTAACGAGGTGGAATTCAACCCTCTATATGCTTCAGAGGATGGAGGAGCAGCAAAAGGCCATTCAAGCCTATACATCTGCCTACGATATAGGCAAAGTAGGGGGAATGCACCTGACTCAAGCGCAGTGGAGAATGATTTCAACGTTGTGCAAGGTTCTGCAACCCTTTGAACTTGCCACACGTGAAGTCAGTTCAGACACTGCCAGCCTGAGTCAGGTCATTCCCCTCATCAGGCTTTTGCAGAAGAAGCTGGAGACATTGAAGGAGGAGCTAAAACAGAGCGATTCCGCTAGGCATGTGGGACTTGTGGATGGAGCCCTTAATTCGCTTAACCAGGATTCACGGGTGGTCAATCTGTTGAAAGCAGAGCACTACATTTTGGCCACCGTGCTCGATCCTAGATTTGAAACCTACGTTGTATCTCTCTTTCCAGCAGACACAAGTCTGCTGAGGTTCAAAGACCTGCTGGTGAGAAAATTGTCAAGTCAAGCGGAACGTGACCCGCCAACAGCTCCTCCTTCACATTCTCCCGCAACTGGGGCTGCGAGGATAAGGCTAAGAATTCCGAGCCCACCCACTGGCGGTGATGCAGGGCAGTCTGGAGAGAGTGCTGACATCTGGTCCGGACTGAAGGACCTGCCAACGATTACGAACATGTCTTCTACTGTCACTGCATATGATTCTGTCACCATTGAAAGAATAGTGGAGGATTATATGAGTGACCGCATCCAAGTAGGCACGTCAGACAGTCCGTATGTATACTGGCAGGAAAAAAAGGCAATTTGGAGGCCCTTGCACAAACTGGCTTTATTTTACCTAAGTTGCCCCCCCTCCAGTGTGAACTCCGAAAGAGTGTTTAGTGCAGCCGCTCACCATGTCAGCAATCGGAGTACGAGGTTACTTCCCGAAAATGTGGAGAAGATGATGTTCATCAAAATGAATTATAATCAATTCCTCCGTGGAGACATTCACCAGCAATTGTCTCCAGAAAGTACACAGGGACCTGAAATGGTGAATTCCAGTGGGGACGAATTAATAATCTGTGAGGAGGGGGATGTACACAGTGAAAGGGGTGAGGAATCGGACGATGAGGAGGAGGTGGACTTCTTGCCTCTGTAGAGCCAGTTTGTGCAAGGAGAGATTGATTGCTTCATTTTTGGTGGGGGCCCAAACCAACCAGTCATTTCAGTCACAGTCGTGTGGCAGACTCTGTCGCTGAAATGATGGGTTCGTTAAAGTGTGCATGTCCTGTTTATACAACATAAGGGTGGGTGGGAGGGCCCAAGGACAATTCCATCTTGCACCTCTTTTTTCTTTCATTTTTCTTTGCATCATGTGCTGTTTGGGGACTATTTTTTAAATCTGCCATCCTGTCTGACACTGCAGTGCCACTCCTAGATGGGCCAGGTGTTTGTGTCGGCCACTTGTGTCGCTTAGCTTAGCCATCCAGCGACCTTGGTGCACCTCTTTTTTTCTTTGCATCATGTGCTGTTTGGGGACTATTTTTTAAATCTGTCATCCTGTCTGACACTGCAGTGCCACTCCTAGATGGGCCAGGTGTTTGTGTCGGCCACTTGGGTCGCTTAGCTTAGTCACACAGCTACCTCATTGCGCCTCTTTTTTTCTTTGCATCATGTGCTGTTTGGGGACTATTTATTTGAAGTACCATCCTGCCTGACACTGCAGTGCCACTCCTAGATGTGCCAGGTGTTTGTGTCGGCCACTTGTGTCGCTTAGCTTAGCCATCCAGTGACCTTGGTGCACCTCTTTTTTTCTTTGCATCATGTGCTGTTTGGGGACTATTTTTTAAATCTGACATCCTGTCTGACACTGCAGTGCCACTCCTAGATGGGCCAGGTGTTTGTGTCGGCCTCGGTGCAAATTTTAGGACTAAAAATAATATTGTGAGGTGTGAGGTGTTCAGAATAGACTGAAAATGAGTGGAAATTATGGTTATTGAGGTTAATATTACTATGGGATCAAAATGACCCCCAAATTCTATGATTTAAGCTGTTTTTGAGGGTTGTTTGTAAAAACACCTGAATCCAAACACACCCGAATCCGACAAAAAAATTTCAGGGAGGTTTTGCCAAAACGCGTCCGAATCCAAAACACGGCCTCGGAACTGAAACCAAAACCCGAAAAATTTCCGGTGCACATCACTAGTCTTTGTACTAAACCATACTGCTTGATGATCACTGGATCCCAGGTGCTCACCCACATATATGTCTGATATCCTGTCACCATTTGTAAGAATCAAATTTAATATTGAGTCTTTTCGAGTGGGCTCCCGTCCCTCACCAATTGCTTGAGAGATGCTCCCTGTAAGGAATTTAGAAATTTGCCACTTGTAGCTGAACTTGCAAAGGACCCCTTCCAATTTACATCAGGTAAATTAAAATCTCCCATGATTATAACTTCTCCCTTTAAAGCCATTTTAGAGATGTCCAACAATAGGTTCCTGTCCAAATCCTGCCCCTGGCCTGGTGGTCTATAGATCACCCCAATGCGAATAATGTCCTTCTCCCCAGTTTCCGTGGTGACCCAAAGGGCCTCAGTTTTGTCCTCAACATTTTGCATTAAAGTAGCATTTATGCTTTTTTTCCACATACATTGCTACCCCTCCTCCTATTCTTCCCATTCTATCCTTCCTAAATAAATTGTATCCTGGTATAGCTATGCCCCATTCATGATTCTCATTGCACCATGACTCAGTAATTGCGACAATATCCAGGTTATCCCTTGTCATTATCGCAATTAGCTCTGGAATTTTGTCTCCTAAGCTCCTAGCATTTGCACACATAGCTTTACGAATTTTGTCTGTGCATCTGTTATTAGTAGCCATGTCCAGACAGTACAAAAAATAACAAGTTTAAAGTTGAAATTACCTGTTTGGTGATGTTGTTCAGTGTTTGTTTGTTTGTTCCCACCCCCACCCCCCCCCCCGCCCAATCAGGAATCACACTCTGTCCTTTACACCACGACTACATCTCACTAAATGAAAAGATATAGTACACCTGTCCACAAATGGCCAAATGGTCAAAGGAGGTAAACACCAGACAGCATGCAGTAATAAAACAACTTACCCACACATGCAATGCCAATTACAAGCAATTCATTACATCAAGAACATATGAGTTTGCATAATAGAGAACTGTAGTGAGCAGATTGGGGATGTCTTTTCTTAGTTTAAAAGACAGATAATATGCATAAGATGATTTACACACTTTTGATGCATTAAGGCAGTCCATATGTCATAGTTTTGGTGTGTTGTTGTTTTCCTTCTGTTCTCCTTCGGTTTAACGCAGGTATAACGCTAATATTATAATAATACTTTTATGTCAGCACTTCTATGGAAGCACTACCAGCCGACGGCTTCCATCCGTATACTAGACTTTAAATAGGAACAATTTCCATGTGAATGCAATGATTGCAAACTCCTCCCCTAATACAATCCCACTTCAAACTAAGGCAATAAATTAACTTACACAAACAAGCATTACATACCAATAAAGCAGCCAACTAAATACAACTTGCTGGTATGTGTAGTTCCACGAATCGTACCTAAACTGATATTGACGTTTTGCCTCGTTCTGGGATCCAAGACTGGTCGGATAGTCCTGAGCCGGACACGGATTCTAGCTCAGAACGTGTTTAGGGGGTTTGGTTCTCTTAGAACCAAACCCACTCATCTCTACTATCAACCAGCAGTGGCTGCTGTCCCTGGACTGCAGTGCCATCCAAAGGCTGCAGGGAGGAGCCGGCCAGGACATATGATCATACATGTAAAGTTGTATGTAACATATGTAATGGCTTCCTTCCCTGGGAATCAGCAGTGTCACAGATCTGGTTTGAGAGGGTTGGGTACTCAGGGATTCTTCTGATGGTCGGGAAGAGGAACCGTAGCTGGGTCAAAATAGAGACGGCCGGATGTAGGTATTCCTCATGCAACTTTATTGGTAACTAACGTTTGAGAACGATGCCAAAGAACGCTGAATGAAGAGATGAAATGATGATTTGAGAATGACGCTGAAGGATTCTGAATGAATAAAGATGATTTGAGAACGATGTTGAAGAACACTGAATGAAGAAATGAGTTATGACTTGTGAATGATGCTGAAGAACACTTGAATGATGAAATGAGTGATGACTGGTGATTAATGCTGAAGAAGAATTAAGAAATAAGTGATGACTTGTGAACGATGCTGACGAACACTGAATTAAGAAATGAATGATGACTTGTGAACGATGGTGATGAACACTTGAATGAAGGAATGAGTGATGACTGGTGATTAATGCTGAAGAATGAAGAAATGAGTGATGACTTGTGAACGATGCTGAAGAACACTGAATGATGAAATGAATGTTGACTTGTGAACGATACTGAAGAACACTGAATTTCTGGAAGCAATACTGGAAGCACTGGAACTCAGAGAGCTGGGAACACACTGTAATGCTGGGAGCACTGGAACTCAGAGCTGGGAACACACTGTAATGCTGGAAGCAATGCTGGGAGCACTGGAAGTCAGAGAGCTGGGAACACACTTCCACGAAGTGCAGCGTGAGCCTGGAGGGTAGCTTGTGCAGTGACGATACTCAGGTGCCAGAGCTTTGCCCGATGTCTCCTTTCGAACTTCCCACTTCTATTGGCTGCTGCGGTCGCGTTTATGGCTTACACTCCCCACTGGCCTGCTTACCAACATGTGACCACCAGGAACAATGGCGGCGCCCACTGACCGAGCAGCAGCGACACCCTTACTGTCCAACAGCCGAGTCCAGCGGCCCCCAGATGGAGCACACAGCGGAGGGGAAGGTGCGGCTACCGCCGCCTTTCCGTGACAAGCAGTCAGCCACAGCATGGAAAACACTGCTCAGCCTGTCAATCGTCATTTAGCCCGCCCCTGGAATCCCATTGGCTGGTTTCACAGGAGTCCGGAGATGGGTTAAATTACGATTGACAGGCTGAGCAGTGTTTTCCATTCTGCGACGGCTGCTGATTCCCGGGGAAGGAAGCAAGGACATATATTACATACAACTTTACATGTATGTTCATACTGTATGTCCTGGCCAGCTCCCCCTGCAGCCTTTGGATGTCGCTGCAGTCCAGGGGCAGCTGCACCATTGCTACCAACTCTGAATAACCCCTATGGACCCCTATATTGTTAGTCTAGATCACAGATTCTCAAACTTGGTCCTCAGGACTCCACACAGTGCATGTTTTGCAGGTCTCCTCACAGAATCACAAGTGAAATAAATAGCTCCACATGTGGACCTTTTAAAATGTGTCAATGAGTAATTAATACACCTGTGCACTTGCTGGGTTGCCTGCAAAACATGCACTGTGTGGGGTCCTGAGGACCGAGTTTGAGAACCACTGGTCTAGATGAATCACCATTAACCTGGTTATCTAGCCCAGGGGTAAGCAATCTGTAGCACTCCAGCTGCTGTGGGACAATACATCCCAGCATGGCATCAGGGCCGGCCCAAGTCAAATTTTTTGTAAACGAATATATATTTTGGCGCCCCTTAGTGAAATATATAGGGGTGTGGCTTCATGGGGAAGGGGCGTGGCTACATAATAGCATCAATTCACAATACACAGCACAGTAGAACAGCTTATACATGTCACACCCCAGTAGAGACACTTATACACATCACACTCCAGTAGAGACGCTTATACACGTTACACCACAGGGGAGACGCTTATACACATTACGCCACAGAGGAGACGCTTATACATGTTATGCCTAGTGATGAGCGGGTTCGGTGCCTCGGAATCCGAACCCCCCCCCCCCCCCCCCGAACTTCACCCATTTTACACGGGTCCGAGGCATACTCGGATACTCCAGTATTGCTCGGTTAACCCGAGCGCGCCCGAACGTCATCATCCCGCTGTCGGATTCTCGCGAGATTCGGATTCTATATAAGGAGCCGCGCGTCGCCGCCATTTTTCACTTGTGCATTGGAAATGATAGTGAGAGGACGTGGCTGGCGTCCTCTCACTTTGTTTCAGAACTTTCAGGGGGCTGCAAATATCTTTATTCTGGGGACCAGCAGTATTATAGGAGGAGTACAGTGCAGAGTTTTGCTGACCAGTGACCACCAGTATTATACGTTCTCTGCCTGAAAAACGCTCCATATCTGTGCTCAGTGTGCTGCATATATCTGTGCTCACACTGCTTTATTGTGGGGACTGGGGACCAGCAGTATTATATAGGAGGAGTACAGTGCAGAGTTTTGCTGACCAGTGACCACCAGTATTATACGTTCTCTGCCTGAAAAACGCTCCATATCTGTGCTCAGTGTGCTGCATATATCTGTGCTCACACTGCTTTATTGTGGGGACTGGGGACCAGCAGTATTATATAGGAGGAGTACAGTGCAGAGTTTTGCTGACCAGTGACCAGTGACCACCAGTATTATACGTTCTCTGCCTGAAAAACGCTCCATATCTGTGCTCAGTGTGCTGCATATATCTGTGCTCACACTGCTTTATTGTGGGGACTGGGGACCAGCAGTATTATATAGGAGGAGTACAGTGCAGAGTTTTGCTGACCAGTGACCACTGACCACCAGTATTATACGTTCTCTGCTTGAAAAACGCTCCATATCTGTGCTGCATTGTAGTATATAGTAGGAGTACAGTGCATAATTTTGCTGACCACGAGTATATAATATATAGGAGTACGGTACAGAAGGCCACTGCTCTACCTATCCCCGTTGTGGTCAAGTATACTATCCATCCATACCTGTGGTGCATTTCAGTTTTGCACAGTTTGCTGACCACCAGTATATACTATATAGCAGTACGGTACAGAAGGCCACTGCTCTACCTACCTCTGTGTCGTCAAGTATACTATCCATCCATACCTGTGGTGCATATCAGTTTTGCACAGTTTGCTGACCACCAGTATAACTATATATATAGCAGTACGGTACAGTAGTCCACTGCTCTACCTACCTCTGTGTCGTCAAGTATACTATCCATCCATACCGGTGGTGCATTTCAGTTTTGCAGTTTGCTGACCACCAGTATATACTATATAGCAGTACGGTACAGAAGGCCACTGCTCTACCTACCTCTGTGTCGTCAAGTATACTATCCATCCATACCTGTGGTGCATTTCAGTTTTGCACAGTTTGCTGACCACCAGTATAACTATATATAAAGCAGTATGGTACAGTAGTCCACTGCTCTACCTACCTCTGTGTCGTCAAGTATACTATCCATCCATACCTGTGGTGCATTTCAGTTTTGCACAGTTTGCTGACCACCAGTATATACTATATAGCAGTACGGTACAGAAGGCCACTGCTCTACCTACCTCTGTGTCGTCAAGTATACTATCCATCCATACCTGTGGTGCATTTCAGTTGTGCGCAGTATATATAGTAGTAGGCCATTGCTATTGATATATTACTGGCATATAATTCCACACATTAAAAAATGGAGAACAAAAATGTGGACGGTAAAATAGGGAAAGATCAAGATCCACTTCCACCTCGTGCTGAAGCTGCTGCCACTAGTCATGGCCGAGACGATGAAATGCCATCAACGTCGTCTGCCAAGGCCGATGCCCAATGTCATAGTAGAGAGCATGTAAAATCCAAAAAAATAAAGCTCAGTAAAATGACCCAAAAATCTAAATCAAAATCGTCTGAGGAGAAGCGTAAACTTGCCAATGTGCCATTTACGACATGGAGTGGCAAGGAACGGCTGAGGGCCTGGCCTATGTTCATGGCTAGTGGTTCAGCTTCACATGAGGATGGAAGCACTAATCCTCCTGCTAGAAAACTTAAAAGAGTTAAGATGGCAAAAGCACTGCAAAGAACTGTGCGTTCTTCTAAATCAATCACAAATCCCCAAGGAGAGTCCAATTGTGTCGGTTGCGATGCCTGACCTTCCCAACACTGGACGGGAAGAGGTTGCGCCTTTCACCATTTGCACGCCCCCTGCAAGTGCTGGAAGGAGCACCTGCAGTTCAGTTCCTGATAGTCAAATTGAAGATGTCACTGTTGAAGTACACCAGGATGAGGATATGGGTGTTGCTGGCGCTGGGGAGGAAATTGACAAGGAGGATTCTGATGGTGAGGTGGTTTGTTTAAGTCAGGCACCTCTTTTTTTCTTTGCATCATGTGCTGTTTGGGGACTATTTTTTGAAGTGCCATCCTGTCTGACACTGCAGTGCCACTCCTAGATGAGCCAGGTGTTTGTGTCGGCCACTTGGGTCGCTTAGCTTAGCCATCCAGCGACCTTGGTGCACCTCTTTTTTTTCTTTGCATCATGTGCTGTTTGGGGACTATTTTTTGAAGTGCCATCCTGCCTGACACTGCAGTGCCACTCCTAGATGGGCCAGGTGTTTGTGTCGGCCACTTGGGTCGCTTAGCTTAGTCACACAGCTACCTCATTGCGCCTCTTTTTTTCTTTGCATCATGTGCTGTTTGGCGACTATTTTTTTGAAGTGCCATTCTGCCTGACACTGCAGTGCCACTCCTAGATGGGCCAGGTGTTTGTGTTGGCCACTTGGGTCGCTTAGCTTAGACATCCAGCGACCTCGGTGCAAATTTTAGGACTAAAAATAATATTGTGAGGTGTGAGGTGTTCAGAATAGACTGGAAATTGTTATGAGCCACGGCTGTGGCTCATTCCTGTTTTGCATGTCAGTTAGGTATTTTATGTTATTCTTCTGTTCATGTTCCCCGTGGGTGTCATGGGGTGCTCGGAGCTCACCCTTAAGGAGGGGATACTGTTATGAACCACAGGTAGTGGTTCATTCCTATTTTATGTTTATAAGTTGTTTTGCAGGCCAGGATTTCCCGTTGCTCTGTTTAAGAATACTCTTGGTTGCTGCCGCTGGTGAGTCTGTGTAATTGCAGCTTGTTCCCATGTGTTCAGCCTCACCTGGCTGCTAATTGCATCTTGTCAGTTTGGAGTCATGCAACAGGGCAGCTGCATGACATTATTAATTAGGCCTCTCTGTTATATGCTGACTCAGTGCAATTCACAGACGCTGGTGATATTTCTAGGTTTCCAGTCTGCTTGAGTTCTGAGCTTGTACCTGCCAGTTCCTGAGCTCCTGTGTAGCAGTGTCTGTCGAGCTGCTTCCTGTGTCGATTCCTGTGTCAGTTCCTGTGTCAGTCCCTGTGTCGATTCCTGTGTCTGATCCCGTGTCCTGCCGTGAAGCATTCCTGTCCAGAAGTCCGGTGGCTTTGCCTATGCCTGGTCGAGTTTCTGGCTTCTTGGTGTCCACCGGTCTGTCGTTTGAGATTCAGCCTGTCCTCCAGTTCTGAGAGTCTGTGTCGGCAGCATTGGGGGTTCCTGTCCGTTTGCCAGTATTCGTACCGGTTCCGTGAGTAGCGGCTCTGCCGCGTCCGTCGGCCTAGGCCGCTGTATTCCGTTATTATTTCTGTCACTGGTGTTTTGCAGAGGGTTCTGCTTATGCTGTCACCGCCGGTACACAAAAGTATTGTGTCGGCGTGTGGTCAGCATTTCCTTTGTTGTTCTTTTCCTTTGGCGGCAAGCCGCACATACTTTGGTTTTAGGTTTGTTAGTAGCCCCTGGCCTTGTTGTTTAGTTAGAGGGCCCCTTGTTATCACCCTGTCTCGGTTCACTCTTTGTCTCTCATTAAGACCTGAGGGGGCATCGAAGTTGAGCAGACGTAATCCGCCCTTCAAACGCGGCTGCCATGGGCTCAAGCAACCATAGTCTCGCGAGAGTGTACTGACAACATGGGCGAGACAACGGAGATAGGGCGCCAGGGGCTATTCCCTTTCCATTCCCCTTTCCCAGCATTACGTCCTGGTGCTCTGGACTCGCTTCATAACATCTCCCTTGTTCTGAGCACCAGGAACCTAACAGAAATGAGTGTAAATTATGGTTATTGAGGTTAATAATACTATGGGATCAAAATTACCCCCACATTCTATGATTTAAGCTGTTTTTGAGGGTTTTTTGTAAAAAAACCACCCGAATCCAAAACACACCCGAATCCGCCAAAAAAATTTCAGGGAGGTTTTGCCAAAACGCGTCCGAATCCAAAACACGGCCGCGGAACCGAATCCAAAACCAAAACCCGAAAAATGTCCGGTGCACATCACTAGTTACGCCACAGAGGAGACGCTTATACACGTTACATAGATTGTATAGGGGGCACACTGACACACGCACTGTAAAGGACATGGGGCACAGTGAAACACATTTACATTGTACTGTACAGTGTACCTTTACCATGAACATACCTTCTATCTGTAGGTCATAGCTCAAGCACCCCCTCATTAGTAGATGCTGCACAGTCTCCCTTCCCCTGTTCCCTGGCATCAGGGAAGTGCTGTGGAGACAGAGCAGTCACTCGATAGGCAGATCAGGCAGTTCCAGGTCTCCTCTGTGCACTTGTCTGAGGCTGTTATTGTGCAGGGCAGGCGGCGGGCGGTGTTACTGTTCAGGGCGGTCGGTGAGCAGCTGGCGGCAGGTAGTGGTGAGCCGCCTGTGGTGAGCGGCTGGCGGCAGGTAGTGGTGAGCCGCCTGTGGTGCGCGGCTGGTGGCGGATAGTGGTGAGCCGCCTATGGTGAGCGGCTGGTGGCGGGTAGTGGAGAGCGGCTGGCGGCGGGTAGTGGTGAGCCGCCTGTGGTGAGCGGCGGGCGGCAGAGAGAGTGATGCTAATTTCAGCAGCGCTCTCAGCGGTCTGGCGCTCTACAACGTTGCGTAGCCAGCGTATGCGTCGGGCCGGGCCTGTATGGCCTACCATAGTTTTAGCATGCCGTAACAGCAAAAACATGGCAGAGTATGCTGGGATTGTGTTTGAGACTACAGCCATCAATGTGCTGTCAAAGGGTTGGGGGAAAGGGGTGAAGGCTGTACACTATATGCCATTGGGGAAAGGGGGGGTATAGTAGTTGGGAGGGTAGTGAAATCTGGGGAAGGGAGGACAAGTTAGTCTTTGTCCCGGGCAGAAGTGGGGGTTTTGTTGTACACCCCTTCTGAACCTGCGCTGTGATAACTTCTTGTAAAATAGTCACATTTGGTATCTGTGCCGAGGGGTACACCTCTTATGTGCAGAACAATTAGCATTGTTTTGTAGAATGTTTGTTTCAGTAAATCACTCCCAATTAATCTCAATTAATTACACCTGTTTAAATAGTATAAACAGTGCACCACAAAACTAATTTTGCATGCAAAACTAGGCAAAATCATGCACCTAACTTTACTACCACAATTCCTCAAACTCCTCCCGTAAAGTAGTACAAATTTGGGCAAAAGTGCATATCACAGTGATTTCCACTTTTAAAGTTCATAATGGTCTTTACTCTTACTTAACTTATCTTTTTTTCAATACTCCATTCGACAGCACCAAATCCCTTGGTTTTCTGACACCCTGATACTTATTTCAGTGTCGTCTGCTATAATATTGTCTTGAACTGTAAATCACTGTTTTCTTGTTTTGCTTATTTGTTTATGTACTCTGTAACTGGGCGCTGCAGATGCCATGTGGCGCCATAAAAATAAAGGACAATAATAATGATAATAATACTGATCCAAGCAAGTAAAAGCTGCACTTAACAAATAGGTTATAGGAAATTGTATTATGTGATATAATCTGTATTTGTCAACTTAGTGTTAAAATGCCATCCCCTGACTTCACAGTACAATTAGTATTTCTTTTCTTTAATGTGATTCTGTCAAATACATTTCATCTTTTAAGTGTCAGTCTCACTGATGAAAGCTGCTTTGCTTTGTACTGCTGATCACTGCTGGCCTTTGCGACACAAGCTCATCTCACATGCAACTCGCTGTCACAGATTAAGGTGCTGGGTCTGTGCCGTGTCTGAAGCTCCTGCTTTATGCAGTGGAAAGATAGGAGAGGGTAGAGCAATCTTGAATATAGAAATCCAGTAATTGAAAAACACCCATGCACTTACCAGAGAGCCTGTGACTGTCTCTAAACAGTTCTGATTTCAGAAGCTGAAAGGGGAATGACATGGGAAGAATTTAATTCAATTTTCAATGGAATATTTGAATAAAAAGCAAAATGAAAATTTTGTTTTTCACTTTTTTAGTTTATCTCTGGTCTTGAAGCTTGGGCTGCAAAAATCCAAATATCGCTCTCACTCATCTAAAATGCCTAGTTCCTGCATTTAACTACTGTATTTAGAGAAAATGATAATGACATAGCAAACCAACTAAACAAGTTTTTTTCAATGGTATTTACTAGAGAGGACCAAATGCTCGGTCTAACACAAAATCTCAACAAAGATAATGTCCCACTGCTAAATGCTTATTTATGTAAGGAGGTAGTCTGTGACCGATTAAAAAAGCTAAAGATTAATAAGTCACCTGGTCCCGATGGAATTCACCCGAGGGTTCTTATGGAGCTGCACGCTAACCTAGCAAGACCTCTGTTTTTGATCTTCATGGATTCGGTTAAATCGGATATGGTTATATGGTTCCCAAAGACTGGCGTATAGTGGAGGTAGTGCCGATATTTAAAAAGGGGAGCAAAACTGAACCAGGTAATTATAGACCAGTTAGTCTTACATCTATAGTGGGGAAAGTATTGGAAGGTATTCTAAGGGACAGTATTCAAAAGTTCCTTGAAGCAAATAAGGTCATTAAAAGGAACCAACATGGATTTGTGAAGGACAGATCATGTCAGACCAACTTACTTGGCTTTTATGAAACAGTAAGTGCGAACCTGGATCAGGGTAAGGAAGTGGATATAATCTTTTTAGACTTTGCCAAAGCTTTCGACACTGTACCACACATGCGTCTTATCTACAAGCTACAAGAAATAGGACTAGGGAGCACACTATGCACTTGGGTCAGTAATTGGTTTGATAATAGGGAGCAGCGCGTTATGGTCAATGGATCATTTTCAAATTGGACTAAAGTACTAAGTGGTGTGCCACAAGGGTCTGTTCTTGGACCATTTTCGCAGACGATACCAAATTGTGTAAGGTTATAAATATGGAGGGGGATGCAGAGTCTCTTCAGAACGACTTAACTAAATTGTAAGCATGGGCAGCAAAATGGAGAATGAGATTCAACACAGACAAGTGTAGGGTAATGCACTGTGGGGGCAAGACCAAAAATAACACCTACATACTAAATTGGGTAATATTAGGGGATTCTGTACTGGAAAAAGACTTAGGGGTTCACATAGATAACAAATTTAGCAGCAGTACCCAAAGTAGGAGTGCAGGAAAGAAGGTTAATAAGATATTAGCATGCATAAAACGGGGAATTGATGCAAGGGACGAGAGTATTATACTCCCATTATATACATCACTAGTGAGGCCTCATCTTGAATAGTGTGTGCAATTTTGGGCACCATATTACAAAAAGGATATCCTGGAGCTAGAAAAGGTTCAGAGGCGGGCGACCAAACTAATCAAGGGCATGGAGATGCTGGAATACGAGGAAAGGCTTGCAAAGCTAGGAATGTTTACATTGGAAAAGAGGAGACTAAGAGGGGACATGATCAACATCTACAAATATATAAGGGGTCACTACACAGAGCTTGGGAGGGACCTGTTTTCTATAAGATCAGCACAGAGGACACGTGGTCACTCGCTTAGGTTAAAGGAGAGGAGTTTCCGAACATTGAGGCAAAAAGGTTTTTTCACAGTAAAGACAGTGTTTGGAATTCCCTCCCTGAGAGAGTAGTAACTGCAGACTCAGTCAACACCTTTAAGAATGGGTTAGATAAATTCCTACTGGATAAAGATATTCAGAGTTACGGTGCGTAGGCACGCATTATAGTTAATATAACTAGTCCTAACATAAAAATAACTAGTCCGATAATAAGACTGCATAGGAGACCACAAATAGGTTGAACTCAATGGACAATTGTCTTTTTTCAACCTTAGTTACTATGTTACTATGTTACTATGTAATTATGTTGTGCATACACAGGGCGGAATTCAATTGATTATAGCACACGATCTCCCATCTAAAGTGATGGGAGATCTGTGGGGCGATATTGAGTTGAGTCCCGTTATCACACTGATCGCGCCCATAGATGTCGGGCTTAGCTGTGCAAAGCAGGTAAACCCGACCAAAGTGCTGTGTGCCCGGGGTGTGGGGGGAGGTGGGCGAGCTGAATTGCAGACGACGGCAACCATCGCACCTGAATAGAGCTACAATTGAATAGCTCTGTTCCAGCGCCATCTTGTGGCTACTGGAGGGATAAAATTTGAATCTTGCTCACAGTATAGATTCTTCTCTGCTCATTTGAAATCTCCCCCACCTGCAGTGCAGCATGGTTTTGCCAAGGTACAAAGGAGGTCATTGAGATCTGATCGCTGCTGTGCATTTTCGCACAGCAGGCGATCAGATATGAACTGCGCATGCGTCTAAGCTGCAATGTGCAGGCGCGTCGGACAGCTACAACGAGCATCGGCGGTCAGCGATGGGATAGTGCAAAGGATCCATTCGCACGGGCGTTTGCAAGGTGATTGACAGGAAGAGGCTGTTTGTGGGTGGCAACTGACCGTTTTCAGGGAGGGTGTGTGACGTCAGCTCCGGCCCCGATCAGCATGGATTCAATCGCACTGGAAGTGTAAGTCCTGGGCTGCGCACAGACTTCACAAACTGATTTTGAGCAGCTCTGCTACACGTAGGAACACACACTTTCACAGCGAAAATACACTCCCCCTGTAGGTGGCGAATATCTGATCGCAGGACAGCAAAAAACGGAGCCCAGCGATCAGATCTGAACTAGGCCCAATGTTTCATTGCTTTTTTTAGCTTTGCTCCTAACTCAAAATTAGTTCCCATAGGGCATTGGTTCTCAAACTGTGTGCTGGGGTGCCTCAGGACACTTGCAGGGGTGCCCTGGATTGGTGGTCAAGGACCAATTCAAATTATTTATGGTCAATGTAATAGACAAAACCAGTGCTTGTGGCTTTTAATCATATAATATGTGGACAAACAGAAGTAAATCCTGTCCCTCACCACATAACTGAACCGAAGGATGACATAAAAACACAATTTCCTCAATTTAATATTTTTTTCTGAATTTCTCATTAAGAAACTTTTGGCCTAGGGTTGCTGTGAAACAAATTCTGATAATCAAAGACGCCATGACTCAAAAAAGTGTGGGAACCACTGCCATAAGGCCTAATGTTCAAATCTGATGGTGGGGAAACTGTGCATGCAGAACGGGTTCCTCATGATCACTTGTAGTTCCACCTTAGCTGCAGCATGAATTAGACATTTGGCCGGTGGAGCGTGGGTGGCAGCCAGGAGCGTTCTGCAAAATGTCAAGTGTCAAGTCCATTTTGTAGGCGAGCTGAGCCCATGGTCTGCATCGTTGGATGCATACATCCTGGATCGGCTGACCAGTTCTGACAGCCAGTCTGGCTAAGCTTCGGCATGCTTAGATGGCCAAGTCATGCGATGGGTGAATTGGTGCTCTGATGCTGTATTTTCGGACACAGCACTCGTTTTTCAGATGCTGGCAGTCTTTTTCCTACATACAGTATGCCTCCTGCTCCATTAGCGTTTTAATAGTACGGTATTGCACAGCCGCAGGGAAGCCGAACAAATCATAATCAGGCCCATAGTTCAATCAATATACCAGGATCTGAGGGTGGAATAAGGAAAATAAATAAAAGTTGTTGGGCAAGAGTAATATAACGTAGTAACATTGATCCCTTGAGAAAAGGATCTTGAACATTAGATTGAAATGAAATGAGAATGGGAGACAAGGCCACAACCGAGCACTGCTACAGGATGAGAATAAGACACCGTTTTACATACAGCATGAACAGCATTCAGGGCACAGTAAGGTAAGTATCAGAGCATGCAATATGCATTGGTTCAGAGGTACTATATAAGCAATTATCAGTCTTTTTACAAACCAAGGTTCAAACACTTTGACACATCATTCCAGAGGACCAGATTTTTTTTCCCTTAAAAGAGGAGAGGACATGGCCGTCTTTTCATATGGGCTCAATGGGCAGTATAAGGGTACTAGGCTATTAGCGGAGGGTCCCCTTATTCCAGGGGTACAAGAATTTTTGAAAATCGTCTCTGGGGAACTGGAGATATCTGACTTCAAAGCAATGGTCCCCATCTGAGCCTGTTTCTTGCACTTCCCAGCTAGATATCTTGGTATCTTCGATTTTGTCTGACGAGTTTTTCTGAGGATAAGCTACAAAATCTGGGACTCTCCCCTTTTCGGTGGACACTGGCAGCTTGTCTCTATTCTGTATTAGAGGACCTGCATTGTTGGTCTCCAACTTGGATAGACGAGGGTGAAGGACAGTAGAGCATGGAGACCCTAGGAACTACAATTGTATTCAGGGTTTCCTAGTCACTAAGTCAGATTGCCACTAGTTTGGAAAGTATTTGTTTTGCAATTATCTCCTTATAGTAGTTGTAGGGAAAATAAGTTAGGATCCCTATTCTTTGGGTGTCCCTCTTTGTGAAGGGAGTAATAATGATGAGAACAAAGTCAAAGTAAAGAAATAGTATAGAGAGGGTAGTGTACAGAGTCCAGCAACCTTTGGCAGTTACCAGACAGGATACAGTAGAGTAAGCCTGTACACTGCTTTCTCTCTTGTTCAAGTGATGACTGAATCTGGATTTCAGTGAACTGTTATGAAAAAAATGATTCTGTGGAATCAGATGATATTTATACTATTCTGAAGAATCATAGAACCTTGGAAGTCCGCAGCTCTGTCTAATCAGTTTGCTTCTGACCAGCTGCTGGCACAGACCAGTTTGTGGTATAACCCGTCCATGCTGAAGAAAACATAAATTTCTGCTGCAGAAGACCATCACCAGAACTCAACCCAAGATTACAAGACTTGTGAATGACTAAATGGAAATAAAATTACTGGCTGAATATCATAATATAGCCAAACAAACCAAATGTGATTCATTTCTGTAAGCCCCTATAATTGTTTTGTTATTTTTAGTTTTTAATCACATCAAAGCTCCCTGAATGAAATTGGATCACAAATAAGAACTTCTCCATTAAATCATTAAAGGGACAGCAACCACCAGGAATGTAAATAGAGCAGTGCCGCAGATACCACCCAAAACTTAGGGGACACCATCGCCACCCTCTGGACAGTATTATTTTATTTTAAATGGCATCAAGACATTTACTTTCTAATAAGTTACAAGAAAATAGTGCAGCAGATAACTGCTAGGAATAATACAATAAAGTGACCTATTCCATGTACTGTAGCACAGAGAAGCTATAGAAATATGCAGACAATAGCAGAAAACAGAATAAGAATATATTAATTTCAATACTTATCTACTACTGATAACAGGCACCTTGAGACATAGTAGTGACTGTCTTTTCCAAGGCCTTTGTAGACAGAGACATCTTATTCTGCAGCATTGCTGTACTTCCCACGCATAGAAGATACAACGAATAACTCATGCACCTCTATCACTAAAATGAATCAAATGCAGGCTGTCAGGAATCGACTCACCACTGTTATGTCGGTCCGCCGGAGCGGACTCCGTCTGGGGTCACTGCATGTTGCTGTCACCTGTCGCCCTGCTCATGGATGTCGCCGCGGGCCTGGAGGCGCCTCTGGAGTCAACGGGCGTGTGAGTGCGCCGCGTCCCTGCCGGGCCGCGGCATGGGCGCCGCTATGACAGTATTCCCCAGTGTAAGTGCGGCGGCCAATCCGGAGCTTGGCCGCACCCCCTTGTCTCACTCCAGCCAATGCCTGCCGGTCAGGGGGTATATCAGGAGCTGCTGGGTGAGTCAGAGGTTGTCCTGAACTTTGTGTCACTCCTGCGACTCGTGTGTTTGGACCTGTTATCCTGTTCCTCCGTGTTCCTGGATATTCACCTGATCCTCCGTGTTCCTGGATACTCCCCTGTGTCTCCGTGTTCCTGGATATTCTCCTGTATCTGCTACTCCGTGGAACTACAAGCACCAGCACCACAGCAATACCTTTCTGGCTTCACACCTTCCACACCTGCAGTGTGCTCCAGCCATCAGCAGTAGAGACTCCCTATCCAGGTGCATTCTAACAACTCACCTGTGATTCAGCCTGCAAGCTGATTGTGCTTTCCACCAGCACAGTGGACATTAACACCACGTCTCCTGCATTGCTACCAAGTTTGCTACTACTATTCCTATCTCTGCTGGCTCCACGTTTTAACCATTCCGGTTTCATTTCCATGCTACAAACTCTGCCATAGACTTTCAGTTTCAAACCATACTATTCCATTGCCATTACCATTGCCGTTACCATTGTCATTTCCATTGCATTCGTTTGTTTACTTTCTGCTGCATTATTATCTGGACTTTTCTGTTATTAATAAATCTACATTGTGCACATGCGCAGAAACCCAGTACAGCCTCCTCACTTCATTCCACCTACCTCCACTGACCCACTAGCGCCCCCTCCGGGGACACAAACAAAACCGTTTCTGACAGTAAGTTCAGGACCGATGGACTCGGACGGTGGTCAGAGTGTGGGGTCAGGGGCCTTAAAAAATTTGGTCTCCCGTTTGGATGGACAAGAGGTTGTGCAGCAGCAGATATTCCAGTTTCTGCAAGGGATGTCTTCCCGGATTGATACGTTACAACAATCTCTGCTAAGTGCGCCTGCACCTCCAGTTCCTGTTACCCCTGCACATGCCAGTGTTGGGGGTTCTTCTTCTTCTCCGGCTGCATCTGCTCCTGTATCTCGTTTGCACTTGCCTGTGCCTAGCAGGTATGATGGCAGTCCGAAGTTATGCCGTGGGTTCCTCAACCAGTGTGAAGTCCAGTTTGAACTTTTACCTCATAATTTTCCCACGCCAAAATCCAAGGTTGCTTATATCATCTCACTGCTCTCTGGATCAGCCTGAGCTGGGTGTCTCCTCTGTGGGAACGTGCCGACCCGTTGATGAACAACTATGCCGAGTTTGTTTCCATCTTCAGACGCATCTTCGATGAACCGGGTCGTGCAACTTCAGCCTCCGCAGATCTTCTCCAGCTCCGTCAAGGGACTCGCAGTATGGGTCAATACGTCATCCAGTTCCAGACGCTAGCCGCAGAGATCCAGTGGAATAACCAAGCCTTAGTAGCAGCCTTCTGGCATGGACTCTCAGAGAGGATAAAAGATGAACTGGCAACTCGTGATATTCCTGAGCAATTACCCGAGCTAATCTCCCTATGTATCAAGTTGGACTCTCGCATCCGCGAACGCAACAATGAGCGTGCTCGTGCTGAGTGTCGCAAACCAAGAATGGTACCTCCTGTACAGTTGCAGCCTCCACCTTCTGATGAGCCTATGCAAATTAATAGGTCCCGCTTAACTGCTGAGGAGCGGTCAAGGAGACTCCGTGAGAGACTGTGTCTTTACTGTGCGGCAGTAGGCCACCAAATAAGTTCTTGTCCAGTGCGTTCGGGAAACGCCAGATCCTGACTTGTAAGGGAGGAGTCAAGTTGGGATCTTTCAAGCAAGCTCCTTCAACCCAAGATCTCATTCTTCCTGTGACCTTAGAGACGGCGGCTGGACTCCAATCTGCAACTGCGTTGGTAGACTGTGGTGCAGCGGGGAATTTCATCACTCAAGCTGCGGTAGACAAGTTTCATCTGCCGGTCTGTGAACTTTCATGTCCCGTCTACATTACGGCAGTAGATGGTAGCCGTATCTCTAAGGGGTATATCACTCAACAAACCAGGCCAGTGATACTGGGGGTTGGGTTCCTACATTCTGAGTTAATTAAGTTTTTAGTTATTCCACAGGCAACTCAGGAGATTGTGTTAGGTATGCCCTGGCTCCAGCTACATAACCCACAGATTGACTGGTCTACATTACAACTAACTGCTTGGGGGTCACATTGCCGTCAGTCTTGTTTAGCCCAAGTTGTTCCTGTCAAGACTTCTGAAACCAAGACCCCGCCTACTCTTCCTACGGCCTACCAAGACTTCGCTGACGTCTTCAGCGAAAAGGCCGCTGATGTTCTACCGCCCCATAGAGAGTGGGATTGCCCCATCGACCTTGTTCCTGGCAAAAAACCACCTAGGGGGCGCACCTACCCGTTATCTGTTCCTGAAACCGAAGCGATGAGTAAATACATCCAAGAAAATCTACAGAAAGGATTCATCCGTCCCTCATCATCACCTGCTGGGGCAGGTTTCTTTTTTGTTAAAAAGAAAGATGGAGGACTACGTCCATGTATTGACTACCGGGGACTTAATGACATTACCATTAAGAACAGCTACCCGTTACCTCTTATTACCGAGTTATTTGATAGGGTCAAAGGAGCCCGCATCTTCACCAAGTTAGATCTCCGCGGTGCCTATAATCTCATCAGAATCCGCAGCGGTGATGAATGGAAGACGGCTTTCAATACTCGGGATGGCCATTACGAGTACCTGGTAATGCCATTCGGGTTGAGCAATGCCCCAGCAGTGTTCCAGCACTTTGTTAATGAAATCTTCCGTGACGTTCTGTACAAATATCTCGTAGTTTACCTGGACGATATCCTCATCTTCTCTCAAGACCTCTCCTCTCATCGTCTCCAAGTCCGTGAAGTTCTCCGACGTCTTCGTGAGAATCGTCTCTACGGCAAGTTGTCCAAGTGCACCTTCGAAGTTGCCTCCGTACCCTTCCTGGGGTATATAATTTCTGGATCGGATCTTCAGATGGACCCGGCAAAATTGGAAGCCATTGCCAATTGGTCCATTCCGAATACTCTCAAGTCAATTCCACGATTCCTGGGCTTCGCCAATTATTATAGGAAATTCATCCGAGGCTTTTCAACTCTCATTGCTCCTATTACCAGCTTAACTCGAAAAGGGGCAGATCATTCCGACTGGTCAGAAGATGCCCTGGCTGCGTTTCAGAAAATCAAGATGGCTTTTATGACCGCACCAGTCTTGCTACAACCTGATGTTAATAAGCCATTCGAGTTGGAGGTGGATGCCTCCACAGTAGGAGTGGGAGCTGTTCTCTCTCAGATAGGAGCTGACGGGAAGATCCATCCCTGTGGATTCTTTTCCCGTAAATTTCTTCCTGCTGAAGTTAATTATTCCATCGGAGATCAAGAGCTTCTGGCGATTAAACTGGCCCTTGAGGAATGGAGGTATCTCCTGGAAGGGGCGAAGTTTCCATTTAACATCTATACGGATCATAAAAACCTGCTCTATCTGAAGGCAGCTCAGTGCCTTAATCCTCGCCAGTCCCGATGGGCTATGTTCTTCTCCCGTTTTAATTTTAAGCTCCATTTCCGCCCAGGTTCTCAGAATACCAAAGCAGATGCCCTGTCTCGATCCATGGAATCCGAGGACGAGATGTCCGATTCAGCACCACGCTCCATCCTGGATCCTGTGGCATTTGCCTCATCACAAGTTTCTCCAGCTCCGCCCCCTGGTAAGATTTTTGTTGCTCTTGAACTCCGTTCTAAGTTGCTGTCTTGGGCCCATCAGTCTAAGTTTACTGGGCATCCTGGTGTCCTAAAGACTTTTAAATTTCTCTCCGGGACATATTGGTGGCCAAAAATGAAAGTTGACATCAAGGACTTTGTAGCGTCTTGTCCTAAATGTGTGCAGCACAAGACTCCTCGTCAGTCTCCAGCAGGTCAACTACAGCCATTATCCATCCCCAGCCGTCCTTGGTCACATCTGTCGATGGATTTCGTCTCTGACCTTCCCTCCTCCCAAGGATACAACACCATCTGGGTAGTGGTCGACAGATTCACCAAAATGGCTCATTTTGTTCCACTCCAAGGACTTCCTTCAGCTCCAAAACTGGCTCAAATCTTCCTGCGGGAGATTTTCCGTTTACATGGACTACCCACTGAAATAATATCTGACCGTGGAGTCCAGTTTGTGGCAAGGTTTTGGAGAGCTCTCTGTTCTGCCATGCAGGTCCATCTCAAGTTCTCATCAGCATATCATCCTCAGACGAATGGGCAGACAGAGAGGGTAAACCAGGAGTTGGAAACTTTCCTGAGACTGTACGTATCATCTTCCCAAGATGACTGGGTGGATTTGCTCCCGTGGGCCGAATTCGCTCACAATTTCCGCTACCACACAGCTACTGAAACCACTCCGTTCTTCGCTGTTTATGGGCAACATCCACGAGTTCCTGATTTTCAAGACCTTCCTAGCATCGATGTTCCTGCTGCCACTACTGTCCTCAGTCAGTTCTCAACCATCTGGAGGAAGATTCATACTTCACTCAAAAAGGCTTCAGCTCGGTACAAATTCTTTGCCGACCGCAAGAGACGTGCAGTTCCCAGCTTGAAACCTGGGGATAAAGTCTGGCTGTCAACCCGGAATCTTCGTCTTAAAGTGCCTTCGATGAAGTTTGCGCCACGCTTCATCGGTCCTTTCTCCATCGAAAGAGTTCTAAATCCTGTGGCTTACAAGCTCAAGTTACCCTCTTCTTTGCGTATTCCTAATGCTTTCCATGTCTCTCTCCTCAGACCATTAGTCCTGAATCGCTTTCAAAGAGCTCTTCCAGTTGGCCCCAGCATTCCAACTCAGCGGGGCATAGAGTTCGAGATAGAGAAGATCCTGGACTCCCGTCACCGGTATGGTCGTCTGCAATATCTCATCGACTGGGCCGGTTATGGTCCTGAGGAGAGGAGTTGGGTGAACTCTGCTGATGTCCACGCTCCCAGGTTGGTCCGTGTTTTCCACAGGTCTCATCCTTCCAAGCCACGTGGGTGTTCGGTGCCCACCCATAAAGGAGGGGGTACTGTCAGGAATCGACTCACCACTGTTATGTCGGTCCGCCGGAGCGGACTCCGTCTGGGGTCACTGCATGTTGCTGTCACCTGTCGCCCTGCTCATGGATGTCGCCGCGGGCCTGGAGGCGCCTCTGGAGTCAACGGGCGTGTGAGTGCGCCGCGTCCCTGCCGGGCCGCGGCATGGGCGCCGCTATGACAGTATTCCCCAGTGTAAGTGCGGCGGCCAATCCGGAGCTTGGCCGCACCCCCTTGTCTCACTCCAGCCAATGCCTGCCGGTCAGGGGGTATATCAGGAGCTGCTGGGTGAGTCAGAGGTTGTCCTGAACTTTGTGTCACTCCTGCGACTCGTGTGTTTGGACCTGTTATCCTGTTCCTCCGTGTTCCTGGATATTCACCTGATCCTCCGTGTTCCTGGATACTCCCCTGTGTCTCCGTGTTCCTGGATATTCTCCTGTATCTGCTACTCCGTGGAACTACAAGCACCAGCACCACAGCAATACCTTTCTGGCTTCACACCTTCCACACCTGCAGTGTGCTCCAGCCATCAGCAGTAGAGACTCCCTATCCAGGTGCATTCTAACAACTCACCTGTGATTCAGCCTGCAAGCTGATTGTGCTTTCCACCAGCACAGTGGACATTAACACCACGTCTCCTGCATTGCTACCAGGTTTGCTACTACTATTCCTATCTCTGCTGGCTCCACGTTTTAACCATTCCGGTTTCATTTCCATGCTACAAACTCTGCCATAGACTTTCAGTTTCAAACCATACTATTCCATTGTCATTTCCATTGCATTCGTTTGTTTACTTTCTGCTGCATTATTATCTGGACTTTTCTGTTATTAATAAATCTACATTGTGCACATGCGCAGAAACCCAGTACAGCCTCCTCACTTCATTCCACCTACCTCCACTGACCCACTAGCGCCCCCTCCGGGGACACAAACAAAACCGTTTCTGACACAGGCTCTCTAGGTACCCCACATAAAGGTTTGTTTCTCTCGCCTGTTTTGCGCAGCATATAATAACGACTTCCAATCTAGCTGTTCAGGTACTTAACTGAGCCATAGGGGTTTATCCTTTAACAGAACACTGAACATTGGCTGCAAAATTCAATACGGATCTCTCAGTTGTTTTAGTCTTTATTTGTTTTACAAGGCTGGGCTCACCATAAACCTGTTCTCCTGCTTTTCCCACAGAAGAGCTACTGTATGTTAGAAGGTGCTGTTCTGCAAACATGAGCTCAGGTTGCAAATGGACCTTTTTTACTTTTTTTTTTTGCAGCAGCAGTAGTAATAACAGAGAATTAGCTAAGGAGCATTAAAGGCTTTGCAGACCTTGAGCGCGTTATTAGAATATGGGCTGTTCATCAAAGCACAATATAGGGAATGGGGATGATAAATAATCTTTGTAATGGGTTTAGGCAAACCTTTCTGCATTTAATGGCCTAGAAGTCTCAGCAGGACAACCAGCCCCTGGGTGTATAATTATGGAAAGATCACAGCCTAGGGTGCAAAGGTGGCACTCTGCTCACTTTGCACATCCTAACATGGGCTAAATAATGGTACAGATTGGATAAAGCAGATGTTGGAACATTGGAGAGCATTGGTGTGGGTGGTGAATAGGCAAATGTAATGTAAATTAAATCCTCTGCCATGTAGTCACAGTTAGCGACAGCCGATCTACACATATTTGATAGGAGGAGGACAAGTAGGATAGTAGGAGTACTAAGATATTACATACATGAATATGCATATACTCCAATAGCCTCAATCTTACTTCCCTATCTTCCCGCAATGTTTGGTGAGCACCCCAATTTCGGGAGTTCTCTTGGACTCCTGCGCGATCAGGACACACTACCTAGTGAAGTAAACATGAGCAGGGCTGGCTACAATAGCACAAATCATGCCACCACAACCTCTACTGTATCCGTGGACCTCCCTTCCAGGAACTCCTGGGGGAAATTTATTGAGAATCGTTTTGGCTTGCATATTGTCTTTCAATGGTGTACAGTTTGTAGTAGTCGAAGGGTGGTCTTTAGGTTGCCGGCGCCGGCGCCACCATACTGGCGCCGGAATCCAACATCTTTTCTCCCTCTTGGGGGTCCACGACCCCCCTGCAGGGAGAATAGATAGCGTGGCGCGCTTAGCGAGCCCGCAAGGGGCTTATTTGTGCTCGCCCAGCTGTCGGTATGCCGGCGGTCGGGATTCCGGTACACACAATCATTCACAACTTTAATATTAGTTTAATGTGCTCAGAGTGTTAGCAAATGTTGCTTGTTTCAAATTAGTACTGCATTTTTCCCAAATTCTGCATAGTGCTTTCCAAATAGTAATGTGTGTTTCATGGGTATTTTAAGAGGGGGAGGGGGGGGGGGGGTGTACAGTCTCCTGGGAGGGCACCCTCTTCTCCACGGCACAGTGGGCTCCGGCGTTGTGCTGGAGTCTACTGCGCAGTTGCAGGTCTCCAGAAGCATGGCGCCCACCGTGGTCTGGAGACTAAGTACCTACTGTGCATGCGCGGTTGCCATTTTGATAGTGATTTTTGCCGTGGCTGCAGCACCCATTGCGGGACTCCGGAAAGGTAAGTATTAAAACAACATGGGTGCAGTGTGTGCGGTGTGGGCCCCCCTGGACTCAGGAGCCTGTGTGCACTGCACACATTGCACCCATGACATAAACACCAAAGGTGTGTTTTGTGTTGGCCTTGAAATGTCTTTTAGTCACATGTTTTTGTAGGTCATCTTGTCTTTGCTTGGCTTTGAAAAGAAAAGGTGACCTTTATTAGTGTGAAAAGAAAAGGCAGTTTTATTTTTTTTTGTGCCATCAGTAAATGAATTACAGCTCAGTTGCCATTTGCAAAAGGTTTTACATTAGTTCCGTGTAAAGTAAAGTTGCTTGTGTGCTCTGGTAATGGTTAGGCCAATGTACATTTTTTACCAAATGTCCATGCAAATGTTTTTTTGGGGGGGTTTGGGACAAAGATTAAAAACATAACATTTTATGTTGATAAAATTTTAAACACATATTTTTTAACTGCCAATCTGAATATATCAACATACTGTAGGGAAAACTGGGGTGGTCTTCAGGTTGCCGACTGTCGGGATCCCGGCGCACAGTATGCCGGCGCCGGAATCCCGACAGCCGGCATACCGACAGATTTTCTCCTGGAGGGAGAATAACGCGCCACCGTACCCGAAGCGTGGTGAGCGCAGCGAGCCCGCACGGGGCTCATTTGCGCTCACCATGCTGTCGGTAAGCCGGCGGTCGGGCTCTCGGCACTGGTATGCTGGTCGCCGGGAGCCCGGCCGCCGGCATACCATACTACACCCGGTAAACTGATAAAGGGAAGCGAAAAGTGTCCCGGCCACCAAAAAAGTCAGGTTCAGTATCAGCCAGGTAAGTACATTTGCAGGATTGTGTTGTGGTAAGTCACAAAACAATATTATCTTTCAATTTGAACACGCAACATTTCTATTTGGTCCATCTGGGAGATGTCCACCACCACCTCTGGCTTCTTCAGCAAGTAGTGAGGAGGAGCACCAAGAGGAAGGGCCACACACACCTCCATGTGCACAGCCACTTGGTGAGTATCAACAAAGAAGAATGAAAAGGCTTTGCATGTTCTCTTTCAGACAAATGTGTTTTTTGGTACTTTTGATTTTACAAACGTACAGTTACCTGTCTGAAGTGATTAAGTTGCATAGTGGAATAGTTTCGCTTAGGCAAAAATCTGCAAATAATAGAAACACAATAGTCGTAATAAATGGTGTACTAAGTTACGTGTTTGGGATGCTGAATACCACAAGTGTTAATGTCATTTCTCATTTGGATGATGAATCAATCATTATACTTCATCCTGTTTCCATTTGTATCACAAAATAAATCGCCAGCATAATACAATGCCAAACTGTTTTGGGCAGGGCCCTTGCTGTTTTGTCAACTTTGTTTTTTTTGGTCCAGGCTCCACAATTAATCGTTCTGCTGTTTGTCACCTTGTTTTTCCTCCATTCACTCATACTGACCTCATGTTTTTCTCTAGACACAGAATCTAATGAGCCTCTGTCTCTAAAAATCGACCCTGTGCAAACAAAAGAGGATGGAACATTCACTTTAAATTTGTTTGCTGTCACACCACCACGGCCCCAAATTCCAAGGCCATCCAGCCCAGACTTACTGAAGCCAACAAGCAGGTGTTGATGCTGCATCTGACTTCCTCTCCTCCATGGCTTCATTCCATGACACACATGTGACACTATTAGACACACAAATAAAACACTTATCCCAAATACAGTATGTCGTCATTTGCAAAAACATGACAAAACGTCTTACAGATATGAATGCAAATTTCATGCTTTTAAATGGCAATGTTTGTACTCTGAATCAAAATGTGAGCCATGTTAATACCAATTTGCCAGAGAGTTTTGGTATTATGACCAGAATCTTAGAAGCAAACCACCGTCTTGTGGAGGCACAAATTTAAATATGGCCTTTCAACAAAAAAGTATCTTTGAAAGCCAAAACAATCTTCTTATGGACATGAATGAAAATGTAAATTCAGTAGGACAACAACTTATTAGTCACCTCCCTGAGGCATCAAGTACCACCAGTAGTAGTGCCAACCCCTCACCTACACTTACTGCACCAAGAGGCGGCGTTGACTGGTTTTATCGCTCCTTATCCTCCCTTAGCCGTCAACATAAAAGTAGACGATGATAGGGGGTGTGGCTTGCAGCCTGACTGAGCTCCTGGAAAAAGCCTCACATTTATCGCCGAGTTCAAATCTGATCTCACGGCCCTCGGTAATCGTACAGACGCTCTTGAATCGAAGACAGACGACCTTTGCCGCTCCCAGCAACGTCTTGATTCGGAGCTCTCCAGACTCCATGATGAGCTGGAGGACCTCAAAGAACGTCAAGAAGATCAAGAGAATCACTCCCGTCGTAACAATTTGCGCATCCGCAATGTGGCGGAATCAATCCTTAGCTCTGCACTACCATCCTTCCTGAAAGACTTCTTTCAGCACGTTTTACCTGACCTTTCAGATGCTGATTGTCTTTGTGATAGAGCCCACAGAGCGCTTCGAGCGAAACCGGCCCGACACAGCCACCCAGGGATGTCATAGTTCGTCTACATGATTTTCGTTCAAAGGAACGTACTCTGATGTCAATACGAGACTCTCCAGTGATCGACTTCCGCGATATGCAATTGTAAGTGTTTCAAGATCTGGCCCCCTCCACCATTCAAAAGAGACGGGACCTCCAGCCTGTTACTCGTATACTACGCCAACAACAAATATGATATAGGTGGGGTTTTCCTTTCGTGTTACAAGTTACAGCGAACAATTCTACTTACTCCATCAAAACCTTAAATCAAAGTCAGGATCTGTTGGCTAAACTTGGTCTCCTCCCTGCACCGTCACCCGATGGTGGGTCTGCCTCCTCCTCTGGGCCACGACGCTCCCAGATCCCTCCACCTGAATGGACGAGGGTAACTCGTCACCGCAACGACACCAGTGACACTCCTTGATTTTGGCGAACTCTTTCTGACTACACTTGGACAGTTCTCAACACTTTAGGAATGTGTTTCCTGATAAGAGGAGACTCTTGCTATCATCTTCCGTCTTTTAATGTGCTTGTCATGGGCTCTGATATTGCTCACCAAGATTTAATGTTTGTTATGTGTTACACCTAGCCTGAAACTACTTCTGTGGGCTTATCCCGTTTGCCTTGTTTCCCTTGTCTCTCCCCCCCCCCTTTTTATGTTGGTTATGACACAGTACGTTTTTGTTTATTGTTTTTCATATTGTGCGTTACATTATTGGCTATCTTCGGCTCCAGTCGACTCAACTTTTGCGGTCCAGAGGGACCCGCTTCTCCTGCATTAGTTTGCTGTTCCCACTACCCCCGTGCTCCCTTTATTTGCTAATTCAAAGTATGATGTTTTATATTTGTGTAGCGGTCCTTGATTGGGACCCTATAATTAAGGGTTTTCTCCCGTATGGGTTCTCTATCACTTTGTCTTCTTCTATATTTCTGATTCTTGTTTTTTGCTGTTCTTCTTCTTTCCTTTTCCTTCTTCCCCAGGACGTGTTTCCACCGCTTTTCTTTTGTTCTTTGGTATCACATGGCGCTTAAACTGTTTTCTGTAAATGTTAACGAGCTTAACTCTCCCAAGAAACGTACAGTGATGTTGTCCGCCTGTCGGAGAGAGAAGGCTGATATAGTTTTCCTCCAAGAGACCCATTTCACCGGTACTCACTCTCAACTTCACGGTAAGCAATTTACCCAGACCTTTTTTGCCTCTGCTGACTGTAAAAAAAGGGGGGGTAGCTATATTGATCCACCGTAATATTCCATTTTTCCACACTACAACCATAGCTGATCCTGATGGCCGATACCTGATAGTGATTGGTACGCTCTGCACTGATATTCTAATGCTCGTGTCTGTATACGCCCCTAGTCAAGACCAATCCCATTTTTTTCGCACACTCTTTTTGCATCTTAATAGAGTAGCACAAGGCCACATTATTTTAGGTGGGGACTTTAACACTGTGCTTGATCCCTTCTTAGATGAATCTACTCTTCCTAAAACTAAGAAGGAGGCATCCCCGTCTGATGCTGCCCTCACATTGACAACCTCCCTCACGCAACTTGATTTACGAGACACATGGCATCTTAAACACTCCAACGATAGAGACTATACCCACTTCTCTGTACCTCATCAGCATTACTCTCGAATAGATATGATACATGTATCTCACTCACTCGCGACGTTGATATCTGATTCAGGCATCACTCCCTGTTCATGGACGGACCATGCAGGAGTATATATCCTGGTCGACCTCTATGGAACCCCTAATAAGTCCCGTAAATGGCGTCTTGATGATACTCTTCTTTTGCCCCCTCCCCCCCCCACTCTCTCAGACACTAAATTGAACCTGAAATTTTTTTTGGAGGAAAATGCCTCCCCAGAAGTCTCTCCTAGCCTAGTTTGGGAAGCACATAAAGCCACTATTCGCAGCCACTTTATGTCTAAGGCCTCAGCCATACGTAAGAAAGCAGCACAGGAAGTTTCCTCATTGGAATCTCAAATTTCTGCACTTTTAGCCCAACATAAAATTGCCCCGTGCGACTCCCTTCTCTCTCAGATAAGTAACCTCAGAGGTCAGTTAAACACCCTTTTATCGCGGAGAGCGGCAGCTATACTACAGAAGCTTCGTCAAAATTTTACGATAAAGCGGATAAAATAGATAGTCTCTTAGCTAATAAGTTAAGAAGTAAGCAAGCTATGGGACTGATAGAAAAACTACATTCTTCTACATTAGACGCACTCACTTATGATCCTAAATTGATGGTGGAGGAATTTCGGAACTATTATAGCTCCTTATATAATCTCCCTGCGGCCTGCACCCCTCTATCCTCCGATGGCCCAGAGGGAGCATGTTCATATTTGTTGGGTGCCCCCTTGCCGGGTTTGACAGAGCAACAGATTTCTCTTCTTAATGCGGATATATCGCTGGAAGAGACGGTTGCCGCTATCAAATCTATGCGGTCGTCAGCTGCCCCTGGTCCAGATGGCTTTACTGCTCAGTATTACAAAACATTCAATATGGAACTGGGCCCAGACCTTACTTTGCTCTTTAATAGTGTTCTAGAGGGAGCATCATTTGCGCCAGCGACTGTACAAGCTGACATTATTGTGATTCCGAAGCCAGAGCGGGATCCAACGCGATGTTCCAACTATCGCCCGATCTCTTTGCTGAACGTAGATCTTAAGATATATGCTAAAATCTTAGCCAACCGCTTAGCTCCCCTACTTACACAACTAATACACCCGGACCAAGTGGGCTTCATTTCTGGCCGCTAGGCCTCCGATAATACCAGGAGAGCCATAGATTTGATTCACTCTATCCACAAACAGAAGCTACCCTCGTTGTTGTTAGCATTAGATGCCAAGAAGGCTTTTGACAGAATCTCCTGGCCCTTCGCTTTCTCAGTACTCCGGAGGATGGGTTTTTCTGGCAAATTCCTAGAAGGTGTTTCGGCGCTTTACAGATCCCCCACTGCCACGGTTTCTGTTAATCGCCTCACCTCTTTCGCGTTCAATATCACTAATGGCACCAGACAGGGATGCCCGCTCTCCCCGTTGCTATTTGCCCTGGTTATGGAACCACTGGCAGCAAGGATCTGAGCTAATATAGATATAACTGGAGTGCGGGTAGGCCCTACTGAACATAAAATTGCGTTATACGCTGACGATGTTCTAATATCTCTAGGATCCCCATCTCAGTCGTTACAGCCGCTCCTTTCTGAGATAGACCTCTATTCTAAACATTCAGGTTATAAACTTAATACGAGTAAGACTGAAGTATTGAATTTTTATATCCCCGTCCCGATTAAGCTCTCTTTGGAAAATTCCTTTCCATTTCAATGGCACAAGCAAAAGATTAAATATCTAGGTATTTTTCTAACGCATAGCCATCATCAACTTTACCAAGCTAATTTCCCTAGGCTTTTAGATCGAATTAAGTCAGATTTGTCTTCTTGATCTAGTCTCTTTATCTCCTGGATAGGTAGGGTAAACTTGTGAAGATGAACGTGCTTCCTCGGATACTTTACCTATTCCACACCCTCCCGATATTTATTCCTCCATCTGTTTTTAAATTCTTACAATTTCATACGTCACAATTCATATGGGCGAATAAGCGTCCTCGTGTCCGATTGAAACTTTTACAGCGCACCACATTTAGTGGCGGCCTAGGCATCCCAGATTTTAGAAGATATTATTTAACCACACAGCTCTCACACTGCGTACAATGGTGCAACCCCGAATCTAGAATCTAGGGTCTGGGTATCTATAGAAGCCGCCGAAATGGGTCTCTCTACTCTCTCTTCTCTTCTCTGGCTTTTGAAATCCTGCCGCCCCAGAACTATAGCATCCCACCCCGTAGTTTCCCACTCACTAACGATTTGGGACTTTGCCAATAGGAAGTATGGCTTGGCCTCGGCCCCATCCCCTATCATCCCAATATTACAAAACCCCGCATTTCCTCCTGGTACAAATAAATCACTGTTTGCTCCTTGGCAAAATAGAGGTATCATATCTGAATGATATTACTAGGGATACTAGTTTTCCACAGTTTTCTCAGATTCAAGAAACTATTGATATTCCCTCTAAGTATTTTTATAAATTTTTACAGCTCAGACATTTTCACTCAATGGGCCGCGTCCTCTCTAGTAGACCCCTGACCACGTTTGAGACTATATGTTTCAGGCGTCACTCAACCAAAGGCCTAATTTCCCTCTTATATACTACTCTCACTAGGGACACTTCCTCTCAGCGTGATCCTCATGAGAGAGCATGGGAAACGGACCTAGGCTCGGCTTTAGATGACGAGGAGTGGTCTAAGGCCTGGGGTAACACGGCGTCTAGCTCCATCTGCGTTAGAATCAAAGAGAATGTCTATAAATTACTATATAGATGGTACTATGTACCATTTTTCTTGAGTAAAATGTACCCAGACACGTCGGATAGGTGCTGGAGAGGATGTGGTGCAGAGGGCTCTTTCCTACATATATGGTGGTCATGTCCTAAAATAGCGCATATGTGTAGGGACGTGATCAACTTTATATCTAGCTTGCTGCAGATTTCTATTCCTTCTGACCCTAAATACATTCTCCTCCCCTTAAACCTACCAACACTAACAAAATTTCAAAATAAATTGTTCCGACATATAGTATCCGCAACAACATGTCAACTAGCTGCAGATTGGAAAAACCCTATCCCGCCTTCCATGCAATCTATAATTGCCCATATCTGGTACATTTACCGTACGGACTACATGACTAGCATCCTAAACTGCTCCTCTAAGTCATTCGAGAAAATTTGGAGTCCGTGGCTGGCAACCCAGCATGCCCCTTCACCCTTTAATTTGTGATACCCTGCACCATATTTGATGGGACCCTCTCGGGGACTCTATCCTATTCTATTTCGTCTATTCCTCTTCTTTCTTCTCTTCTTCTCTGTCTTTTTTTCTTCCTGACCTTCTTCTACTCTTACTCTTTAATGTCAGTCGGTTAGCTGCGCTACTGACTGGCCTTTTTTCTATTTTATACCACCCGCTCTCTGGGTCAAAAATGGGTCACTGTTTGTTTTTTCAGTTATCTTTATAATTACCAAATGTTATGCTATATTTGCAATGTAATTTGCTAAAACCACTATCTGTTGGTATCTGTTTGTATCTGTGATCCCATGAATAAAATTATTAAAAAAAAAAAAAAGTAGACGATGATAAAAATCTGTGTAATTATCATACACAATTTAGTAAATTTCCCCCCTGGAGGTGTGATTACAAATGTTGGCAAGCATGGGCCATAAGAGGGAAGTAATATATCAAATAGTAGGCACAAGGCATGTCCTTGTTTGAAAAGAGTGTAGGTTATATTTGTGTCCTCCTAATGTGGTCTGATCAGGAAAGTGGAAATAAAGATTTACAATGATTGGAAAAGAAAAGAGGGTGAATTGAAAAATGTGTTTTGGTGGAATAAAGTTTAAACTGGAGTAATAGGGCTATATAAAAACCACAAGTACAATATGGTAATATGGTCTGGGCTGCAGTTATTGCAAATGAAACAACTGTTTTGCGGCAAGTTCATTTTTTTGCAAATCGCTTCCTAGATCTTTTGTGATCATTTTTATACTATTATAAACCTCTTCAGAAGTTATACTGTAAAATTACCACTTTTCACTATCCCTGAAGGTACATTAACACTCTGCATTAACTGATAATAGCCCCAATATTTAGATCATTATTTCCATGGCAGCTGTATACTCCATATAATCCTGTTCCTGGAAATAATTTATTTGCTAATTCATTCCTGCCTAATCCACTTTGCTCATTTAACAAGTTACAGCCAGGTTTGAATTTTCAATATAGTTCAACAGGGCATATGTCCAGGGCAACATAGATGTAGTTGTGTATTAATTGTATGTTTATTTTGTTATATATTATTATTATTATTATTATTATTATTATTATTATTATTATTATTATTATTGTTATTATTATATTTTATTTATGTGGCACCACAAGTATTTTGCAGGCAGACATTAGAACAATACAGAGTACACAGAACTTAACATTACAGTAACAGAAAAACTAAAACAGAGCACAGGTAACAAGTAGCAACACAGCTCTCAGTACACACTGCAGCCAAGATGAAAGGAAGCAAAGGAGTAGTTATCATACTACTAGGGGCAGGCAGCCACTGGAAGAGATCAACAGTAATGAGCGAGAGGATATGCAGGTGTGTAGGAGAGAGCTGTAATTGAAGTGCGAGAGAACAGAGTCCTGAGAATAGGGGGAAAAGAGCCCTGCTTCGAGGAGCTCACAATCTAGGTGGTGGAGGGAGATAGAGAGATTACATGAAGGGCGTGCAAGCAAAAGGCGGCTTGATGGTAGAAAGTAAGCGAGGCAGCATGGGGAAAATCTTGAATTCGCGCATGGGATGCAGTGACCAGGGTAGAGGCCAAACGATGGTCATTGACCGACCGGAGTGGCAGGGCCGGTTCAAGGGCGCAGAGCGCCCCGGGCAGGAAAGGGGCGTGGCCTAATACAGGGGGCGTGATGAGTCACGCCCCCTGTACATTGAAAGCGCCGCTTGAATGCTGAGCGGTGCGCGATGACGTCATCGCGCACCGCACAGCAAAAGGTCCTCTCCACGAAGAGAAACTAGACGCTATGCGTCTAGTTCCCTTCGTGGAGAGGACCTTTGCTGTGCGGTGCGCGATGACGTCATCGCGCACCGCTCAGCAGTTACTCTCCACGAAGGGAAACTAGACGCATAGCGTCTAGTTCCCTTCACAGGAGGCGCCGAGGACGGGGACGGCAGCGGGCAGCGGAGGCGGACGGGGGACACAGCGGGCAGCAGTGGCGGATCTTGCCACGGTGCAGCGCCCTCCGGATGGCGCCAGCGCCCTCCGGAAGGCGGCGCCCCGGGCAAAAGTCCTGCTTGCCCGTGGCAAGAACCGTCACTGGGAGTGGGCAGGAGGGAGTATGTAGGAAGATGGGGTTGAAGATGTGGGGAGCAGTGGAGTTATAGAGGGCCTTGTATGTGAGAGTGAGGAGTTTGAAGAGGATTATCTAGGGGAATGGGAGCCAGTGCAGGTTTTGTTGAGTGGCAGATGTGGAGCGTCAAGACAGAAAGATAAGCCGAGCTGCGGAGTTGAGAACAGATCATAGAAACATAGAATTTGTCGGCAGATAAGAACCACTTGGCCCATCTAGTCTGCCCCTTTTTTTTAAAAAAATATTATTTTTATCTCTTTCCTTATTTGATCCTTATTTCTTTGTAAGGATATCCTTATGTCTATCCCATGCATGTTTAAATTGCTCTACTGTCTTAGCCTCTACCACCTCTGATGGGAGGCTATTCCACTTGTCCACTACCCTTTCTGTGAAATAATATTTCCGCAAATTTCCCCTGAACCTCCCCCCCTCCAGTCTCAGTGCATGTCCTCGTGTCCTATTGCTTCTCTTCATTTGGAGAATGTTTCCCTCCTGAACTTTGTTAAAACCCTTGATATATTTGAAAGTTTCTATCATGTCCCCCCTTTCCCTTCTCTGCTCCAAACTATACATATTGAGATTTCTTAGTCTTTCTGTGTATGTTTTGTGATGTAGGCCATGCACCATTTTAGTTGCCCTCCTTTGTACAGTTTCTAATGTATTAATATCCTTTTGAAGATATGGCCTCCAGAACTGAATACAGTATTCTAGATGAGGCCGTACCAATGACCTATACAGCGGCATTATTACTTCTTTCTTTCTGCTGCTGATTCCTCTCCCAATGCAGCCAAGCATCTGACTAGCCTTCCTCATTGCCTTGTTACATTGCTTACCTGCCTTTAAGTCATCTGAAATAGTGACTCCTAGATCCCTTTCCTCCTCAGTAGTTTCCAGTATAGTGCCATTAATACTGTATTTAGCTTTAGGATTTTTGAGACCCAAGTGCATGATTTTGCATTTTTTGGCATTAAACTGTAATTGCCAGACTCTTGACCATTCATCTAATCTACCTAGATCCTCAATCATTTGTTTTACCCCACCTGGTGTGTGTACCCTGTTGCATACCTTTGTGTCATCTGCAAAAAGGCATACTTTCCCTTTAATGCCATTTGCAATGTCACCAATGATCGGAGTGGAGCGAGATAGGAGCCTAGGAGGCCAGTGAAGAGAATGTTGCAGTAGTCGAGCCGTGAGATGACCAGTAAGTGAATAATAAGTTTAGATATATATATATATACTAGGTGCTTCATCGCGCCCTACGGGCGCTCTTCACACCGTCGTAAGGGGCTACACCCCCTTAACCCCTGTACGCCGTTCAATATATGTATTATATGAAGTATTACCTGCATTCCTAGTTTTGTGAGCGGTTCAATATTGCACAATTAAAGGGCGTTGGATGGTGAAGGGGCGTTGGATGGTGAAGGGGCGTAGGCCCTTGCGACGGTGTGAACAGCGCCTGCAGGGCACACTGTACAGAATGCAGCGGGTGTGGGGGGGAAAGCGGATGGGGTCGTTAGGCGCTGCGGGTGGGGATGTGCGGGGGAGTGGGATCCAGAGGCGGTATGGGTGGGGGAGGGTGGGGGGTGCCGCGGGTAGGGGAGGGGCAGGTACGGGGTTCTGGGGGCTGGGTGAGGGGGTTCCGGAGGGGCTGCAGATGGGGAAGGGGTGAGTGCGCTGCTGGTGGGGTAGGGGGTCCGGAAGAGATGTGCGTTGGGGAGGGGCAGGTGCGGGGGTGCAGCAGATGGGGAAGGGGGTCCAGAGGCGGTGCAGGTGGTTGAGGGGCGGGTGCAGTGGGGCAGCGGGTGGGATAGGGGGTCAGGATGTGCTGCGGGTGAGGGAGGGGCGGTTGCGGGGATTGACGGTGGATGGGGGAGGGTGTCTGTAGAGGCTGTGGAGGGGGGGTGGATGGGGGGGCTGTGGTTGGGAGGGTCTGTGGTTGAGGGAGGGGCAGGGCAGTGGGGGCCGTGGCTGGTGTAGGGGGTCTGGAGGGTCCGCATGTGAGGGAGGGGTGGTGGTGCGGCGGATGGTGGAAGAGTCCAAAGGCGCTACAGGTGGTGAATGGGCAGGTGCGGCGGGTAGGGGAGGGGCAGGTACGGGGATCTGGCGGATGGGGGAGGGGGTTCCGGAGGCGCTGCAGGTGGGGAAGGGGCGAGTGCGCCGTGTGTTGGGGAGGGGCAGGTGCAGCACATGGGGGAGGGGGTTGGGAGGTGCTGCGGGTGGTGGAGGGGCGGGTGCAGTGGGGCAGGCTATCAGAAGGTGGTGCGGGTGGGGAAGGGGTGAGTTCGCTGAGGGTGAGGTAGGGGGTCCAGAAGTGATGCATGTGGGGGAGGAGCAGGTGCGGGAGTGTGGCGGATGGGGGAGGGGGTCTGGAGGCGCTGCGGGTGGTTGAGGGGTGGGTGCAGTGGGGTAGGAGGTCAGGAGGTGGTGCGGGTGGGGTTGGTTGCGGGGAATGACTGCGGATGGGGGAGGATGTCTGTAGATGTTGTGGGTCTCGTGCGGATGGGATGTTCTGTGGATGAGGGATGGGCAGCGGAGTGGGGTGCGTGGGTGGTGTAGAGGGTCTAGAGGCGCTGCGTGTGGGGGAGTGGCAGGTGCGGCGGATGGTGGAAGGGTCCAAGGGCAGTGCGGGTGGTGGATGGGTCTCTGCGGGTGTGCTGCAGGTGCGGTATGGGGTGAGGAGGCGTTGCGTGTGGGGGATGTGCGGCTGCGGGGGTTGACGGTGGATGGGGTAGGGTGTCTGTAGAGGCTGGGGGGTCTGGAGGCGCGGAATGTGGGGGTGGGGTGGTGGTGCAGCGGATGATGGAAGGTGGTGGATGGGCGAGTGTGGGGGTGCCACAGGTGGGGTAGGGGGTAAGGAGGCGCTGGGGTGGTTGTCCATTAGCAGCAGCAGGTCCGCAGGCCACCCAGGCGCAGTGTCAGGGTAACTGTGGGGTGTCCCTGCTCCCGCGTGAGGCGCTCTGCCTCACATTTCCCCCGCCCCCCCCAGCCAGGCACATGTCCCCCCCCCCCAGCCAGGCACATGTCCCCCCCCCCCCAGCCAGGCACATCTCCCCCCCAGCCAGGCACATGTACAGTATATCCCCCCCCCCCCTCCAGGCACATCTTCCCCCCCCCCCCCCCAGCCAGGCACATGTGTGTCCCCCCAGCCAGGCACATGTGTGTCCCCCACGCCAGGTACACCTCCCTCGGCAGCTGGGGAGCACAGCAGTGTGCGCTGTCCCCGCTGCCGTGTGAGCCGCACATCTCCCCCGCGAGGCACATGTCCCCCCCCCGCCAGGCAGACCTTCCCCCTCGGCAGGCACATCTCTCCCCCCCCCCCCCCAGGCAGCCGGGGACCCGGTGTACCTGGAGGTCCGGACGGAGGGTTGCCTCTCTCCTCACTGGGCAGACGGCAGGAGAGAGGCGCAGGGGCTCAGGCGGGGAGCGGGAGTGACAGGCGCTCGGCTTAGCCCACATCTGTGACTCAGTAGCTTAGCCCACATCTGTGACTCCGCCCAGCGTTATGGGCAGGCACAGAGTCACAGACTTGGGCTAATATATAGGAGATAGATAGATAGATAGATAGATAGATAGATAGATAGATAGATAGATAGATAGATAGATAGATTTTTTTTTTTCACTTTTAATTTTGTTGTATATTTGCAGTATACTAAGGTTGTTGAGTTTTAGGCTTTAGCCTTAGTAATACATTCCTTTATATTACAGATTTATTTTCTTTTTACTAGGTACAAGCCATGCATATTTTAAAACTGTTAATTTGTATTCGGTCATGTGGCTAATGGAATTGGAAAATAAATGGTTAAATGAAAGAAGTACCTGTGAGAGGTTGATAAATGACAAGATATTCCCTGTTTGAGCAAAGCACATGTGTGAGTGGGATTGTAGCTTGCAATTTACCTGTAGTTTAAACCATATGCAAACAAATGCCTTCCTCTGGTAGGAGGTCTGCAATGCATTACTGTGCACCGTGCGGCCCTTTCAGGAGAAGACGTCTTAAATTACAAACAAGCTATGCTTATAGAATCCTTTGAAGATTTGGGAAAGGAAATAAACGGAATGGAATTTAGTATTTGTTTTCATTCAGCATTCCACTAAGTTGTATGAGGCACTGATAGGTAAATACTGCGCAGTACTTTTAAAATAATCTGTACATATAAACAGAACAAAGGGGGTCATTCCGAGTTGTTCGCTCGTTAAAAATCTTCGCATCGCAGCGATTTTCCGCTTAATGCGCATGCGCAATGTCCGCACTGCGACTGCGCCAAGTAAATTTGCTATGCAGTTAGGAATTTTACTCACGGCTTTTTCATCGTTCTGGCGATCGTAATGTGATTGACAGGAAATGGGTGTTACTGGGCGGAAACAGGCCGTTTTATGGGCGTGTGGGAAAAAACGCTACCGTTTCCGGAAAAAACGCGGGAGTGGCTGGAGAAACGGGGGAGTGTCTGGGCGAACGCTGGGTGTGTTTGTGACGTCAAACCAGGAACGACAAGCACTGAACTGATCGCAGATGCCGAGTAAGTCTGGAGCTACTCAGAAACTGCTACGAGGTGTGTAATCGCAATATTGCGATTACATCGTACGCTATTTTAAGATGCTAAGATTCACTCCCAGTAGGCGGCGGCTTAGCATGAGCAAATCTGCTAAAATCCGCTTGCGAGCGAACAACTCGGAATGACCCCCAAAGTACACAGCAATAACAAACATGTCTTAAGGAATAGACTGGAAGATGCTGTCTTTGTGTCTTACAATGAAAGATATGTCACAGAAGATCAGAAAAAAAACTATCTATCTATAGGCCCCAATACATAAGCAATCACACAAAAAAATAAATTGCAGTTTCTGAGATTTTTATTGTAGATTTAAAGGGGTATATGCAATTCCGGCCGAATTGCGGCACTTTTTCGCCCGTTTCTAAATTCGACACAATTCGACCGTCGAATTCCGGCAGGTGGGTGCCGGAATTCGACATATTCAATAAAAAACGAATTAGACAGTCCCGCTGACGAAAAACGGCCGATTTGACGGATTTTGATTACATTTGTAAAAATGTTTAAAAAACGGTAAAAAACTGTAAAAAAAAAAACGAAAAAAATTTGTGTGGGGTCCCCCCTCCTAAGCATAACCAGCCTCGGGCTCTTTGAGCCGGTCCTGGTTGCCAAAATACGGGGAAAAAAATGACAGGGGATCCCCCGTATTTTAACAACCAGCACCCGGCTCTGCGCCTGGTCCTGGTGCAAAAAATACGGGGGACAAAAAGAGTAGGGGTCCCCCGTATTTTTTGTACCAGCACCGGGCTCCACTAGCTGGACAGATAATGCCACAGCCGGGGGTCACTTTTATACAGTGCCCTGCGGCTGTGGCATTAAATACCCAACTAGTCAACCCTGGCCAGAATACCCTGGAGGAGTGGGGACCCCTTCAATCAAGGGGTCCCCCCCCAGCCACCCAAGGGCCAGGGGTGAAGCCCGAGGCTGTCCCCCCATCCAAGGGCTGCGGATGGGGGGCTGATAGCCTTGTTGAAAATGTAAGAATATTGTTTTTTTTGCAGAAGAACTACAAGTCCCAGCAAGCCTCCCCCGCAAGCCGGTACTTGGAGAACCACAAGTACCAGCATGCGGGGGGAAATGGGTCCGCTGGTACCTGTAGTTCTACTGCAAAAAAAATACCCAAATAAAAACAGGACATGCACACCGTGACAATACAACTTTATTTCACACATGCCGACACACATACTTACCTATGTTGACACGCCGACTCTGGCCACGTCTCCATTGTCGACGTCCGGGGTACCTGAAAATAAAATTATACTCACCTGATCCAGTGTCCAGTTCTTTTATTATAATCCACGTACTTGGCAAATCAAAAAAACGCATTTACCCGAACCAGACGGACTGAAAGGGGTCCCATGTTTACACATGGGACCCCTTTCCCCGAATGCAGAGACCATCTTCAATGGTGGGAACTTTGCGGTCAGCGATGAGGTCACCCGCGGTCAGTGGCTGACCGCGGGTAACCCCACCGCTGACCGCAAAGTTCCCACCATTGAAACTAATGGAGGGAGCTGTGCGATGCGCTGTCTGCCAGCTCAGACGCGCAAAGCCAATCAGGAGAGTGCCACGAAGTGGCGCTTCCTGATTGGCTGAAGGGACCTTCTGTGACAGGGGACCTTCTCTGCATTCGGGGAAAGTGGTCCCATGTGTAAACATGGGACCCCTTTCAGTCCATCTGGTTCGGGTAAATGCATTTTTTTGTTTTGCCAAGTACGTGGATTACAATAAGAGAACTGGACACTGGATCAGGTGAGTATCATTTTATTTTTAGGTACCCCGGATGTCGACATTGGAGACGTGGCCAGAGTCGGCTTGTCAACATAGGTAAGTATGTGTGTCGGCATGTATGTAATAAATTTATACTTTCACTGTGTCTGTGTCCTGTTTTTATTTGTTTTTTTTTTTGCAGTAGAACTACAGGTACCAGCGGGCCCATTTCCCCCCCGCATGCTGGTACTTGTGGTTCTCCAAGTACCGGCTTGCGGGGAGGCTTGCTGGGACTTGTAGTTCTTCTGCAAAAAACAATATTCTTATATTTTCAACAAGGCTATCAGCCCCCCTTCCGCAGCCCTTGGATGGGGGGGGGGACAGCCTCGGGCTTCACCCCTGGCCCTTGGCTGGCTGGGGGGGGACCCCCTGATTGAAGGGGTCCCCACTCCTCCAGGGTACCCCGGCCAGGGGTGACTAGTTGGGTATTTAATGCCACGGCCGCAGGGCGCTGTATAAAAGTGACCCCCGACTGTGGCATTATCTGTCCAGCTAGTGGAGCCCGGTGCTGGTACAAAAAATATGGGGGACCACTACTCTTTTTGTTCCCCGTATTTTTTGCACCAGGACCAGGCGCAGAGCCCGGTGCTGGTTGTTAAAGTACGGGGGATCCCCTGTCATTTTTTCCCCCGTATTTTGGCAACCAGGAACGGCTCAAAGAGCCTGAGGCCGGTTATGCTTAGGAGGGGGGACCCCACGCATTTTTTTTTTCTGATTTTTACCCCATTCCATTAAAAAAAAAAATATATATATATATATATATATATATATTTTTTTTTTTTTTTTTTAATATATAAATAATACTTGTGCCTCCTAAATAGACAAACCAAGTACCTAATCCCTTCTAATATAAATAGATATGCTATTACCAATAAAAAAAAACACAAAAAAAACATGTTTTAAATTTTTTTATTAGATTCCGCCAGCAAAGTGTGCGGATTGAAAATGACGAATTTACTGTCTAAAAGCACTGTTGTCGAATTTACAATCTTCAATTGAATATACTTTTGTTGAAATGCCGCATTTGTACCATTGCAGAAATGTCGAATTTGTCAAATGTCGAATTTCAAAAAGTCGAATTTGGAAAGTCCGTTTTTTTGACGAAAAGTACTGTATTGCATTGTCGAATTATTATTTTTTTGCGAAAATGTCCCGTTTTTCGACATTTTCGGGAATACGACCGCAATTGCATATACCCCAAAGAGTCCACAATCTACCAATGGTTCTGGATCTGTGACCAGACCCCTTCCCGGGAAATGGCATACAAACGATGTTACAGCTATTCAATCTCTCTTGATGTTACAGGAGAATGTGTACTCTGAGGCACTCAGGCCTCCATTTTTATCTCAATCCAACACACAATACCACAGGCGGTATGCATGAGTCTGCATGCAGGCTCAATCAAGCAGCGGCGATAGCGATGTGCGGGGCCGCGCATCGCTATCGCTGGGGGGCATACACGCGAGAGATCCGTGCTTAACTTCTAAGCAATCTCGTCAGATTGCTTAGATTTTAAGCACGGATCTCTCCGTGTGTACCCCCCTTTACACAGAGACACATCTCAATCTCAAAGAAGTGGCTTGTCCACAGACCCCCTTCCAGGTGCCAGGGTCATCAACATCTCAATTCCTAGGTGACAAGGTTCCAAGGCAATTTGTCCTAAAAAAAAGATAGTTCAATGTACACAAACTTTCTTTCATGCAAAAAATTATTTAAAATATTGTACAAAATAACCTTCAGCCTATGTGTATAAGCTGTATATGAAACATAAATGCATTCTGTGTCTAGACTTGTGTCCCATCCCCAAAATATCTCATTATGGTATGCAAATATTCCAAAATATGGAAAAATCCAATAGCCATAATACTTCTGGTCAAGCATTTTGTGTATGGAAAACACAACCTATAACAGCATTTTCACCCTTTACTATTGAAGAATATTATTATAAATCCTTGTATGTTTCGATACTGTATGTGTAGAAAAAAAATCATTCAGTGCAAGACTGTATAACGCATTTAGGGGGTAATTCAAAGTTGTTAGCAAACCAAAAAAGCACAATAATGGGCAAAACAATGCTGCACTGCAGGGGGGACAGATGTAACACCTACAGAGAGTTAGATTTGGGTGTGGTGTGTTCAAACTGAAATCTAAATTGCAGTGTAAAAATAAAGCAGTCAGTATTTTCCATGTACAGAAACAATATATACCCCCTAAATCTTAATGTCTCTGCGCGTTACATCTGCCCAACCTGCAGTCCAACATAGTTTTGCCCAATTGCAGACTTTTGTTGTTTGCTAACAACACTGAATAACCCGCTTAATTTGAAATAAGTTTTTTTTTTGTGATGAAAATTGTATCGTGTAACAGCTACATAATCCCTGTGCACATTCAGTGTACATTTTGTAGTGTTTTACAGATCACTGTGCAGACATATGGAGCACATATTACCCTAGGGGTCTGTAGACTGTCTACTGTATATCTCTCATCTGCTCATCAGTCCTGGGAAGCATAGTGGTATTGCGTGAAGTGGTTAGGATCCAAATTGTTTAGAAGTTTTCATATGTGTATCTGTGTGCCACACTTTTGTGTAATGTTAGCAAAGCCACTTTGATGCCAAGTAATTGCGCACTAAAGGCCAGAGTCATATATATAACTCCTCCACATTTAGGGCTGTTTAGCATTGCATATAAGCAGTGCCAGATTAAGGTCCACAAGGGCCTGGAGCTGAAATTCATGATGGGCCTATCTGATCAGCATCACGGAGGTGTGACTAATGATGCGGAGGGCGTGACTAGTGCTTTGGTGTATGATCCATGCAGGGGGTGTGGCTAGCACCATGATGGACATAGCTACCGCCTACCTTCAGCCACCTCAAAATCCCTATATACTGTATATGTATAGGTAGGCTGACAGTAGTCACCTATGGTGATAGGCACATGTCACACCACCTTTGTGCATGCACAGGTGTAAGTATTGCTGCCTGTGTTACACTACCTTACCAACCACCCTCTTGAATAACTGTCACCCACCAATCAGTGCTGAACACAGAACTGCTTACCTAGTACTACTCACAGATACCTTCCCTCAAACGCTGAAATACCCCTTATTCACCACCACTTCTAACCCCAAATGTAACCATCTGTAATTCATCTCACCAACACTCCCTGACCCTGTAACTGACCAACTGAAATACCCCTCACTCACCATCATGCCCTGATCACACAACAGACACACAAATACCCCTCACCATCATGCCCTGATCACACAACAGACACACAAATACCCCTCACCATCATGTCCTGATCACACAACAGACACACAAATACCCCTCACTTACCAACATGCCCTGATCACACAACAGACATATAAATACCCCTCACTCACCATCATGCCCTGATCACACAACAGACATACAAATACCCCTCGCTCACATTATGTCCTGACCTGCGTTGTGTCCCCAGTAAAAATGGGGGAAATCAGCACAAAATATTGTTGGTATATATCTGCCTATTGATAAAATTGATAGGAGTCTTCTCTTTATACAAATAAAACAATATTTATTATCCTGAACACATAAAATCTACACAAAATTCACATAGACATACTGTATATTAAAACACAAATATCAAAGCCCTCTTTGGCTATATTAGCTTATTCATACAAGCAGTGGCGGATTTCCCGCTAGGCATCCTAGGCGTCCGCTTAGGGCCCCACGAGTGTCAGGGGGCCAAGGAGCAGCGCTGCAGCAGAGATTTTTTTTTTCCAGAGTACGGAGTACGGACATCACTTGTGAAGCTAAGCCTGGCCCCAGCAGGCTGTCAGCACATCCTGATTGGATTGCTGCCGCTGGGACCAGCACCAGCTCACGCCCTCTCCACTGTCAGTCACAGTGTAGCCCTCCTCTGCTGCATAGTGGCACACGTGACCAGAGCCGGCCATAGGCATAGGCAAACTAGGCAATTGCCTAGGGCATTTGATATACCTAGGGGCATCAGCAGCTTCTGCTGATTAAAATGATATGCGGCATGCCTATATTCTGTGTGTAGCATTTCATATGCAGATACAGCCACAGTCTCACACAGTATATAGGCATGCTGCATATCATTTTAATCAACAGAAGCTGCTTGTGCATCCTAGCCACATAGCAATGCAAATAAGATGCATTTTCATTAAAAAAATGTGCCCGACGTTAGCATTGAGGCAAGATTTATAAGGACACATCTGTATCCAAGCAGTGGCAGAGGTCACAGTGTTAGTGGCAGTGTGAGTGCTGTGTGCATGTGAGTGGGTTGGTTGTGCAGTAGTGTTCAGAATAAGTGTAAGGAGTATTATGTGTGCCATGTAAAAATGCATTAATAATGTGCAACATATGTGTAAGGGGCAATATGTGTGTCATTATGTGTATAAGGGCATTAATAATGTACGGCATATGTGTAAGGGACATTATGTGTAAAAGGCATTAATAAAGGTTGTCATAATGTGTAAGGCACATTATGTTTATAAGGACATTAATAATGTGTCTCATATGTGTTAGGGGCATTACTGTGTGGAATTATGTGTATAAATGCATTACTAATGTGTGGCATTATGTGTTTAAGGTGCTCTACTATGTGGCGTTGCGTATAGAAAGGGCACTACTGTGTCGTCTAATGTGAATAAAGAGCAATAGGGTGTGGTGTAATGTGAATAAGGAGCAATTCATTGTGATGTAATGTGAATAAGGGGCTCTACTGTGAGGAGTAACGTTTATAAGGTAAAGTGATAATCCTGTGGGATGTAATATGAATTATGGAGAGTATCGCATGATCAAATGTGAATAAAGTGCAGTACTGTGTGGCGTAATTGGAATTGGGGTTACTATTGTGTGGCCATGCCCCTTGCCAGCAAAAACACACCCCTTTTTGGGCTGTTTGCCAAATGTGTGAACTGTTCCTATTTAAAATATAGGGGCTACAAACATTAAAACAAGAACTGCTATGGGTGAGGGTTGATGGTGCTTGGAAAGAAGTGCAAGGTCAGAGGCGGAACCAGCGGTGGTGCTAGGGGGCACCAGCCAAAATCTTGCCTAGGGCATCATATTGGTTAGGGCCGGCTCTGCACGTGACTGAGCAGCACGGAGAGCAGAGGAGCTCAGGCCAGCGGAGAAATTTGGCCTTCAAGAACTTGTAAGTGAGCCGCAGCACAGTGTGTTCGGTGGGGGGGGGGAGCGTCCACGCCGCAGTACAGTGTCCGGGGGGGTCTGAAGTCCACGCCGCAGTACAGTGTCCGAGGAGGGGGGGAATCTGAAGTCCAGGGCCACGCCGCAGTACATTGTCCGGGGGAAGGGGGGGACTTGGGATCGGGTCTGATGTCCAGCGCTGCAGCAGTACTATGAGTCGGGTGGGGGGGTGGTGTCTAAACTCCACAGTAAAGTTTTGTCCGGGGGGGGCCGGATCAGTGGCGGAGCTGAGTTTTTTTCCCTTCAGCTCAGCCTCGGCTTGCACAGTCGCTCCCTGCACTTTGCGAGGCTGGCCGCTCAGGCTGACATGTAGGAGGAGCAGCCAGCTCCTCCTCTGTGAGAGAATAGAGGCGCTGATGTTGTCGGTGCAGGGACATTGTAGCAGCGCTGCTTATAGCTTCATTGTCCCTGCCAGCGGCTAGGCACGTAACCCCGTGGAGCAGAGCCAGTTGAGACACATGCCAATGGCAGCAATGGTACTCTAAAATGTCTATGGGGGGGAGGGTTGAAGGTGCTGTCCTGTCTATGAGGGAGAGGGGATGATGGTACTACGCTGTCTATCTATGGGGAGTGGGTGATGATGCTGTCCTGCCTGTCTACGGGGAAGGGGGGGGGGGGGTTATTGTTGGTGCTGCGTCTGTCTGTCTGGGAAGGGGGGGAGGGATGCTGGGGGGGATTGATGTGTCCATGCTCTTTATAGGGGGGTGATGGTGGCTATGCTGTCTGTTTAAACGGGGGTGCTGGGGGGTAATGAGGCCTATAATGTGTTTGGGGGTGCACTATGTGTCACATAATGGGCCTAATTCAGATCTGTTCACTCGCTAGTTACTTTTTGCAGTGCTGCGATCAGATAGTCGCCGCCTACAGGGGAGTGTATTTTCGCTTTGCAAGTGTGCAAACTCCTGTGCAGCCGAGCGGTACAAAAAAAGTTTGTGCAGTTTCTGAGTAGGTCTGAACTTACCGCTGTGATCACTTCAGTCTGTTCATGTCCGGAATTGACGTCAGACACCCGCCCTGCAAACGCTTGGACACGCCTGTGTTTTTCCAAACACTCCCAGAAACGGTCAGTTGACACCCACAAATGCCTTCTTCCTGTCAATCTCCTTGCGATCGGCTGTGCGAATAGATTCTTTGTTAAATCCATCGCTCAGCAACGAACCTCTTTGTACCCATACGACGCGCCTGCGCATTGTGGTGCATACGCATGCACAGTAGTTACCTGATCGTTGCACAGTGAAAAATGCTAGCTAGCGAACAGATCTCAATTAGGCCCAATGTGTTGGGGGCACTGTGTGGCATATAATGTGTTGGGGGTACTTTGTTGCATATAATGTGTTGGGGGGGTGCTGTGTGACATATAATGTGTTCGGAGGGTGCTATGTGGCATATAATGTGTTAATTATGGGTGCATGTAAACCTCTTGGCTCCACCTCTAACTGCGCAATGTGAGGTAATGATCTCACACCGTGCGCCCTCCCACCCACACTCTCACTGTTCATGTGCCATGCCAACACCACTGTGGAGGAGCAGCATATTGTTATGAGCCACGGCTGTGGCTCATTCCTGTTTTGCAGTTTTGTTCTGTATTTCATGTTATACTTCTGTTTATGTTCCCCGTGGGTGTCATGGGGTGCTCGGAGCTCACCCTTAAGGAGGGGATACTGTTATGAACCACAGGTAGTGGTTCATTCCTATTTTATGTTTATTTAGTTGTCTTGCATGCCAGGATTTCCCATTGCTCTGTTTTGGATTACTCTTGTCTGCTGCCGCTGGTGAGTCTGTGCAATTGCAGCTTGTTCCCATGTGTTCAGCCTCATCTGGCTGCTGATTGCATCTTGTCAGCTTAGTCGTGCAGCAGGCCAGCTGCAAGAGATAATTAATTAGGCCTCTCTGATATATGCTGGCTCACTGCAGTTAGCAGATGCTGATGATATTCCTTGGGTTGCAGTCTGCTTTAAGTTTGAGCTGGTTCCTGTCAGTCCCTGTGTGGATTCCTGTGTCAGTCCCTGTGTGGATTCCTGTGTCAGTCCCTGTGTTGATTCCTGTGTCAGTCCCTGTGTCTGATCCCGTGTCCTACCCTGAGTTCCAGTGGATTCTGCCTGTCCTCCAGTTCTGAAAGTCGGTGTCGGCAGCTTCCTGTTTGCCTATGTCAGTTGCAGAAAGTATCCAGTCCTGCTCAAGCCGGTTGTTCCTGTCCTCAGTGGTCCTGTACTCAGAGATTTGTCATCTTTTCCTGGAGTCTGACTGAGCACCTTTAACATCCTGTGGTGTTCGTGAGTCACGGCGCAGCCGTGTGTTGCGGCTTGTCCGCTTACTGTTTATTATTTAGTATATTTGTGTCCTGGAGCTTTTGCGGAGGATTCCGCTCTCCCTGATCCACTCTGGTATCCAGCGGTGCTGGATAGGAGTAACGGATCAGTGGATCTTTGGTTGTCCTTTTCCCTGGCGGCTAGTCCGCACATACCTTTTGATTTAGTTAGCTTGTAACCCCTGGCCTGGTTGCTTAGTCAGAGGGCCCCTTGTTATCACCCTGTCTCGGATTTCCCTTTGTCTCCCATTAAGACCTGAGGGGGCATCGGGGTTAAGCAGACATAATCCGCCCTTCGAACGCGGCTGCCATGGGCTCAAGCAACCATAGTCTCGCAGGGGATTTCTGATAACACGGGCGAGACAACGGAGTTAGGGCGCCAGGGGTTACTAGGCTTTCCTGCTCCCACAACCAGCATATCTTCCCAGTACTCTGACCTCAGCCATACGATCTCCTCTGGTCAGAAGTACTGGAATCATAACACATATAGTGTTCTTCTTAGGACGGAGCCAGAGGAGGACAAATTCGAACAAATTCATTGACCTGAGTGTCACTGTGAGTGAGTGGTATAACATGAATTTCGGCTCGTACTGTGTGGGGTAATGTGAGTTTGGCTCATACTGTGTGGCGTAATGTGAACTTGGCTCATACTGTGTGGCGTAATGTGAATTTGACTCATACTGTGTGGTATAATGTGAATTTGACTCATACTATGTGGCGTAATGTAAATTTTGGTTCATACCATGTTGTATATTGTAACTTTTGGCTCATACTGTGTGGCGTAATGTGAATTCCGGCTCATACTGTATTGCAGTGATATAGTGAGTGGAGGTAGTGCACTGATATAGTGCTGGGATGCAATGTGGGTAGGGATCTTAGTGACATAGTGAGTGGATGAGGCATAGCGATGCAGTGTGGGGAGGTAGATCAGTGGCCTGGTGCAGGGATGCAGTGTAAGTAGGTAGCATAGTGATATACTGTATAGGCCCGGAGTCAGAGGTGTACACTGTGGTGGCATTGGACTCAAGCTGTTGCTTTTACTCTAAGAATGCATCTGAGTCATACTGCACAAAGGCGCAGATTGAAATTGCATTCAATTTTGGGAGGGGGGCCCCAAATTGATATTTTGCTTATGGCCCCATGAGGTCTAAATCCGCCACTGCATACAAGGTGTAAATGGTTTCACCCATTGTAGGAAAAATACAGTATATTATAACAGTTCACACAAAAAAAATCCACTTATATATACTGCAGATAAATAATATAAGATAAGTTACCAGAACAGGTTAATTAGGAGAGTCTTAGATCAGGACTGCCCAACCAGTGGCTCTCCAGTTGTTGTGAAACTATAAGTCCCAGTGTGCCCTGCTACACTTTAGGAAATGCTAAAACTGTGGCAGAGCATGCGGGAGAGCCACAGGTTGGCCAAACCTGCATTAGATGGAAATTGTCTCTTATGTAAGCAAGTTCAGGTTCCAGCCGGTCACACCAGCACCCGACACACAGGTGGACTGTTTGCACCGCTGAGCAAATCGGTTAGTGAGCCTGAGAGTCCAGGATGGGGCTATCCCCAATGTATGGCTGTCTTACACACGCCTCCGGCCATAGTAACACTAGAGATGAGCGGGTTCGGTTTCTCTGAAACCGAACCCGCACGAACTTCATGTTTTTTTCACGGGTCCGAGCAGACTCGGATCCTCCCGCCTTGCTCGGTTAACCCGAGCGCGCCCGAACGTCATCATGACGCTGTCGGATTCTCGCGAGACTCGGATTCTATATAAGGAGCCGCGCGTCGCCGCCATTTTCACACGTGCATTGAGATTGATAGGGAGAGGACGTGGCTGGCGTCCTTCTCCATTAGAAATTAGATTAGAAGAGAGAGAGAGATTGTGCAGAGTCAGACAGAGTTTACCACAGTGACCAGTGCAGTTGTTGTTAGTTAACTTTTATTTATTTTAATATATATCCGTTCTCTGCTATATCCGTTCTCTGCCTGAAAAAAAACGATACACAGCAGCAGCCAGTCACACAGTGTGACTCAGTCTGTGTGCACTCAGCTCAGCCCAGTGTGCTGCACATCAATGTATAAAAGGCAAAGCTTATAATAATTGTGGGGGAGACTGGGGAGCACTGCAGGTTGTTATAGCAGGAGCCCCCAGGAGTACATAATATTATATTAATTTAAAATTAAACAGTGCACACTTTTGCTGCAGGAGTGCCACTGCCAGTGTGACTAGTGGTGACCAGTGCCTGACCACCAGTATAGTAGTATATTCATTGTTGTATGTATTGTATACTATCTCTTTATCAACCAGTCTATATTAGCAGCAGACACAGTACAGTGCGGTAGTTCACGGCTGTGGCTACCTCTGTGTCGGCAGTCGGAACTCGGCAGGCAGTCCGTCCATCCATAATTGTATTACAATATATACCACCTAACCGTGGTATTTTTTTTTCTTTCTTTATACCGTCATAGTGTCATACTAGTTGTTACGAGTATACTACTATCTCTTTATCAACCAGTGTACAGTGCGGTAGTTCACGGCTGTGGCTACCTCTGTGTCGGCAGTCGGCAGGCAGTCCGTCCATCCATAATTGTATTATTATTATAATATATACCACCTAACCGTGGTTTTTTTTCCATTCTTTATACCGTCGTCATAGTGTCATACTAGTTGTTACGAGTATACTACTATCTCTTTATCAACCAGTGTACAGTGCGGTAGTTCACGGCTGTGGCTACCTCTGTGTCGGCAGTCGGCAGGCAGTCCGTCCATCCATAATTGTATTATTATTATAATATATACCACCTAACCGTGGTTTTTTTTCCATTCTTTATACCGTCGTCATAGTGTCATACTAGTTGTTACGAGTATACTACTATCTATCAACCAGTGTACAGTGCGGTAGTTCACGGCTGTGGCTACCTCTGTGTCGGCAGGCAGTCCGTCCATCCATAATTGTATTATTATTATAATATATACCACCTAACCGTGGTTTTTTTTCCATTCTTTATACCGTCGTCATAGTGTCATACTAGTTGTTACGAGTATACTACTATCTCTTTATCAACCAGTGTACAGTGCGGTAGTTCACGGCTGTGGCTACCTCTGTGTCGGCAGTCGGCAGGCAGTCCGTCCATCCATAATTGTATTATTATTATAAAATATACCACCTAACCGTGGTTTTTTTTCCATTCTTTATACCGTCGTCATAGTGTCATACTAGTTGTTACGAGTATACTACTATCTCTTTATCAACCAGTGTACAGTGCGGTAGTTCACGGCTGTGGCTACCTCTGTGTCGGCAGTCGGCAGGCAGTCCGTCCATCCATAATTGTATTATTATTATAATATATACCACCTAACCGTGGTTTTTTTTCCATTCTTTATACCGTCGTCAGTGTCATACTAGTTGTTACGAGTATACTACTATCTCTTTATCAACCAGTGTACAGTGCGGTAGTTCACGGCTGTGGCTACCTCTGTGTCGGCAGTCGGCAGGCAGTCCGTCCATCCATAATTGTATTATTATTATTATAATATATACCACCTAACCGTGGTTTTTTTTCCATTCTTTATACCGTCGTCATAGTGTCATACTAGTTGTTACGAGTATACTACTATCTCTTTATCAACCAGTGTACAGTGCGGTAGTTCACGGCTGTGGCTACCTCTGTGTCGGCAGTCGGCAGGCAGTCCGTCCATCCATAATTGTATTATTATTATAATATATACCACCTAACCGTGGTTTTTTTTTCCATTCTTTATACCGTCGTCATAGTGTCATACTAGTTGTTACGAGTATACTACTATCTCTTTATCAACCAGTGTACAGTGCGGTAGTTCACGGCTGTGGCTACCTCTGTGTCGGCAGTCGGCAGGCAGTCCGTCCATCCATAATTGTATTATTATTATAATATATACCACCTAACCGTGGTTTTTTTTCCATTCTTTATACCGTCGTCATAGTGTCATACTAGTTGTTACGAGTATACTACTATCTCTTTATCAACCAGTGTACAGTGCGGTAGTTCACGGCTGTGGCTACCTCTGTGTCGGCAGTCGGCAGGCAGTCCGTCCATCCATAATTGTATTATTATTATAATATATACCACCTAACCGTGGTTTTTTTTCCATTCTTTATACCGTCGTCATAGTGTCATACTAGTTGTTACGAGTATACTACTATCTCTTTATCAACCAGTGTACAGTGCGGTAGTTCACGGCTGTGGCTACCTCTGTGTCGGCAGTCGGCAGGCAGTCCGTCCATCCATAATTGTATTATTATTATAATATATACCACCTAACCGTGGTTTTTTTTCCATTCTTTATACCGTCATAGTGTCATACTAGTTGTTACGAGTATACTACTATCTCTTTATCAACCAGTGTACAGTGCGGTAGTTCACGGCTGTGGCTACCTCTGTGTCGGCAGTCGGCAGGCAGTCCGTCCATCCATAATTGTATTATTATTATAATATATACCACCTAACCGTGGTTTTTTTATACCACCTAACCGTGGCAGTCCGTCCATAATTGTATACTAGTAAACTATCCAATCCATCCATCTCCATTGTTTACCTGAGGTGCCTTTTAGTTCTGCCTATAAAATATGGAGAACAAAAAAGTTGAGGTTCCAAAATTAGGGAAAGATCAAGATCCACTTCCACCTCGTGCTGAAGCTGCTGCCACTAGTCATGGCCGAGACGATGAAATGCCAGCAACGTCGTCTGCCAAGGCCGATGCCCAATGTCATAGTACAGAGCATGTCAAATCCAAAACACCAAATATCAGAAAAAAAAGGACTCCAAAACCTAAAATAAAATTGTCGGAGGAGAAGCGTAAACTTGCCAATATGCCATTTACCACACGGAGTGGCAAGGAACGGCTGAGGCCCTGGCCTATGTTCATGGCTAGTGGTTCAGCTTCACATGAGGATGGAAGCACTCAGCCTCTCGCTAGAAAAATGAAAAGACTCAAGCTGGCAAAAGCACCGCAAAGAACTGTGCGTTCTTTGAAATCCCAAATCCACAAGGAGAGTCCAATTGTGTCGTTTGCGATGCCTGACCTTCCCAACACTGGACGTGAAGAGCATGCGCCTTCCACTATTTGCATGCCCCCTGCAAGTGCTGGAAGGAGCACCCGCAGTCCAGTTCCTGATAGTCAGATTGAAGATGTCAGTGTTGAAGTACACCAGGATGAGGAGGATATGGGTGTTGCTGGCGCTGGGGAGGAAATTGACCAGGAGGATTCTGATGGTGAGGTGGTTTGTTTAAGTCAGGCACCCGGGGAGACACCTGTTGTCCGTGGGAGGAATATGGCCGTTGACATGCCAGGTGAAAATACCAAAAAAATCAGCTCTTCGGTGTGGAGGTATTTCACCAGAAATGCGGACAACAGGTGTCAAGCCGTGTGTTCCCTTTGTCAAGCTGTAATAAGTAGGGGTAAGGACGTTAACCACCTCGGAACATCCTCCCTTATACGTCACCTGCAGCGCATTCATAATAAGTCAGTGACAAGTTCAAAAACTTTGGGTGACAGCGGAAGCAGTCCACTGACCAGTAAATCCCTTCCTCTTGTAACCAAGCTCACGCAAACCACCCCACCAACTCCCTCAGTGTCAATTTCCTCCTTCCCCAGGAATGCCAATAGTCCTGCAGGCCATGTCACTGGCAAGTCTGACGAGTCCTTTCCTGCCTGGGATTCCTCCGATGCATCCTTGCGTGTAACGCCTACTGCTGCTGGCGCTGCTGTTGTTGCCGCTGGGAGTCGATGGTCATCCCAGAGGGGAAGTCGTAAGCCCACTTGTACTACTTCCAGTAAGCAATTGACTGTTCAACAGTCCTTTGCGAGGAAGATGAAATATCACAGCAGTCATCCTACTGCAAAGCGGATAACTGAGTCCTTGACAACTATGTTGGTGTTAGACGTGCGTCCGGTATCCGCCGTTAGTTCACAGGGAACTAGACAATTTATTGAGGCAGTGTGCCCCCGTTACCAAATACCATCTAGGTTCCACTTCTCTAGGCAGGCGATACCGAGAATGTACACGGACGTCAGAAAAAGACTCACCAGTGTCCTAAAAAATGCAGTTGTACCCAATGTCCACTTAACCACGGACATGTGGACAAGTGGAGCAGGGCAGGGTCAGGACTATATGACTGTGACAGCCCACTGGGTAGATGTATGGACTCCCGCCGCAAGAACAGCAGCGGCGGCACCAGTAGCAGCATCTCGCAAACGCCAACTCTTTCCTAGGCAGGCTACGCTTTGTATCACCGCTTTCCAGAATACGCACACAGCTGAAAACCTCTTACGGCAACTGAGGAAGATCATCGCGGAATGGCTTACCCCAATTGGACTCTCCTGTGGATTTGTGGCATCGGACAACGCCAGCAATATTGTGTGTGCATTAAATATGGGCAAATTCCAGCACGTCCCATGTTTTGCACATACCTTGAATTTGGTGGTGCAGAATTTTTTAAAAAACGACAGGGGCGTGCAAGAGATGCTGTCGGTGGCCAGAAAAATTGCGGGACACTTTCGGCGTACAGGCACCACGTACAGAAGACTGGAGCACCACCAAAAACTACTGAACCTGCCCTGCCATCATCTGAAGCAAGAAGTGGTAACGAGGTGGAATTCAACCCTCTATATGCTTCAGAGGTTGGAGGAGCAGCAAAAGGCCATTCAAGCCTATACAATTGAGCACGATATAGGAGATGGAATGCACCTGTCTCAAGTGCAGTGGAGAATGATTTCAACGTTGTGCAAGGTTCTGATGCCCTTTGAACTTGCCACACGTGAAGTCAGTTCAGACACTGCCAGCCTGAGTCAGGTCATTCCCCTCATCAGGCTTTTGCAGAAGAAGCTGGAGGCATTGAAGAAGGAGCTAACACGGAGCGATTCCGCTAGGCATGTGGGACTTGTGGATGCAGCCCTTAATTCGCTTAACAAGGATTCACGGGTGGTCAATCTGTTGAAATCAGAGCACTACATTTTGGCCACCGTGCTCGATCCTAGATTTAAAGCCTACCTTGGATCTCTCTTTCCGGCAGACACAGGTCTGCTGGGGTTGAAAGACCTGCTGGTGAGAAAATTGTCAAGTCAAGCGGAACGCGACCTGTCAACATCTCCTCCTTCACATTCTCCCGCAACTGGGGGTGCGAGGAAAAGGCTCAGAATTCCGAGCCCACCCGCTGGCGGTGATGCAGGGCAGTCTGGAGCGACTGCTGATGCTGACATCTGGTCCGGACTGAAGGACCTGACAACGATTACGGACATGTCGTCTACTGTCACTGCATATGATTCTCTCAACATTGATAGAATGGTGGAGGATTATATGAGTGACCGCATCCAAGTAGGCACGTCACACAGTCCGTACTTATACTGGCAGGAAAAAGAGGCAATTTGGAGGCCCTTGCACAAACTGGCTTTATTCTACCTAAGTTGCCCTCCCACAAGTGTGTACTCCGAAAGAGTGTTTAGTGCCGCCGCTCACCTTGTCGGCAATCGGCGTACGAGGTTACATCCAGAAAATGTGGAGAAGATGATGTTCATTAAAATGAATTATAATCAATTCCTCCGCGGAGACATTGACCAGCAGCAATTGCCTCCACAAAGTACACAGGGAGCTGAGATGGTGGATTCCAGTGGGGACGAATTGATAATCTGTGAGGAGGGGGATGTACACGGTGATATATCGGAGGGTGAAGATGAGGTGGACATCTTGCCTCTGTAGAGCCAGTTTGTGCAAGGAGAGATTAATTGCTTCTTTTTTGGGGGGGGTCCAAACCAACCCGTCATATCAGTCACAGTCGTGTGGCAGACCCTGTCACTGAAATGATGGGTTGGTTAAAGTGTGCATGTCCTGTTTTGTTTATACAACATAAGGGTGGGTGGGAGGGCCCAAGGATAATTCCATCTTGCACCTCTTTTTTCTTTTCTTTTTCTTTGCGTCATGTGCTGATTGGGGAGGGTTTTTTGGAAGGGACATCCTGCGTGACACTGCAGTGCCACTCCTAGATGTGCCCGGTGTTTGTGTCGGCCACTAGGGTCGCTAATCTTACTCACACAGTCAGCTACCTCATTGCGCCTCTTTTTTTCTTTGCGTCATGTGCTGTTTGGGGAGGGTTTTTTGGAAGGGCCATCCTGCGTGACACTGCAGTGCCACTCCTAGATGGGCCCGGTGTTTGTGTCGGCCACTAGGGTCGCTAATCTTACTCACACAGCTACCTCATTGCGCCTCTTTTTTTCTTTGCGTCATGTGCTGTTTGGGGAGGGTTTTTTGGAAGGGCCATCCTGCGTGACACTGCAGTGCCACTCCTAGATGGGCCCGGTGTTTGTCGGCCACTAGGGTCGCTAATCTTACTCACACAGCTACCTCATTGCGCCTCTTTTTTTCTTTGCGTCATGTGCTGTTTGGGGAGGGTTTTTTGGAAGGGACATCCTGCGTGACACTGCAGTGCCACTCCTAGATGGGCCCGGTGTTTGTGTCGGCCACTAGGGTCGCTTATCTTACTCACACAGCGACCTCGGTGCAAATTTTAGGACTAAAAATAATATTGTGAGGTGTGATGTGTTCAGAATAGGCTGAAAATGAGTGTAAATTATGTTTTTTGAGGTTAATAATACTTTGGGATCAAAATTACCCCCAAATTCTATGATTTAAGCTGTTTTTTAGGGTTTTTTGAAAAAAACACCCGAATCCAAAACACACCCGAATCCGACAAAAATAATTCGGTGAGGTTTTGCCAAAACGCGTTCGAACCCAAAACACGGCCGCGGAACCGAACCCAAAACCAAAACACAAAACCCGAAAAATTTCAGGCGCTCATCTCTAAGTAACACCCCACTTCAAGCAGGTCTGGTAGCACTCGGGTAACTTAGGTAGATATAATGATCTCCAACAGATACGTATCTGTGGGGATTGTAGATGTGTAACAACAAAATCAGGATGACACTTGCAGCATCAGTGTAATACAGGTCTTTACTCAGCATTAGTCAGATACCAAGTGGAAGTAACAGGGACAAACAGGAATTGAGTCACCTCGGCATGACATCATCTCCCATGATCAGGGTCGGACTGGGGCATGTAGGGCCCACCGGGGGGATATAGTGGTAGAAGCCCATGTTTAGGGGTGTGGCCAGTCTCTAGAGGTGGTGTGCCCAGCCGTTACATTGGTTTGCCTAACCATTTAGCATGGGTTGGTCCCCTAGATACATATAAACAGTAAATACAGTACTGTATGCATGATAATGTACTAGATTAGTAACAGTACAGTCTGGAACCTGATCCTTAGAGGAGGGGGTGGGCCCCCAGGCTGTAGAGCCCACCGGTGGTTTCCCCTGTACCCTGTGGGCTAGTCCAACCCTGCCCATGATGCACAGCATGCATTTACATCCTCCCTTTCAAACTGGAAGGATGCAGAACATAGATTAAACAAATGCAACAATGTGACAATGTTAGGCGTGAACAAAAGAAAATACATTATACAACAAAGTCTTGAAACTTTGGGTTGGGTTTGGACACACGGCCCGATCTGGTAATGGTACACTGGGAACCCATAGGCATGTCCGCTGTGACACCAGAGGGCTCTATTACTTCAGAAGTGGTTTCTGAGGAAGGACTGTCCTTGCAATGCAAATCATCACTGACATTGGTTGCAGCTGTGGTAGAAACTGATGAGCCAGGCTGTGTAGAGCTTTCTTCAGGTACACTTAACAGATGGCAGCGGTTGCATTCATAGAGGGCATTATCAGACTGTACCACGTAGCTATTTGGACAACCTGCAGGATGCTGAACCACTGCCATTCTGTCAAATCCTTGCTCAGATTGCATGCGGATTGCATGGTCCAGTCCTCCGCTCCTATGTTCCTGACTGTGGTAGGTAGGCACCTGACGCGTTTCACTGCGTTCAACTAGCAGATTTTTCAAACCTTCCTACCACAGTCAGGAACATAGGAGCGGAGGACCGGACCATCCCCTAAACCTTTATCCATCACTGATCCAATCGTATGGACTTTGTAAATGCATCAGGTGCCTACCTACCACAGTCAGGAACATAGGAGCGGAGGACCGGACCATCCCCTTAACCTTTATCCATCACCAATCCAACTTTGGAAAACAAAGTCCATACGATTGCCCCAAGGAGGACTGTTTACATCATAATGCATGAGGAGCTTGTCTTCAAGACACTGCAGCACACTATCCTCTAACGACGAACTGTACACCTCCCATTGGTCCGTACATATTCAGTGACTTTGGCGTTTGGAAAAGTTCTACTTTACAGGGGAATATTATCGGAACGGACTCCACCTATTATCTACCTGACCAACTGGGTAGCAACATTCTAATCAAAGATACTTCTGAGGAAACAGCCACGTGTATTAGGCTGAGAAACGCGTCAAGTGTTGAACCCTTGTCTTTGTGGACATAAGCCTCTCCAAAGTAGCTACCATCTCTCCCAGCGCCGCCAAGTTTCTGTGTGATTCCGCCATCTACGGGCTGGCATACAGCAGCCAACAGTGCCCAGGTATTGGTTGGAAGAGCCTCCATCCATCTAATAACCATCCCAGCCGCTCACATACAACTCGCTGCAGCGGGAGAAATACAACGCTGGTGCAAACGGTGAAGCCGCCGAGCGCGGTGTGAGGCGGGACCGGAGCCCCGGCGGGAGACACAGTAGCAGAGACACTGGTGAGATAAGCTACACTAACGGTGAAGCCGCCGAGTGCGGTGTGAGATGGGATCGGAGCCCCGGCGGGAGACGCGGTAGCAGAAACACTGGTGAGATAAGCTACATTCTTGATACAGCTACAGTGGATATTTAACTAACTGTGAACCACGGTATATTAATATCAAGATTCCCAATCATACCCATTTTAGACGGGGACGCCCGTCAGACTATTTACAGCTGGTCTGAATAGTATTACAAAGAGACTTCACTTGTCATCTTGTCTATAAATCCAGCTTGTGCACTATCAGAGATACTGAACCTATCACATCATAACGCTGTTCCAGCTGGAGGTTAAAAGCTATTCATGGTTTTATATTTTCTTTGGATATGTTTGGGTTGTGAAGCAATAGTGATGTATCAAGTTTTTAGTAGAATGGTTATTTTAGTGTGTATCAAACATCAAAGAATGTACACAGATGAGTAAGCATACCTATAACCTTTGCCACAGTGTTTCAATCAGATAAGAAACAATATTAATTGCCAGTATAACTACTGTGATAGCTGTGATAAGCATTACTATTTATCTAAGGAGGTAGGCTTAAGATCCATGTAATTGGTTGCAGTTATTTAGGTGGATTATCAGTCCTTATTAAGTGTATAATAAATGTTTTAATATTAAAGAATTTTTATTAATTAGGTCTTTATTCTGGACAGCGCTTTCATTTATTTCTCTATATCTTGTCTGAATAAACATATTGGGAATCAACAACCCAATACTTTGAGAGCAGCAGTCCTTAATAAAGCGAGGAGTATTAATAACTCTTTTTTGATTGGGACAGCTGACACACATTTTAGCTTAGCGCTTTTTCTTTGTAGGTCGAATTTTCTAATCAAAGTGTATGAATTCATACTTTTAAATTCAGTGACATGCATGCAATTTTATGAATATTAGTATGTATTTATCTTTTCATTTTATACTATATGAATAAATTGTACAATTTTAGTACCTAATTACGCTCTGATACATTGTTAATTCTGTAAGTGACAGATATATGGGTAAGTTCCTCTTGATTACAAAAAAAAACAAAGAAACCACACTGCTGTGTCTTCCTGAGACAATAAATTCAATAGTATAGTATATTTAAAATGTATTTATACATCAAAATTGTAAAACAGATAACTGTTCATTTGCAAATTCTCATATATGTATTGTATACCAGTTGTTATTATAACAGAGGTCTCTCCAAAGCGTTAGTTTATTAATATCATACTGCACCGTATCATGGGGGTCATTCCGAGTTGATCGCTCGCTAGCAGATTTTAGCAGCCGTGCAAAAGCTATGCCGCGCCCACTGCAGTGTATATATATATATATATATATATATATATATATATATATATATATATATATATATATATATATATATATATATATATATATATATATACAAAAGAGCCCTTCCCGCCGGGATTTATACTTATCAGTCCCAGGAGATGGTGTCCGCTGCTCCAGGAGGCTGATGGGCGCCGTATCCTGCCACATCGCATTTTCCTTTATAAGTATGGGGAATGAGCTGTGGGTTACTAAAAAAATTACAATTAAAGGGTTTGGAGCAGTTTTTCATGAAAACCGCTCCAAAAAGCCTTTAATACTAAAATAATGTTAATAAATAGGCCCCTTAGAGATGATAGTTCCCAGCTAGCTAGCGTCTCATTAGCGGCTGTTACATACCATCATAGTGGATAGTTCCAAAAAGTCCCTCTGGATCAACCCAGTATAAGTTTTGTGACACCTGAGAGCAGCTTTCATGCAATATGCCGCACTGTTCTGTGCTGATCCTGGCTGTCTTCATTTCAAGCAGGGAAGTAGCCAGCAGCTAGCAGCAGCTCCAGGGATCGCACAGCAGACAGGTTATCAGCTAATTACAGAGGTATCCAGGGACTTGGGCATATATGTTTGGTCCAGTGCAGCAATTTGGAAATGTTTGGAGTCGGACTGACGGCGCCATTTTGTTTATTACAAGAAGGCAGAGTTTGTGGTGGCCTCAGCCAGTGCGGGGGTGCTGACCTCCATCCGCTTTTACCTCCGGCTGGCAGGTTATTTTGGGCTCTATACACTCTGCACCCTATTCTGGGCTCAGTCTGGCAGCATCGATCAGTATCAGAGGGGTCAGTTAATTCCTGAAGCAGCCTGCAGCTGCCCACTGACCACTGACCTCTGTGATCCACAGATTTATGGTCTGATAATACTGAGGCCAATCTTCACAGGCAGTGTGGCCTCCGTTACTCCAATATATCTGCCACCATTTGCTATTTACCTCCTGGGGCCCCCTACCTGGGATGAGGATGCTCACCTCTACTGATAATCCACTCCAGAGCGGATGATGCCTTTTTGACCCCATGTTGCCCTTTTGTTTTATTTAAAGCTATAGGAGTCATACTTCTAGTGGAGCTGTCCTTTTGTTTACACCTGCTCTCTCAGTGACACCCCTTCTACCTCACGTTTTTGTTTTTCTGGCATTATGCCTGCTAAAAAATTGAAGGTCGCTAAAACTGCTTCTCAGGTTGCCTTTTTTAAACCATCACCTAAAGCCTCTAAACCACAAGAGGCTAGCGCCTCCTCCTCCAGCGGACTGCTTCGGCTTCTGGTAGTAGTGCCTCTTCCCCGGTGCAAGTCCCTACCAGGCCTAGTGCTATGGATGACAATAATGCGTTGACGGTTGGATCTATGAAGGCGTTGCTGTCGTCCTTTAAAGATAAAGTGGCTGCAGAGTTTAGCGCCTCCCTTCAAATGTGCCAGCAGACTATAGACGAACTCGGTGGCCGGACCGACCACCTTGAAGTGAAAATGAAGGAAGTAGTCGGTTCTCACAATGCTCTTATTACTTCCATGATCAATTGGAAATGGAGGTCTCCCTTCTGTGGGATAAGGTGACGGAACTGGAAGATAGATCCAGAAGAAACAACTTGAAATTGAGGTGTTTCGGAGACTGTCTCTAATAGCAGTTTACATGACTATGCCATCACTTTGTTCCGGAAATTGATCCCATCATCTTCTACAAGGGATCTCCTGATAGACCGTATACATCGCCTACTTAAGGCCAGAACAGCACCTGCTGATGTCCCTCGAGACGTTCTGATGCGGATCCACTTCTTTCATGTGAAGGAGGCGATCTTGAAGGCAGCTCAGTCGTCCTCGGATACAGCAGAGGCTTTGGGTTCCCTCCAACTCTTTGGGGATTTCCCCAGAGATACGTTACTGAAAAGACGCTCATTTCAGCCTGTCACTAGTGCTCCCCAGAGGGCAAACATCCCCTACCGCTGGGGAGTCGCCACTAAATTGTTGATATCCAAGGACAGCTCCACGATTGTTCTTACTAATGTGCCTGGTGGCATGAAAATGCTTGAGAGATGGAACCTAGTTGGATCTTCAGACCATGGCTCCCCAGCTCGAGGTCTTCAGCAGGACTGGTCCACGGCTGGAACGAGCTGATTACTGCACCGTGCTTTTAATTAAATTCTCTGCTGTGAACGTTTCTCTAATCTTTTGCCTAGCTCATTTTCGACAGGAGCAGAGAGAGCTTTTTTTGTGATGTTCCTTCTGTTCTCAGAACCTAACGCATTGTTATGACTGTTATTTTCTCTATTTAGGGTGTTTTGATTTGGGTACCCTCCGTGCTGCTATGTGTAGTTACGTTGTTATTGATAGAATTTCGTAGTAGATGACAGATTTTGTCTCTACTTTCGACGGCGCGGAGGTTCACTAACGGATACTCTTTTCTTTATTTTTTTAAGGGCGACGGGGTTTTGGCCGCTACCCCCATGTTTTTTCTTCTGGCGACCATGGTATTGTGCCTGTTTTGGCCCCTTGTGGGGTCAGTTCAGTTATGTTTTTTCTCCTTACATATTAGTTCGTATTTTATTCTCTATGTTTTGTTTTCCTATTGCCAGTCCTTGTATCCCTTTGCAGTACCTTTTGTACTCGTAGTATATTGCAACCTTGCTTGCCTTAACAATGCTCAATATAGTTTCTCTTAATGTTAAGGGCCTGAACTCTCCCCAGAAGAGGAAACTAGCTCTGAACTATTTTCACAGACTCAAAGTGCATGTTACGGTCCAGGAGACCCACTTCAAGAAGGCAGCGCCTCCTCTGTTTCGGAACTCTAATTACCCTCATTGTTACACAGCTAATGGCCCAGAAAAGAAAGCGGGAGTCGCTATCTTGATTTCCCAACATTGCTCATTCAGTGTCTCCGCTCATTATCCCGATCCTGAGGGAAGATATTTGATTCTGATAGGGAAATTAAATGTATATGTCACTCTGGTGTCTTGCTATGCCCCTAATACTAGACCGTTATCTTTTTGTAAAAAGTTTTTTTCAGGAAATGTTTGGAGTCAGATCACTGTGGCAGAGAAGTGACAAATGTAGGGAGCAGCAATGCATTTCGGCCACGTCTGTGACCTTTATTCAAGCTCCAGCTTGATATTTCTTTTAAGGCACTGGGTATTGTTGTGGCTATTTGAGATATTTGTCTTTTTTTTCTTTTAACAAAATATAAATAAATTACCTTTTTATGTCCAAATATATACATTCCAAGTTACTGACGTGTGCTAGAACATTTAATCTGAAGAACCCTTAATTTTAGATACTGCAAAACAGTGGTGTTTGACACACTGGATATTGGACAATGGGAGTCTTTCCGACCCGTTCGCACGTAGCAGTTCTTCACTGCGGTGCGAACGGGTCAGACCTCCGCATGTGCGGCGCCTGCAATGTGCACGCGCGTCGTTGCCCAGCGACAGCCGTCGCCGGGCAATGGCCAGAAGAGAGAAGAAAGTGATCGCTAGCGCGATCGCAAGAAGATTGACAGCAGGGAGGCGTTCCGAGGTGGATACTCACTGTTTTCCAGGCGTGGAGATCCGAACGCAGGCGTGTCCAGGCGTTTGGAGGGCGGATGTCTGACGTCAAACCCGGGACCTTTGTTGCTGGATCCGTTGCACAGGGTAAGTAAGTCTGACCCTGGTCTTGTTTTGCAGGAAACTTTTTTGCATAGCAGGGCTGCACAAGCGATCGCAGCCCTGCTATGCTAAAATACACTCCCCCATAGGCGGCGTCTAGTTGATCGCACGAGCAGCAAAAGGTTGCTACGTGCGATCAACTCGGATTGACCCCCCTATGATGCTAGCGGAAACAGAATAATGTGGGTCCATGGGAAAAGCGTGATGTAGTCAGGATGTCTACAGTCACTATGTCGGAAGTGACTAAGTAGACACAAGAAAGTCGACACCAGTATACCGACAAGGTTGCAATGCTACAACCTTGCAGGCATGATAACTTTAAACATGCTTGTAAGCCAGCATATTTAAAGTTGTAATGTCCTCACACTTAAAAGACTTTTATTTGCATTTTCGAGCGTGTAGGAATACTGGTGTTGACTTTCTTTTGTTTACACTGCTGAAACCGAGACTGTAGACATGTCGTATGTATCCCAAAAAAGCTAATAGCTGGTCAAACAAGTTTTTCAAGATGAAATAGAGCAGGTGGAAGAAAAGCAGAATTAAACCCTAGAGGCTGGGCCTCTACTCTATATATAAGAATTTCAGGTGGAACTGAGAATGCATTTCAAAGTACTCACAGCTGCATTAAATGCATTAGTTGCACTGACATGCTCATTGAGGGAATTTTGGACACAGTAGCCCTTGCTTGAGGGAATAAATAAAATTGTTATTGAAGTTCCTAAAGTAACTTAGTACAGGTCTCGTTCATGTCTGTAAAACTAACATTAACGAAATTATATAGAGATAAACTGAAAAATACCACTCTTTGGGGCAGATGTAGTAAGCCTAGAGACGGCTTAAGGAAGTGATAAACCAGTGATAAGTGCAAGGTGATAAACATACCAGCCAATCAGCTCCTTACTGTTTATTTACATATTGGAGTTGATTGGCTGGTGCGTTTATGACCTTGCACTTATCACTGGTTTATCACTTCCTTAAGCCTTCTCCAGGTTAATACATCTGCCCCAATATTACAAACTGTCAAGGAGGGTCACATGAAATATTGCTTACATAAAACACTGCATGCTCTACATGCACAGTATAAATAAAACAAAAATACCAGCGCTATGAGTCGTTTAACCAAAGTATTGATAAGAAACAATTGGATCAGTTAATTGGTATCTTTATTTTTGTTTTTTAATATAAAATGATAGTGTATATATTAAAACATTTCTAAAACTGTAATAGAGGCTAAATAGTCGGTAATAGCATATAAATAAAAAATAAAGAAAACATTGATTAATCCTGAATGGCTCTGAGATAGTCAGAATAGTAGATTTTGCTGATAGGAACTATACCATTATTTTAGAGATCCCGGACTTAAATGGATAGAAATCCGCTCCTCCTCAAATAGCAATATAAAGCACAGTCAGCTGGTAATACCCTGAATATACCTCATCCACAGTTCCACGAAAAGATGGCTAGTAGTATTCGTCTGTGTAGGTGATTAAAGGGGTTTCCATGAATTGCTGAAAGTACTCAATACAGGAGGTATCTGCAGTTTTTTGTATTCCAATAGAAAAGCAAAAGTCCTTATCCAGATCAATCATAAATGGTAGGAAGTGCAAAAGTTCCTCAGCATAGACCTTAACGCGTTTCCCTGGACTAGGTCGTCCAGCTTCCTCCGGAACTGTGACCGGTGTCGCAAGCTAGGATCTAACGTTGCATCCATCGGTCACGATGTTCCACGTAGATGGCCAGCTGAGTAATCTTCAACTTACTCAGCTGACTGACGTAAGCGGGGGCTGCGAGGCCAGGAAGTCTGCATGGTAACACACAGACCCCTGGCTCTCCTCTCCCAGAAAACGGAAGCAACACGCCCCCATTTCTGGGAACACAGCCGCCCCCTGCCCAACACCTCAAGGCCGCTGCCTATCAATCTGACAGTGGCAGAGGTGAAGTGCAGGTGAGACCTCATGGCCCGTTCTGCGCATGCGAATAATGGACATTGCTCAGATACCCACTAATCATGAATCTGTGTACGGACATAGACCTATGGCCGTGTCTGAATCAGGCCATAGTTCATCTACAGTATACTCCAAAAATACAAGTTTCAGTTAACTTAGCATAAAACATCATACTACCTACAGAAACCTTAAAATGGCCACACACATTCAGATTTATTAATTTAATCTGAACGTTGATGTTATTATCTATAAACTATCGCTTTCTTGTGCCCATTAAATAATAATATATAATACATTACCTGGTGAGTTGGTAATTTCTGGGTGTTTCTCTTCATAAAATGATTGGATGAGAGCATAAGCTCTATAAGTGCCAACAATAAGGAAGGCCCACAGGAATCTGATGTGACCCTATAGGCAGAGCCGGCCATAGGCATAGGCAAACTAGGCAATTACCTATGGCATTTGATATGCCTAGGGGCATCATCAGCTTCTGCTGATTAAAATGATATGCGGCATGCCTATATTCTGTGTGTAGCATTTCATATGCAGATACAGCCACAGTCTCACACAGTATATAGGCATGCTGCATATCAGTTTAAACAGCAGAAGCTGCTTGTGCATCCTAGCCACATAGCAATGCAAATAAGATGCATTTTCATTAAAAAAAAAAGGTGCCCGACGTTAGCATTGATGCAAGATTTGTGAGGACACATCTGTATCCAAGCAGAGGCAGAGGTCACAGTGTTAGTGGAAGTGTGAGTGCTGTGTGCATGTGAGTGGGTTGGTTGTGCAGTAGTGTTCAGAATATGTGTAAGGAGCATTATGTGTGTCATGTAAAAATGCATTAATAATGTGCAACATGTGTGTAAAGGGGCACTATGTGTGTCATTATGTGTATAAAGGCATTAATAATGTGCGGCATATGTGTAACAGGGTACTACTGTATGTGTGTCATTATGTGTATAGGGGCACTAATAATGTGCAGCAAATGTGTAGGGGGCACTATGTGTGTTATTATGTGTATAAGGGCATTAATAATGCGCGGCATATGTGTAAGGGACATTATGTGTAAAAGGGCATTAATAAAGGTTGTCATAATGTGTAAGGTGCATTATGTTTATAAGGACATTAATGTGTCTCTTATGTGAAGGGGCATTACTGTGTGGAATTGTGTATAAATGCATTACTAATGTGTGGCATTATGTGTATTAGGTGCTCTACTATGTGGCGTTGCATATAGAAAGGGCACTACTGTGTCATCTAATGTGAATAAAGAGCAATAAGGTGTGGTGTAATGTGAATAAGGAGCATTTCAGTGTGATGTAATGTGAATAAGGAGCTCTACTGTGAGGAGTAACGTTTATAAGGTTAAGTGATACTACTGTGGGATGTAATATGAATTATGGACACTATCGCAAGATAAAATGTGAATAAAGTTGCAGCACTGTGTGGCGTAATTGGAATTGGGGTTACTATTGTGTGGCCATGCCCCTTCCCAGCAAGAAGATGCCCCTTTTTGGGCTGTGCGTCAAATGTGCGAACTGTTCCTATTTAAAATATAGGGGATACAAGGACTGCTATGGGTGAGGGGTGATGGTGCTGGGAAACAGGTGCAAGGTCAGAGGCAGAACCAGCGGTGGTGCTAGGGGGCACCAGCCAAAATCTTGCCTAGGGCATCATATTGGTTAGGGCCAGCTCTGCCTATAGGCACACTTAGTTGAAAACAAATAAGACAAATATACATAAAAAGTAAAAAAAAAAAAAAAAAAAAGGTCAAAGTAAAAGTGCATACACATCAGGAAATAATAGTAAATGACGTTGCTCATTTTGCCCTTCATGTGCGACATCGTTTACTGTATTGGCCAGTGTGTATGCCGCCACCGAATAGTGATGCACTGCCCCGCGGGTCGTTAACGACCCTCGCTGTCAGCCGTGCATGCAGCTCCATTTGGACTGTAGTCTAAAAGCTGCATGCACGGCCCGGCCGTGGCATCACTGAGCGATATCGTTGTCATATCACTCAGTGTGTACGCACTAGCGCCGACCGGTCCAACCCGTGAGGGGAAACACTAGACGACGTCGCTCATAGAGCACATCGCCTAGTGTGTACCTACCTTAAGTTAAATAAATCTATATATGACTTTCATAAAAACAAAAACAAAACATATACTATGACCCCCCCATACAATATTGGAGTATCAGTCATTTCTATGGGATCAGTATGAAATCCCGCCGGACGGGATCCCGGCGGTTGGAATATCGACTCTGGAATCCCGACCGGCACAATCCCAACAGGGGATGCGGGCGCAACACAGCCCCTTGCGCACTCGCTGCGCTCGCCACGCTGCGGGTACACTAATTTATTCTCCCTCTATGGGTGTCGTGGACACCCACAGAGGGAGAATATGTCGGGATTGTACCGGCCGGGATTCCGGTGCCGGTATTCCGACCGCCGGGATTCCGTCCGGTGGGATCTTGATCGCATCCCATTTCTATCTATAGAGAATAAACCATGAAGAATGTACAGTGTATCATAAACAGGTGCAACTTAAGTGTTAACTTTTATGTGTGTTGATTAAACAAGAATTCTAACAGACATACAGTAAGTCAATGTTGAGGGACAGGTTTGACCTCATTTTTTTCCCACCTACCATCATCAGTTTACACAAACATAACCCAGGTTACATTGAAGCAAGAGACTTTGTAATGAATGCTTTGTCCTCAGAAATGCCAAGAGAAGTGTTGAATATATATTCTGTGTACATAGGACCCTATTCATTAAGGATTGCAAATGCAGCTAAAAAGCAGAGTATGCAATCCTTTCACTCGCATGCTGGGGCCGTCCATCGCAGGGCAAGGCCAGCCAGCTAATCGCCGCTCCCCTACTCTGCAACCACGCTGAAATTGCGGTTGCACCGCAATTTTAGCATGTTTGCAGAAAGTAAAGAAGCCTCCTGCTGGCGCAGCCTGGCTGCGACGGCAGAAGGGCTGCCGCCATCTTTGTGATCGGAGCGGCTGCTTGTGACGTCACGCAGCCGCCCTGATCACGCTCACGCCAGTAAATGCCAGTAAATGTGGGCGCATGTGCAGGACAAGCCCTGCGCATGCACCCGCATCATCATTGTAGTTTATCCGGTTGGATCGCGAGTTGCGATCCAACCTAAATAGGGTCCATAATATAGACTTGAATAATCCTTAATGTTAGTTGGTGTCTCCACTTGGGATATTTTACTGTTCTTAGAACTAATCTTATTTATCCTGAAATCCAGGGTCGTATCTACCCATTGGCCAGGATGGCACTCGCCAGGGGCACCAGTCAAGGAGGGGGTGCCGCCCAGCAGTGCCACCCTCAACCAATGGGTGGAATCACATAGTAGTGGCATCGCCTAGGCTAGAGGATCTCACAGTAGGCAGGAACAGGCGCCGGTGTTCGGCACCACAATGCACTAGTGAAATGTCGGGAGCTCCTGGCAGCAAGGATTGCTGGTAGCTGTAGTTTACTTTCACTTTCTTCACATAGTGTGGTGTGGTGCCGAAGTGTGGTGTACCTGCCTACTGTACAATCCTCCAGCCCAGACGATGCCCAGCTCATCACACTAGGTACTGCAACATATTAATTGATATGTGCTTTGAGGGGGAAGGACTATATGCAGGGAGGGGAAAGGACTATATGCAGGGGAGGAGGACTATATGCAGAGAGGGTAAAAAACTATATGCAGGGAGGGGGGAGACTGTGCTGGGAGGGGAGAGGACTATATGCAGGGAGGGGAGAGGACTATATGCAGGGAGGGGGGGAGACTATGTACTGGGAGGGGAGAGGACTATATGCAGGGGGGGAGACTATGTGCTGGGAGGGGAGAGGACTATATGCAGGGAGGCGGGAGACTATGTACTGGGAGGGGAGAGACTCTGTGCTGGGAGGGGAGAGGACTATATGCAGGTGGGGGACTCTGCTGGGAGGGGGAGCACTATATGCAGGGAGGGGAAAGGACTATATGCAGGGGAGGAGGACTATATGCAGAGAGGGTAAAGGACTATATGCAGGGAGGGGGGAGACTATGGGCTGGGAGGGGAGAGGACTATATGCAGGGAGGGGCGGAGACTATGTACTGGGAGGGGAGAGGACTATATGCAGGGGGTAGACTATGTGCTGGGAGGGGAGAGGACTATATGCAGGGAGGCAGGAGACTATGTACTGGGAGGGGAGAGACTGTGCTGGGAGGGGAGAGGACTATATGCAGGGGGGAGACTCTGCTGGGAGGGAGAGGACTATATGCAGGGGGGACTCTGTGCTGGGAGGGGAGAGGACTATATACAGGGGGGGAGACTCGGTGCTGGGCGGGGAGAGGACTATATGCAGGGGGGACGACTATGTACTGGGAGGGGAGAGACTCTGTGCTGGGAGGGGAGAGGACAATATGCAGGGAGGGGGGAGAATCTGCTGGGAGGGAGAGGACTATATGCAGGGAGGGGGGGAGAGTCTGTGCTGGGAGGGGAGAGCACTATATGCAGGGGGGGACTCTGTTCTGGGAGGGGAGAGGACTATATGCAGGGGGGAGACTCTGTGCTGGGAGGGGAGAGGACTATATGCAGGGGGATGATTACTCTGTGCTGTGAGGGGAGAGGACTATATGCAAGTAGGGGGGAGAATCTGTGCTGGGAGGGGAGAGAACTATATGCAGGGAGGAGGGTAGACTCTGTGCTGGGAGGGATAAGACTATATGCAGGGAGGGGGGAGACCATGGCTATGTGCAGGGAGGAGGGAGACCATGGCTATATGCAGGGAGGGGGGAGACCATGGCTATGTGCTGGGAGGGGAATGGAGATTACGGCTATGTGCTGGGAGGAGGAGGGGACTATGGCTATGTGCTGGGAGGAGGAGGGGACTACGGCTATGTGCTGGGAGCGAGATGGAGACTACAGCTATGTGCTGGGAGCGGGATGGGGACTACTTCTATGTGCTGGGAGGGGTGGGGACTACGGCTATGTGCTGGGGACAGGAGGTTATCTACCCACTGGCCAGGATGGCACTCACCAGGTGCACTGGCCGAAGAGGGGGAGCTGCCTGGTGATGCCACCCTTGGTCAGGGATTGGAATCACTTAGTAGTAGCAGTGCCTGGGCTGGTGGTTCGCACAGCACCCAAGAGCTGGCGCTGGTGTTCGGCACAACACTGCACCATAGTGAAGAAACTGAAAATAAACTACTAGAATGCTATTGTTAATATATCACAACATCACCACTACTAGGTAGTGCGCAGAGATACCTTTTCACTGCCATTAATATTTGATTATACCCCCTGACTGCGGGTGGCATCGCTGGGCAGTGCCCCTCCTTGGCCGCGCTAGGCACTGACGATTTCTCCACAGTGTGACAAGGATTACTGTGTGGGCATGATGTGCAAGGGGCACTAGTGTGTGACATAGTGTGTATAAGGGGTACAACTACTGTGTAATGTAATTTGAATTGGGAGTATTATTGTGTGGTCATGCCCCTTTTTTGCACTTGCACCTTCCCTATTTCAAATATGGGAAGGGGGTGGCGCCAGAACCCTTACTTTGCCAGGGGCGCCCGGTCCACTAGATACACTTCTGCTGAAATCACACCAAAAAAGGAAAATAGACTACTCATTGTTGGTAAACCAATTAGCCACGTGGTGTACCCTTGCGGCTAATTACCTGTGCCAGCAAATTCATCAGTGGGAATCACCCCGCACGTTAAACCACGGCGGGCTCCTGAAGCTGCAGGAATACTCAGTGACAAGAGGCAGTCTCTGGGGTATAACACACGGAGCTCCCATTGATTACATGTTTAACCCAGAGTTTACTGTGCGAGGAAAAGGCAGTTTTATAGAATAACATATTACTCTATCAGTGCCGTCTTAGTATTTCCAGAACCTGTTTGGCAAGAGGTTTGAGTATATCCAATATATCCAATATATATATATTGGATATATTGGATCTTAGTGAAAGTAAATATTAATCCATGGTTCTTAGCGTTACCCGAGGAACACCTGTAGCATATACAGTAAAAGGTGACAGGTTTATTTTTGTAGTTTATTAAATTCTACATACTGGAAGTGCAATCCAAATTTTGATTTGATTGTCCGTTAGAGTGTTCTCGCTCACGCAACGCAAGACACGCATCAGTAATAACGTAAGTATGTCAACCCCCTTTCCATCCCCTTAGGAGAGGTTTATTAAAATTCTAAATAAGTAGTTTTCCCATTTCCTACCTGAAGAATGCCTATGTAAGATTTCAGCTTCCTAACATATCGGGACGTAAAAAGAATTAGTGATAAGTCAATGAGTGAGTGAGGGATTTCGCATATACTCTATATATATATATATATATATATATATATATATATATATATATATATATATATATAATTATATATATATAATTAGTGATGTGCACCGGAAATTTTTCGGGTTTTGGATTCGGTTCCGCGGCCGTGTTTTGGATTCGGACGCGTTTTGACAAAACCTCCCTGAAATTTTTTTGGCGGATTTGGGTGTTTTTTTACAAAAACCCCTCAAAAACAGCTTAAATCATAGAATTTGGGGGTCATTTTGATCCCATAGTATTATTAACCACAATTACCATAATTTCCACTCATTTCCAGTCTATTCTGAACACCTCACACCTCACTATATTATTTTTAGTCCTAAAATTTGCACTGAGGTCGCTGTATGGCTAAGCTAAGCGACCAAGTGGCCGACACAAACACCTGGCCCATCTAGGAGCGTCAGACAGGATGGCAGATTTAAAAAATAGTCCCCAAACAGCACATGATGCAAAGAAAAAAAGAGGTGCAAAGAGGTAGCTGTGTGACTAAGCTAAGCGACCCAAGTGGCCGACACAAACACCTGGCCCATCTAGGAGTGGCACTGCACTGTCAGACAGGATGGCAGATTTAAAAAATAGTCCCCAAACAGCACATGATGCAAAGAAAAAAAGAGGTGCAATGAGTTAGCTGTGTGACTAAGCTAAGCGACCCAAGTGGCAGACACAAATCTGTGAAATCAGATACATTTGTTGCTATATAGGTAAATTTGAAATAAATGTATTTGAGGAAGCCGCCGAGGTTTGGAAGGCGGGGAGACGCGTCTGTATCTTCTCCCAGATTGCGGGACACAGCGGAGATTCACTTGTCGGCCGGCTGGTTACCATTTACCCCATTGCTCATAGAGGTTAAAGAGGTGAGGAGTGACCACGCACGGACTCCGGATGGGGCTGATTGGAAGAGCTGCAGCCGGGAGGGTTATCATTTAAACCGTGTTACAAGCTGCTGAACGGTTTACAATCACAGTCTGGTAACTAACCTGGTCATGTAAGCTTTGGACTGCCCAATATATGTTGCATGGCCATGCATGAATGCTTCTTATTTACTAATTGGGAGACGAGTGTGAAAAGCTATTAACCATATTATACTAAGTGCAAGTATTAATCACAAGTAAAATAACTTTTAAGTGCATGATTTATATGATTACATCCGGCTTGTGGAGTTAAAGGAACATGTGCTGATTACAAAGTATCACTGAAGATTAAGGGAAAGAGACTTTGTTGCTTATAAGTTCATGGTGCAGCTGCACAGGTCATTATCTTAAATAGTCAATTTTAAGTAATATGGCAATATAGTAGTTTTTATGTTTATTTTTATATTTATTGTACTAATGTGTATTGATGCTGGCCGATATCAACTATAGTGATATATTCTAAAAAATATATAATAAAATCCACTAACAGATTAAATAGCACTTTCCCGTTGTTTTTCTTGTTTTTGCTGTTTAAAAGGGGTTTAAAACCAATTACCCCAGGGAAAGCAGCTTTTTTTCTGTACAATAACAGCGCCAGGACTTTTTCTGTTCTTTACTATTTAAGGAAGTCAGTGTAAAGACACAAACGCAGTTCTGACCTGGTTGTTAAGAAAAAAACTGGGTGTTGTGTTATGTGAGCGATTATAATTAATATTGCTCACATTTATAGAGTTGTGTGATTTGTTTTATTGCGTACGCACATTGGTACACGTGGTATGGAACGTGAGGACAGCGTACAAAAACGTGCACATGACGCAAGGCCGCACACGTAGCATAGAGGTACGCACGGTTGCGTAATTATGCAAGCTTGCGTAGGGTTGTGTGTGCATAATAAAACCACACAATATTTGTTCAATTAAGGTGGGATAGTAGCCATGCTACAATAGCACAAAACTACCCGGTTTCTAAAGCAGATTAGTATAGGAGTGAGTGGGTTGAACCCCGGAATTCGGGATCCCGTCGTGTGGTACACCAAGTGAGTGGAGGCTTGGTGGCGTGAGGTATAGATTGAAATACGTAAGTCGTGAGGAGTCTTACACAGGAGCATAGTAGGGAATTGTGAATTGTGACCCCTATAGTTTTTTTTTATACGCTCCGGCTGAGGTTTCGCAGCTTGTGATTCGATTCCAGTGGTTGTACGGCAGATAGGTAACAAGTACCTATACGCTGTGAGATTGGACCGCGCGTTTGTGGGTGCGATATATGGCGCAACTTGATACCCTTTTTATGAGCTTTTGCGTAAAATTGCGGTATCATTAGCGCCGTGTAGAGCATATGCAAGCGTGATTTGTGTATAAAAAGTGCATAGGGAGTTTTCGCTAGTCTCTCTCAGGAAAATCTCCAACGACAGATATTTTACTGGAAAGGGTAAGTTTTCCCTAAAAACTTCCAGTAAATATAGGTCAATAGGGGCCCTAAGTTGGATACATCACCTTCGCTATCGACAGTGTATGGTAGTACCGGCCAACGTGGGCGAGAGTGGGTGGAAGCGCTCGGAGAACTTTCACCATCGCCTTATATTGAGTATTTTGGTGTTTGTGGGAAAAGGCCCACAATTATGGGAGCCAGTTGCTCAACTAAGGGACGTTTGGTAGCCAGGGTCCAGGTTGAAGAGCCGCGGCCGAGAGGGTCAGCGAGGTTTATAGTGTGTGAAAAATATGGTTCACACACGGAGGCTTTTTGCAATGAATGGTTACGTATGACTGACAAAGATAGGGTATCATTCCCTGGGATGGGCTGCTTTGAACCAGAGGTATTGCAGAACTTAAGGATAAGGATATGTCTGATAAAATCCAGAAAACAAAGGGTCAGACATACAAATTGTTTAAAACTGTGGCAGCAAGAGGGGTTGGTGAGTTTGATCCCAAGGTATTGCAGATGGTAGGTTTAACAAAAGTCATGTAAGACAAGAATGGAAATATAAGAATTGTTTGAACTTGTAGCAACAATAAACAAGTAGGAAGAAATAAGAGAATGCAAGTACACCGCCTTATGTAGATGTGGAAGCAGTTACGGCCTGCATACAAACTATAGAAAATAATAAAAATATGAAAAATATGACTGTAACCTATATATGTACTAATGAATGTTGAAGTTTATTTAGGAGGAGAAAGTGAACTGATTGTTTTCAGCCATTTCTCATGCACTCAGAGGAGTATCCAACCGGTAAAGGAAGAGCAGTAGCCTGTGGGGGAAGTGGCTGAGACCAGTGGAACAGGTAAGTATGGTATCATTCGTGTACATATATAGTAAAACCCAAAAATAAAACAAAAATCAAGAAATTAACGTCAGAAATGGAGAAAAACCTGTCCGCACATTAGTATTTGCCAGTAGGAAAGCGGACAGAGACAAGGTAACCCCCTGGTATTTCTTTCAGTTACCATATAAGAAGTATTCATTCCTAGTAATGCCCCTAGTCAAAATGAGCTCAGAAATGTTTGTTGGACCATGTACAGACCCTTAATACGCGACGAAAAGGATTGAATGAATACTTCGCATGACCTAGAAGCTTGTTAAACTTTTCTTTTTTTTTTTTGTCTTTTGCAGTAATAGAAAACTCTCCATCTGGATAAGATCACTGGTAAACACTAATTCGGCAAATGGGAGGTGGCTGTCTCTGTGCTAATGGACGGGCTCAATAATGCATTGAGGGTCAGGGTGCAGACTTCTTTGCAAAATTGGAAAGGGGTCACAGTAGCTAATCTTAGAAAGTGTGCCATTGAACATCACAAGAATAGTGCTAGGCACAGAGAACAACAGGTGGAGAGGTTGAGGGCGGTAAGTATACTGGCACATACAGGAAAGACCCATCAGTCCAAACCCCAGATCCCTAATGGTCAATAATATGTTACACTTGTAGGAAGGAAGGGCATTTTGCCAGAGATTGTAGGAGTAGTAGGACACATAGTCAATATAGATCCCCTAGACAGAAAACACAAGCCACATTATTAAACACATAGACGGGACCAAGGGACATATAGTAAGGAATCACGAGCCATATAGAAAACACAGATTCGGGCAATGGGAGTAACAGGAACAGTGCAACAATACCCTTTGAGTAGACCTGCAGAGATTATGATAGGGCCCTTGCAAACCAAACATTCTTTTCTGCTGGCTGCATCGGCTCCGACTAATCTACTCGGCAGAGACTTATTGTGTAAAATGCGGTGTGTCATATATTGTACTCCTGAGGGTGTCTTCTTGGATATACCTGAGAACCATGCTCAAGAAGTACAAGATATACTAGACACCCCTCAAAGGCTAATGTCACATTCTACTGTTCTAGATGCATGTATATCACAGGTAGAGGAAATTATTTCGCAGATACTGGGTTTCCTATGAATTTAGGATGGACAGGACACTGGATTGATGGCTGGGATAGTCCCAGTAGAGATATGACACATAGAATTTTTTTAGGGGTATAGACCAAGTAGAGAATCACTTCCCCGTAGTGCCCAATCCAGTTGTCAATTTTTTATAAAATCTTCTCCACCTCTACAAACTCATCTGTCACCAACATCTATTCTGTTTCTCTACAGTTTCCTCTTCATCTTTTGCGTTCACACAGGGTGGTATAATACATGGACCCAAGTAAGGTTCAAACTCCACATGCCTAGGTCCTTCAGAGTTCTGCCCAAACCCAGTATATCTCAACAGCACGATAACACCAGTATTACTGCAGTGTGCCTTGTCATGCACAAAGGGTGGAGGAAGGATGAGAATACTGGTGAAGGGAAATTTTGTATATACACTGATATGCCTGTTGGTGAATGGCAAACCTGACATTTTCTTTTTCATTTTCTTCTTCTTTCTCTCCTACAGAGATGTTTCTTTTTTCTTTTTTCTTTTTTTTTTGAGTTATGCTCATGGTAATCTACATTGCAAACACACAATGACTTCGTACAGTTAACACCCTTTAGGAATTATTGTTATGTATTGGTGTGCACTGATGTTTTCTCAAACTGGGTAGAGGCATTTCCTGCCGCCACGGATGCTGCTGTGTTTACCGCAAAGAAAAAAATTGTGCAGAAATTTGTGTCTAGATAATGGTACCCCTAGAAGTAGGAGCAAAGCTTGAAATTATACTATTGTGATCATAGATACTGCCACTAGTATTATGTAGCATCGGAACCACTCCCAGATCTTTACTTAACGAATCACCCTCTTCGAAATTTGTTTTTGTTTTGGTATTTGTGTTTTTTGTTGTTTTTGGAAGACAACCTCATGTCATGATTGATCCGCACAATGATCAGAAATACACCAATGAGGTGACAGTACAGTACTTTATTGAGATGAGCCAGCATTTGAGAACTTGACAAAAAAAGTTGAAACTGCTGATTGCTGGTATGCCAAATACTAATACCCCTTTCATATTGCCGTGTCGAAACGGGTCCGTGTGCGATGTGAAAGGTCCTTTGGTGAATTAGCGGGTCGCCTGACCCGGTAATTCAACCCGATAAAAAAAGAAGGGTTATTACCGGGTTGATTACCGGGTCAGGTGCAGTGTGAATGGGAGCCGTTCCGATGCGACACGGCTCCCATTCACAGCATAGGCAGAGGCGGCGCAGGAGATGAGCTCATCTCCCGGCGGCGCCTCCACCCCCACCCCTGCTGCGCCCTCCGCTGCTATGGCAACCGACCTGGTATATTGCCGGGTCGGAAAGCCAGCAACGGAGTGCAAATGCCGGATCCCACCCGGTAAGTACACGTTTCTCTTACCGGGTAGGATCCGGCATTTGTGATGTGAAAGCAGCATAACTGTCTTGACTGTGAACCAAGAGACTGTGTGATTGTTCTTACGCTCAGGTTGCCTAATAGACAGGTGGGAAGGACCCTACCAAGTTTTGTTGACAGCACTATCCCAGTGAAAGTAGCCGGGAGACTTGGGTCCACGATTCCCATTGCAGGAAAGTCGGTAGTCCGGAAGGAACTCGTAAATGAAGTGAGATCGCAAAAGTATCACCAGAGACTCTGTTCCATGAAGACTGAGAGGCGGCACTGTTGAACACTACCTGAGCGTACTAAAGGATTGCAGAAAGACCAGTCATTGTAATTGATTTGTTATGAACAAGAGTTGTTTTGTTCTATTTCTCTTTTCTCTCTTTCCCGCTGACAAACATTTTTTTTTCAGGACATTCTATTTTTGCAAGGTTTTTTATGAGGAGTCGAGTGTGGGACTGGAACTGGTTCTGGAGGAAGGAGTGATTTCCTTATAGGATCCCAGTATTAGCCGATCAGTTTGTTAAAGCCAGAGAAAAATCAAAGGTCTAGTAGTTATGGAGTTCGGAGGTAATCAGGAATAATCAGACAATGGCTATTCACACATTGCAGATAAAGAGCTCATTAATATATGTGGAAGAAAGGTTTATGAGTGGCTCTCCCCGAACTCCGAAGGTTTATGTTAATTAGGAAGGACACTACTTATAACCCTTGTTCAATGATTAAACAGACCTAGCATACGTTCCGGAAATGGAAACAATGTTCAGAAAATGATAGGAATATGTAGATCATGAAAATTTTATATGTCACTTTCACGATTTGTTTGTGTCTTCTTCATCTACCCAGCAGAACCTCAATCGAATCCAAACATCAGTGTACAAAGACATAGGTACATATATGTGTGAAATGTTTGTCGAAAACCAGACATTATAGGCCAAAGTACTGTCCCAGCATACTTTATAGGTTGAATGTTGTCCCACACCCAACCAGTGGTCCCGTGACCGCCGAGTGCATATAGAGGATGTCTCGTCCTCCTCCCTGTCTTCCCCAAATATAGTCAAGTGTCTGATTTGCGAAATGAATACATACTTGTGTCTAGGTCACCGATTATTGTCTGAAATATTTTTTCTTATGTTAATAATTGATGGCAGTTATTGTTTACTGCCAAAGGGTGGACTGTCGAAGTCAAAAATATTACATAGAAGGAACATACAGACTCCACACATATAAGTCGATATACTTGCAAATACGCGCAGCGAGCACAGCAATATATGGAAACACACGCATTTACACGGACATGCCACAGAGATGGATTCTACACTTATTTCATACAGTACATAATTATAATAATATCAAGCGCCAGACATCATAATGATTTAAAATTATATAATGGAGTAATGTCATGTATGTGTATTATTGGAACGAAGCAAGATACACCTGCCATATTTGGTATTAAAGCAAGCAGATTAATGTGTAGATTCATTTGATACTTGTTATTAAGTTGTAGGACATTGCAACAAATAGTTATGACTAAATGTATGAAAGCTAAAGTCATTTTTATTAGGACAATAGACATTTACAGAAACAGGTAGTGGACAGGAAGCTCAGGCCAGCCCCTTTTGATGTCTTCAAGGCTGAACCTGTTTAGCATACGAACAGACTAGTGACTCATCATCAATGAGAAAGTTCCCTCCCCAAAAACTAGATAACACATTACAGAGATACACAGTTGCCAGTTGCTGTTTTTGTCCCAGACGATGGTGGAGATGTTGCCAGACCAGTTCCTGTATTTATTTGCTGACAGAGAGAGAGATATTAAGAGGAAGATGCATTGAGGGAATGGTATGGTATGCTGGTCTGTAACTGTAACTGTATGTATTAACTGCTTACTGTATGAATTGTAACCATGTAACTATGTGTTTACTGTACATTGTGATATATTGAATACATATCTTATTAATAACAAATATATACATCAATGAGCTTTGGAACTCAGATAATGTGTGGGTGTATTGTTTTCTCTTATGGGATGCAGTGTTTTGCTATGTATAGCGCACATTCATGGCACATGGTAATAAGAGGTGCAGGTGTTTACAATATATATTAGAGCGGGCATTTTAAATATTTGTTAGAAAACAATTTGGTATTTACAACAGCCTTTGTTCTGGCAGTTTACCAGATAAATATATGCACATAGCTTTTATTCTCGCAGTATACCAGAGATCTGGCCAGGATCCCGCCTGTCAGATCCCAGCAGTCAGAATACAGATGCCGGAATCACTACACTATTCGGAGTGCGAACACCAGTACCCCGAATAGGGACACCATCCCTGTACCGGAATCCCATCAGCCAGGATCCCGAATGTGCATCCACCAGGCCACAGGACAGATAAGCCACTGGGGGGGAGGGTGGCTTTAGGCTGCGCAGGGGGGGATAGGGTTAGGCTGCAACCCATGCGGGTAAGGGTTAGGCTGCAGGGAGGTGGGGTTTGGGTTTCAGCAACCCTCGCGGACAGCTAGGCTGCAGGGGAGTGGGGGTAGGTTTAGGCCCCACTGTGGTGGGTTAGGGTTAGATTGCGGGGAGGGTTAAGGTTAGATTGCAGGGAGGGAGGGTTAGCGGGCCATGGGGGAAGATAATTATACTAACGGGGGGGAGTGGCCTGATGCTGGAGGAGAGCAGTTGCAGCTCCCTGCAGCTCCTGCTTCTAAATTTCCTTTTCTCCCTCCTGCCCAGCTCAAACCCATCTTTCTACCCCATTCTTCCCTCTCCCACCCACCCTGCTTCTGAACACCCGAGGCTGCGGAGTCGGGGAGCGACGTGGAGGCTCCCACGGTTTGCGGCCTACTCTGGACCTTGAAGCCGGGGCCTCGATTTAGTCATCGGCCCATCAGGCTTCCGACCGCGCCACGGTGTCTGGAGCTGTCTCTCCCCCCTGGCAGCCCCGGACCTGGCTGTCAGCGTCGGGCGGCCTCACCTGACCCGTGATCGCTGCTTCAGTGGGGAGACTTGACGGGCGGCGCTGCAGTCTGCCTCCGGCAGCAGGACCCGGTGGCTCTCTCCTTCATACTGCTGCAGATGGCCCAGACGAAGAGCTGCGGAGAAAGGACACCAGCACTCTATCACCAGCTGCACCACTGGTAAGATGTCCTCCCCTACATTGCTTTCTGATACTTTCTCCCACTGGCCTGCCACTGGGGTCTACTGGTGGGGGCACACCTTGCTACCCCCCTCCCCTCGCCCCCTGCAGAGATCAAGCTGTAATCTGCGCCCCAAGCACGCCACATAGATTATTGGCCGCAGTGTCTCCCCACTCTCAGGCTGCCCTGGGGTTTGGTGGCGGCGGGAGATGGGAGCTGCACTGCCGATATTGAGCTATATTGGTGGTGTGGTGAGGAACTCTCCCCCCCCCCCCCCCTTCTTCACGACTGGGACACTGGCCGCCTGCCTCAGCTTACTACCCTCCTCATTGCAAGCCATTCACCATCCACTTTGCCTCCTCCATGATGCCATATGTAGGCCAGTTGTGATTATTTCATCTTACCCTCCATATGGGCTGGCCCTCAACTTGGCTGTCTCCTGCATTGAACCTGCGGTGATGTGACGCCGTGCCGGCCTGGTGCTTCACGTGTTAGACCCGATACACTCTCGACATATCTTACTCTCGACGTATCTTACTCTCTGCGTACCTCCACAGCGGTTGCTATTCTACGACTACATGGAAAAATTCCTAATTCCTACATCAATATCTGCTGTGGGGGCTTCATTACCATCTTGTGACGGAACTCCTGGTGGCAACTCCTCCGACCGCTCAACCTCACGCTCTACATCTCAACTCACACATAGATCCAGACCGCCCGTTAAGCAGCCGAAAATGAAACATAATGACCTAGTGGCTGTTCTAGACCCCCTAGCCATCGAATCTACGCTAACCCAACTCAATCAACACTCTACACGTTTGGATGAAGCGGAACAGCGGATATCCACACTGGAAGATGACCTGTCCACGGCCCAGAGAACCATACAAGCCAATCAATCCGAGATTGCTGTCCTATCAGAGAAGATCGATGACCTTGAAAATCGCAGCCTGCGTAACAATCTGAGGGTCATCGGCATCCCGGAATCGGTCAAGGGTCATGATCTTATGGATCTTCTCTCCTCCGGCATCTCGGAACAACTAGCTATGGACCTTAAATGAGTCCCACTTATGATTGAGAGAGCCCACAGGCTCGGACCGGAGCGGAGGAACCCCACTGGATGTCCCCGTCCTGTCATAATGAGAATCTTGAACTATGCTGATAAGATGAAACTTCTTGACCATTATCATAAAACGGCCTCCTTATCCTACAACGGAGATCGCCTTCTCATCTTTCAAGATTTCTCAGCACTCGTGGCTGCCAACACAGAGAGTTTGCTCCCATTTGTAAGCATCTCTTCGACACCAAAGTCAAGTTCTCCCTCCTCTACCCAGCCCGCCTCCGAGTCTTTGAGAATGGTAAACCGCTGTTCTTTGACGACTCAGGAGAGGCGAAGCTACATTTCTCCTTGCCCGACACTTGACTGTTACCTGCTGGCTTGTTGCTTCTCATTATCCCGATCTTCTACTTCGGGTCTCGTATGTGGAGTGCTGTGTCCGTGAGACATGATTACTCCTAGTTCACTTATTACTTGTTTGAAGTTCTTGCTGTTCGCGTTAATATTTTTATGTTTTTTAGTTTGTTTTGTCAGCCTGACCCGGGGACTCATCCCCCTCCTAGGTTGCCCTCCCCCCGCTCGCTGGGACGGGGCAAGGCCCTATCTTACCTTTTGCACACTCATTATGTCATTTCCGACTATACGTGTGGGCTAATATGGCTTCTTCAGCCTCCCCACACTCTCGGGATACTGGAGTCTCTAGCAACACTCCGCTACGCATAATCTCCTAGAATGTAGAGGGACTTAATCATCCTGTTAAAAGAAAGAAAATAGTCTCACATTTAAAACATATGGCCCCTCAGGTCGTATTTCTTCAGGAGACGCACTGGTTAGACGACCCTCGGAACTCCCTGCGAGCCCCTTGGATAGGGGAATGCATCTTGGCCCCATATCATACTAAGTCCCGGGGGGACTAGCCATCATTTTCCATGCCAGTTTGCAGCACACAATTAGTAGGAAACATATTGATCCTGAAGGCAGGTTCGTCTTGCTTGACGCACTGATCGATAACACCATGTACACCTTTCTTAATGTATATGCGCCCAATGCCTCCCCTGATTCTTTTTTTGCAGCTCTCTTATCAACGCTCCTACAATGGGGTGGCCAAAACTTGGTTGTAGGTGGAGATTTTAATCTGGTGTTCGACCCATCCATGGACAGATCTCGGGTAAGTACCTCCACCTCCCTCTCCACCTCTCAGCTGCTATCTTCTTTCTGTACACAACTCAACCTACTTGACCCCTAGCGCATCTTTCACCCGACCCAGAAAGACTTTTCCTTTTACTCTCATCCCCACTCCTCCCACTCTCGCATTGACTATATCTTTACCTCCACATCCCTCTTTCCCAAGGTCACACACACGTCCATTGCAGACATTATCATTACCGATCACGCCCCTATATCGATAGATATTCGAACAACTTTGTCTCCTCGTGGCCCCCCATGTTGGCACTTTCCTGCATACCTCTGCCACTCCACTGACTTTCTCCTTCACCTCAAACAATCCTGGCTCAATTACACTTTGGACAATAGTGACCAGATGCTAGATTCCCCTGTGTTTTGGGGTGCTGCCAAAGCAGTCCTTAGAGGGCATGTCATGTCCTATACTCACTCTAAGAGGAAAAAATTTTCTTTGCAGCTGCAGACTCTGAGTATGTCGCTAACGTCCTCATATCGGAGATTCAAGCAACATGACACCCCGGCCCACAAAGAGGCCTATCTCTCCGCAAAACTCATATATGACACTTTCCTCACTGAACGAGCCCAACTCTCTTATGACTATCAAAGGAACAAGTTTCACAGATGGGGCAATAAGTTGGGCAGACTGTTAGCTAATTTGATTAAGGGACCTAAATCCCGTGCTTGGATTAATGCCATCGATATCTCCGGTAAATTGGTTTCAGACCCTGATTCTATTTGCACTGAATTTATGCGCTTTTACCGTTCTTTGTACACCAAAGGCCCTGATGACCCTGCTGCTAATTATTCCTTTCTCAAATCTGCTGATCTCCCGACCCTCTCTCAGGAAGAAAGGGACCTACTGGAAAACCCAATTACCGCTGGGGAGGTTGTGGACACTATTAAAAGCTTACCTAATAGTAAGAGCCCTGGCCCTGATGGCTTTAGCGCAGAATTTTACAAAATGATGCGTGAGGACCTGGCCCCTACTCTCACTTCCCTTTATAATCATATTCTTTCTACCAAACACACCCCAATTAGGTTCAATGAAGCTAAAATAATTGTCATAGAGAAGCCTGGCAAAGACCCCTCCCTCCCTAGTTCCTATAGACTGATATCCCTCTTAAATCAGGACTTTAAAATTTTGACCAAACTAATGGTCACTCGCCTACAATCCTGTCTGTCTCGTATTATATCGCCAGCCCAGTTAGGCTTCCTTAGAAATAGACAACAGGTGAAGGGCATTAGGGCGGCTCTTGCCGCCATCACTTACTCTCGCTCCCACAATCTAGTTGATAATATTTTGATTAATCTCGACGCGGAAAAGGCCTTTGACAAGATCGCCTGGCCCCACCTTGATCGGGTCTTACATCACCAACGTTTCGGGGAAAGGTTCTGTGGTCTTGTCAACTCCCTCTATACTAATCCTACGGCGCAAGTGATGGTCAACAATATCTCTTCCACTCCTTTTACTCTCGAAAGAGGAACCAGACAGGGATGCCCCCTTTCTCCCCTCCTTTTCAATTTAGCCTTGGAACCTTTTATACGCCACATTGCTAATTTAACTAATTTCAGAGGCATTCGGATTGGCACTGAAGAATTGAAAATCATAGCGTTCGCAGATGATATCCTCCTCCTCACTTCGAGTCCCAAACAGTCAATCCCGGCACTACAGGAAGCTATAACCTGCACAACAACTGTTGTTTTAAAGCTTAAATGCTTCCTTTGCAGGCTTCTCGATTAATTATGATAAATCGGAAGCCCTAGCCATATTTCGACAAGCCACTATAGGTTGGGACCCCCCCTTTCCGTTCCGATGGGCCCCCACTCACCTCACTTATCTGGGGATTCTATTACCCGCAGACCCCTCCCCCTTTACTCCTATAACATCCAACCTATTCTCGCCAAAGTCCAAACGGAACTTGGCCTCTGGCAAAATTTTCCTCTCAACCTCCTGGGACGATGCAACCTTGTCAAAATGGCCAGCTTTCCCAAATTGCTTTACGTACTCCAGATGGTCCCTATACTGCTCACAAAATCAGAACAACGAACAGCGAACAACTCGGAATGAGGGCCAATATACCAATTAGACACATGCATACATGTATACAGCCTATATTATAGCAATATACCACATAAACACACGATTGCAGCACTACTAGCCAACCCAATGGCTGCTTCCTCTGGGAGGGAGCAGCCCGGTCGGCTTAACAGAGGGCGTGGCTCCAGTAAAGTGGGAGGTCTGGGAGACATGATGGAGACGCAATTGCGTCATTGCGGCTCCGCTTCAAAGCCCACATGACCACCATTGTAAAGCAGGGGGCGGGGCTACGATGACTCAATATACAGCAAGTAGCGTCATCACCCCGTCCACTTTTCCTCCGTGAGCAGAGGTTAGTGGAGGAAGGGGAGGTGAGAGGGAGCTGTGGGCGGGGGTGAGTAAAATGTGGGAGACTTGCCCACCTTTCCAGCAATTCCGGGAGTGTAGGCAAGTATGGATTACAGCCTTTATTCTAGCAGTGTACCAGATAAACAGATGCACACAGCCTTTATTCTAAGAAGGGAATGGAAGAAGGGAAAAAATACTTATTGAATATCATCCTCCTAAAACAAGCATGATGGATTTTTTTTACGCTTGTTTTCCCTTGAGGGAAATTCCTGATTCCCAGGCAACAATGTAACTCTGTGATGCAAATGTATTAAAAATATCACTAATTGTACCATAAGAAAAATATGGTCTGACCACATGAAACGATCAGCTTGCTATTTTAAAAAATGTTTTATGAGGGGTGTTACATGTAACTGATTGTTTAATACTTTCTGTCACTAAAATATGCCATAAGCCATGTTTAATTTGAAGCAGTGTGAAGCGGTCTGACTCTAGAACATGTATTATTCTCTTTGTAATTGTTTTCTATTAAAAGTTTCAATTGTTGTGACATTAATTAGGAATCAGCATTACACATCTCTTTGGCACTCTTTAGCAGTTACTAACAGAACACAAATGTGCAGTAACCTATAGCAACCAGACATTTGCTTCCACTGTCTACAGCTGGCCACATGTGTGGCCAAACTTGGTAAGATCCTGACAATCAAAACTTTAGTTAAGCAGCTTGTAGGGATAAGGAAAATTACCTACTTTTATTTTCTGTGTTATGGGAGATCCTGGAAGGGTGAGGCTGAGGTGGGAGGGGCAGACATGGCTTCAAGAATCATGCTATCATGGTTTCACCCTTGCAATGTAATGCCGCAGTTTTCAGCATTGCATCACATAGGGTTTGGCCACGAATATGCTATTCACAGTGAATAAGCGTCATCACGCAACCACCCACTTCAGTATTAGAAGTGGAATGATGCAGGAGGATTGAATACTTTCCTGGGATCCAGGAGAAGGGAGGGGGCAGCCAGGACAGCACAGCGCTGGGTGATGCAGGAGGCGTGGCTTGGAATAGGGGGTGTGATGAAGCGCAAGATTCTTGTGTGGGAGCGTGGCTGTGTGTTCACATCATCGAAGCCACGCCCCTCACTGTACAATGCCAAGATTACCAAGATTGTACAGTGGGGTATGTGGCTACAATGATGTGACTCAGTGCGATTCACATCATCAGCCTCCTGGTCCACCCATGTTACTCATTAAATGGGAAGGCTGGAAGACGGGGTAACCAAGGTTCAGGCAGCTCCGGGAGAATTGCCTACATTCCCATGGGGCCGGGAGTGCTACCCAATTTTCGGGAACCTCTTGGCAGTACAATGCATTTCCAACTATAGTATAGTGAAGCAGGTGCTGAGATAATGGCCCCATTTTCACCCTTTTTTTGTGCAGCCCTGCAGCTGCAAACACTGTACTATAAAGAGGTATTAAAAAACATGGGTGTCTCTCAGTGGCGAAGTTCCCATTAGGCATGGAATTAGGCAGGCGGGAGTTACTATTGTGCCTTGGGGTGTCCTCGCCTCTAAATCCGCCTCTGGTGCCCCTGGACCCAGAGGCCCATGTTTACTCTTCACACCCTGCACCCACTATAGATACTTGTCATAATATCCCTTTAATCCAAGACACCTATGATTTACACAGGTTCTGTGGCTGATTAGAACCAGGGGAAATGCAGCCTTGAATTTAGCCAGCCACAGAACTGTATAAATAATAAATGTCCTGGACTAAAGGGATATTATGGCAAACCTATATATATGTCACTGTAGTGAAGTGTATGGAGTACACTGCAGTTTATACTATAGCAGGGCCGGCTCCAGGCCTACTAGCACCCTGAGCGAAAACATGTAAAAGCGCGCCCCCCCCCATTATGCGCGCGCCGAAGGCGCGAGCGCTCCAAGAAAAGTGGGCGTGGCCTCTTGGAAAGTGGGCGTGGCCTCATAACTTCATATTATTAGACTATAAATAAATATGTTTTCACACCCCATCTACACACACAATTAGCAGCCTTACACATAACAGCCACAGTAGTGTTCCTTACACACAATGTCTCCAGCATAGTGTCAGATACACATAATGGCCCTCATTCCGAGTCGTTCGCTCGGTATTTTTCATTGCATCGCAATGAAAATCCGCTTAGTACGCATGCGCAATATTCGCACTGCGACTGCGCCAAGTAATTTAACAATGAAGATAGTATTTTTACTCACGGCTTTTTCATCGCTCCGGCGATCGTAATGTGATTGACAGGAAATGGGTGTTACTGGGCGGAAACACGGCGTTTTGTGGGCGTGTGGATGAAAACGCTACCGTTTCCGGAAAAAACGCAGGAGTGGCTGGAGAAACGGGGGAGTGTCTGAGCGAACGCTGGGTGTGTTTGTGACGTCAAACCAGGAACGACAAGCACTGAACTGATTGCACAGGCAGAGTAAGGTTGAAGTTACTCAGAAACTGCAAAGTAGTTTGTAATCGCAATATTGCGATTACATCGGTCGCAATTTTAAGAAGCTAAGATACACTCCCAGTAGGCGTAGGCTTAGCGTGTGTAACGCTGCTAAATTCGCCTTGCGACCGATCAACTCGGAATGAGGGCCAATGTCTCCAGTATAGTGCCAGATACACAATGTGCAGTGCCAGATAGACATGATATGCCCCCCAGCAGTGCCAGCTACACACACAATATGCCCCCCAGCAGTGCCAGCTACACAATAGTGTTCACTTTTTAGGGCAGGGAGGGCACATTTTTAAGTTTGGAGGGCAAAATGATGTACATACTGTAATGCTTGGTGCTCATCTACCTACATGGTAAAGCATGGACAGTGCGCGCCTTTTGGCGCGCAGCAAAAATTTGCTTCGTGGGGAAGGTGCGTGGCCACATAATAGTGGCAATTCGCATTACACCACACAGTAGTGCAGTTAATACACACTGCACCAGGTAGAACCTCCTAGACACTTTGCGCCAGGCAGAGCACGTTAGACACTTTGCGCCAGGCAGAGCACGTTAGACACTTTGCGCCAGGCAGAGCACGTTAGACACTTTGCCTAACCACAGACGCCTAGCGGGAACACTACATGATATGCTCCCCAGCCGTGCCAGCTACACATGACATGCCTCCCAGCAGTGCCAGCAACACATGACATGCCCCCCAGCAATGCCAGATACATAAATGGCCACACAGTGCCAGATATGTAGGTACAGAAAAGCCCCCACAGTGCTAGATAAATGCCCCCACAGTGCCAGATAAATGTCCCCACAGTGCCAGATAAATGCCCCCACAGTGCCAGATAAATGCCCCCACAGTGCTACATAAATGCCTCCACAGTGCTACATAAATGCCCCCACAGTGCCAGATAAATGTCCCCACAGTGCCAGATAAATGCCCCCACAGTGCCAAAATGTCCCCATAGTGCCAGATAAATGCCCCCACAGTGCCAGATAAATGCCCCCGCAGTGCCAGATAAATGCCCACAGTGCCAGATAAATGTCCCCACAGTGCCAGATAAATGCCCCCACAGTGCCAGATAAATGCCCCCACAGCCACAGTGCCAGATAAATATCCCCACAGTGCCAGATAAATGCCCACAGTGCCAGATAAATACCCCCAGTGCCAGATAAATGTCCCCACAGTGCCAGATAAATGTCCCCACAGTGCCAGATAAATGCCCCCACAGTGCCAAAATGTCCCCATAGTGCCAGATAAATGCCCCCACAGTGCCAGATAAATGTCCCCACAGTGCCAGGTAAATGCCCACAGTGCCAGATAAATGCCCCCACAGTGCCAGATAAATGCCCCCAGTGCCACAGTGCCAGATAAATGTCCCCACAGTGCCAGATAAACGCCCCCACAGTGCCAGATAAATGCCCCCACAGTGCCATCCATAAATGATTCACTTAGCCGCCCCCCCCAAATACCTGCGGCGTTGGAGGGGGAGGAGTACTGCTGTCCGGGTGCGGCAGTGCAGGTCCGGGTCCGGGTGCGGGGGTGCTGGCGGGCGGGCGGCCAGGAAGCCTCCAAGTCCAAGGTGCTTGAGTGCGCTGTGCACGCTGCGCGGCGCCGGCGTCTGACGTTAGACACCGGCGCCGCTTAGCGCGTATAGCGCACTCAAGTCACACGATGCTGCAGAGCAGGGCCGGCTCCATGTTCGAATATGGCAGCGCCAGCGCGCGGTGCCCATTAAGGGTGGCGCCCTGCGTGGCCGCTCTATTCGAACATGCCTAGAGCCGGCCCTGCACTATAGTATAGTGAAGTGTATACCAGTGGTTCCAAAACACGGTCCTCAAGGCACCCCAACAGTCCAGGATTTAGGTATATCCCTGCTTGTGCTTAGATGGTATAATCAAACTTTACTGAGGTACTAATTAAGTCCCTATGCCTAAGCATGGATGTCCTTAAAACCTGGACTATTGGGGTGCCTTGAGGATTGCATTTGGGACCTACTGGTGTACAATGATTAGATGACACAGCAGCACACCCACTGACATATCTATAGTAAATTCATGTTATGCGGTGTGCATAGGCACCTGGGACAAGGGCGTCTCCACCCTGCACCGAGATGTAGAGAACCCCCCCTTTTGCTGGCGACACCATAATTCATGTGGTATATTTGGAAAGATGGTGTCTGCGTTGGGCTCCTGAATGCCGGGATACCGACAGCCGGCATTATAACTACATCCTGTCTTCATAGGTGATAGCAAATACTCAGGGGACTGTGCTAGAGCCTTTACTAACTTATACATGCACCGTCTTCTGATATCTCACACAAGATGGAACTGTAGAGGGGCCCCGCTGCCCACACACAGCCCCCCTGGCATTTATATGCAGCTGAGCCCACAACCCACCCATACAGTGCCACTAAATATTACTGCATAATATTACATTGTATTCATTTAATTACTGTTTTTGTTGAAGATCCCTGGAGAATGAACAACACAAAGAGGAACTGCGAGAGTTCCGTTGTAAAAGGATGTACTGAGACAAATGAATTATCACATTTCTAATTTCTTATTAATACAAAATGAGGGGTCTTGTTATGAAACAGTTCATAATATGTAACATTTCCTAATCAATTACATTAAAAATGCTAGCAAATAATTCTAAAACATTTCTCTATATAAATACCAACAAAATAAAGTTAGGCAGTATGCACCTCAACTATATTCATTTTAACATACAGTAGCATGCAGTATATGTGCACATGACAGGTTCCACAGCTTTTCAATCTTTGCAACTTGTATATCCTGGTGTCATTTCATATATACAGTATTGTACCTGCGACTTGTTGATTGTCCTAGTGAAGCAGATGCTTACAGGAAACTGGAGGGCGCTTGAATTGAAAAGAAAAATTGTTGGGGTAAGGCGTATACGTGGTATAAACACAGTCTCGCCTGTGCCGTATCCTGTTACATACCTCCCAAATGTCCCGATTTTTACGGAAGTCGCATTTTTTGGGCAGTGTCCCGTTGTCCCACCCACGGGCAGCAGTGTCCCGCCGTGGGGTGTGTAGCTGGGAGGCTCCCTGTCACTCTGTTCTGCTTAGCAGAGCAGCAGTGAATAGATGCTGTACGCATGCAAACAGCATCTGTTACCCGAAGACAGAGAAGCTGGGGGCATGGTAGCAGCTCATAGGGCACTGGACATGCCCCCTTAGTGATGAAAACAGGAGGTGTGGCTCGCGGTTGCAGAATTCCTGGGAAGCCACGCCAAATTTTGTCATGGCCATGTCCCTTTTTTGGGCACGCGCGGCTTGCTAATCAGATGTTGGGAGGTATGCTGTTAGAATCTCTGACTCAGGGGATTATTCAGAGTTGTTAGCAGGGCCGTAACTAGGTGTGGGCGTATGGTGCGTTGCACACAGCACATTTGCACTGTGGGCGCACCATCAGCATCCACCCTGTTTGGCCGTCGCAAGCAGCAATGCTGAGCACAACCTAATATCATAGCAGCGTTGCGCTCAGCTCCTTCTATGCTGGACGCACAGCTGCTGATATACTTACAGGCGGCAGCAGCAGCCCTCCCCCTCTCCCTTGACTTCAGCAGCGCGGTGAACACACAGAGCAAGGACATGCCTCCGGCTCCTTCTGGCGGGTAGCTGCGCGGAGGATGGTAGAGCTTTAACTAGAGTGCTGCAGCAGCTCCATATCGCGTTACCCACATGAAGACATCCCCCGACACTGCCATGGCCGCCTGTACTCCGAAGAGCAGCTCAGGCCGTCAATGGGTCAGTGCTCTGCAGCAAGTCCTGAGAGGTGTTTACAGCAGCAGCCAGAGCTGGGAGGAGGGGATACTTGCGGTGGCAGGTCCATGGAGGGGTGGTTGGGATATTGTAGCTGGCTGGGCAGTAACTGTCTCCACTGACTGTGTGTCTCTCACATGTCTCGGGTGCTGACAGGGGGGGTCACAGGCAGAACTGCCATCAGAAACTGCGGGGCCCGGGACTGACAAAATAGGCAGAGCCCCCCCCCCCCCCCCCTCACTGTAGAATAACACCAATTAACACGTGTGTATGTGTGTGTGTGTCTGTGTGTGTGTGTATTATATAAACACACATGCATGCATACATACATGTGCGCTGTCTGTAGGGCCCGGGATGCTGATGCCTCTGCCTGCCCGCCTCCATCCCGCTGTTCTGCTGCTCTCCTCTGTCTTCCTGCAGCTGTATTGAAAATGTCCCTCCCAAAATGTCCCGCGACACAGAGGGCTCCTCTAGTATCTTGAATAACTGTCTCCTCTGTGGCGGCGGCCATTTTGGGAGGGAAGTTTTCAATACAGAGCTGCTGGAGGGTCGGAGGACAGCGGCAGAACAGCGGGGACAACCGCAGAATGGCGGGGACGGCAGCGGGCGAGCAGGTGGCTGCATGAGCATCCCGGTCCCTCCTCTCTCTCTGTCAGAGAGGCTGGGCCCAGGACAGCAGTGTCCCCAGCACCCCCCTGATGGCGGCCCTGGTCACAGACAAGTATAATTCTTTCACTTTCTTTCTCTCTCTCTCTCTCTGACTCTGCCTGTCTATATGTAAAAAGGGGGATTCTGCCTGCAGTAATGAGTAAAAAGGGGACTCTGCCTGCCGTAATGTGTAAAAAGGTGGACTCTGCCTGCCTGATTTTTAAAAGGGGACTCTACCTGCCATACTGTGTAAAAAGGGACTCTACCTGCCGTAATGTGTAAAAGGGAGCACCGTCTGCTGTAATGTGTAAAAAGGGGCCATGTGGCCCCCTTCCCCATGAAGCCACTCCCCCATATCTTATATGGGGTGGGGGGGGGGCACCGATGCGGTTTTTTTCACATAGTGCTAAAATGTCTAGTTACGGCACTGGTTGTAGCACACCAAAAAAGTTAGCAATTGGGCAAAACCATGTGCACTGCAGGTAGGGCAGATGTAACATGTGCAGGGAGATTTAGATTTGCGTGGGTTATATTGTTTCTGTGCATGGTAAATACTGGATGCTTGATTTCTACACTGCAATTTAGATTTCAGTTTGAACACACCCCACCTATAGTGCACATGGGAGGTCATTCCGAGTTGTTCGCTCGCAAGGCGATTTTAGCAGAGTTGCTCACGCTAAGCCGCCGCCTACTGGGAGTGAATCTCAGCATCTTAAAATTGCGAACGAAGTAATCGCAATATTGCGATTACACACCTCGTAGCAGTTTCTGAGTAGCTTCAGACTTACTCGGCATCTGCGATCAGTTCAGTGCTTGTCGTTCCTGGTTTGACGTCACAAACACACCCAGCGTTCGCCCAGACACTCCTCCGTTTCTCCGGCCACTCCTGCGTTTTTTCCGGAAACGGTAGCGTTTTTTCCCACACGCCCATAAAACGGCCTGTTTCCGCCCAGTAACACCCATTTCCTGTCAATCACATTACGATCGCCAGAACGATGAAAAAGCCGTGAGTAAAATTACTAAGTGCATAGCAAATTTACATGGCGCAGTCGCAGTGCGGACATTGCGCATGCGCATTAAGCGGAAAATCGCTGCGATGCGAAGATTTTTACAGAGCAAACAACTCGGAATGAGGGCCATGGTTTTGCCCAATTGATAACTTTTTTGGTTTGCTAACAAACCTGAATAAGACCCTCAATTAGGTTTCTCTGCAGAGCAGTCACTTTAAGTTGGGTTCTATTGCATAACTTGGGCGGAGTCAAAATCTACAGAATCTTGATCGGAACACCAACTTTTAGTGCGCCAAGAAGCGTCTGTTTTTTCCTTTATTGCTCCTCTCCCTGATGTCACATTGAGATCATACATGTCTCAGTTTCTTTCTAGGTCACTAAGCTATACAATAGTGAAAACACGATCCAAAGTCACCCAGTACTTTTTGCATGATGCTGAAATGAACATGCAGACAAAAATTCACATTTTTTGTTTTTCGTCTCCATATTTCATAAACAGTTCCTAGAGGTATATTTCTCAAAACACAATTGCTACGTACAGACACAACCTTAACAGTTTTATTACATGTATAGATATACAACCACATTTTTTTTTCAGTATTTGTCGATATATGGTCTGATAGCTTATTTTTTCGATATTCAACAACTGTGAAAGATTTGGAAGCTGTGGTGTATATATATGTATATATATATATATATATATATATATATATATATATATACATACATACACACACACATATATAAACCTAATGACATTTATAAACCATAGTTCTCTGTAGCAGAAGGCAATATTTTTACCGATCTGATGTTTCTTTTTTTTTTAAAGATGAAAATGTGTATTTATTGTATGTCAGCAAACGACTGTCTGTTAGCAACCCCAGCAGCGCTGTATGAAACACAATCTGACAGTAGTGATGATTATCTGCAACACTACAGAAAGTCAGTCCATTAGGTAGGGACAGGGGAGGTGTGACAGCCTGATAGGGGGGAAATCTGTCAGTTCCCAAACTTCCAGCCCTCCCATGTGTGTCCTTCATCAAATGATTCACTGCAACGTGGTGCAAGAACCCTTCCGGGTTCCCAATCCTATTTCCTGCACCGTGCGAGCTGAGCAGCTGCAGCCAGCCGTGGAGAGGCTCCTGTAACCGGGGAGCGCAACACACAGAGTCGCGGCAGGGGATCCAGGCATCGGGGGGCGCACAGGGCACAGTCACCCAGCAGGAACCATCAGCCACCGCAGAAAATGAGAGCTCTCCTGCTGACCCTGCTGGGCTGCCTGCTGCTGGCATGTGATGCCATGGGCAGCTCCATGTACAGACGGGAGCTGGGCAGACTCCCCTCTACTACAGCCAGCAATGTCATCCACAACACCACCCAGGTGCCCTCTGCCCAGGGCAACGACACCTCCAAGGTGACCCGCTTTCATAGCATTGAGCAGTACATGCCTACCATCAAAAGCGTGTTCATCTTCGTGTGCGGCTTCAGCACTTTCCTCATCGCCTGTCTCATCGTCAAGATCTTCAGGTACCTCCTCCTGTCTGTGTGTGCTGCTGGGAGGGGGCCCCTCATAGGGGCCACAGAGTGTTTTAGCTCTGCAGCTAAGAATCTAGGGGTCTTTAATTCACCTGTGCTCAAGCAGGGCATCACCATCTGTGCTCAGACTCAAACCTGGTGTCATTCACTTCTGCTCAAGTAGGGCATGTTCACCTGTGCTCGGACATCGGGCTGGTGTCCTGTATGCGATATGTTACATTGTGATAACAAATTTGTCAGTGTTTTTAGTTTATACTGAACTACATACAGTATGTAGAGCCAAATGCAGGGCTTACAGCAAATACAATTATGCTTCCCATATACAGAGGATATTCTCATTTTCTCTCGCTCTCTCTCTCCTGGCCTGTCATTCAGCTCTAATATACTGTTGCAGGCTTCTCTTTATTTCTCTGTAGTGTTAAAATCCTGTAATACTTAAGTGACTTTGTAGCCAAACTAGTACATGTATTATTTCCTTATTTTTCCCCTCTATAGTTTAAGAAAATGCCTAATAATAGATTTTATATAGCAGTAGGCAGTGACATATCCCCCTCCCAAATTGCACATTGTGTAGGAAGAGTGTAGTGTATGTGAGATAGAGAGAGATATTATATATATATATATATATATATATATATATATATATATATATTAAAATCCTAGTATAGAGCGTGCCCTGTGTAGGGTGGAACATCTGTTGAACAAAGTTATTGCAGATCGATATCTTGTGCTGTGTGTGACTGATCCTATAGTCTGTCTGTTGTCCTAAGCAAACACTGGAGAACTTTGAATAATGAGTGTGGTACATTGTATCTACCATTGCAAGCTATTTACATGTTTTATGAATAGCTATTGTTTTACAGTCTGCAAGTGTGTGGAGGTGTAATGTTACTTTTAGAAGAAACTGAGATATTTAGGGGGTATTTACAGGCTGTGTTTGAAAAATGACAGGTGCTGGTTGGTTGGTACCTTATCATTCTCTATTTTATCTCTCTCCAAGCTTTGATAAACCCCCCCCCCCCCCCCTTCTTTAGAGGTAAAGATAAATTATTACAATTTAAGGATTGGATATAGCACTTTTATTCACAAAATATATCCGTGCATAGGCTACCAACATCTAAAATAACACTCTTACTATAATTCCTATGTTATAACGCCTTCATCCACTCACCTCTTTTTAATTGTCATGGTCAGTAAACTGGTTGACCAATGAATGCATTTTTTTGCAACTTTTGTATTTTTTCCTTCTTGATTTATGCTGCCATTTTTTTAAGTCACTGATCGGTAACGCATACCCAACCCACTGTAGCATACCTTTGTTATATTCCTGGGTTTATTAACCCATTAAATGCATTGCTCTTGCTGCCTTCTATGTGGTTTAGAGTAGGTTATAAAGTTTAAAAATCTTTGCACTAAATTTCCTGGTCAGAATCCGCTCTGTTGCAAAACTGAAGTTAGTCTTCCCAAACATTTGCTTTTTTTTTTTTAATGATTGTTTTAATATATATGTGGATTAACCTTAGTGTACGTTTAAGCAAGTTAAGCCAACACATTTTTTTCCCCTCTATCTCCTACGGTCCTTGTTGTTGTGTTACATTTTGCTATGGGCAAGTGTAGTGGGCGTTTGCATTATTTTTGCATTTGATTGAGTACCCCCCATGCATAGGAGTACTGTGGAATAACATAATGGGCATAATGGTAAAATTCTGCTATCCTATAGTATCCCACCTGTTCCTGTTTGCAGAAGAAAAAGATGCACAGTGCTAATAAAGTGTGCGTAGGGAAGAAAGGACAATATGTACATTGCAGTCAGCTGACACAACTATAGATAGTAGCTGTGGTTGGCATAAGGGGCCGCTAACACACACACACACACTACATAACATGTCTGCTCATTGTTCAGTCTTGGCAAGTGTTTCAACTACACGTTTGTTAGAAAGCAAACTGAAATGGAGTATGCTCCTCCTAGTGCACGCAGCTCCTCTAACCAACTTTCTTCAACAGCCCACATCAGATATAGCCTTATCGAGGATCTTCTATCTGCAAGGAGTACTGGCACCTTCAAAATAGCAGGGCACTCCCTACCTTTCTAATAAGATTACGTTAGAATACTCATCTCATTTAAGAATTTTCGCTAACCATGAAATTTTTTTTTTTTTGCTCCCATTCTAACAGTCCATAGTGGTTTCAGATGTTCTTCATCAGCCCAAAAGATCACATTGATAGCAATGACTGGTCATCACTGACTTAGCGCATTTTTGCACAATCAGTTCTAAGACTTTTATTTTTAATGATTTATTAACAGTTTCTTATATAGCGCAGCAAATTCCGTTGCGCTTTACAATTGGAAATAACAGTGATATAACGAAACTGGGTAATAACAAACAGTCATAGAGGTAGGAAGGTCCTGCTTGCAAGCTTACAATCTATAGGGTAATAGCACCTATCCTTGTGTATCCATGCCTATCTATTGCATAGTTGTCCGCCAGATTGCAAAGGTTCTTGGTGGGCTGTATGATATGGTCATACAGCAATGATGATCCGGGGTCGAGAGGAAGGGAAAGTGAAGAACGAGAAGACATGTGAAGATATAGTGTTCACGCTAGTCTTCTTTCACGGGGCGCTGCGCCCTGCCCCTTTTCTGAGTGACAGAATGCGCCCTGCCCGTTTGTGCCCATCCTGCTGATTACTAAAGGACTGCCTACTCACCGCCGTGCCGGGCACGCGCTCACTCCTCCCTGCCGCAATGTCACTCCTCCCCGCCGCTCTGTCACGCCTCTCCGCCGAGCTGTCACTCCCCCCTGCAGCTGCCTTAAACTTTTCGCGCTGATGTGCTGGCTGAAGGCAACACTGTAGGCAGCTGGGAATCTGGTAAGATGAGGAGGGCTGGGTTTGCTTCTCTCGCCGAGACAAACACAGCCCTCCCTCCTCTGTGTACATGACCCTATAAAAGAGGACCCCGGGGAGGATCAGTGTGGTGGCCATTTTCATCCAGCTCCGCGGTGTGTGAGGGGGGACCAGCGCGATCATTCCCGCAGCATCAGCCCCCAGTAAATAAAATTGGCACAAAAAAAGCGGAGAGCAGCTCTGTACAGCATTGCATTTCAAGGGGGAACTAGTAGGTACTAATTACCCGGGTTTGTGAAAGGGGCCCGGGTCCGCCGTCCCCCCCATCCCCAGGAACAGTGGGGCCAGGTCAGGGTGTCTCCTCTGCCTATGCTGGAGGGATGATGAGCATTCATACTGATCACCCCCCTAAGTGTCTCAATAGGGTTTATATAGTTTAATAAACTATATAAACCCTAATGAGACACTTCAGAAATAACCTGGCAGCACATCATATCTTAAATTTACATGTGCTGTCAGATTGAAGCGAAGGTGTCCCAAGATGGTTTATATAGCATAATGTATGCTATATAAACCATCCTGGGACACCTTCGCTTCAATCTGACAGCACATTTAAACTTAAGATACAATGTGCTGCCAGTTTAATTCTGAAGTGTCTCAATAGGGTTTATATAGCAACATTTTGCCCTTCTAAATTAAAATGTGCCCTCCCGAATCAAAAATGTGCCCTACCTGGTGCAGTGTGTCTCAGTGCTCTCTGCCTGGTGCAGTGTTTCTCAGTCATCTCTACCTGGTGCAGTGTGCCTCAGTCGTCTCTACCTGGTGCAGTGTGCCTCAGTGCTCTCTACCTGGTGCAATGGGTATAACATGCTCTACCTGTCGCAGTGTGTATAGGAGGTTCTACCTGGTGCAGTGTGTATTAGCTGCACTACTGTGTGTTGTAATGTGAATTGCCACTATTATGTGGCCACGCCCCTTCCCCACGAAACAATGCCCCTAAATTTCTCTAACGTCCTAAGTGGATGCTGGGGACTCCGTAAGGACCATGGGGAATAGCGGCTCCGCAGGAGACTGGGCACATCTAAAGAAAGCTTTAGGACTATCTGGTGTGCACTGGCCCCTCCCCCTATGACCCTCCTCCAAGCCTCAGTTAGATCTCTGTGCCCGAACGAGAAGGGTGCACACTAGGGGCTCTCCTGAGCTTCTTAGTGAAAGTTTTAGTTTAGGTTTTTTATTTTCAGTGAGACCTGCTGGCAACAGGCTGACTGCATCGAGGGACTAAGGGGAGAAGAAGCGAACTCACCTGCGTGCAGAGTGGATTGGGCTTCTTAGGCTACTGGACATTAGCTCCAGAGGGACGATCACAGGCCCAGCTTGGATGGGTCCCAGAGCCACGCCGCCGGCCCCCTTACAGAGCCAGAAGGCAGAAGAGGTCCGGAAAATCGGCGGCAGAAGACGTCCTGTCTTCAACAAGGTAGCGCACAGCACTGCAGCTGTGCGCCATTGCTCTCAGCACACTTCACACTCCGGTCACTGAGGGTGCAGGGCGCTGGGGGGGGGGGGGGGGCGCCCTGAGACGCAATAAAAAACACCTTGGATGGCAAAAAATGCATCACATATAGCTCCTGGGCTATATGGATGCATTTAACCCCTGCCAGAATATACAGAAAAACGGGAAGATAAGGCCGCCGATAAGGGGGCGGATCCTATCTCCTCAGCATACTGGCGCCATTTTCCCTCACAGCTCCGTTGGAGGGAAGCTCCCTGGCTCTCCCCTGCAGTCACTACACTACAGAAAGGGTTAAAAAAGAGAGGGGGGCACTAATTAGGCGCAGTATTAACTATACAGCAGCTATAAGGGGAAAAACACTTATATAAGGTTATCCCTGTATATATATAGCGCTCTGGTGTGTGCTGGCAAACTCTCCCTCTGTCTCCCCAAAGGGCTAGTGGGGTCCTGTCCTCTATCAGAGCATTCCCTGTGTGTGTGCTGTATGTCGGTACTTTTGTGTCGACATGTATGAGGAGAAAAATGATGTGGAGACGGAGCAGATTGCCTGTAATAGTGATGTCACCCCCTAGGGGGTCGACACCTGAGTGGATGAACTGTTGGAAGAAATTACGTGACAGTGTCAGCTCTGTATAAAAGACAGTGGTTGACATGAGACAGCCAGCTACTCAGCTTGTGCCTGTCCAGACGTCTCATAGGCCGTCAGGGGCTATAAAGCGCCCGTTACCTCAGATGGCAGATATAGACGCCGACACGGATACTGACTCCAGTGTCGACGGTGAAGAGACAAATGTGACTTCCAGTAGGGCCACACGTTACATGTTTGAGGCAATGAAAAATGTTTTACACATTTCTGATAATACGAGTACCACCAAAAAAAGGGGTATTATGTTCGGTGAGGCTAAACTACCTGTAGTTTTCTGAATCTGAGAAATTAAATGAGGTGTGTGATGATGCGTGGGTTTCCCCCGATAACAACTGATAATTTCTAAAATGTTATTGGCATTATATCCTTTCCCGCCAGAGGTTAGGGTGCGTTGGGAAACACCCCCTAGGGTGGATAAACGTTCACACGCTTGTAAGGGCTCTAACCTCTCCTGAGATGGCCGCCCTTAAGGATCCTGCTGATAGAAAGCAGGAGGGTATCCTAAAATGTATTTACACACATACTGGTGTTATACTGCGACCAGCAATCGCCTCAGCCTGGATGTGCAGTGCTGGGTCGGCGTGGTCTGATTCCCTGACTGAAAATATTGATACCCTAGATAGGGACAGTATATTTTTGCCTATAGAGCATTTGAACGATGCATTTCTATATATGCGTGATGCACAGCGGAATATTTGCCGACTGGCATCAAGTATAAGTGCGTTGTCCATTTCTACCAGTAGAGGGTTATGGACACGTCAGTGGTCAGGTGATGCGTATTCCAAATGGCATTTGGAAGTATTGCTTTATTAAGGGGAGGAGTTATTTGGGGTCGGTCTTTTAGACCTGGTGGCCACGGCAACAGCTGGGAAATCCACGTTTGTACCCCAGGTCGCCTCTCAACATGAGAAGACGCCGTATTATCAGGCGCAGTCTTTTCGTGGACAAGCGGGCAAAAGGTTCCTCTTTTCTGCCCCGTGACAGAGGGAGAGGAAAAAGGCTGCAGAAATCAGCCAGTTCCCAGGAACAGAAACCCTCTCCCGCCTCTGCCAAGCCCTCAGTATACGCTGGGGCTTTACAAGCAGAATCAGGCACGGTGGGGGGCCCGTCTCTATGAATTTCAGCGCGCAGTGGGCTCACTCGCAAGTAGACCCCTGGATCCTTCAGGTAATATCTCAGGGGTACAAGTTAGAATTCGAGACGTCTCCCCCTCGCCGTTTCCTAAAGTCGGCTTTACCGATGTCTCCTTCTGACAGGGAGACAGTTTTGGAAGCCATTCACAAGCTGTATTCCCAGCAGGTGATAATCAAGATACCCCTCCTGCAACAGGGAACGGGGTATTATTCCACACTGTGGTGGTACCGAAGCCGGACGGCTCGGTGAGACCGATTCTAAATCTAAAATCTTTGAACACTTACATACAGAGGTTCAAATTCAAGATTGAGTCACTCAGAGCAGTGATTGCGAACCTGGAAGAAGGGGACTACATGATGTCTCGGGACATCAAGGATGCTTACCTTCATGTCCAAATTTACCCTTCTCACCAAGGGTACCTCAGGTTTATGGTACAGAACTGTCACTATCAGTTCAGACGCTGCCGTATGGATGGTCCACGGCACCCCGGGTCTTTACCAAGGTAATGGCCGAAATGATGATATTCCTTCGAAGGAAGGGAATTTTAGTTATCCCTTACTTGGACAATTCCCTGATAAGGGTAAGATCCAGGGAACAGTTGGAGGTCGGTATAGCACTATCTCAGGTAGTGTTGCGGCAGCACGATTGGATTCTCAATATTCCAAAATCGCAGCTGGTTCCGACGACTTGTCTTCTGTTCCTAGGGATGATCCTGGACACAGTCCAGAAAAAGGTGTTTCTCCTGGAGGAGAAAGCCAGGGAGTTATCCGAGCTAGTCAGGAACCTCCTAAAACCGAGCCAAGTCTCAGTGCATCAATGCACAAGGGTTCTGGGTAAAATGGTGGCTTCCTACGAAGCAATCCCATTCGGCAGATTCCACGCAAGAACTTTCCAGTGGGACCTGCTGGACAAATGATCCGGGTCGCATCTTCAGATGCATCAGCGGATAACCCTGTCACCAAGGACAAGGGTGTCCCTCCTGTGGGGGTTGCAGAGTGCTCATCTTCTAGAGGGCCGCAGATTCGGCATTCAGGACTGGGTCCTGGTGACCACGGATGCCAGCCTGCGAGGCTGGGGAGCAGTCACACAGGGAAGGAATATCCAGGGCTTAGGGTCAAGCCTGGAGACATCACTTCACATAAATATCCTGAAGCTAAGGGACATTTACAATGCTCTAAGCTTAGCAAGACCTCTGCTTCAAGGTCAGCCGGTGTTGATCCAGTCGGACAACATCACGGCAGTCACCCACGTAAACAGACAGGGTGGCACAAGAAGCAGGAGGGCAATGGCAGAAGCTGCAAGGATTCTTCGCTGGGCGGAAAATCATGTGATAGCACTGTCGGCAGTATTAATTCCGGGAGTGGACAACTGGGAAGCAGACTTCCTCAGCACGACCTCCACCCGGGAGAGTGGGGACTTCACCCAGAAGTCTTCCACATGATTATAAACCGTTGGGAAAAACTCGACCGGTATTGCGCCAGGTCCAGGGACCCTCAGGCAATAGCTGTAGACGCTCTGGTAACACCGTGGGTGTACCAGTCAGGGTATGTGTTCCCTCCTCTGCCTCTCATACCCAAGGTACTGAGATTGATAAGATGGAGAGGAGTAAGCACTATATTCGTGGCTCCGGATTGGCCAAGAAGGACTTGGTAACCGGAACTTCAAGAGATGCTCACGGAGGATCCGTGGCCTCTACCTCTAAGAAGGGACCTGCTCCAGCAAGGACCCTGTCTGTTCCAAGACTTACCGCGGCTGCGTTTGACGGCATGGCGGTTGAACGCCGGATCCTGAAGGAAAAAAGGCATTCCGGATGAAGTCATCCCTATCCTGATCAAAGCCAGGAAGGATGTAACCGCAAAATTATCACCGCAATTGGCGAAAATATGTTGCGTGGTGCGAGGCCAGTAAGGCCCGACGGAGGAAATTCAACTGGGTCGATTCCTACATTTCCTGCAAACAGGAGTGTCTATGGGCCTGAAATTAGGGTCCATTAAGGTTCAAATTTCGGCCCTGTCAATTTTCTTCCAAAAAGAACTAGCTTCAGTCCCTGAAGTTCAGACGTTTGTAAAAGGGGTACTGCATATACAGCCTCCTTTTGTGCCTCCAGTGGCACTTTGGGATCTCAATGTAGTTTTGGGTTCCAAAAGTCACATTGGTTTGAACCACTTAAATCTGTGGAGTTAAAATATCTCACATGGAAAGTGGTCATGCTGTTGGCCCTGGCCTGGGCCAGGCGCGTGTCAGAATTGGCGGCTTTATCCTAAAAAAGCCCTTATCTGATTTTCCATTCGGACAGGGCGGAATTGAGGACTCGTCCTAAGTTTCTCCCTAAGGTGGTTTCAGCGTTTCACCTGAACCAACCTATTTGTGGTGCCTGCGGCTACTAGGGACTTGGAGGACTCCAAGTTGCTAGACGTTGTCAGGGCCCTGAAAATATATGTTTCCAGGACGGCTGGAGTCAGGAAATCTGACTCGCTGTTTATCCTGTATGCACCCAACAAGCTGGGTGCTCCTGCTTCTAAGCAGACTATTGCTCGTTGGATTTGTAGTACAATTCAGCTTGCACATTCTGTGGCAGGCCTGCCACAGCCAAAAATCTGTAAATGCCCACTCCACAAGGAAGGTGGGCTCATCTTGGGCGGCTGCCCGAGGGGTCTCGGCTTTACAACTTTGCCGAGCAGCTACTTGGTCAGGAGCAAATACGTTTGTAAAATTCTACAAAATTGATATCCTGGCTGAGGAGGACCTGGAGTTCTCTCATTTGGTGCTGCAGAGTCATCCGCACTCTCCCGCCCGTTTGGGAGCTTTGGTATAATCCCCATGGTCCTTACGGAGTCCCCAGCATCCACTTAGGACGTTAGAGAAAATAAGAATTTACTTACCGATAATTCTATTTCTCATAGTCCGTAGTGGATGCTGGGCGCCCATCCCAAGTGCGGATTGTCTGCAATACTGGTACATAGTTATTGTTACCAAAAAAATCGGGTTATTGCTGTAGTGAGCCATCTTTTCTAGAGGCTCCTCTGTTATCATGCTGTTAACTGGGTTCAGATCACAAGTTGTACGGTGTGATTGGTGTGGCTGGTATGAGTCTTACCCGGGATTCAAAATCCTTCCTTATTGTGTACGCTCGTCCGGGCACAGTATCCTAACTGAGGCTTGGAGGAGGGTCATAGGGGGAGGGGCCAGTGCACACCAGATAGTCCTAAAGCTTTCTTTAGATGTGCCCAGTCTCCTGCGGAGCCGCTATTCCCCATGGTCCTTACGGAGTCCCCAGCATCCACTACGGACTATGAGAAATAGAATTATCGGTAAGTAAATTCTTATTTTTTGCGCGCACTGTCCATGCTTTAACATGTAGGAATGGGAGCACAAAACATTATAGTATGTACCTAATTTTGCCCTTCTAACTTAAAAATGTGCACTCCCGAATTAAAAATGTGCCCTTCCCTTGATCAGCACCCTGCCCTAAAAAAATCCTAGAGAGAACACTAGGATATATGTGGACTGTGCAAAGTGGATGCAATTTGATAGGAAGGTTTATGAAAGTTATGTGGGCGGTTCTGGAATTTGATATGCTTGCCTAAAGAGGTGAGTTTTCAGGGAACGCTTGAAGGTTTGGAGACTAGAGGAGAGTCTTATTGTGCATAGTAGGGCATTCCACAGAGTGGGTGCAGCCCGATGAAAGTCCTGCAATCGTGAGTGGGAGCGAGTAATGAGAGTGTGGATGAGAGACGCAGGTCTTGCGAAGAGGTCGGGTTGAGAGATATTTTGAGATGAGTGAAGAGATGTATGTTGGTGCAGTTTGGCTAATAGCCTTGTATGTAAGTAAAAGTATTTTATATTGAATGCGGTAGAATACAGGTAATCCAATGGAGAGACTGATAGAGTGGATCTGCAGACGATGAACGTTTAGCGAGGAAGATTATCCTCGCAGCTGCATTCAGAATGGATTGTAGTGGTGAGAGTCTCGTTTTGGGAAGACCAGTTAGGAGACTATTGCAATAATCAATGCGGGAGATGAGAGCATGGATTAGAGTTTTAGCAGTGTCTTGTGTAAGGTATAGTCGTATTTTGGATATGTTTTTTTAGATGCATGTAACATGATCTTGAGACTGATTGAATGTGGGGAACAAAGGACAGATCAGAGTCAAGGATGACACCTAGGCAGCGAGCTTGTGGGGTAGGGTAGATAGTCGAATTTTCAACAGTGATAGAGATATCAGGTTGGTACCTACTATTGGCCGGTGGAAATATAATTAACTCTGTTTTTGAAACATTAAGTTTGAGGTGGCGAGATATCATCCAAGATGAAATGGCAGAAAGGCATTCAGTGACACGGCCCAGCCAGTGTATTCATTTTTATATGGCATTATAACTAAGAATTCTTACTATATTGTATGCTATATTAATTCTGATTATTACTAATTAATTGTTGCTAAGTATATGCTGCTTGTTTTGTTCAAAATGTGTCATTTTTAACGATATTGGATAAAGAATTTATTGATACGTATCTTTTTAGTTCTACTGAGTCAATTATTCTATATGACAGACTGCACACTTTAGTTTAACTTGATACAGTGTACATATAGCGCGGAGTATATACTTTTTCTCTGCTTTATATAGTTGGCAACCTAGCTAGTTGTCTTACTCAGCTGCTTTTGATACACTTTAATTAATTTCAATTAATATCAGCGCCGGAAGAATAACAGTTAGGGGCAGGTGTCCTGTTCTGTTCATTCCTTTGAATTCTCATAGATAGAGAAAAGCAGAGGACCCAAGACTGAGCCTCCAAGTGAAAGAGGTAGCGAAGAGGAGGTAGATTCAGAGAAGCGAACACTGAAGGAGCGATTAGATAGGTAGGATAGGAACCAAGAAAGGCCTGTGTCTTTAAGACCTAGGGATTGTAGTGTTTGTATGAGAAGAGAGTGGTCAGCAGTGTCAAATGCAGCAGATAGATCTAGAAGAATAAGTAGTGAGTAATGGCCTTTAGACTTCGTAGTGACCAAATCATTAACCACTTTAGTCAGTGCTGTCTCTGTGTAGTGTTGGGAACGGAAGCCTGACTGAAGTGGGTCCAATAAAGTGTGTGAGTTAAGAAAGTGTGTGAGTCGAGTGTAGGCAAGTCTCTCAAGTAGCTTAGAGAGACAAGGGAGCTGAGAGAGAAGACTTCAATAGGAGCTTCGCAGACAGCCCAGTCCATACTTTAAGCATAATATCAGTAGGCAAAATTAATATCAAGGTTTTCAGTCATTTATTATCCTTAATATGGCGCCACTAGGGTTCCACAGCGCCTAACAAAGTACATAAACAAATGAGCAAAACAGCGACTTATAGTACAAGACAATGAAGGACAAGTACATGGTATATAAACATTCTGCATCAGGTGACATGACTCTGAAATTAACATCAGGGTGGCAGAAACTGAGAGTTAGGTGCCAATGTATGGAGTAGAAGATAGTCTAAGCAAGATAAAGAAAAGAACATGATGAGAGAGGGCCCTGCTCCTGAGAGATTACATTCTAAAGGGGAGGGGCAGACAGGGGTGACACAGATGGGGTAGCATGGAACAGAGGTTTAGGATGAGAGACGGCTGGCTTTGATGAAGTGGGTCTTGAGAGCCTGCGTGAAATTTTGTAGAGATATATAAAGCAAAGAGAGCAGGACGCTCATCAGTCTTGAAAAGCTTAAAAAGTGATTTATTCATAAAGTGTCATAAAGAGACAATATTTTGGTCCTTCTGTGGACCTTAATGGCCCTACTCATTTGACGATGCGCCGCCGAGGTGCCCGACGGCCGATACGGCCGACGAGCGACCCGGCGGCGGGGGGGGGCAGTGACGGGAGGAGTGAAGTTTCTTCACTCCCCCCGTCACCCGGCTGCATTGAAGTGCAGGCAAATATGGACGAGATCGTCCATATTGGCCTGCATGCACAGCCGACGGGAGACCAGCGATGAACGAGCGCGGGGACGCGCATCGTTCATCGCTGGAGTCTCCACACTGGAAGATATGAACGAGTTCTCGTTCATTTATGAACGAGATCGTTCATATCTTTCTGAAAATCGGCCAGTGTGTAGGGCCTATTACTCGGTGCACAACTCCATCCACCAAGGTACAACAGCAATAATGTGTATTTATTAATTTATATACAGATATAATATTTAATTGAGATGGGTATATTTTACCTTTTTGGCGGCACTCTGTGTGGATGTGCTATAAGTCCTGTTATCCTGTTGAGAAAATCTTTGAGATTTTCCTTATGGTAAAATGTCTTTTTACCATACTACTATCTGAATTAAGATTACGGGTATATTTACTAAGCAATGGATTTTCAAAACCCGTGACTGTTGCCATTTTAATAAGGCAAAGAGTAAATGCAAAAACAGTCTTGCTTTGCATTAAATGTTATATGTTTTTGTATTAAGCAGGTAAAAAACCTGCAAAAATCAAGGATTTTGAAAATCCGTTGCTTAGTAAATATTCCCTTAATAACCCCAATATACAGGTTGTTTTTTTTGCATTGTTTGCAGACTTACCGTATATTTCGTTATGTAAATGTAGCGTGTGTAAACAGCACATAACTGAGTAACTGAGTAAATACATACTCGGGGCTTTTTTCTTTTCTTAAGATGCTCTCTTCCATGTTTCCTGCTTGCTAAAGTTAATATGCTAATTTCCATTAACACCCCAGCTAACTAATCCATGGGTTTTCCAGGTGTGGATCAGAATATAACATAACCAATCCCCTAACAATCACTGGGCCTGATTTAGTTGTGGATGTTCAGTGCTTTGCGCATATGCTGGACGGGGACACTGCATGTGCAGTACGGGTCCTGCTTGTTGGATGCACTATTGCTGCAGTATGCAGTGGTGTCGAGAGAGGGGGTACAGATTACACGGGCCCAGGCATGCCAGGGGGCCCGGGCCAGGGCACACCAGTAGCCGTTTCTTTGGTGGGATTATTTTTTTTTCTTTATTATAAATCAGTGGGCAGGTGTGTGAGCGGCGGGTCAGGCTGCCGGGAAGGGGGGGATGTTTTTGTGTGTCACGTGGCTGTTTATCCCTTGTTGTGTACGTCAGTCACAGCCACTTCCTGGGTCCTGGGAAGTTTGTAGTACCGGTGCCCAGGATTTCTCTTGGCAGCCCTGGCAGTATGTCAGTGATTCACAACACTTACAACAGTGCATGGAAAACAGAGGCTTACCATGTTACTTACCAGGCATAAAGTATGCTAGAGTTAGACAGTCTTCCTATTGCATTTGTCCTGTGGTTACTACAGTTGCACTAATCTAAACTGGGTCTTTGGCTCGCTGCTAATCTCAGAGGATTTATTATTTTGTTTGTGTGCAGAGCTCATTTATAGGGCAACAAAGCATGAAATTGCTCTTTTAAGACACGGACTTCACACATTCAACAGCATTGTCTACTTCACTGATGTTTCCATAGTGTATATTGTAAATATTTTAATGTCCTCAAAAAACAATTTGTCTCTTCACCGGAGTTGGTTCCGTCAGGGCTAGTCTGCTTTCCCAGGTGATGCAGTGGGTGCTGTATTTGGAGACTATAATCTGGATTAGTTTTATGCAGTATATGCTAATGTTTCTTTATAATGTACAGAAGAGCTTTCTGTAAAAAAAAAAAAAGTGTATAACTGCAAATACAGTAGCAACGGTCGCATAACTGAGCTTCATTCATATACTAAACTGTATCACTAAAGTTCTGTAGCAATATATTACCTATACCATATGTCCATGGCGATTGTTAATGTCATTAGCGCATGGCCATCTATGACTTCAGTTTTAGTATCCTTGTATTTAGATTTCAGTAGGTGCAATATAATATTGGTGCTTTAAAAAATAAAATAGACCATAATGATAAAGGCAGTAAAGCAAGTGTTTGGCATCAATTTCAGTCTTTTATCATTGTAATTGATTTGATGAAATTGAAGGCAAACAAAACCCCCAATGTATTCAGTGTGGCCGATTCAGAGCTACTGTACATACAAGTTGGCTGTATTTACACGCATATAGGGCATGGTTGCCTACCCTCCCTCATTCTGCAGGAGACTCCCGGAAATACAGTAGCAACAATCTCCCTCACTCACTGAATAGTCCAGCAATCTCCCTGATTATACCTTACTCCCATTATGTAGCTATTACATTCTTGGGGGGGGGGGGGGGGGGAGAGAAATCAGAGATAAATACATTCAAATGGGATCATCAGCGCCATTTCCCTGCATTGGTTATAAGGCACAACGTTCCCTATGACTACGTGCATTTTAAATAAGGTTTCTTGTGACCACTTACAGAATATGGAACCTTTTGTAAAACACAATACACAAACAAAAATACTGCAAAATATCAGTGTCTTTTCTTCAACAAATAGATATTACTAAGTTTGGGCCTCATTTACATTTGGATGTAAGTCATTTTCATAACACGCCTCTCCGATGTAACAGTACGCGCCCGCGCTTTTAGTTGTTACTTTCACAATCTCCTTGAAATGCTTTTTCAAAAGTAGGCAAGTATGATATAGGGGGTTATTCCGACCTGATCGCATGCTAGGTTTTTTCGCTGCGGTGCGATCAGGTCAAAACTCTGCAAAACTGCGCATGCGTATGCACCGCAATGCGCAGGTATGTCATACGGGTACAAAGTGGTTCGTTGCTGAGTGATGGATTTACCGAAGAGTCCATATGCACAGCCGATTGCAAGGAGATTGACAGGAAGAGGGCGTTTGTGGGTGTCAACTGACCGTTTTCTGGGAGTGTTTGGAAAAAGGCAGGCGCGTCGAAGCGTTTGCAGAGCGGGTGTCTGACGTCAATTCCGGGCAAGAACAGGCTAAAGTGATCGCAGCAGCTGAGTAAGTTCTGAGCTACTCAGAAACTGCACACTTGCAAAGCAAAAATACACTCCCCTATAGGCGGCAACTATATGTTCGCAGCACTGCAAAAAATAGCTAGCGAGCGATCAACTCGGAATGACCCCCATAGCGTTCACGGAACTTATTGCACATCTTAACAAATGTGCAGAGTTGCATGCATCTATGTGATCGCTCCTAATTAAAGTTGGTTTCATAGCCGTAATTAACGTTGCTCCTATCCTTTGTGCAAGTGATGGGTCTGAATGTACCTTAGTGTGGTTATGGTTCTCTTTTTCTACTGTTTCCAATAATATTCTATAAACTACAGTAACCATTTAGATACCAGCTTGTGTATTGGTTAAGCAATCCTGCAGAATGTCGCCTTCACTAAAAATGGTGGCAGGAATGCTTACTCGGGGTAATAGCTTAGTGTCTCTGCCTTGGCTTGTAGCCGCTTTGTGCTGTATTGTACAGTAAACCTTGGAACAGAAGAGGAAAGGCTTCCAGGATACATAATTCAACACATACAATGATTGACTCAGATCCTATTATGTAAATTATAGATTCTTGCAGCGCTTTTACATTCTATCACAGTGCTCCAGTGTATGCATTGCCACCCCCCTGCAGACTGTATATGCATCAAGTTTCAAAGACAAAAGACAAAAATTGCCAAATGGCCTGAAAAAAGTAAGCCTCAAATTAAAACACCACTTATTTTCCTGATGAAGTTGTAGTATTTAGTTCAATAACAAAGATCTTTGCACAACATAAAATAATTGCTTCATGTGTTCCTTTTGAGTGCAGGGGTGCAGGTAGGGTGGCAAAAATCGTCTGGGATTCAATACCGGGGATTGCGGGATCAGGCGGCTCTTTGTTTTTTTTAAAGCTGGGCAGCGTTGAGCGTCCTCGGGACGCTCAGACGCTTACCGGCTCCCTCCTCCCGGCTCCACCTGTGCAGCGTGACATGCAGTCACAGGTCATGCTGCGCAGTCAGCCGTCCGCCGTCACACGCCGCTGACCGCCGCCGAGAGTGAAGGATGTTCCCCTGTTCCCCGCCCGCGTGCCCCGGTTGTATAGTGAGTTGTGTGCTGGGCAAGAGGGGCGTGCCGTACACATAGGGAAAAGGTAATCCCGCTATTGACCATTTTTCAGTCCCGATACCCAGGATTGAATAAATGGCCCGGGATTGGCCATCCTAGGTGCAGGGAGCAGCACGAGGGGCAGGCTAGAGCAGTATTTGAGTCCATGCAATTGGTATGCAGATTTTTTTTATTTTTAAATTTTTTTTTTTTTTACAAAGTGTATTTAAGGATTTGTTACAGTGGGTTGTAGAGCCGATGCTACCCGCTCAGCAAGGGTATGCAATGCAGGGAGGCACTGGGCTGAGGAGGCGCTCTCCCTGCTTTGTTACCCTGCTGTGCCTGTCAAAGTGACGGGTCGCAGCGCCGGCAGCGAGAAGTGCTGCTCCCTGCGTTAGCTCTCTCTGGCTTCCTCCTCTTTCCTCCCCGCTACTTCACCTGGCTTGAGCATTGCTGCTGACAGGCTGGCGGAGGAGGCTGGACACAACACAAGCTGTGCCGGAGCTTGCAGCAGAGCTGCAGCAGCTCTGACCGCAGTTGCCTGAGCGTATTCAGTCCGCCTCCACTCGTCATCTTGCTCAAACTCTGCCGGTAGAAAAGGCCATGGTGGACAAAAGTTCAAGACATTCAGAGATACTATATAGCATGCAGAGCTGTGTTTGCTGCGTGTCCCTGCTGAGCTTCAATGGGGCAAATTTGTTAGCAGTTGGGCAAAACCATGTGCACTGCAGGGGGGGCAGATATAACGTGCAGAGAGCGTTAGATTTGGATGGGGTGTGTTCAAACTTAAATTTTACTTGCAGTGTAAAAATAAAGTAGCCAGTATTTACCCTGCACAGAAACAAAAAATAACCCACCCAAATCTAACTCTCTCTGCACATGTTATATCTGCCCCCCCCTGCTGGGCACATGGTTTTGCCCAACTGCTAACAAATTTGCTGCTGCGATCAACTCTGAATTACCCCCAGTGCTCTCTCCCTAATACACTATAACAGTGGTTCTCAAACTCGGTCCTCAGGAGCCCACACAGTGCATGTTTTGCAGGTGACCCAGCAGGTGCACAGGTGTATTAATTACTCACTGACATATTTTAAAAGGTCCACAGATGGAGCTAATTATTTCCCTTGTGATTCTGTGAGGAGACCTGCAAAACGTGCACTGTGTGGGGTCCTGAGGACCGAGTTTGAGAACCTGTGCACTATAATAATTAATATTTTATTAAAGCTTAAGCTGCCTGCCCAGTTTGTATCAGTGATGGTGCACTCTGCTGCAGCCACAGTTCTGGTGTACACAGACAAGGGAGCAATAAATCAGCATGCAGAATGCGCTTCGCTGATATAAGGTCTGTTTAGAGAAAATTATAGTTGGTGTATTGAGGAAAGTATCTGCAAATCATGATCTTAATCGGGGAAATTGTCGATAAGGTGCGCTAATACTGTGAGATTCTGGTTGACCGGTAGAGTAAATTTAACAGATTGTCTTAACATTGGGCTTGATACAGAGACAGATTCAGTAGCATACTTTGTGCTTCTTTGTACACAGCGGCTGTGCTGAAATATGTTAATTCCGCAAGAGGCTTCAGACCCCTGTTTTCTGGAATGTGGTCTTCACGGGCCCTTCCCGCCCCCAAACGGCTGCAGCATATTAGTCCTGCTGTGGCTTAAGGGGCACTGTAACCATTGTTGCAGAAACAAATCTGTACATGCACAGTACAGATCCTGTATATACGCACATTTGAAAACATCGGTTGTATACGCCAACAATCAGGTTTGTATATATCTCTGACTCTGGCCCATTGTACTGTATTTGGACTCCTCATACAGTATAACCTTATTAAAATCTAACTTGTTCCAGTCAGGTGGAAAACCTGACAAAACACTGCGCCTGATAGTGATGATGTGTGTCAGGTCATCATATGACCCTGAAATGCATACAGACATGTGCTGGATAATGAGTATGGGCAACACTATCAAGAGGAGGAGGGCCAACAGAGTGGGAGCAGGCCCCCCTGTCTTAGTGCACCAAAGGCTTAATCCAGCACTGCGCTGCACCTGTCGAGCTCTGTGACAGGCAGCAGCGCTGGCAGCTTGAAGCTGATCTCCCGTTTAAGTACCACACACTCCTCCCTCTCTCCACTCCTGTGGACAACTGGACATATGTGTAAGGGGCACTGCTACTGTGAGCATTATGTGTGGCACTAGTACTGTGGGCATTATGTGTAAGGGGCACTATTACTGTGGGCATTATGTGTGTCATTACTACTGTGGGTGTTATGTGTAAGGGACACTTCTGCTGTGGACATTATGTGTATAAGGGACACTACTGGGGGCATTGTGTATAAGAGGCACTACTCTGTGTAAACATGTACAAGGGGTACTACCAAGTAGCTTAAGGGGCACTACTGTGTGTCGTAATAACATAAACTAGGGGCAGTACTCGTAATGTTAATAAGGTACACTACTGTGTGGTGCAATATAAAACAGGAGCACTACATGTGGTGTAATGTGAATAAGATTGTGCTACTTGTGGCATCATTTGAATTGGGGTACTGTTGTCTGGCCACACCCATTCCTTGTATGTCCACACCCCTTTTCTACGTCACTGGCCGAAGTTGTGCGCTGCCCCTTTATTACGTAAGGGAGAGAGGGCACAAATTTATTTTTTGCAGGGGGCGCTCGGACCCTGGTGGGTTGGGTTCGTCATACCAGCGGTTAGGATGTCGGGGGTCAGAATACCGACCGCGGCATCCTGACAATGAGAATCGGTATTGCAGAGGTACAAGAGATAAGGCTATGAGAGGGACTGGATGTGAGGAGTAAGCCATGGAATGGTAGTAATTATTATTATTATTATCCTTTATTTATATGGAGCCACAAGGGTTCCGCAGCGCCCAATTACAGAGTACATGAATAATCAAACCGGAAAACAGCAACTTACAGTTGATGACAGTATAGGACAAGTACAGGGTAAATAAACATAGTTACATCAGCAGATGACACTGGAATAAGTACCAGGTGGCAGAGGACTGCTGGAGTTGATGCAGTTGAAGATTATTAAAGTAAGAAAGGATAAGCACATGAGGGAAGAGGGCCCTGCTCGTGAGAGCTTACATTCTAAAGTAATGATGATTCCAGGGCAGCTGGCTTAAGAGACTGAGGAATTTGTGAGATGCTGATGATGAGGGAGATCTGAGGGGCTATAGTGACAGTAGGAGGAGGGAAGATGATGGACTCCACGAGGGAAAGTTGAGCTGTAGGCATCGTTGGGACATATATGGGGAAATAGGTTATACAGGTAGTGATTCACACACACGCACCCCACCCATCAAATTTGCATGGAACTCCAATGGTAACCATCATGGACGTATGCGCAAAGGGAAACTGTCGGACACTTGTGCCAGATTGCTTCCCTGCATCCACTTCTGAATCACTTCTACAGTTGGATACACAAGGTAAGAAGAGGATAGGTAGTTTGAGTGTCAGCATAGACTGTAAGGTGGTACACTTGTGGAACTTTCTTACTAGAGTGCCATGTGGATGCCAAGATTTTCTCTGGTTTCCTGTTCAGCAATAGCATATGGTAAATAAAATGTGTTTATTATATTCCACTTAGTACAGACATGATAGCATATTGTTTTGGTGTGTAGGATATGTGATTTCTTCTATGCTTGTGCTACTGTTAAGAATTGGCTTCTTTCTGGAGTTCGTCAAGCTCCAGAGATCCTGTAAGACAGAGGAAGAGTGGGATGGCACAGTGTCAGGCTGTGTTTTTCTTTTAAACCGTTTAGTAATTGTAATGACGTTACAGGACGTGAGGCCTCTTTCTCTAAGCTTAAGCGTCTTGTTGGAAAGCTATTCTGTTACAGCAACATCATGGATTACTTAAACCAAGAATAACAACTCTGCCTGGCTGGTTTGCCAAGTGGAATGAAAGCTAAAAAGGGAAAACACAAACCCCTTATCTAAACACAAGCTGAATACAGAAATCATCAATCAGATGCAGCAGATGGGCCTGTGGAAGAAGAATGTAATTTACTGTCACTGTCTTAGCAGACTGTAAGCATTCTGCTCTTTGCATTGGGATTCCTTGGCTCCCATTTTCACTGCTAATTCATTTTAAAAGAATTTGAATATTAGAGGGGTTTGCTTTTTTATGTATTTTATTTTACTTTCAGCAAACTGAGCATTAGGCGAGAGCCATAGTCTCTCTCCTCTAAATAACATTATTTTTTTAGGATATAAACAACAATATTGACATTCATTAAACATCAAATGAAACCTTATTTCAGAATATTAATTACCTGTCCTCCAGCTTTCCCCACAGTCTGGTGGATCCCCCAGTGTCTGTTGTGGCCCTGCCAGATCTGTATTCTCTGTACGGGTTCAGTATGGTATGCCGGCGGTCGGGCTCCCGGCGACCAGCATACCGGCGCCGGGAGCCCGACCGCCGGCTTACCGACAGTGTGGCGAGCGCAAAGGAGCCCCTTGCGGGCTCGCTGTGCACGCTACGGGCACGGTGGCGCGCTACGCACTCCGCGCTATTTTATTCTCCTTCCAGGGGGGTCGTGGACCCCCACGAGGGAGAATAAGTGTCGGTATGCCGGCTGTCGGGATTCCGGCGCCGGTATACTGTGCGCCGGGATCCCGTCAGTCGGCATACTGAAGACCACCCCTCTGTACTGCAGGATGTGTGTAATGACAGAGTGCCTATATGATAAACACCTGGTCTGCCAGGATTGCCCTATGGTGATTGACACACTGTCCTTGATCCTGAGATAGACACTCCTCCCACCAGGGAAGAAGTACTGTAACATGGATTGCAGATGTCAACTTGGAAGTTATGGTCAATACAAATAATCACGTATTGGTACTAAAAGAATCATTGCACAAAACCAATGCCAGGAAATTGTGCCCCACAACATAGTGGGAGGAATTCAATTGTTATCACACCTCCGATCTCCCAACTAAAGTGACTGGAGATTGCTGGGTGATATTTAATTTGCCCCCACTTATCTCGCTGATCGTGCTCATTACACTCTGGTTTAGGCACGCAGAGCACCTAAATCCGACTAGCAAACAGGTCTCTTTACGCGCATTTCAGCTTGCTACCCCCGGAGGTAGCGAGCGGAAATTAACTTCTCGCGCCTGTTGGTAGAAAGTGCAAAAATCAGCCATTTTACATCTTTAAGAACCTTCAACTGCTTTCCTTATGGCCACTAACAGCCTTCTATGTGGTCCACAGTTGCCACTATTTTGGGTTGGAAACTAACACTTGGAGTTGTTGGCCGTTTGCTTGGTAGTTCATTTGTGCTCTTTGCAAGAATGCAATGCCAGCCCTGATGGGAGAATTATGTCCTGCAACCCAATTGGCCTGCTCTGTGGAGCACTCGTTGGATGATTTTGCAGTCACATCATATGTACCGTATATACTCGAGTATAAGCCGACTTTTTCAGCACTTTTTTTTGTGCTGAAAAAGCCCCCTCGGCTTATACTCGAGTCAGTGCTGGCAGTGCAGTGCAGTGGGAAGGAGGGACACGGAGGGCACAGCGCGTCCTCTCCTGTGTCCCTCCTGCGTCTCCGGCGGGTCTATTAAAGGAAGTACCTGTTCGTGAGCTCTGATTGGCTCACGAACCGGCACTTAATTTAACAGACCCGCCGCGGCCGTCGGAGACGCAGGAGGGACACAGGAGAGGCACGCACTGTGCCCACCGTGTGGGGGCATATCTGGCAGCGTGAGGGCATATCTGTCACTGAGGGGGCATGCATATCTGGCAGTATGAGGGCATATCTGGCACTGTGGGGGCATATCTGGCACTGTGGGAGCATATCTGGAAGTATGAGGGCTGTGTACGGCTAGAGCTGCATTTCCCACCCTAGGCTTATACTCGAGTCAATAAGTTTGCCCAGGTTTTTGTGGTAAAATTAGGTGCCTCGGCTTATATTCGGGTCGACTTATACTCGAGTATATACGGTAATTGTGCTCCTGTATTTGTACAAACTTTGTGATGTGTGTGCTTTCAGTTTTGTCTACTGTTGCCATTAATTGATGATGGTTTTCTTTACTACAATAGTATTTTGCACAAGATCTGTATGCCGCATATCTCAAGGGCCCTACACACCTAGCGAGCTGCTCGACGGCCGAAACGGCAGATGGGCGGGAGGTGATGGGGAGAGTGAAGTTTCTTCACACCCTCCGTCACATGGCTCCATAGCACTGCATGCTAATATGGACGAGATTGTCCATATTGGCCTGCATGTTTAAACGAGCCAGCCCCAGCGATGAACGAATGCGGGGCCGCGCATCGTTCTCGCTGGTGCCTACATACTGAAAGATATGAATGGTATCTCGTTCATATCTTTCACTGGTATCGACCAGTGTGTTGGGCCCATTACACATTCGTAAATAATCACCTCTCTGTTCTATGCTACATAGTGTTTATGCTTGTGAGAGTGTGAGCATGGTACATGGTATTCTCTAACGTACATGTTTGGATCATTTGTTACAAATGTGTCCTCATACACTTTAGCTCTCTTGCCGCGCCAGGTCTTGTGTGACTAGGCCTGTGCGACTTATAAATAAAACATCCAGAAGCAGCAAAATGACTTTACTAAACCCCTGGCACTTGCAGTACATCTGTGTGCAACAGAGTCTGAATCTTTGGAAAAAGGGTTTTGAAATTAAATGTATTAAATGATGTGGGATGTATATGTAGAGGTGTTGTACTGATGGGAGATGGGCTTTAGAACTTGCACTTGGGACCTAAAAATATATATTTGTCAAATTTTTTGTAAAATGGTATTAAAACACTGAGAAATCACCATACATACATCGCTCTGTGCCCCAAAATGCTGGAAATACTTTAATTTGAGGAAAAACGTTTGCTAGCATTTTTTTCACCATTAGTAAAAAGTGCAAACATCAGCCATTTTACATCTTTAAGAACCTCCAACTGCTTTCCTTATGGCCACTAACAGCCTTGTATATGGTCCTCAGTTGCCACTTTTTGGGGGTCCAGGATGCTTGCCTCAGTTTTTCATGCGCTTCTTCCAGGTTGCTTTTTGTAGCAAAGTCGCACAACCTCACGATGAGTCCTGCAAACTGGCATTTCTTAATGAATCTTACATTTCTTGGGTGCGCACATTCATGCAATGTATGGGTGTTTCAAGATGCAAACTGGCTTTCTCAAACTTTTTATTTTTTCATTTGATTGACCACCTGAATTCTATTGTCTGGAGTCCTTATAACTTTAAAATGTGATGTTTAGTGGGCGGTGCTACAACTGACTCGTCTGAGTCTGTGTGACATATGAGAGTGCAATGGTTTATCAAATCCAAAGCACCTAGCCTACCTATAGTGATTAAAGTTCCTCCTTACGTATACTCTTCTGTTACCATTAAAACCTAGTCAGTCAGTTTGGTCTTCAGTTTGCCCACACTTATCTCTACTTCTTTTAATCTGATCTATTGCTCCTAACAATTTATTCTTTAAAAAATAGCATTACCAAAATAACCAAACGAACCAGTGTTTATAAACTTAGCGTAATACATTGCAAACATTTTGTAAAATAATAGGTAATAATACAGAGTATTAGCTTACATTTTGGTAACTTGGTTACATAAATTATGCCTGGGAATAGCATTTTAAAGGAGGTGGACATGAAATGGCTTTTCTCAAAACTGGCAACTTCTTTTAGATTAACTTTGGTTTAAAAATCTGTTTTGTCCTCTTTAACCTCATGTTTCCTCTTCTGACGTCACTGGAGAGGATTAAAAGATGATTATCCCTCATGAAACAGATGTTCCATGGAAATTACAACTTTAAAATCTACGTGACGTATGGGACGAACCCCTCTGGAATGTATCTTTAACTTCAAACAACATCATTTTCTGCATACACACCTATCAAATAGCACTATTCTAGTATGTGTGGCGGAGTCGATATGTCATTGTTGGGAAGACTTGCTCTAGTTAGAATCTACATAGAAGGTGTAATGCTCTTTCATGCAAAATAATGTAAATACATGATTACAGATGTGTCCACTGACATCTAGCCTCTCCTCACGTGGCATGACTCTGTAGCATCGAGCTTCTTTATGTGCAACTTTTTCAACTAATATGCGTCTTATTCGCAGAACGATGTGAATAGGACTCACGAGCGGCTTAAGCTGATTAAAATGATATGCAGCATTATGTGTGCGGCCGTGGCTGTATCTGCATACAAAATGCTACCATTCTGTCGTATTCAGTTACAGCCGCACATAGAATATAGGCATGCTGCTTATGATTTTAATCATCAGAAGCTGCTTGTGCGTCCTATTCGCATAGCGATGCAAATAAGATGCATTTTCTGTAAAAAAAAAAAAAAAAATGGTGCTAACGGAGTTGCACGGGACGTGTCTGCTCACGCCAGGCATCTCCTACTGCGTTGCGTATTGAGGCAAGATGTAGGAGGACACCTCTGTACCTTACATTAGGAATATTGCTAGGAATACTGCAAAGTATATCTATAAAGTGATGTGTAGAAGTTTATTAGTTGCTATTGGCAACTTCTCTACTTCTATACTTTTTAGAAGATTTGATACATTTGCCCCTATATTTTGTACCTGGATGTGCTCTGACCTGACAAACCTATCTTGTCATTTTCTTTTTCTGACCTCCCATCTGACGGAGGCTTGTAACGCCTTAACATGCAAAGTCCTAGAGGTTGTTTGAAGTAAACCCTTTGAAATATGCCACTTTCTAGAGGGCTTTGGGTTGTACAGGATCAAAATGATCAGGTGGGCTATAATACTGAATTTAATATGACAGGGATTTAATTGATCATGACTTGTACCTTTTTGATATTGCGGTTAGCTAGGTGACGAGTGCATTTATTTACAGTAGAAGGAAGGGGTTCATGGGTAAACTGCTTATTTAACAGTGTAACAAGATGGTTGTTTGGAATACAGAAATATTAACAATTAGGACTTACAGTAGTTGCCTCATTTTTAATAGTGCAATCCTGGATAATGCCGTGTCTGTATGACATCGGCGGATGGTATGTGAAGTGGGCACCATGACTTTCCACTTCACATACATGCCCTGAAGATTTTAAGAATGAGCGCTGCTGGACTTCCGGTGGGCGGGGCACCTCGTGTGGCTGCATTTTAACTTCTCTCCAGACAAGGATAATCTGAATCTGCCTTCATCTACCACTATCAATCTACTTTTGGAGATTCTGATTACATCCTCGGATAGCTGATGTGTGGTGGATTCCCTAGATACCATAATTATGTCTGGAGCCTATATATACCCCGGAGTCTGGCCTCTGATGGTGGCCTGTATATGCGCCTCTCCTTTGGCGCGAAAGCTGGCGTGAGGGAACGCTCACCTTCACTGCAGATTGCCGGCTTTTCTCCCTATCCGCTCCACTGTCTGCCGACCCCTCTCTGGTTGCTGGCTCCTGGAGTGGACCCGCTGACGGCTGTAATTGTCCCGCAAGGGCTGCGCCCCTACCCGCAGGTTACCCTGTACCCGTTGGCCCGACCCTCTCTCCCGGCTGTGGGTGATCGGGCTAAATGGAAGCCCCCCTTAACCGCGAGACGCACTGTGGCGCTCCTTCCGTCGGCCCAACCCTAACCCACTGGGACTGCCTCTGTGACCGCAGGAGACCCTGCTCCCACTTACCTGACCCTCTCCTTCCGACTGCTGGTGGCTGCCATCGGGCTGCTGGAGGTCCCGCCGTGGGGCGCCTGCCGGACGGGATTGCTGCATTGACCGAGATGGAGGGGCGCACCTGACTGGTGTCTTCTGCCCTGAGCCGCCTGCTTCACTCCCCCCTGCGCTGGTCCCTGACCTTGCTGTGCCTGGCGGCGCTGGACTGGGAGCCTCATCTTGCCTCCGTCCTGTGATATCCCGGCTCATCGCTTCACCACCGCTGCTGGTGCGGGTGGACTCCCTGCTACCCGGCCACGCTCTCTCCCTGCAAGCTGAGATGGCTGAGACACCGAGACCTGGTGGGCGAACGCCGCCTGAAGTGATCCTGGCTGGCGGTGTTTGTTGCCACGGATGAGTCCTCCACTCTCACTGAAGAAATCCTTCCTGCCGGTGTTTTTGGTCGCTGTAAACTGTCTGCCAAACTCTCCTTGGACCTCATCTCCTATTTACCCGGTATTTGTTATTACCCTTACTAACACCCTTTTCCCTCCCCACCTTGTGTTTTACCCTTCCCCTCAGACCCTTTCTACCCGCTCCCCCCTCCCTTTTTTTCTACCCCGTCCTTCTTATGCCTCTGGTGGCCACTGTATCCAGCTGGGAACTTTACACAGGCTGCATATCTTCATTTCACTTTGCAGCTGTGAAGGGCTCACTGAGACCCTTGTTCAAATTGGGACTGACCTACTGTTGGTCCTACATTTGTGACTGTTATTTCATTTATTTTATTTAATTTACGCTTCTGAGTCACAGCCTACACCTGCCGCCCCCTATTTACTCCTGCTGGGAGGCCTCCGATATTAACGGACACTACGAGGCACCGGCTGGTGCTGCTCCGGCAAATCCCATTCTCAGTAGAGGACTTTCCATTTTGTCTATTTGACTGCCGGCCGCAGGCCTTATTTGCAGTCTCTGACTCACTACGTATCCTAATTTTATCCCACTATCTGCTGGTTCCCTTTGGAACTTATCTGTGTTGTTTGTTATTTTTCACATTGTATCGAACGTCGTATTTTATTTATTTTTTCCTGCGGAGAATTTTATGTGACGTTTGTTATTTTGAATACACCAAGGTTTCTATGTGATATGCCTCTGTTCTTCTCTCATGGGAACTTTTTTGTGACGTTTGTTATTTTCCTTCTTCGAATTCTGTGTGATATAACTCTCTTCTTTCCTTCATTCGCTGAGACCTGTATGTGACGTTTGTTATTTTCATTCAATAATTCTATTCTGTATTGCTTGACATTTCAAATTGTATTCAGATATATGTTTACGCCCCAGTTGGGGACTGCTGTGGCTTGTTGCCGGGGCCATCCTGTGGGCTTTTCCGCAGGTTACGGTATGTTTTAAATAATTTGATCTGGTTTCGCACTTCCGCCCGAGCTTCATATGTAATTACCTCTGTTTAACTGTCATTGCCTATACCTGTGGGATCAGTACCTAAAAGTGACACTAACTGTTCCACGTCTCATTCCCTGGGGTATGGACAAATACCTCGACAAAGCCATGCCTCCGAAACAATCCAATACCTCCTATAAAGCAGGGAAGGGGAAAGACGTTCCCCCTAAATCATGTCCACCCTCCCCAGCTGGGCATGGGTCGGAATCACCTAGCTTACCTAGTGATGAAACTTCCCCTCCCCCCCCCCCCCCCCCATGACAGCCAAATAAATTTCAGATTTTCTTATGCCCTTGCTTGATAAGCGTTTGACGACCTACAGGCCCGCTTAGAAACAGGTCTAGCTCGCATAGACAATCTTGCAACGCGTATTTCCACGTTGGAAACAAGACTGGGTGACACTGAGGACTTAGTCCAAACCTGTCAGGAGGGAGTATCATCCCAATATAAATATATTCAACAACTGCAGGATAAAGTTGAGGACCTGGAAAATAGATGTCGTAGGAATAACCTTAGATTTATAGGTTTTCCAGAGTCCTTGACGGGCCCAGCCCTCTCCTCCTTTCTTTCTGTAGACCTCCCGGCCTCGTTGGGAATCATAGATGATATTGAACTCCCACATATCAAAAGAGCTCATAGGCTGGGAGCGATGCAGGACGGGACCCGGAAGCGTTCCCGGCCAGTCGTCGCCCGCTACTTAGACTACAGGGCCAAGGAACAAGTTCTCACAGCTTACCGTAAAACTAGAGAATTGTTAGTCAAGGGCCACAAGATCTTGATATTTCAAGACTTCTCGGCAGCTGTGGCTCAGAAAAGAAAGGAATTTTCTGACGTTTGTTCCTATTTACATAGTAAAAATATCTGATTTGCCTTGCTGTACCAGCCAAACTGCGGGTCTCGGAGAATGGAAATCAAATGTTTTACACAGACCCGGAGGTGGCGAGGTCTCACTTTCTTACTCGCAGATCCCCATCAAGGTTGCCTATTAATTAGGATATCAGGCGGTGTGGTGCGATGGGTTGAACGGTTCGGGTACTCCCGCCTCGGGCGGATGTGTGTTAACCTACCTTATATTTCTCTTTTTCTTTTTTTTTATTCTTGTTGATACTGTAATTTATTATAAGTATCCATTCTTACCAATTTAGTAATTATTTTGTTAGTGTTCAGTGTGCGCACCACTAGGCCTAGTTGGTGCCCACCGTGGTTTTGGTTGTTAGGAAAATGTTAGAAAATAGAGTTATGGTTATGGTTCACTATTGATATTTCAAATACTAAGACTGTGCTATGCATTTCATGTTACTGTGGTGTTTATGCTGTTGAAATCAATGCTATCCTGGGGGCCTTGGGTTAGGAGGGGAGCCGCCACTGTCCGATTGAATTTATTGCTTACCTGTCAAATATCTCACTGCCCTGTGGGGCTTGGGTAGCTATGCCGTCAGCAGTTTCTTCCTCATCTGAGGCAATACCCCCGAAACCAATACAATTCATTTCTTGGAATGTAGGAGGGCTTAACTCCCCAGTCAAGCGACGACGTATGGTTGATGTGATTTTCTTACAGGAAACACACTGGCTGACGGGTGAGGAAAATGTATTGAAAGCTCCATGGCTTGGTTCTTGTATCGCTGCTCCTTTTCCCACGAAAGCCAGAGGGGTAGCCATACTTTTCCAAAAAAAATCTCCCTGTTACTGTTTTGACAGAAATTATTGATCCTGAAGGCAGATATATCATAATGGATATAGAGCTTTTTCATTCTAAATTCACCCTTGTCAACTTATACGCCCCGAATGTTAATACACACGCGTTTATTCAGGACATCACCCACATTCTTCTAGGCAGAACTAACTATTCCCTGATAGTGGGTGGAGACTATAATATGGTGGACGACCCTACAGTTGACAGATCGCAGACTATGTCGAGAACCACTGACTTCCAGGGCAGACACTTGATGGCATTTCGAGACTCCTTAGACCTCTCTGACCCATGGAGATTGCTACACCCAACCGACAGGAGACACACCCATTTATCGCTGGCACATGGAACATTGTCTCGTATTGACAAGTTCTTAATCGCCGATGACTTGATGTCCGAGATTGCTGGGGTGGATATACTTGACATATTGATCTCTGATCATGCCCCCGTCACTCTGGCACTAACCCATCCCCATATGCATTCGACAGATCGTATTTGGCGATTCCCACAATACCTGGCAGACTCAGAGGACTTTAAACTATACCTCACTTACCATTGGACCAATTACGTTGATGAAAATATAGACTACTGGTTTAGACCCGACATTTTTTGGAATGCCTCTAAGGCAGTGATGAGGGATCACATCATTAGTTATGTCACCCGGAAAAAAAGGTATTCCAAAATGGAATACACTGAGTTAAAAGCAGCCATGTCCATGGCCTTTAGAACATATACTTCTAATCCAACGGAGACTACCCTCACTGAATACAAACAGACTAGGCGCCTGCTTGAAACTTATTTAGCTACCCAGGCGAAACATTCTTTAGACTTTACCAAAACTAAATTCTATAGATGGGGCAATAAGGCTGGCAGATTACTGGCAGTCATTTCCCGACCTCCCAAAAAAGGGCACGTTATAACCGCCATACACCACCCCAGGTCCTGTCATGTTATCACTAAGTCTCAAGAAATAGTGGAACAATTTCAATCCTATTTTCAATCCTTGTTTAGATCGGCACAAATAGATACTGATATACAAACACAGTTGCTCACAGATGAGGTATTGCACCCCCTGACTAGGGACCAGAGAGAAACCCTTGTGGGACACACAACGGCAGAGGAAATTAACACTATCTCCAATTTACCTCATGTAAAGTCTCCAGGCCCAGATGACCTGTCGGGAGATTACTATCGCATGCTACAGGCCCATATTGTCCCCACCTTATTGGAATTGTTCCATGCCATACATGAGAGGAGTTCTGCATCTCCTCTCTTTAATGAAGCGTTTATTACACTTATCCCTAAACCTGGTAGAGACACCAATTTTCTTTCCTCATACAGACCAATTAGTCTCTTGAATGTCGACTATAAACTATTGGCCAAGATAATGGCGACGAGGCTTCAATCCATTCTCCCTGATATCCTCACCACGACACAAATGGGTTTTGTGACTGGCAGACATGCGGTTAAAGCAATCCGCATGGCTTTAGCGGCGGTTGCTGCATCCCAGGTTCCATGTACAGACTCAAATATGCTTCTTAGCCTCGATGCCAATAAGGCCTTTGATATGGTCTTGTGGCCACATTTGTTTGCTGTGTTGGAGAAAAGGGGGTTTGACACAGGCTTTATCAACTATATACGATATATCTACAACAATCCATCTGCCTCCCTGTTAATTAATGGGATCAGGGGCCAACGGTTCTTTTTAGAAAGGGGTACCCGTCAGGGATGCAATCTATCGCTGCTGCTATTTAATTTGGCCCTCGACCCGTTGCTTAGGACACTACAGGATTGGTCTGTTTTTAGGGGTATAAAAGTGGGTGGTCAGGAAATCAAATTATCTGCTTTCGCTGACGATATCCTCCTTTATATATCTGACCCCGAACATTCCCTTACTTTTGATCCTGGACAAGATCCAATTATTCGTTCACATTTCGGGTTTTAGTATTAATATGGACAAATCTAAAGCTTTATTGCTATATGGCAATGTGACGTGTCCGAGCTGGACCTCACATTTTCCCCTACACTGGGTGTCCACATATATTATATATTTGGGTATTATGGTGCCACGCTACATTTCTGAACTACATAAACTCAATGTAAATAAGGCCATACACACTTTAACTGATGATATTAAGAGATGGGAATATCTTCCACTGTCACATCTAGGCAGGGCTAACCTGCTAAAAATGGTGGCCATACCACGCATACTATACCCATTGCAAACGCTTCCCATACTGCACACAACAGATTAACAAACTTATTAGAACCTTTATATGGAAGGGGGGCCGAGCACGTATTGCTTTACGTAAACTTGCTCAACCTAAATCTAATGGAGGTATCAACTTCCCAGATGTAGTAGTCTATAATCATGCTGCACTTCTGAGACATTTAAGAGATTGGTTGCAAAACCGTTCTATCTATACGAACACATCCCTCGAACAGGGCTTCCTATCGACTGTAGCTTTGACGTGTTTTCTTCATCATCGTGACTGGGAAATACCTGACCATGTTAGGTCTAACCCTCTCCTGTGGTCTACTAGGAAAATGTGGCACATACTGCGTCATGGTGCGAAATTGAATCCATACCACTCCTTACACCTACCCCTAATTAAAAACCCAGAATTTTTAGATGGCATGGCTGCCCACCCCTTCAAAATGTGGAGGGAGGATGGTATAACATCGATTCGTTTACTGGTATCTGTGGAAGACCACCGTCTGCTCACTCTTTCAGAAGTTTCCACGAGACATGCGGTAGTCGCTTCGTCTCCCCTTCCATTTCTGCAAACACAATTCTACGTCAGACATGTTCTTACACATTTTGGGGTACTGGACCAACCCTCTAGATAGCCTCTTAATACACCCTGTACCGAGCCACAAGGCCATTTCCGTACACTACACTTTCTTGAAACAAATATTAGATCACGCTACTGTGACATGTGGCATGTCCACATGGTTAGCTCATTTTCCTGAACTGACCATACCAACTATGGAAAAAGCATTACTTTACTCCCGAAAGGTCCTCCCAGCAAGCATGTATACTGAATTATTTCTTAACGTGTATCATAACACTTATCTATCCCCGTTGCGACGCTTCCATATGGGAGCAACGGAAATACATTCTTGCTCAAAATGCCACCAGAGTGAGGCTGATACTTTCCATTGCTTGTGGGCATGTCCGATTGTGCAATATTTTTGGCATCTCATTAGGAGATACGCGGAGGCTAACTTAATAACCTATGTGCCCTTTACTCCTGAATGGGCAGTTTTGGGTATCATTGATCCTACTCTTCGCATGACGTCAGAATGTAAGAAAATGCTGATGGCCTTAAGTGCGGCAGGAAAAAAGACGATACTACAGGGATGGATAGATAGTACGCCACCACAGATACCACTATTTTTGAATAAATTATATCATATTTTCAGGATGAACTGGGTGGAGGCTATTGTAGATAGAGGTAAACAAGTGGATCAATTTTTCTAATCTCTGGGAATCCTATATCTCTACTTTGCCCCTTAATACGCGACTACACATTCATAACAGTCTCAAGAACACAACGTGGTACCTAACTAGATTGGCCACACAGGATAAACCCATATCTTTGGTCTAAGGGCAGGCAATTGTGGTGGCTTCCCTCATAGTCACCTATACTTTGTATAATCTCATCAGTGTACTGAATGATTGATTACTCTCAATGCTAAAGTCTTTATTGTTAGAAAAAAAAAGGAATTTGATGTACAACTTCCAGTCATAACCCTCTTATATTATTACATATATCTTTTAATGTACGTTTTATCCTATACTGTGATGTCCATGATGTCTCAATAAAAAACAAAAAAAAAAAGAATAAGCGCAGCTATAGTTTATATAGCATCCTGGAGCAAAATTTTCTGCGAGTGAGATCATAAATTTTGTGTTCTAAATGCTGCTATAGCCTATAAAATCTCTACCGTGTGAGTAAGTAAATCTGCTTTAGTCCCTATTCTGTGTAGTCTCGTGAAATGTCTGCTAATACCTCTTTCAGATATGTAAATACTGAGATAGGTATGGATTGACTTGTAAAAAAGACTCTATATTCAGTCAGGATTAGACAGTCACTGCTACAAATTCTGCATTCAATGGTAAGCATTTTCCATATAGAACAATATTTCTCTTCCATGAATTAAACTAAAATTATTTCACTTTAGCTAAAATATTAGTATATTGTATACAGCCCGCGTGCTAATTGTCTGGATATATATGATACAATAAATATGCTTGGTTGGTGCCTTTTTATTACAAAAGGTGATGTGTTCCTCAGTCAGTGTCTGCAGCACAGCCATTTTCCAGTGATTTATCACTGTTCCAGCAGAATATAAACCACCCTAATGAAAACCTTTAAGTAAATACAACATGTAGCAGATTCAGAACTCATTGGTTAAACCTGAACACACAAACAAGATTATATGCTTGGTATTGGGGGCAGCTGGTGTGTGAGTAGGCCGGTTGCAGGAGGCAATTACAAGGAGCTGCTACAAATAAATTGAACTTTCAGATATGGAGAGCTAATGAAATAAGAAAATTCCTTTCACACACTGTATGGCTTAGTAGGGAAGAGCAGTGTGTGATTTTCAATCCCATTTACACCTTGTGTCCCCAGTATTTTAATGTGTGAGGATTCAGCCCCCCCCCCCCCTTTAACACAGTTCTATCTATCTATCTATCTATCTATCTATCTATCTATTTATCTATTTATTTATTTATTTATTTATTTATTTTTTAAGTGTTGAGTAGTTTGTTCATTAACCGGTTATTTATTTATTATGTTTCTTATATAGTGCAGCATATTTTGTTAGCTTTACAATTGTAAATAATAGTGATAGAACAAAACTGGGCAACAACAGACAGTCATAGAGATTACAATCTATAGATCTGTTAGCAATTGTACTAAGCTATTTATATAAAATACATACATCCTAGCTATTAAGTCATTAGGCACAATTTAAGCATATTGATGGAAAAATCCATTTATGTTTTAGTTTTCACAGCAGTTTCTCTACATGCTAATAGAGTTAATAAATGAAACATACACTGTATGATGCCTTGACAAAAGGACTTTAGGGTCCTGAAACATTGACTGTTATGCACAATATAACTTTTGTTTGATTAAGCCTCTGAACAGGGGCGGAACTGCTGCCGACAACGGAGTCAGTTGCCGCCGGGCTCCAACCCTGAAGGGGGCACCTCCTCCATTGTCCCCGGACGTTTTGTGCCCTTTCTGCGGAGAGCTGCTGAGAGGAGAGCAGCGTCAGCGGATGCTGACAGTGTGTACAGCTCAGGGCCCTAGTTACGGGCCGTGCCTCACTATTGTCCACCCCTTTCAGGACCCAACCTCTATATAGAGTGGCTGGTTAGCGGGCAATGGTAAAGGATATTATCTAAGGAGGATATTGAGAACCTCTGATTAACTACTGGACTAAAAGTTTGTATGTGTGGAGACCAGCCCGGCAGCCCCGCCACCACCATTGCTAGCTGTAGCACTGCGGGACTGTAATCAGTCAGTCCACGCCGTGAGTATGCTGCTGCTTTGCCGGGATCAGAGATTTTTAGATCGATTATGATGTCTGCCAGAGTCTGGATTAAACGAGTGCAGAGCTGCTCATGAGCCACCCTGACCCTGGGGGCAGCGCTGTATCTTTCTGCCAGCCTGCAGGATGACCTGCTTCAAATCAGCAGAGTGGCAGAGTTATGGGACAGAGGACGGCACAGGGTGCAGGGCTGGGAAGCGGCTGATTGACCTGTTGCTAGGTACTGCAACAGAGTGTCAGGAAACTTCCCACAATGCCCCCTGTCACCGCTCACAGGGTCTATTGACTATTTACTGTCCCTCTCTCCTGTCCCTGTCACCACTGTCCTGTCCCTGCCACCTCTATGCTGGCCCTATCACCCCACTCTTCTGTTCCCTCTGTTCTGTACTGTCCCTGTCACCACTGTCCTGTACCTTCTACCCTGGCCCTGTCACCTATGTCTTGGCCTTGTCCCGGTCACGTATATCTTGGTTCTTTATCTCAGCCCTGTCATTTCTGTTCTTCCCCACTGTACTGTCCCTGTCATCGTATGGCAGTATGGGCCGGTACTGCGTACTGGTAAGAAATTGACAGCTGGTATACAGTACCTCTGACCCATCCGCCTTGTTTGCAGCCGCTGTGTGTCGGAGTGGTGGAGAGCGCAGCGCGTACCACTCCTTCCCCTCAGTGCTCAGTCCGGTCTCCAGCGGCGGTGTGTATCTTAAATCAGGCATCGGTTCGTTAGACAATCAGACCTCGTGGACTTGCTGCGGAAGCTCCTGATTGGCTACCGGACCGCAAGCTTTGATTGGCTCACGAACCGGTGCCTGATTTGAGATACACGCTGCTGGAGACTGGACTGAGGGGCAGGAGAGGCGCACGCTGCCACCAGACAAGCAGCAGTGAGCAGCACTGTTGGGGCATGTGTGTATCTGGCACAGTGGGGGCATATGTGTATTTGGCACTGTGGGGGCATATGTGTGTATCTGACACTGTGGGGGCATATCTGGCTCCGCTGGAGGCATATGTGTATCTGGCACTGCACTTCTAGAGGCATGTGTATCTGGCACTATTGGGGACATATGTTTATCTGGTACTGCACTACTGGGGGCATACTGTATGTGAATCTGGCACTATTGGGGGCATATGTGTATCTGGCACTGCACTATTGGGGTCGTGTATCTGGCCCCCCATATGTGTATCACGCCCCCACTTTCATTGGCCACGCCCTGTGTGGCATTTGGCCATACTCCTTTTTTGGCACGCGCACCCAGTACCACTAAGAATTTATTTCTACTTCCACCACTGCTGTTATCTCTGTATTGGCCCTCTCACCTCTGTACTGTCCTTGTCCCCTCTGTTCTGCCATGGCCCTGTCACCACTCTCCTCTCTCTATTCTTGTCCTGTCACCAATATCTCCTGCCCCCTCTGTTCTGTCCTGGCCCTGTCACCTCTGTCCTGCTCCTGTCCCCTCTGTCTTAGCCTGTCCTGGCCCCACCGGACTGTCCCTTTCATCTCAGTACTTGGCCTATCTCCCCAGTCCTGGCACTGTCCCTCGTGGTCCTGTCACTTTTGTTCCCCTTTTTTTTCGAGGGGTTGGGGCACCAAACTCTAACTTGCCTCCGGGCGACTAGGATGAATTTACGCGACAGCCTCTGAGTACCATCGTCTTTTTTATATATATATATATATATATATATATATATATATATATATATATATATATATATATATATATATATAATATATATAATATATATATTTAATGCATTAGCCTGCTGTTTACATTTGTAGAATGAAGTGCAAGTAATCTTTTATACATGGCAGATTGCTGTCATTACTGTCTAGTAAAACTAATGTGATTCAAAGCTGCAGGCATCAGATTGATGGCAATCAATGGCTGTGATGATGTGATGACACTTGTATACACATAAGCTTGAGCCAATTTCCTAACTCCAGTGTTATTAGAGGACAGTTTGCTGTGCAGACCTGTAATGGGCTACTTGTAGCCCATCTCACCAGGATAAATTTCTCCCTTTTTGTCATCTTCCCGATCTCATGAAGGCAGCACACTGTCTTTTGTAGCGAGTTAGTCCATGAATGGATAATTGTTTATTCATACGCTTGACTAGCCAGACATGCTGACCTGAAGTCTTGGCGGCATGAAAGCATCATTCCGGTTACTCATCTGTAAATGTGATCCAAGCATTCCCTGCACAGTCAATGTAGGGCCACCTTATCAAATCCATATTTGAGGCCTTGGGAAAATGTGTTTCCTGCACTGACATTAGAATTGTGCTCTTCTTGCATATTTCAGTTTATTTACATAATTATCATCACATTGGTAAATAACTTGTTGACATGACATACACAGAATATTTTCCCTTAACACACCCAACACGGGTTGCGGTCGTTGGGTCGACCACTAAAGGTCGACATGCACTAGGTCGACAGGTTCATTAGGTCGATATGTGCAAGGTCGACAGGTTAAAAGGTTTACATGAGTTTTTCACGATTTTTCCCCCCCTTTTTTCCCTACCTTTTTCATACTTTACGAGCTACGTGTACTACTAATGGGAACGGTAGTCTGTGCCGAGTGCAGCGGTAGCGTAGTGAGGCACCTTGCCCAAAGCATGGCGAGCGAACGCGGTGCACTAATTGGGGTTCCCCGTCACTGTACGAAGAAAACGACACCAAAAACAGTAAAAACAAAAAACATGTCGACCTTTTGACATGTCGACCTTGCACAAGTCGACCTAACGACCCTGTCGACCTTTAGTGGTCGACCCAATGCATGACAGGTACTTTAGTGATATGGATATCTGGTTTTCACCTGACTGCGCTCATCCCCTACAGTTTGAGTACTCGTGAAATGATGCAAATGGATACTTATATAAAGGTGTGTTTTACTTTCACATGTATCAAATATGACACTCAATATAATGAAACAGTGCAGATAATATTGTGGAACATGAAAAAGGTGGTAATCACAATGTGTGCTCCACGGGGAGCACCTTTTTAACTCAGTCCTTTAATCACTCAAATTGGTGATTAGATCCTTTAGGTTCTTGGCGTGTGTGTTCTGACACAAAGGCCAATGGGCTGGAAAAAATATATATATATGTAATGATAAAATCTGGCTGTGTTGCTTTAAAAGTCAAATATAGATTTTACAGTGGAAATGTCTCTAGTCCTGACCGGACTGGGTGGGCTTTAAAAATCTGTCTTTAGTAATTAGATTCATATAGTTGCAGAGGACGGCGTCCCGTACCTCTGCGTGTGGAAGTCAGGTATTCGTGCACTATCGTTGCGGCCGTACTTGTAAGATGTACAGGTGCAGGGGGCAGCGGGAACCTCCTGGCGGCTTCGGACAGACTCGTCCCTCAGCTCGCGCACCCGCTCTCCGGTTCGTCCTGTTAGGGATCTCCCCGTGTGCCTGCGCCGCTCGCTGGGTTGGTCGTGTTCGCGTGGGGGGGAGCTCAGCCGCATGATCTAAACAGAGCCTGTGGCAGTGTTGCACCTCCCCACAACGGAGTACTCACCTGTGTGGTCCTCCTGCTGCCCGTCCGTCTGTACTGCTTACCGATGTCTGCGCCGTAGGTCCGAGGGTCTCACTTCCGGGATTGGCTCCCTGCCCGGCGCTGTCTGCTGACGTCAGTGCCCTGCTAGCCGTGGACAGCACGGACGGACGCGGCGTCGGCGGCGGTATCGGACAGGTGAGTGTAATCCTGTCAATGATTATCTCCTGCACTGGGTATAAATGTGGTGTATGTATATGTATTCATGTATAGTTTGTCCCTGAAGACAGGGCATGTTCCCCGAAACGCCGTAGGACTACAATAAAAGCTCTTCACATTGCATAATCTCGTCTGCTGAGTGCCGCTGTTTTTTCCCTGCACTACATTGGATCTTGCTACAGATCACAGAAGGCACCGCAGCAAGTATTCCAGCAGCCCCTACTTTGAATGCCGATCCCAATACCGCTATCTATATATATATATATATATATATATATATATATATATATATATATATATATATATATATACACACCGAAATACGGACTTTTTGGAGTGAGATAGTGAAACCTTTGTTTTTTGATGGCTCAATGTACACAAACTTTGTTTAATACACAAAGTTATTAAAAATATGGTATTAAATGACTTTCAGGCTGTGTGTATAAGGTGTATATGAAACATAAATGAATTGTGTGAATGTACACACACTTTGTTTAATGCACAAAGTTATTAAAAATATTGGCTAAAATGACCTTCAGGCTGTGTGTATAAGGTGTATATGAAACATAAATGCATTCTGTGCTTAGACTTAGGTCCCATCGCCATGATATCTCATTATGGTATGCAATTATTCCAAAATACGGAAAAATCCCATATCCAAAATACCTCTGGTCCCAAGCATTTTGGATAAGGGATACTCAACCTGTATATATAAAAAATAAATATATTTAATTATATTACCCTAACACTGTCTTAGAGTGTAGTGTGCTTGTGCAGGTCTCTGGAGAAAATGGTGCAGCGGCCATCTTTCCTATGATTTTCCTACTGCGTATGTGTGAAACACCAGAAAAATGAACACTGCTCCATTTTCCTGGTGGTTTCTGCATTGCTGCTGCTACCAACGTGGGACTCTGGAAGGTAAGTATTGAAAGATGGGGCAGGTTGTGCGGTGTACATGGGCCCCCGGGGTCCAGGGCAGCTCACACTGCTTACTACCCCCATTTATAGTTACGCCAGTGATTACACTGATATCTATGCTTCATGTGTGTGTCGCAAGGCCACAAATCATGGCTCCTGTCATGTGCCTGTGATGTAAGGCCATTCCCCTTTGAGGCATGACCATGCCCCTTTTTCCATGCGCTTCCGGTGGTCCATTGTACATTGTGAGGGCCAGTTCTTGGCCGCATTCAATCCTGGTCAGGGCACTAAATAGTATTGAAAGTATCTAAAATGTGGGCCAAAATTAATTGATTGTATCAAATTCCATAGAGCTTTCAATTAGGCACACTTGGCCACTCAGTTACGTTTAGTAACTACTAAATTCCCACTACTCACTGTGTGTGTGGCATACAGTATTTATGTATTTATGATGAGGATAAATATGCATTGGCAAATAACGGAAGGGAAACCGTGAAACGGTTAATAATGGTAGATGTCCCGTCTATGGGAACATCTGCACTCCTCACCATCTTTCTGGAGTCAATTGTTATGCACTTGCCAAACTCTGCACACAGTACTGTTGTGTCACACAGTACAGTATAAATACAAAGGGCAAGACAAAGAATCACGGGAGTAGAAAGAATTAACACAAGCATTGCAATAAAACTTTTGAGAGTGGAGTGCACTACTGTGCAGACTGCATGTTGCTGCTCCTCCAGGAAAACTTAATTAACTGTACCAAGATGGCTGCCAAGACTACTACTGAGCATACTGCATGTGGAACCATCTTGGGACTGTGTGAGAGCATCAAAGTGGAAGACAATAGTTAGTGAGTGTGGCTATACCCGCTCTATCTTCAATAAAACCACTCTACAGGTGTTTACAGAAACTCTGCTACATCCTCAGGTGTTGTACATACATAATTCCAACAGATACCACAGTCAAGACAACAAATACCACAGTCAAGAAGTGACACGTTTAAGGGAAGTATACAGTTGTAGATTTGGGGTGTGGGGGGTGATCATGGTGATTTGAACTTTATAACGCACACCCCTTGCAGCTGCTGGCTCCATCACTGCTGCCATGGCCTCTGGAGTCTGCTGCACAGGCTGCTCTATACTGAGCCAAAAAGGGCAGTGTGTTATAGGGGCCGATCACCACAACAGATCCACCAATGGAAGTATAGGGCAGCTCGCTAGAATAAAAGCCGTCACTGATGACCTGTACCCATCATATGGGTGAGCAGACGGTATCATAGTTGCTGAAGCAGAGAAAGAGGTGGGATGGTAGGCTTTATTGAACAAATGTGTCTTCATGGAATGCATTCAGCATCCCAGCGATCGGAATGTCTGTGGTCATGTGACCAACGCCGAAATCCCAACACCACTCAGGAGATCGGTGCCGGATCATGGACAGCCGACATCCTGTTGGTGAGTATCGGGGGTTAGGGTTGGGCGGGAGAGGGCTGGGGTTAGGCACTAGGGGGGGTCAGGTTTAGGCACTAGGGGAGTGGTTAGCCATAATCGACACCCCCGGAGGGTTAGCCATAGCCACCACACCCCTAGGGTAAGGGTCAGGGGAGACTAAAATACGTCAAGTTCTTCATTGTTGGGATTATGCTGTCAGCCATGTGACTGTTCATCACCGCCGGTATTTCTTATGTATTACATCTTAATGGAATGTTTAAAACTACGGAGAGTCAAAGAAAGTCATAGTTTAAAAAGGAGAGCTTTCCAGAGAAGGGGAGCACAGCGGGTGATATCTTGAAGGCAGGCATGGGAAGAAATGACCAGAGTAGAGGTGAGGCGGCAGTCCAAGGAAGAGCTGAAAGCGGAGAGAAGTGTGGACTGAAATGAGATTGGAGATTTTTATGGGGGAGGGATATTAAAGGGCATTATACGTTTGAGCTGGATTGAGGGTAATAGGTAGCAAGTAAAGGAAGTTGCAGAATGGAGAGTCAAATGCTGTTCAGCAAGAAAGGAAAATAAGACAAGCCACAGTAGCAGTAAGGATAGTTTGGAGAGGAAGGCCAGAAAGGAGAAGGTTACAACAGACCAAATTATAGATCTGTTATGAAGGTGGAAGTGGCAGGACTGCGAGAATAACACCCTGACTTGGCTGATACCTGTGACAAGACTGCTAAATTTTAACTCATGTTGTGCTTGGACATAATAATAAATGTATTTATAGAGCAGTACGTGCATTACCAAGGTAGTGATAAAATTCTATATGCCATCTGCTAAAAATAACGTTTGTTTTATAGCAAGATGCAAAAGTCCTATCTTGGCAGAAGTAGTTTCAGATTATCATATATATTTACAGGTGGTTCTACCGCATGTTAATTATAGTCAAACTGTAATTTTAATTCCTTTAACAAACATCTTTTATACTAATTATATGTGCTAGATGAATACATATTTTAGAAAACTTGAAATAAATTTAATTGCTTGTATTGCATTGTACATAATTAGTATATCTTAATCTACTGAAAACAAGAACTGTCGGAGTGATGTGTAGCCTATGCTCTTAAGTAATGTATTGTGCCTAGATTTCCACCAAAATAGATTTTGGTCTCTGTATAACAAGTAGTGACAGGGGTGAATTGGCCAAAGGACTCACCAGGAAGAATCCTGGTAGGCAGACGTGTCTGTGGGACCTGTTTTGTGTGTTGTCATGTGGCCTCACATGACACGCAGCCTGCTGCATTCCGTACACTGCATTGTCCCCATTCATTCTGTTATTCCATCTCTGCAGTACAGCAACTCTGCCATCCAGTGATGCTGCCATGGCTACACAGTATGTTCTACCTCTTGTGCTGCCCATGTTGGGACACTTCTACAAAATTTTACAGGGCCACATTTAGGGGTAAATTTATTAACCTGCAGAAGGCATAAAGAAGTGATAAACCAGTGATAAAATAAGAATTTACTTACCGATAATTCTATTTCTCGTAGTCCGTAGTGGATGCTGGGGACTCCGTCAGGACCATGGGGAATAGCGGCTCCGCAGGAGACAGGGCACAAAAGTAAAAGCTTTAGGATCAGGTGGTGTGCACTGGCTCCTCCCCCTATGACCCTCCTCCAAGCCTCAGTTAGGATACTGTGCCCGGACGAGCGTACACAATAAGGAAGGATATTGAATCCCGGGTAAGACTCATACCAGCCACACCAATCACACTGTACAACCTGTGATCTGAACCCAGGTAACAGCATGATAACAGCGGAGCCTCTGAAAAGATGGCTCACAACAATAATAACCCGATTTTTGTAACAATAACTATGTACCAGTATTGCAGACAATCCGCACTTGGGATGGGCGCCCAGCATCCACTACGGACTACGAGAAATAGAATTATCGGTAAGTAAATTCTTATTTTCTCTAACGTCCTAAGTGGATGCTGGGGACTCCGTCAGGACCATGGGGATTATACCAAAGCTCCCAAACGGGCGGGAGAGTGCGGATGACTCTGCAGCACCGAATGAGAGAACTCCAGGTCCTCCTCAGTCAGGGTGTGCCCCTGACCAAGTATCAGCTCGGCAAAGTTGTAAAGCCGAGAGCCCTCGGGCAGCCGCCCAAGATGAGCCCACCTTCCTTGTGAAATGGGCATTTACATATTTTGGCTGTGGCAGGCCTGCCACAGAATGTGCAAGCTGAATTGTACTACACATCCAACTAGCAATCGTCTGCTTAGAAGCAAGAGCACCCAGTTTGTTGGGTGCATACAGGATAACAGCAAGTCAGTTTTCCTGACTCCAGTCGTCCTGGAAACTATATTTTCAGGGCCCTGACAACATCTAGCAACTTGGAGTCCTCCAAGTCCCTAGTAGCCGCAGGTACCACAATAAGCTGGTTCAGGTGAAACACTGACACCACCTTAGGGAGAAACTGGGGACGAGTCCGCAGTTCTGCCCTATCCGAATGGACAATCAGATATGGCTTTTGTGAGACAAAACCGCCAATTCTGACACTCGCCTGGCCGAGGCCAGGGCCAACAGCATGGTCACTTTCCATGTGAGATATTTCAAATCCACAGATTTGAGCGGTTTAAAATGTGATTTGAGGAATCCCAGAACTACGTTGAGATCCCACAGTGCCACTGGAGGCACAAAAAGGGGGTTGTATATGCAATACTCCCTTGACAAACTTCTGGACTTCAGGAACTGAAGCCAATTCTTTCTGGAAGAAAATTTTACAGGGCCGAAATTTGAACCTTAATGGACCCCAATTTGAGGCCCATATACACTCCTGTTTGCAGGAAATGCAGGAATCGACCGAGTTGAAATTTCTTCGTGGGGCCTTTCTGGCCTCACACCACGCAACATATTTTCGCCACATGTGGTGATAATGTTTTGCGGTCACCTCCTTCCTGGCTTTGACCAGGGTAGGAATGACCTCTTCCGGAATGCCTTTTTCCCTTAGGATCCGGCGTTCAACCGCCATGCCGTCAAACGCAGCCGCGGTAAGTCTTGGAACAGACATGGTACTTGCTGAAGCAAGTCCCTTCTTAGCGGCAGAGGCCATGAGTCCTCTGTGAGCATCTCTTGAAGTTCCAGGTACCAAGTCCTTCTTGGCCAATCCGGAGCCACGAGTATAGTTCTTACTCCTCTGCGTCTTATAATTCTCAATACCTTGGGTATGAGAAGCAGAGGAGGTAAGACATACACCGACTGGTACACCCACGGTGTTACCAGAACGTCCACAGCTATTGCCTGAGGGTCTTTTGACCTGGCGCAATACTTGTCCAGTTTTTTGTTCAGGCGGGACGCCATCATGTCCACCTTTGGTCTTTCCCAACGGTTCACAATCATGTGGAAAACTTCCCGATGAAGTCCCCACTCTCCCGGGTGGAGGTTGTGCTGAGGAAGTCTGCTTCCCAGTTGTCCACTCCCGGAATGAACACTGCTGACAGTGCTATCACATGATTTTCCGCCCAGCGAAAAATCCTTGCAGTTTCTGCCCTCCTGCTTCTTGTGCCGTCCTGTCTGTTTACGTGGGCGACTGCCGTGTTGTTGTCCCACTGGATCAATACCGGCTGACCTTGAAGCAGAGGTCTTGCTAAGCTTAGAGCATTGTAAATTGCCCTTAGCTCCAGTATATTTATGTGGAGAAAAGTCTCCAGACTTGATCACAATCCCTGGAAATTTTTTCCTTGTGTGACTGCTCCCCAGCCTCTCAGGCTGGCCTCCGTGGTCACCAGCATCCAATCCTGAATGCCGAATCTGCGGCCCTCTAGAAGATGAGCACTCTGTAACCACCACAGGAGAGACACCCTTGTCCTTGGAGATAGGGTTATCCACTGATGCATCTGAAGATGCGATCTGGACCATTTGTCCAGCCGATCCCACTGAAAAGTTCTTGCGTGGAATTTGCCGAATGGAATCGCTTCGTAATAAGCCACCATTTTTCCCAGGACTCTTGTGCAATGATGCACTGACACTTTTCCTGGTTTTAGGAGGTTCCTGACTAGCTCTGATAACTCCCTGGCTTTCTCCTCCGGGAGAAACACCTTTTTCTGGACTGTGTCCAGAACCATCCCTAGGAACAGCAGACGTGTCGTCGGAAACGGCTGCGATTTTGGATATTTAAAATCCACCCGTGCTGTCGTAGAACTACTTGAGATAGTGCTACTCCGACTTCCAACTGTTCTCTGGACCCTGCCCTTATCAGGAGATCGTCCAAGTAAGGGATAATTAAGACGCCTTTTCTTTGAAGAAGAATCATCATTTCGGCCATTACTTTGGTAAAGACCCGGGGTGCCGTGGACAATCCAAACGGCAGCGTCTGAAACTGATAGTGACAGTTCCGTACCACGAACCTGAGGTACCCTTGGTGAGAAGGGCAATTTGGGACATGGAGGTAAGCAACCTTGATGTCCAGGGACACCCTATTGGTTCGCTATCACTGCTCTGAGTGACTCCATCTTGATTTGAACCTTTGTATGTAAGTGTTCAAAGATTATCCATTTAGAATAGGTCTCACCGAGCCGTCCGGCTTCAGTACCACAATATAGTGTGGAATAATACCCCTTTCCTTGTTGTAGGAGGGGTACTTTGATTATCACCTGCTGGGAATACAGCTTGTGAATTGTTTCCAATACTGCCTCCCTGTCGGAGGAAGACGTTGGTAAAACAGACATCAGGAGCCTGCGAGGGGGAGACGTCTCGAATTTCCAATCTGTACCCCTGGGATACTACTTGTAGGATCCAGAGGTCCACTTGCGAGTGAGCCCACTACGCGCTGAAACTCTTGAGACGACCCCCCACCGCACTGAGTCTGCTTGTAAGGCCCCAGCGTCATGCTGAGGACTTAGTAGAAGCGGTGGAGGGCTCCGTTCCTGGGAATGGGCTGCCTGCTGCAGTCTTCTTCCCTTTCCTCTATCCCTGGGCAGATATGACTGGCCTTTTGCCCGCTTGCCCTTATGGGGACGAAAGGACTGAGGCTGAAAAGACGGTGTCTTTTTCTGCTGAGATGTGACTTGGGGTAAAAAAAGGTGGATTTTCCAGCTGTTGCCGTGGCCACCAGGTCCGATGGACCGACCCCAAATAACTCCTCCCCTTTATACGGCAATACTTCCATGTGCCGTTTGGAATCTGCATCACCTGACCACTGTCGTGTCCATAAACATCTTCTGGCAGATATGGACATCGCACTTACTCTTGATGCCAGAGTGCAAATATCCCTCTGTGCATCTCGCATATATAGAAATGCATCCTTTAAATGCTCTATAGTCAATAAAATACTGTCCCTGTCAAGGGTATCAATATTTTCAGTCAGGGAATCCGACCAAGCCACCCCAGCACTGCACATCCAGGCTGAGGCGATCGCTGGTCGCAGTATAACACCAGTATGTGTGTATATACCTTTTTAGGATATTTTCCAGCCTCTCAGCTGGCTCCTTGAGGGCGGCCCTATCTGGAGACGGTACCGCCACTTGTTTTGATAAGCGTGTGAGCGCCTTATCCACCCTAAAGGGTGTTTCTGGCGGGAAAGGGTATACCGCCAATAATTTTCTATCGGGGGAAACCCACTCATCATCACACACTTCATTTAATTTATCTGATTCAGGAAAAACTACAGGTAGTTTTTTCACACCCCACATAATACCCTTCTTTGTGGTACTTGTAGTATCAGAAATATGTAACACCTCCTTCATTGCCCTTAACATGTAACGTGTGGCCCTAAAGGAAAATACGTTTGTTTCTTCACCGTCGACACTGGAGTCAGTGTCCGTGTCTGTGTCTGTGTCGACCGACTGAGGTAAATGAGCGTTTTACAGCCCCTGACGGTGTTTGAGACGCCTGGACAGGTACTAATTTGTTTGCCGGCCGTCTCATGTCGTCAACCGACCTTGCAGCGTGTTGACATTATCACGTAATTCCTTAAATAAGCCATCCATTCCGGTGTCGACTCCCTAGAGAGTGACATCACCATTTCAGGCAATTGCTCCGCCTCCTCACCAACATCGTCCTCATACATGTCGACACACACGTACCGACACACAGCACACACACAGGGAATGCTCTGATAGAGGACAGGACCCCACTAGCCCTTTGGGGAGACAGAGGGAGAGTTTGCCAGCACACACCAAAAACGCTATAATTATACAGGGACAACCTTTATATAAGTGTTTTTCCCTTATAGCATTTTAATATATATATACATATCGCCAAATAAGTGCCCCCCCCCTCTCTGTTTTAACCCTGTTTCTGTAGTGCAGTGCAGGGGAGAGCCTGGGAGCCTCCCCACCAGCATTTCTGTGAGGGAAAATGGCGCTGTGTGCTGAGGAGAATAGGCCCCGCCCCCTTTTCGGCGGGCTTCTTCTCCCGTTTTTCTGAGACCTGGCAGGGGTTAAATACATCCATATAGCCCCCAGGGGCTATATGTGATGTATTTTTAGCCAGAATAAGGTACTATCATTGCTGCCCAGGGCGCCCCCCCCCCAGCGCCCTGCACCCTCAGTGACCGCTGCTATGAAGTGTGCTGACAACAATGGCGCACAGCTGCAGTGCTGTGCGCTACCTTATGAAGACTGAAGAGTCTTCTGCCGCCGGTTTCTGGACCTCTTCACTTTTCGGCATCTGCAAGGGGGTCAGCGGCGCGGCTCCGGGACGAACCCCAGGGTGAGACCTGTGTTCCGACTCCCTCTGGAGCTAATGGTGTCCAGTAGCCTAAGAAGCCAATCCATCCTGCACGCAGGTGAGTTCACTTCTCTCCCCTAAGTCCCTCGTAGCAGTGAGCCTGTTGCCAGCAGGACTCACTGAAAATAAAAAACCTAACAAAACTTTTACTCTAAGCAGCTCTTTAGGAGAGCCACCTAGATTGCACCCTTCTCGGCCGGGTACAAAATCTTAACTGAGGCTTGGAGGAGGGTCATAGGGGGAGGAGCCAGTGCACACCACCTGATCCTAAAGCTTTTACTTTTGTGCCCTGTCTCCTGCGGAGCCGCTATTCCCCATGGTCCTGACGGAGTCCCCAGCATCCACTTAGGACGTTAGAGAAAGCAGTGTTAAATGCAAGGTGATAATGCACCAGCCAATTAGCTCCTAACTGTTAATTTACATATGGGAGCTGATTGGCTGGTGTGTTTATCACCTTGCATTTATCACTGGCTTATCACTTCCTTATGCCTTCTCTAGGTTAATAAATCTGCCTCTTAGTTTCCAATCCGCCCCTGCTCTCAGACACAACTGCAGCAAAAGATGGAAGGAAGGCCGCTATTGCGTATAATCAGGCCCTATGAGGAGGAATCCCACCCCCCTCATCAGATCGCACCCCTGTTAGGGCTGCTTCCATAAATTTCCCATACTGGTTTTCCATCCCAATCTGCCCCTGAGTAGTGATAAGCTTTTTTCTGTAGTTTCTGTGGAAAAATTGGTTATCGCTGCATCTTTGTCAAAAGAGTAACCACAGAGAAAGAAATTATTTCCATACAGGACGGGATGCATCAGTGACCAAATGTGGTTAAAACTGTGGCATGCGCATGTGCCGGTCAACAGCCGTGCATGCACGGAAGACTCCCGGGTCATAAACCGGAAAGATCTCTTAATAGCAAAGTACTACTGTTATCGGAAAAGATGTCCTTTGCGATTGTAAATGCAATTGTACATGCATACGGTGTTACTAACCGCTGCAACTATGCGATCAGTGGCGGGATGTATCGCATTAAAATGCGATGTTTGATGCGTCCCTCCCACAGTTCCTTTGGGTTATCTGCTGTCGTGTCCCCATTGATTTTTATGGGGACTGCAGTGTATGAGCTGTGTAACAAACAGCAAACAGTCTTATTGCATTATTGATATTGTTTGATGTAAAAGCATAGCACTGGCTCAGGATACTTACCAGTCTTGCCACTATTGACACTCCCCCAAAGACATACCGCGATTGTGCAATTTTACATGTTGCACTTACGCAGTTCTGAATTCAAGTAAAAAAAATGATTGCTGGGGGGCGTGGCCTGGACGGGCATGGAGTAGCGCTTATACTGTGCAGCTCTCCAGCCCAGATATCCTTCAGTTTTATCCTGTATCTCCCCCCTAGGGCTGTACTTTGGACCATAGTTGCCTGAAACCCTGGTGCCCCCCCCTGGAGAAGTACTGGACCGGTGGCTGCTGTGCTCTGTGAGGACTGGAGCTGTATTCTGCGGGTGCGCTGGGCCCGCGTGTGAAGCCGCTGGCTCGCGCTCTCAGACATCCCGGAAGTTCGGCCTCCCGCCCCCTCCTTGTCGCTCGCTGCAGCCAGCCGCGGCTTGTGCGGGCGGGTGGGAAAAGTCTGCGCCTGCCGCTCCGTCTGGCCGCGTGAGGCGATCAGTGTACAGCCGCCCTGTCTGCCCTGTGTTACCTGCCGCTGCCAGCCCGCAGACTGCTCTGTGGACCTCCCTGCTTGCACGATACGATCACCCTCAGGTACCCAGGGACTGTTGCTGTGGGGAGTGCTTCTTTGGGAGCCTGCACTGAGTACACTGGAGGATAGCTGCTGGGTGCTTCCTCTCCCTCCTCCTCTTGCTTTGCTGACCTTTATAGTTGTCTGCCCCTGTATGTGTGTCTTGCATAGCCCGGGAGACGCTGCTGTGAATCCGACCCTCAGTCCCTTACATGAACTGTTTTGGTGGGATGCTGGTCCGCTTCCTGTTTTGGCCCATGTGCACCACACTTTTCTAGGCTGATAATATAGCCGGGAACCCTGGTCCTGCTTTATACTTATTTATCCATCCTACGCCTGTGGGCCTGTTCGTGGAGTGCTGGGTGAACATCCCCCTTCTTTGCCGACATTTGCTTTGATTTATCCTGCTGGTCGAGTGTTGCGGCAACATGTTGTCCAAAATGGTGAGAGGCCGTCAGCATAGCGCGGCGGCGGGTGCGATGGAGAAGTTTGTTCGTAACCCTGGCCCTCAACAACAGAGGGGAGAGACTGCACGATCTGAGGCATCACCTCCGTCTCCTGCATATAGCTCTGCCTCCTCTGAACCGCCCGATGCTGCATTGCAGAGAGTGCTGGATGCGGTGACCGCCAGTGAGGCTCGTTTGGCTGATAAAATTGGGCAGGTGCAGCCTGATCTCTCCATTATTCATCAGGATCTCCAGCGGATGAGGGAGAGGGTGGGAGAGGCCGAGACCCGTATCTCCAATGTCGAGGACTCTGTCGCCCCGCTGGGACGACACCCTGATGCTTAGGAATCTCAGATGACTGATGTGCACAAAAAGCTGACGGATATGGAAGGACGCTTACGGCGCAATAATGTCCGCTTCATCGGCTTACCTGAGAAGGAGGAGGGCTCATCTCCTGAAGAGTTTCTCGAAAAATGGCTCCAGGATGCCTTTGGATCTGAGGAATTTTCGCCTTTCTTCACCGTTTCTTCAACGGGCTCACAGAGTTCCGATGCGCCCATTACCTCCGGGGGCTCCTCCCCGTACCTTCATTGACAAATTCCTCCATTTCCGTGACCGGGATATGGTCCTGAAACTTGCTCGCACAAAAGGCCCTTTAAAATGGAACGGGTCGCCGATATCAGTCTTCCCGGATTTTGCGGCAGATGTACAGAAGGATAGGGCTCAATTCTTGCCTGTTAAAAGGGAGACTTCGTGAACTTGACCTGCCATATGCTATGCTCTTTCCATTGAGACTTCGGGTGGTGGCTGATGGTGAAACAAAATTTTTGGCGACCCCTCGTGAGGCCATGGTATGGCTGGACAGACGATTCCCTGCAAGGCGTGCTCTTGCAGATCCTTGACTTTTCTTGTGTAGCTCTGGTTGCAGGACTTTTTCGATGAGTCAGATGGGAATATATGCTATATACTGTGGGGTGGCAGGTTGAGGGAGTGTGTAATTATTTTAGTTTTCTTCTTATTCCCTGCTGCTCTGCTTCAACTGTATAGATGTGCTATTTGTTAATTTGTTTAACTGATCGAATATCTTTGTTATATTATGGGGGGTTTATATATGGTCCTATATTATCCGAATATGTTTAATTTTGCATATTATACAGGCCTGGGGGGGTGTGGATCTTTATGATGCGCGATTCACCCTTGATTGTTTTTTTTTTTTTTTTTAAGGGTGCTGTGGTTGGTTGCTGGAAGCTATCTCTTTTTTTCCCAAGAGCCATTATATTCTTGGCCCCGATTAGGGTGTGTTTGCACTAGTTAATGGTGTGGCAAATTTTTGCTTGTTTTATTTTTTAGGTATTTGTATTGTTCTGGGATCCAGGTATGCTGCATGTTGGGGGTGGTATACAGGGTGGGGGGAAGAGGGATGTTCCGGGATGTGTTGCTTTGTGTATGGAAGTTCATGTTTTGATTGTATGTGGATTTCTGCTGTATTTTTTTTGGCACTGGTGTCCGGTATATGCTTACTTGCATGGCGGAATTGGCTGGCTGCGGGATGGGGTGCTTATTATGATATCTGACGCCTTATGGCTGGGCTTAAAGTAATGTCATAGAATGTGAGAGGGCTCATTGATACATTTAAAAGGTCCCTGGTACTTCGACAGATTAGACAGAATGCTGCTGATATTGTCTGTCTTATGGAGACTCATTTAGTGGGTGGTAAAATTCTTTCTTTGAAGAGACCTTGGGTGGGCTGGGCGTACCACTCTACGCACACTTCTGCCTCTCGTGGAGTTTTGGTTCTTATTAGAAGGGCCGTCCCCTTTGTGTTGGAGTCTGTACAAACGGATCCCTGGGGGAGATATGTATTTTTGAAATGTAGATTATTTTATGCTCCTGTACTCCTTCTAGCGGTATATGTGCCTCCCCCTTACTCTCCTGATGTCCTTAAAAAGGCTGCTGGGTTTATGGCCTTGTTTCCCGGGATATCTGTTATTTGCCTGGGGGATTTCAATAATGTGTTGGATGTGGCACTGGACAGGTTCTCTGTATCTCCACTTACTGCGCATCCTAGGAAATCCACCTTTGCTGATGTGGTGTCGGGGTTGGGCCTCGTCGATCCCTGGAGATTGAGACATCCGTCTCTTAAACAGTACTCTTGTTTCTCTCACTCTCATTCTTCGTTCTCTATGATTGACCTGGCCCTACTCTCGAGCGACATGCTTCCCCGGGTTAGTGGTATTAGATATGAGACTAGGAGTGTATTGGATCACTCCCCCTTGACTTCCACTGTACTCGGGGCCAGGCCGCATGGAAATTTTATCAGTTTTGGCTCGTACACATGGGGGATGGCTCTGATTTGGTGGCCGCATGGCGGGAGTTCTTTGAATTGAATATTGCCGAAAAAGCTATTTCCAACCTATGGGACACATTCAAGGCATTTCTGAGGGGAAGTCTGATTAAACGGGTGTCTGATTTGAAGTCCTTTTATAGGCGTCGGGAGGCTGAGCTGGAGGCCCAGAGTGTCGCTGCGGAATCACAGTATTTACAGGATTTTTTGGACAGTTCTAAATTAACCTGACTATCGGCTCAGAGGGAATGGAAGGATTACTTAATGGAAAAGACTCAGCATAGACTCCTTTTCTCTTCCCATACCTTTTATGCTACTTGTGATAGGCCAGGGACGTATTTGGCTTCCCTCGCACGGGGTGATAGAACAACTACGGTTGTGATTGAGATTGTAACCTCGGATGGTGTGTCTCTGACACAGACTCCACAGATTGCGTTAGAATTTGTGTCTTATTATAGAGGTCTGTACAGCTCCAAAATGGACTGTACTTCTTCGCAATTGGACGAATATTTAGACACCGTTAGTTTCCCCACTTTGCCCTGTGAAGCATACGACCTTTTGGAGGTGCCCATCTCACCTGAAGAAATTATGGCCGCTGTTAAGGCTTCTCCTAGTGGTAAAGCCTCAGGTATGGATGGCATACCTTCTGAGGTATATAAGCAACATTTAGACTTCTTCGTCCCTCACCTACTTGAGTTGTATAGCCAAATATTTGCACAGGAGTCTCTTCCTCCATCTATGGCGGAGGCAATGATTGTGGTTCTTCCTAAACCTGACAAAGATCTTAGGAAAGTTGAGTCCTATCGCCCTATATCTCTTTTGCCCACTGATGTAAAAATTTTGGCCAAGGTATTGGCGGGGAGATTGAATACAGTTATCTCTCATTTAATACACCCGGATCAGACGGGATTTATGCCCAATAAATCAACTAAACGCTTATTCACTCACTTACAGATTCCCCGCGAGGACTTTTCCTCTTTTATAGTTGTTTCATTGGATGCCGCTAAGGCTTTTGATTCTGTGGAGTGGGATTACTTGTGGGGAATTATGCGTAGATTTGGTATAGGCCCAAATTTTATTAAAAATGTTCGATTAATGTATTCCTCTCCTTCAGCAAGAGTGGCGGTAAATGGTTTTGTATCTCACTCCTTTCCTTTATCTAGAGGTACGCGACAGGGATGCCCATTGTCCCCTACCCTGTTTGCTATGGCTATCGAACCCCTTGCATGCCTCCTGAGGGCAGACGTGGGGATCTCTGGTTTTAAAGTGGGTACTCGGGAGGATAGGGTAGCCTTATATGCCGATGACATTCTGTTGTTCGTGGATTGCTATGCTGAGTCTATGCCTAGGATTTTGAAAATTATTAACGAGTTCGGGCGATACTCTGGGCTACTGATTAATTGGGAGAAATCCTCTATTATCCCACTTCGGGGCGAGATTCCTGCATCCCCATTAATTGCTCTCCCATTACGATGGGTGGACTCCTTCAAATATCTGGGCATTTGGGTGTCTAATGATCCTCAGAAATTCTCCTCCCTTAATATCACACCACAAATAACGTATCTTCGCGGTAAGGTGGAGGCCTGGGGGAAGCTGCCTTTGACAGTCACGGGGAGAGTTAATATGGTAAAAATGGTTTTCCAGCCCAAACTTCTATATATTTTACAGCAGTCTCCCATTTATATTCCCCAGAAGATCTTCAAACAAATAGATGGGTTGCTTTCCTCTCTGATATGGGCTAGTAAGCGGGCACGTCTGAGATTGGATACCCTGACCAGGACACGGGATCTGGGGGGTTTGGCTCTTCCCAATTTCCGTTTTTATTTTTATGCGACGCAACTGACGCATATTTGGGATTGGGTTAATGATCTCGATGCCTTGGCTCTGCATTCGCTGTTGTTGAACCGTGACTACCCTGGTGGTTCCCCACTACAGATACTCCTTTGCGGCAGCGTCAAAATGTCCACGCTGCCGCTTATAAAACAATCCATTTTGATTTGGAAATTGGTGCACTCAGTGATGCAGGGTCATGGTATTGATCCTGATACCCCACTTGATAATACTTATGGGCTCCCGGAGCTGTGTCAGCTCCAAGTCCGGGAGGTCTGGGGAGAGTGGGGGGTGTACTCCTTGGGCCATTTATATAGTGATGGGACGCTTAAATCATTTCAGCAACTTCAACAAGAACATAATGTCCCCTCAGGGTTTTTCTTTCGGTTCCTTCAATTGCGACATGCCTTAGCTGCCCAATTTCCTGATGGCCCCCCGATCCTCGCTGATTCTCCGGTCAAATCAATGTTACAGACGCTGGACTCAGGGCACTTGGTTTCTAGGATATATGGTCGTATACTTCAGATGCACCATACCGACCTTCTGACTTCTCTCCGGGGTAAGTGGGAGTCAGATGTAGGTCTGTTGTCGGACGATATATGGAAGAATGCTTTGGTGTCCCATCGGATCTCTACTTCTTCCGTTAGATACTAGCAAATACAATTATATATACTACATAGGGTATACATGACCCCAGTGAGGCTGGTGCATATTGGGGGATCTCATAGTTCACGGTGTCCTAAATGTGGAAGCCTCGGAGCTGACTTTTGGCATTTGCTTTGGTCCTGCCCTAGGATGTCGTTATTCTGGAAAGCTGTTATACGTGTCATAATGGATACAGGTATCCCCTCTCCCATACTTACGCCTGTAGCGTGTGTATTGCTGGCTATAGACGAGGAGGCTTTAGATCCGCCCAGCAGGCGGTATGTCATTAATCTATGTGCTCTGGCTAAGGTTTGCATAGCTAGGCTGTGGTTGGCTGGGGAAGCCCCGATACCAAGGGCATGGATCTCTTTGGTCAATGAAACTATTGTGCATGAAAAATTTGTATTCCTGACTAGGAAAGCGGAAAAGAAATTAGTTACAGTTTGGGGAAAGTGATGGGCTCTAGATATTTCAAGGATAAATAAGACTCAGATTTGTATTTAATTTTCTCTTTTGGGATAGTTTGAAGGTGGATAGCCCGCAGCCAGCCATGTTATGTTATATTATGATTTGATGCGCTAACATGTGCTATGCATGTGCTTAAATTGTAAGTGGTATGCTAGGACTGTTTTGCTCCAGATCACCAGTGCTATGTAGACATATAGCTTTATCTGAACACTTATCCGTCTGTTGTACTATGTGCCTTTTTTATTTTTTCCTTTTGTTTTTCTTTATATATGTGCAGGTGCAGCTGTCTGTATGCGGTTTTTGTATGTCTGTGTTTGTTTTTGTTTTTTGTTTTGTTTTAGATGTTGTGTAAGTTGTTAAAGCAAAATTGTAAAACCTCAATAAAAAATTATTGAATTAAAAAAAAAAAATGATTGGTGGTTACGAGTGAGCTTGACGACTTGCGCTTGCAGGGTACCACTTAATGAATCAATTATTGAGCATGTGTGACTTTATTGTATCATGCATGTGCAGTTGTCGTTTAGGATTTGTTTATTACTGGGCGCGTGCAAGGTTTCGGGCCGTGCATACGCAGTACAGTAAATGCAATGGAGCCCTCCTCCAGAGGCTCTTTCATGTCTTTACACAGACCCCAGATTTTGGTTTGTATCGCACAGTGGGGTCTTGAGGCCAGGTGTGGTCTAGGGCAGTGGAGTAAAATGATTGAAGTATCTATAAACACAACCTCTTTCAACCATAAACCTAGTTGAAAGCTCATTTCATTCAGTTGTGTAGGTCTTTCAGAATGATGTGGACTCTTGAGCCAGAATTCTCAGATCTATTTTGAATAAATAGCCCAGAGAGGATTATGTAGTATTTGGTCTCTGGTTCTGTAGTAGACTTTTGCCAGGGCAAAAACATCTGCCAGTCTGTGCCAGTGAGCCGCAGGCATGGACTTAAAAGTTGCACAGTTAGAGTAAAATAAAAACCCAATTGGAGGTATGCATTTAGGTTTCTTTATTGTTCAAAAAAACTTGAAGAGCCATTACAGTGAACTCTATGAAAAATATTTTGAATGTAGTTTACTGCTCTAGTAATTCAAATGAACCCCTAACTAATCAGAATAGCAGGATACAGCCCCCCAAACGATATTCAGCATGTCATCAATGATAAAGTCGACAATAGAATAGTTTGTTTTTTTTAATTATTTTTATTATTTTAGGGTTAGGCATACTCACCTCATTACTGCAAATCCACATGGTCAATATACCAACGATCAATCTTATGTCAATGTCAGCATTTAGAACATCTTGACATTCTCAGTGTTGACATTTTGTACCATGCCCTATTGGTTAAATGAGCATCTCTCAAACAGCTGGTCAAAATTTGCATAGGCTCTAAAGGTAGTAAAATGTAAAATTATATAATTTATATATATATATATATATATATATATATATATATATATCAAGAAGTTCAGCACTCACCAAAGTGAGCTCACTTATCCTCACAACATCAATGAATAAATGATGGGGGTTTAGTTAGTGAATTGGCCAATGCACGGAAGCCTGCATACCGCTCGCTTCATGCAGGTCCTACAATATCACAAAATCAGAAAAATTAAAACCTGGCAACTATATCACATAATATAACTGCAAATATGCCCACTTGGTGTAAGGTATACCTGCCATGAACTGCATGGCTTTTAAAAGGTACACTAGTCACCTGACACTGGCAGATAAATTACTAAAGAACAGCTGACACAGGTTTAAGATAATTGGGGTGCATGAACAAAGTTTGTGGCCACAGTTAATGAGTTAACCAAGGATTAACCCTGAAATATACCAGCAAGTAGAAAACCACAGCACTCGCCACCCCAGAAGCGGGGTGCAGTATCCGCACTCGCCACTAATAGGGTGCGGTGCATGTAGCCCATGGCCACCTACTCAAACATATAGAAACAAAAAGTTCATCACTCACCAAAGTGAGCTCACTTCTCCTCACAACATCAATGAATAAATGAATAAATGATGGGGGTTTAGTTAGTGAATTGGCCAATGCACGGAAGCCTGCATACCGCTCGCCAAGGTACCCAACCTTCATGCAGGTCCTACACTATCACAAACTCATAAAAATTAAAACCTGGCAACTGTATCACATAATATAACTGCAAATATGCCCACTTGGTGTAAGGTGTACCTGCCATGAACTGCATGGCCTTTAAAAGGTACACTAGTCACCTGACACTGGCTGATAAATTACTAAAGGGCAGCTGACACAGGTTTAAGATAATTGGGGTGCATGAACAAAGCCAGGACCAGCGTGACGACAGCGCCAGCCGGGACGCCCCGCGGTTGCCTAGTTACCAGTGATGTAACTTCCTGGTGACGTTATGGCCACACCTACCGGAAACCCCGCTGGACGCCGGCTCCCGCAGTCCCACGGCGTGACACGAGTCCTTCTGACACATAAGGTACGTTTGCACTGATATGTTTTTTTGATTTCTGTTTCACAGCATATTGCCTTGACAAAAGCGCCCTGCGTGGCGCTGAAACGTTGGCCATAATATGCCACTTACTTGATTTATTGTTTTGAATACAATTTTTTTTTCACAAGACCCTTGGAGTGCCGCCTGTTCCTTTATTATTGGGAGTGGTTGTATCCCTCTCTAAAGGACTTTGCTTTTATATATATATATATATATATATATATATATATATACACACACACATACATACATACATACATACATACATACATACATACATACATACATACATACATACATACATACACACACACACACACACACACACACACCATACTTGCCTACTCTCCCGGAATGGCCGGGAGGCTCCCGAAAATCGGGTGACCCTCCTGGCCCCCCGGAAGAGCAGGCAAGTCTCCGATTTGCGGGGTCCCCCCTGCCCGTCCGCCCACTTAGTGTGTAAAGTGGGCGGTCCGGGCAGTCGATGACGCAATTCTTGCTGAATCGCGTCATCATAGCCACGCCCCCTGCAGTGTAATGCCGGTGATTGCGGCATTACGCAGCGGGGGCGTGGCTTAAAGGAGGTGTCACTGTGACCCACCCTTGCTCCGCCCCCGTCCCTCCTCCGGCCACCCCCTTCTTTACGTCACAGCCTCCCCTGCCCGCCCGCTGAGCCGACCTGGCTGCTCTCTCCTGCAGAGAGCAGCCAGAATGTCGGTAAGTATGACACACACACACACACACACACACACACACACACACACACATGCATACATACACACACACACACACACACACACACACACACACACACACACACACACACACAGTTTTGATTTTGTTAGATACTACTACATGAGAGTTTTATCTTGTCATGTAATATTTATATAGTGAACATTTACATAGATAGTCTCAGTGATGCAGGAGGAATGGAACCACCTCCGTCATAATGTATTGGTGTGACCACAGCATTAAGATGGGTGCTGCAGTGCCCAGAAAGGTAACATCTACGTTTACCTCACTTTCAAGTTCAACTGGCTCCCTTTTCTCCAGTATCCGTTTAAACTCTTGGCACCCAGCATAAATGCCTCATTTGGGCGATAAGTTTTATAGCATTCATGTTATCCAGTGCTCTTTCAGTATACAGTTGGACTAGAGGAAGTGCCAGCTGCCAAGTCCCAAGTCTGTGAGCTAGTGTCCATTACTAGAGGATGACACCCCAGGGCGTAGCAGTACTCAAATGCCAGAGGAAGTCTGGAACCTAACACTTGGAAGAGATGAATCAGTCATACCGCTATATCGGTGGCAATTCGGAAGTGCAGCCAACCCTGACTTATCAGAGAGCACAGTGTCTGCTCTGAGAGGTGTGTATTAATTGTCCACCAGTGAGCATCAAGCAGGGAATGGTACCAAGGGAAAGAGAAGCCCAGAAGTGAGATGGAATCAGGGCAAGAAGAGAGACATCATTGAAGGTAGAAGAGATAGAGTAACAATCCCAATCAGAGACAGTGTTTGCTTTGGAGACAACTGTGTAATGTATTGCATATGTGATTCATCCAAGTACTTTGCAGGAGGAAAAAACATATCAGCAGAGAGCAGTGGCAGATTTAGCGGGGGGCGATTATGGCGAACGCCCCCCCTACACAAACCGGCACCGGGATGGATGGCCGGGTCCCGTCACGGTGCCGGACTGGAGAGCGGTGCAGCGCGGCGGGGGAAGGGGAGACGAAGAGTGACAGTGTAGGCGTGCGCACGGGGGATGCCTGGTACGCACAGGCATCCCCGCACACACACCTGCTGCTGCCGCTGATTCCCGTCTCCTTGACGCTGAAGGGAGGAGAACACTGCGTGCGCCTCTCCTGCCCACTGTGTCCCCGTCTGCAGCCATTTTAAATGTCTGTGGCAGTCAGCCAATCAGAGCTCACGGACTAGCTCTTGATTGGCTGCCGGCCCGTGAGCTTTGATTGGCTCACAAGCCGGCGCTATATTTCAAATGGCCGCCGGAGACATGCCCCCTCAGCATCAGAGACAGGAATCGGCAGCAGTGGCACTGGCAGCAGGAGGGTAAGCACCACTGGGGGAATATGTTTCTGGCACAACTGGGGGCATTTGTATCTGGCACCACTGGGGGCATTTGTATCTGGCACCACTGGGGGCATTTGTATCTTGCACCACTGGGGGCATTTGTATTCTGGCACCACTGGCTGGGGGCATTTGTATTCTGGCACCACTGGCTGGGGGCATTTGTATTCTGGCACCACTGGGGGCATTTGTATTCTGGCAGCACTGGGAGCATTTGTATTCTGGCATCACTGGGAGCATTTGTGTATCTGGCACCGCTGGGGTCATTTGTGGATCTGATGTGAATTTCAGCTCATTCTATGTGCTATAATGTAAATTTCGGCTCATTTTGTGTGCTATAATGTGAATTTCGGCTCATTTTGTATGCTATAATGTGAATTTCGGCTCATGTTGTGTGCTATAAAGTGAATTTCGGCTCATTTTGTGTGCTATAATGTGAATTTCGGCTCATTCTGTGTGCTATAATGTGAATTTCGGCTCATACCGTATTGTATAATGTGAATTACGGCTCATTCTGTGTGCTATGCAGGAAGGGTGATTCGCCAGTCTGTATCACCAGTGCGCAGGGTTCTCTCCACTAACTGGCAACATTTTATTAGTAATGGCAACATTAGGAAATTTTAGAAGTGAACGGGAAGGGCATCTCAAAGTGGGAGGAGCTATTATTAGGGGGAGGAGTCATAATTCTTAAACCGCCCCCCCCTAAAAGTGAAGTCTAGATCCGCCACTGGCAGAGAGTTGAACTGAGAGCTGTATTGGTACTACACTACCATTCCCATGTCCTTAATATTGTTACTATACTTTACAATTTGACTTTATTATGGGAAACTTCTTTATGCGGTGAATAGGTTACACAATTTATTTTGTATTTCTCCAAGTCTGAAAACACACAATGCAAACAATGCAGTAAGGAGAACACTCAGACACTTTTCATTATGAGTTAGTTCAACTTATAAAAATGCCTCCATTCATAATTTGTATGAATACCGTGGATTTTATCAATTCATGTCAAAAACAACAAATAGGAATAGATGTGTTGTACATCAAAAGCATTGAGGATGGAGAAGCGAAATATCACACCAGCATGTATGTATATATCGTAAGAAAAACTGAAGAAAAAAAATACAGCAGACAGAAATGATCTAATAGAATTTTGATTACCTTACTTATAGATGATCTCTAGAATTCTATTATATATATATATATATATATATATATATATATATATATATATATATTTATTTTAAGTCTCTCTGTATCATCTTAGTGTAGGCAATCAAGCTAACTACAAGTGGACAATATCTTGAA